>NC_054384.1:88238179-88848893 GCF_017654675.1 Xenopus laevis | reverse complement strand
AAGCAAAGAAAGCTGTAAGCACTTTTTGCTCAGACCAAACCCTCTCCCAATCTCAAAGAGAATCTGAAAAACATTGGACTAAGGGCTCTTACAGACGAGCCTTTGAAGCTGCGCTCCCCTGCATTTCAAAAAAACGGAATGCAGGGGAGCGCAGCTTCAAACGCTCGTTCGTCTGTAAGAGCCCTAAAAGTAACTGAAGTAAAAGTATCTCACATCACAAGTGGCAATCTATATGCATTACATTTATGGCATAAAACAAATAATGTTGCAAACAAAGCTTCTTAACGAGTTCCCATACTATTTTGGCTGCTAAATAAATTTAAACCCTACAAAAACGAATTTTTTTTGCACGATTTAAATAGTTGTTCTTAAGCAGGGATGATTACCTGTCTCTGCTCCTACATTCCAGGGTAGCAGATGAGACGGCGTTGTGTGCTTGTAGAATACACGGACATCCTGAGGGGCCAGGAGTTCCACAAACCTAGAGGAGTCCAGCAGCTTCTTCTTACAATTCAGGATGTAAGCTGCTTGTTCGGAGATATACACCATTTTCCCAGAGGTTAGCGAAAAAACGATTACAAAGGTATCCTGAGAATTAAAACAAAAATGATAAAAGTT
This sequence comes from Xenopus laevis, assembly GCF_017654675.1. Classification (NCBI taxonomy): domain Eukaryota; kingdom Metazoa; phylum Chordata; class Amphibia; order Anura; family Pipidae; genus Xenopus; species Xenopus laevis. The sequence continues at coordinate 88,848,275 of NC_054384.1, read as the reverse complement.
AAAAATGACAGTAGAGTAAAGGGCACTAGTTAACTTTATACATAGTTCAATGGACCTGCTAGATCTAGATATATATTATATCAGAGGGTCGTGTGTGAGAGAGTGAGTTTGTGGAAATAAACCATAAACAAGGGATATAAATTTAAATATTATGTAAGTGAGCTGTAAGCAGCATTATCACACCTTGAAAACGACTAATCAACACCTTATATAAAATGTGTTTCTAGCACAGCATTTACAATTATTATTATTATTTTTTTTTTTTTAACCAGAATCTATTCAGGCACTGCTCTCCTCAGATTCTGCTGAATGACTAAAATTGATAAAATAAGTAAACAACTTTACATAACATCTGAAATGTAATTACATTTTTTTTTATTATATATGCTTTATATATAGGTCTTATTATGACTAATTAGGCATGACACATAACAAAAAACCCCACAAAAGACACTAAAATTGGCAACAACCACACAAAACAGAGTTATCTGTCCTGTTTGTCTTGAGCCTTTTTTCTTCTGAGCTCTGAGGTAGATAAAAAAAAATTGGTCTCCCCAAAAAAAAAAAATAAAGTTTATGCAGAATGTAATGTGAAAAATGTACCCTCTGATTTCATTAAAAGGCCAAGGAACACAGTGAACATACGGTGGGAGGGAGTTAGTAAATTAGCAAGACTTGCAGTTACATATCTACGACTTGTAAGGAAGGTATTGGGCAAGGTGTGAGTGTAAACATTTTCATTTAAAGACCTTGTAAGGGTGATGGCTAGTGATGGGCAAATTTGTCGCCACAAATTTCTTTACTGTTTTCTAGGCATACTTACTGTATTCTTTGGTGGGTGTTCAGATGTTATTGTCTCCAAGTCCTCAACTGTGTGTACAGCTGGATCCATTCGACATGTTCCACTATCACTGAGAGCCTCGAAAAATGCACTGTTTGCTACAGACAAAAAAATAAAAAAAATTACATTCTAGCTTGTAGTTTTCATCTATAAAAGAGGAAGCAAAAGTCACTAGTTAAAGGGGTGGTTCACCTAACTTTTAGTATGATGTAGAGAGTGATATTCTGAGACAAAGAGCAATTGGTTTTCATTTTTTATTATTTGTGTTTTTTGAGTTATTTAGCCTTTTATTCAGCAGCTCTCCAGTCTGCCATTTCAGCAATGTGGTTGCCAGGGTTCAAATTACCCTAGCAACAATACAATGATTTCAATAAGAGACTGGAATATGAATAGGAGTTGTCCTGAATAGAAGGACCGATAATTAAAATTAGCAATAAGAATACATTTGTAGCCTTACAGAGCTTTTCCCTTTTATATAGGGTCAGCGACACCCATTTGTAAGCTGCAAAGAGTCAGAAGAAAAAGGCAAATAATTATAAAACTATAAAAAATAAATAATCAAAACCAGTTGCTTAGAATTGGCCGTTCTATAACAAAGTTACATTAAAGGTGAACTACCCCTATAAGTCACACCCTTCCACAATATGAATGTACTTGTACTACAACTCCTATCATTCATCTGAGCTAAAAAACAAAAAAAAAAATGTTAAAGTTAAAACCTCAACATTTCCACTGAAACTTTCAGGGATGTCACATTTTTCAGTTCAGATGGTTTCCTATAGTTCACTGGAAATAAATTACTTTCTGTTTTCTATTTATGGCTGTTTTTCTATTACTGAAGTGTTTCATTTGTCACCTTCTAAAGCTGCTCGGGGGGAGGGGTCGACGACTTTTTAAGGGTCAGGGCACACAGGCAGATTCAGGGAGATTTAGTCGCCCGTCGACAAATCTCCTCTCCTTCGGGGCAACTAATCTCCCCGAACTGCCTCCCCTGCCTTCCCATCGGCTAAAATGCAAATCGCTAGCGGGATGGCACTCGGCACAATTCGTTTTCCGAAGTCGCCCGAAGTTGCCTTACGAGGAGATTAGTCGCCCCGAAGGAGAGGAGATTTGTCGCCAGCGACTAATCTTTCCGATTCTGCCTGTGTGCCCTGACCCTAACTGTTCTAAATTGATACATTTAATTGATAGATGTGTGATCTCTGTCCCTGCTAAGCAGAATCCCTGAGTTTCATTAAAGGCAGCTGTTAGAGATACAATAGTTGCTAATACTCCACAGATACTGCTGAAAAATGCATCAACTAATTGTAGCAAATTGTAACAGTTCCGAATCTGCTCCTGGATCACTGAGCTGCCCGACTGAAACAATAGAGACAGGAATATTCAAATTTAAACTTACATTTTTTGGGAAACAGTAAAAAATAAAAGAAGGAAAGCAATTGAATAAAGCTTTATTTATGGTGAACAATCTGAAAACAACTGAACTGTAAAAAAGTGTGAACAACCCCTTTAAAAGAGTTGACAGAAAGATGCTAAAATATTGTAATAAAATCATTAAAGTAAACAGTATGTCATATTTCTAGAAGTTTTAGCGATAGTAAAACGACTTACCTTGTACTTGTCTAACACATTTCAAGGCGTAGTTGAGAGCATCGACAGTGCTGGGCTTGCTACGGTTAAATTTTTCATGTGTCAGTCTTCTCTTCATTTCCTGCACCATGCTCATTAATTCCTTGTGAGACCGAGTTCTGTCCGTTTGTTCACTACAAAAGGAAACAGTTTTTTATTGCCACAAATGCTATAAACATACACAAATTAGGCTCGCCTTCCTTAAAGGGATACTGTCATGGGAAAATATGTTTTTTTCAAAACGCATCAGTTAACAGTGCTGCTCCAGCAGAATTCTGCACTGAAATCCATTTCTCAAAAGAGCAAACAGATTTTTCATATTCAATTTTGAAATCTGACATGGGGCTAGACATATTGACAGTTTCCAAGCTGCCCCCAGTCGTGTGACTTGTGCTCTGCTAAACTTCAGTCACTCTTTTCTGCTGTACTGCAAGTTCTAACAAAAGAACAATGGGAAGGTAACCAGATAGCAGCTCCCTAACACAAGATAACAGCGGTCTGGTAGATCTAAAAACAACACTCAATAGTAAAAGCCAAGTCCTACTGAGACTGATTCAGTTACATTAAGTAGAAGAAATAACAGCCTGCCAGAAAGTAGTTCCATCCTAAAGTGCAGGCACAAGTCACATGACTGGGGGCAGCTGGGAAACGGACAATATGTCTAGCCCCATGTCAGATTTCAAAATTGAATATAAAAAAAAAAAATCAGTTTTCTCATTTGAGAATTGGATTACAGTGCAGAATTCTGCTGGAGCAGCACAATTAACTGATGTGTTTTGAAAAAAACACGTTTTCCCATGAAATTAACCCTTTAAAGAAACAGTAACACAAAAGAAAGTATCAAAGTAATTAAAATATAATGTACTTTTGCAAAAGTTATGCGTTTGCTTTGTTTATTACTAAGACTACTATAGTAGTCTTTCTGAAGCAAACACAGAGCTTTCACGAGTGCAGAGCAGCCTTATGTAATATTTGTATCAATTTGATACACTTTTGTTTTTTGGTGTTACTGTTCCTTTACAGTATTGCAATCAATACTGGAATATATGTTTATGGGACTCCCGCTTTACTATTCCTATAAGGTCTTCCTGATTTACTACTTCCAAAATACTGGGCATATAATGACTGCAACAATAGTTACTGCAAAATAATTTATCCCAGTATCAGTGGTTCTTGACAACAACGGAGCAAAAAAAAAATCTTTCATCTTACTTATTTATGCAGAATTTGTTTCTGGATTTGTATGAATCCAAGTACTTTGTGTAGTACTGGGCATAATCAATCAAATCATTTGTGGAGGATCTGGACAAATTTAAAAATTTTCTCTTTTTTTTTTCTTTTTCACAGTGAATGGAACCAGTTATTCCATAGGGCTTCTTAAATTATTTTTTTTTTTCCATTCAGCATTCGTCAAGTTGCAGAAGACGTGTAAACAGATGGTCAAACTGACCAAATTGGATTTGAATACCTGCCGTTTCATGAGCAGCGGGCTAATACGGTTTTCTTGCCCCAATATATTTCAAAGGATATGAATGTGTCACCTGTTGTTGCTGCTTCCTGTGGATTTGCTTGGTCTTCTAAAAGCGCAGTTTGCTCTTCGACTGGGCTCGTTAACGTGTGAATCTGTCCCACTGGACTCATGTCCATGGCAGTCATTTCCACTGGAATCATTTCCATTGGAGCCATTTGAGTGCATCTCCATGTCCACATGATGCTGGCAGTTTTGATCCTCCAAAGCTTCACAGTCAAATGTTTTTTCTAAAGGTTTTTCACTTTCTGTCATTGTGGCTGTGGACCAGTCCTCTTTTTGGATCAAGTTATCGTTCAGAGGCTCCACGCTCATGGTTGTGATGAAATGCTACAAAGTGTGAGCGCTGCTTAGTATGGCTACCAACGCTGATAAAGGGTCTGTTGTGTGATCACCAAGTAACCACAGTAAGTTAGACTAGCACTGCTCAGGTCTGCACCGGTACTTTTGAAAAGTATAATAATCTTTTACAGTGAAATACGGATAATGTAAAATATACTGGAATCTGCCACATTTGTGACGGCGGCTGGAATTTGATCCTCCACAAAAAAAAACTTTGAAACGTAGTATTCTGCGGAAATCACGTTAACAGTATCTGCCTAAAACATATAAAAAAAAAAATGAATTAGCAAAACAATGCAATGTCTTGTAATTGCACAATTTCACAACTAAATGGCATCAATATACTTGCCAGCAACAAGAATGCAAGAATAGTATATTGTGAGTGCACAATTTCACAACTGAATGGCATCATTCTACTTGCCAGCAACCAACATAGACTGCATTTGTATTAAGGATGCACCGAATCAACCCGAATCCTTCACGAAAGATTCCATTGAATACCGAATCTGAATCCTAATTTGCATATGCAAATTAGTGGTGGTAAGGGGAAAAAAATCGACTTCCTTGTTTTGTGACAAAAAGTCATGCGATTTCCCTCCCACCCCTGATTTGCATATGCAAATTAGGATTCAGATTCAGTTCGGACGGGCAGAAGGAATCCTGCTGAAAAAAGGCAAATCCTGGCCGAATCCCGAGCCGAATCCTGGATTCGGTGCATCCCTAATTTGTATTGACTGTAATGAATAGTAACATAAGTTCCCTTTGTCTGTGAATGCTGCACAAAATCTTCAGTGGCAACAATAATATTGCCATCTTTTCTATAGCATTTCCACCCACCTGGATACTTTTCTTCTAAAAAATGTTTTATTTACATGAAAGACTAAAGTTTCGGCCTCTCCATGATTTTTTAGTAGATTTAGGGTAAGGTCACACCTGGAGATTGGGGGAGATCTAGTCGCCCGGCGACTAATCGCCTCTTCTTTGGGGCGTCTAATCTCCCCGAATGGCTTCCCCTGGTTTTCCGCCTGCTAGAATGAGAAATCTCCTGCTCCATGGCACTCGCGTTACTTTGTTTTCCGAAGTCGCCCGAAGTTGCCTCATGAGGAAGCTTCGGCCGACTTCTGAAAACGAAGCGCCTGGAGTGCCATGCCGCAGGTGATTTTTCATTCTAGCAGGCGGAAAACAAGGGGAAGCCATTCGGGAGATTAGTCGGCCCAAAGAAAAGGCGATTAGTTGCCGGGCGACTAAGCCTCCCCAATCTCCAGGTGTGACCTTACCCTTAAGGTATGACGATCCAAACTACAGAAAGATCTGTTATCTGGAAAATCCCAGGTCCCTAACATTCTGGATAACAGTTCCCATACCTGTAATTAGAAATTCAGTTCAACTAGAATTAGGAGCCTTTTTCATAGAAGGCAGTTTATCTTAAAGAGCAATAAATCATTGTCTGGATAATTAAGCTGGGAGGGAGGCAAAAGTATGAAAGAGAATCAAGTGATTCAGTGACAAATACCTATGCTGACAGGTGTGACTGTGGGGTGAAAAAACATCACATTGACCACATTCTAAGCAACGTGAGGAGCCAGGGACTGATGACTGGTGTAAATGTCAGCAGTGTGGGTTGGCGAAATAGGCGAGAGTTAAACTATAGCTCCCAGCACGACCCCAACATGCCACTGTGGGAGATGTAGTTTTGCAACAACCCTGTAAATCAATTATACCTGGTTTAAATAAATAAAATGAAATGTATATAAATACAAAACTACAACAAAATGCAATTGAAACAATACAAATGTTTTCCACATACAGGAATAGGGTCTGTTATAGAGATTTATTGGACCTGGCGTGTTCCAGATAAGGGATCTTTCTGTAATTTGGATCACCATACATTAAGGGGCCAATTTATCAAACTTTTTGAGGGGGATCTGTTTTTTTGACGCCAAAAATCCCAAATAAAGTCACAAGAAAAAAAAAGCAACGTTTCTGGGATTTATTAGGAGACAAAATGGTGACACTTCCAAATTCTAAATACTCCAGCTAAAACCTGTCAAAGTCAATGTAAAAGGTCTCTTTTACAACTAAAAGACCTTTCTTTGATTCATGGTTTTAGAGGTTTTGGGGTGTTTTTTACACTGGCTTTTGTGTGACAATACATAAAAATAATGGTTATCGTGGGACAAGTTGAGAAAGTCGCAGTTTTCACTACTTTGCTCTGACTTTTCTCGATCATCCTTTTTCAGTTTGGATCTTTTAATAAATTTCATGACAATTGTGGTTTTAAAGAAAGTGAGTTTAGTTGCGGTTTTGAAATGACACTGTAGATAAATAGGCCTCTAAGTTTGTTAAAAATCATTCAAACATGAAATAAGACCAACTGGATTGTTTTGCCACCAATATGGATTCACACTGCTTAGCTGGGATAAAGTACAGGTTCAATATCAGAGAAAAATGAAATTATTCTAAAAGAATACAAATTATTTGCTTAAAATTGAGTCTTAGGAGATGGTCTTCCCATAAGTCAAAGCCACAATTCACACCACAAATTGAAAATAAGTAAGTAAATAATAGGGATGCACCGAATCCAGGATTTGGCCTTTTTCAGCAGGATTCGGCCGAATCCTTCTGCCCGGCCGAACCGAATCCGAACCCTAATTTGCATATGCAAATTAGGGGCGGAGAGGGAAATCACATGACTTTTTGTCACAAAACAAGGAAGCAAAAAATGTTTTTCCCTTCCCAGGATTTGCATATGCAAATTAGGATTCAGTTTGGTATTTGGCCGAATCCTTCGCGAAGGATTCGGCCGAATCCAAAATAGTGGATTTGGTGCATCCCTAGTAGGGAGGGATGCACCGAATCCACTATTTTGGATTCGGCCGAACCCCCGAATCCTTTGCGAAAGATTAAGCCGAATACCGAACCAAATCCTAATTTGCATGAGACAAAAGGTCACGCGATTTCCCTCCCTGCCCCTAATTTGCATATGTAAATTAGGATTCGGTTCGGCCAGGGAGAAGGATTCAGCCGAATCCTGGCCAAATCCCGAGCCGAATCTTGGATTCGGTGCATCAATACTGTACAGTACATATGCTTCAAAGTTCTCCTCTTTCATCTGCTTTGAAATGTCGTATATTAGATTACATAATGGACTTTCTCCCACGATAATAGAGATCATGATGATATAAAACCATCCCTGTTAATTCAGGCTATATAATCCATCACTGTAGCAATGAGCCTTCTCTCATTATCCGCCTTACAAAGATTTAGTGACGTAAATGTTGAAGATGAGGGTATGCAATGCAGCGGGATTACCACAGAAGCAAAGTAATAATCATAATTATCTCATTATTAACACGCACTTTAAATGATAAAAGAATTCCAAAGACATGGCAATTTTGGTTTCCTAATCCATTTTCGACAAAACAGAGTAGGCGAGAACGTAAGTAAATTATCCAATAAAAAGATTTCAGTCACCAATGTGTAAAATGCAAAATTGCAGAAAAAATACAAAAAAAAAAAAAAAGTTGTCACTGCGTCCTAAAACATCAGAATACTTGGGGGGAGGAAAACGGTCTTCAGAATTCTAAGGAATACTGTAATAGGGGGTGTTCACCTTTAAATTAACTTTTAGTATGATGTAGAGAGTGATATTCTGAGACAACTTGCAATTGGTTTTCATTTTGTATTATTTTGAGGTTTTTACTTATTTCATTTTTTACTCAACAGCTCTTCAGTTTGCAGGTTGAGCTATCTGGTTGCTAGGGCCCAAATTACCCTAGCAACCATGCATTGATTTATATAAGGGACTGCAATACGAATAGGAGAGGGCTGAATAGAAAGTTCAGTAATAAGTAGCAATAACAATAAATGTGTAGCCTTACAGAGCATTTGTTTCTAGATGGGGTCAGTGACCGCCATTTAAAATATGGACGAGTCAGTTTTTAATTAAAAAAACCTATAAAACAAAATAATGAAGACCAATTGAAAGGTTGCTTAGAAAAGGCCCTTGTATAACATATTAAAAGTTAACGGTCAACCACCCCTTTAACAGAGATATAACGCTATGCTTCTCGGTCGCTTCTGTCTGTATGATTTAAAGGATCAGTAACATTCATTTTTTTAAAAAATAAATTCGTTGGTATAAAACAAAAAAAACAAAACAAAAACACAAAGACAAATTAAACGTTTAAATCGCACAACAAATCCTGGCATGAGATAACAATACTTGTTAATTAAAGTCTCCATCAATGGTATTACAGAGGCATTGGGAAAATGTATTTTTAAAGGACAAGTAACATAAATTTAAAAAAAAATAAAAAATTTAGTATAGAACGAAAAAAACCCCACAAGGACAAATTAAACTTTTAAATCTTTATTAAGAAATAACTTACCAAAACTCTGCTTGCGCTCCTCTTCAGAAAAGGCGACACGGCGGCGATCCATCATGCGGCGCTCGATTTCTCCTCCCTGACTATCTCCTATAAAGAAAGCAGGGAGGAGAAATCGATCGCCGCACGATGGATCGCCTTTTCTGAAGAGGAGCGCAAGCGGAGTTTCGGCAAGTTATTTCTTAATAAAGACTTACCAATTTAAAGGTTTAATTCGTCCTTGTGGTTTTTTTTCATTCTATACCAACAAATTTATTTTTAAAAAATGTATGTTACTGGTCCTTTAAAAATACATTTCCCCAATGCCTCTGTAATACTATTGATGAAGGCTTTAATTAACAAGTATTATAATCTCATGCCAGGATTTGTTTTATTGATATACCCATTACCTGCACACACTGTACAGTTATACATCAGCCAACTCATGTTCTACACTTTCTACTGACAAAACAGAAACCAATGAAACACATTTCTATCCATGTGAGAAAGCCTGTAAGAACATAAGCCTTTCTCTCCTCCTCTTTAGTTGGCGATGTACAGCACAGGATCAATTTGTGTCACAGCAGAAAATGATTCAGTGTCTAGAACACTGTGGATAGTTCAATAAAATGGTTATTTATTCTAAAAGATGTCCATGAACACAGAAGTATCTGCAAGGAATAGTTAGCATTAATGAAATGGGTTGCCGTGTCTTAAAACTAATTTTTATGTAATACCATTTCTGATTATTCATGTTAGTTCTAGGGAATCCAGGATTCTGTTCGGGATTCAGCCTTTTACAGCAGGATTCGCGAAGGGAAATCACATGACTTTTCATCACAACAAGGAAGTGAAAAAAAATTTCCACTTATTCCTTTCTCGCAGAATTTGGTTCGGTATTCGGCCGAACCTTTCACAAAGGATCCGGCCAAATCCAAAATAGTGGATTCGGTGCAACTTTAGTAGGGACGCACCAAATCTACTATTTGGGATTCGGCCGAATCCCCGACTCCTTGGTGAAAGATTTGGCGGAATACCGAACCGAATCTGAATTTGCATATGCAAATTAGGGTCAGGAAAAGAAAAAGTGGAAAAAAATCTTCTTTTGTGAACAGTATTTCTCATAAATCTGCAGACTGTTTTCCTCCTAGGACACAGTGACATAACTATTTTTTGTATCTTTTTAAAAAAAAATTGCAAATTGTCTAAAAGTGAATTTAAAGGTGACCAACCACTTTAATAAATATTAAATGCTAAGGATATAATGTATAGTGCATTTCTCCAGGGTTTATGCCTGTTGCCTAATTCAACAACAGTAAAGTGTCAATTCCAGTAAAAAGAAATGTATTGTGTTACTTGTCCTTTGAGCATGCCTAGAATGCCTTCTGCTCATAGCTTAGACCAACCTGGACAATGGAACCATACAAAATTAATACATTTGTTATATCTGGGATCTGTTTTGGAGCTCATATGCCCCTTAGTGCTCCTGCACCCCATTGGGTCATAAATTACCCCTTAAGGGGGTTGTTCACCTTCCAAACGCTTTTTTCACTTCAGTTGTTTTCAGATTGTTCCCCAGAAATAAAGACTTTTTTCAATTACTTTCCATTATTTATTTTTTACTGTTTTTCCAAAATCTAAGTTTAAAGTTGAATGTTCCTGTCTCTGGTGTTTGAGTCTGACAGCTCAGTAATTCAGGTGCAGACTCTAAACTGTTACAATTTTGCAACATTTAGTTGATACATTTCTAAGCAGCATCTCTGGAGTATTCGCAACTATTGTATCAATTCTAACAGCTGCCTGTAATGAAACCCAGAGATTCTGCTCAGCAGGGACAAAGATAAGAAATGTATCAAATAAATGAATCAATTTAGAACAGTTTACACTTACAGGGTCGGCAACCTTTACACTTCAATATTGGAAAAACTGTGACACATAGAAAATAGAAAGGAATAGGAAAAAGTTGTTATTTCTGTTGATCTATCTGAAAACAACTAGTTTTAAAAATATGGTAAAGAAGTTCAGGTATGGGACATATTTAAAAACCCATTATCCAGAAAGCTCCGAAATATGCAATACCATTTCCCATATTCTTTTATTTATGGAGACAATTTAAGTCCTTATTTCCATTCCATATCATCTGCCCAGAAGCAGCCTTTGAATGCATTAGTCAGCACAGGGAAATGTAGCCTCTGGATACACAGCAGCATATGTACTTGGCAATTACTAGAAAACAAACTGCTGTTGAGCAGAAAGCATGTCTGATTCACGTGAATGTAAGAGCTGAAGGGATTCTGTTTGCTCAGGACCAATGAGCATTGCCGGCTGTGAGGAGAGATTCTCATTGGCTCTGCACTCTGTGTCAGTCTCTTGCATGTGTCTCATACTGCCACTCCTCAAAGCTCTGTGCACATGTATATGTATGTATGTGTATATACACATACACACATATACATATATATATATATATATATATATATATATATATATATATATATATATATATATATATATATATATATACACATACATACATACATACATACATACATACATACATACATATATATATATATCCCTTATCAGTCTCAGCCATAACAACCAGCAACTGTGTATACAAATGGCCAATTAAGCCTGCAATTTCCCACTGGAAAAAAGCAACAGTCAGTAGGAGCCAACACTCCCCTCCCTATTATATACGGTCAGGTGCAAGCGACTGCTCCTGCATTATACAGACTCCAGACTTTGGGAAAAGGGATGAACAATATATGCACGGGTGCTGTTGCTACTCACATGTTATTAGATGTGTATATTCACTGCATATACAGAATTCCGGCAACATTCGGGGGTTAAGGTGCAGTTTTGTCATGCGTCTCCACCAGGAAGTCCACATGACCCGTATGTTACAGACAGAGCCCCCAAGGCTCTACAGATCTGACTCACCCATCAATAAGGTGGGGATAATATGCAAATATAAGGGGCGGCGCAGAAATCCATATCCCTAAATAGTGCTGGCTGGCCCCATTCTGCACTCAGTGAAAGACATAGGTAAGCTGGCTAAAGAACGTTATTTCATGTCATATTTTAATTGCATAAATACATATAAAGTGTCACCTGACATGATCAGGGCTATGCGGCAAGGTAACAGCAGCTGACATTAGAATAGTGAAAGCTGGATAGTCCCCAAAACAGCACAGGTGTTCTACTAGCTAGAGAGCCACACACACGATACAATCATTGGCTAATGAAAGGCCAACCAGTAATTTTTCCATCTCCAAATATCACCCATGCAATCCAAAATGTATTGGGTCCAGTTTTAGGCCTGGGTCACACAGAGACATTGGGGCTTTCCGGATAATGATCTTTCCATAATTTGGATCTTCATACCTTAAGTCTCCTAGAAAATCATGTAAACAAAACTCAATAGGCTGATTTTTGCCTCCAATAAGGATTAATTAGATCTCAGATTGGATCATGTACAAGGTACTGTTTTATGATTACATAAACGGAGTACACATGGACGGTAACGTTTTTCATGGTGGCCCAAAGTCTTAAGGGCTATGACACACGGCGCTACTTATAGCCAGCTACTTGTTGAGGCTAGGCTATAGGGTCAGGGCACACAGGCAGATTCGGGGAGATTAGTCGGCTCGGAGTGATTCGTTGTCCGAAGTTGCATCACTAGACAACTTCATGCGACTTTGGAAAACTAATCGCCATCCTGCCGGTGATTTCGATTTTAGCCGGCGGGGAGGCAGTTCGGTGAGATGAGCCGCCCAGAAGAAGAGGCGATTTGTCGCCGGGCGACTAATCTCCCCGAATCTGCCTGTGTGCCCTGACCCTAAACCTCCAGAGAATACCCTGTGTTATCAATGTTATCAGTATAGTCTGTTTTGTATCAGCGACAAGTACGTCTGTGTGTCACTGCCCAAGGTTTGGTCTGTAAGAGACGCAATTTAGCATCCCTGCCTGAAAAACGAGTCCATGTCCATGTGTACTCCATTTCAACCCGCTGAACTACATTTCCCAGAAACCTTTCCCAGAAATAAAGTAAGACACAACTGGGGAGGCTGCAGTCCTAGCAAAGCCAGGAGCTTTATAGAAATAGCAGTTGAGCCATTAGAGAGCCATAAGCTGTAACAGGCAGGAGAGTGCTACTCAATTGCAACTTGGTCAAGATCAGATACAAGCTGCAAATGCTCATCCAGAAGCAACAAGCAGCCCCATGTCTGTTTTCACTCTGACATTAGGACTTTAGAAGAACTACAACTCCCAGGAGTCCTAGCAGGGTGATTGCAATGGAGTCCCACACAAGGCATTAGGAGAAGCGGTCCTTACCTGTCTGCCAGTCGCCATGGTGGCTCAGGATGATGCTGGAGGCCTCCATATCTCCCCCAGTCAGTAAAAAAGCCAATAAACCGGACTTCTACCTCAAAGCACAAGGGCGGCGGCACTACTACCAGAGAGAGCGACAAATGCACCTGTATCCGCGCTCTGAAGAGACAATGATAAAGAGCCAACGCTTCCCTCAGCACCCCACTCCTTAATGACTCCCCATCTTCTTTCACACACCACACACATTCCCCGTTCAACGTGACACGACTCCGCCTCCTGCCTTCCCATTGGCCCTCTAAGATATTCCACCACCCTCCCTGTCGCGATAGGCGTGGTCCCAAGGCACGTTGAATTCCACAATTGGTGCTGTTGTCGAGTGACGGCGGACAGTCACCTGTCTGGGCACGTTACATGAGAGCGCCGAACTGCTGGGGTGGGCGGAGCGTGTGGCCTTATCTAGTCCCGCCTCTAATGGAACCTCCTACCCGCCCAGTGTCCCACTATTGAACTGCAGGTGCGGTACAGCAGTGGCCTGAGGCACAGGATCATTGTCTTACAGTTCCAGTCAGGGACAAACCCTCTCATATTGTAGCTTGCCGGCCGTCCACAATTCAGTAGCTGCCACTAAGCGGCTTCCTGTAATGCATTGCTTGTCTTAAAGGGATACTGTCACGTGAAAACATGTTTTTTTTCAAAATGAACCAGTTAATAGTGCTGCTCCAGCAGAATTCTGCACTGAAATCCATTTCTCAAAAGAGCAAACAGATTTTTTTATATTCAATTTTGAAATCTGACATGGGGCTAGACATATTGTCAATTGTCCCAGCTACCCCAAGTCATGTGATTTGTGCTCTGATAAACTTCAGTCACTCTTTACTGCTGTACTGCAAGTTGGAGTGATATCACCCCCTACCTTTCCCCCCCAGCAGCAGAACAATGAGAAGGTAGCTAGCTAGCAGCTCCCTGGTAGATCTAAGAACAGCACTCAATAGTAAAAGCCAAGTCCCACTGAGACACATTCAGTTACATTAAGTTGGAGAAATAACAGCCTGACAGAAACTAGTTCCATCCTAAAGTGCAGGCACTGTCTTGCCAAAGAGACAGACGCTAGCGCTCATTCCCACTCTATCGGCAGGCAAATTTTCGCTTTGGCGAATGGACGTTACCTGAACGTTACCTTTTTCGCCAGACTTGCCTTCGCCTGTTCAGACCAGGCAAAGTGCATTAGAGTACAAAGATCTTCCTCAACCCCATGTTCATCATATTTTTAGTGGAAAAAGTTTCTAAGTCCCAAAAAACGCTGGCGTTTTTTCCTTTTTTCAGAGTGATAACAGTTTCTAACATATGGAACACAAACCATACAGTGGGCTTATGTGTAGGGCATTATAATAACTCTATTTTCAAAATTCAACAGCGTTCGGTGCCCTGGGTGCAACTTTGCATTTTAGTAAATTAGCGTTGTCTGAGTGAATTTTCGCCTGGTGAAGTGTAGCGATGGATTCCACTTAGTAGATTTACCCCCTAAGGGGGTGGTTCACCTTTAAGTTAACTTTAATTATAATATAGAGTGGACAATTCTAAGCAACTTTTCAATTGGTCTTCATTATTTATTTTTTATAGTTTTTTTTTTAATTGTTTGCCTTTTTCTTCTGACTCTTTCCATCTTTAAAATGGGGGGGGGGGTCTGTGACCCCATCAAAAGACAAATGCTCTGTAAGGCTACAAATGTATTACTCATATTTCTATTCAGGGCCTCTCCTATTCATATTCCAGTCTCTTATTCAAATCAATGCATGGTTGCTAGGGTCATTTGGACTGAAACTTGCTGAAAATGCAAACTGGAGAGCTGCCGACTAAAAAGAGAAATAACGCAGGAACCACAAATAAAAAAGAAAATTACAAATTGAATATCACTTTCTACAGCATACTAAAATTTAACTCGAAGGTGAACAACCCCTTTAAGCTTTGTGTCCTTATATAAGTTCTGTGTACTTTATGTTTATTGTATTTTTTTTTGTTACTTCCATACTTTTATGTCCTCCCTATGTGCACAGCTCTAAGGTGGACACTGGCCAATGCCAGGCTTTAATCTGTTCATTCACCCTAGGACCAAATGAAAGGATTAGAGAGACAGGACTGCATCAATTAGCCAGTGTGGTCCCCATTGTGGCAGGAAAATCACAGGATATGATGTAAGTGACAGAAGATTGAGGAAGATCTAGCTGCTTTATAGCACTTTGCACTTTCTGGGGTCAGAGGTGAGATCAGAATTGCTGATCTAATCACATTCATTTGTACACGAAAGTTGGCGTTGGACTCTATTTACCATTATTATTATCCTTTAATTATATAGCAGCAGTATATTTTGACAAGCTTTAAATGAATTGCTCAGTATAAAAATAAAAACTAGGTAAATAGATCTGCTGTGCAAAATAAAAAATGTTTCTAATATAGTTAGTTAGCCAAAAATGTAATGTATAAAGGCTGGAGTGACTGGATGTCTAACATAATAGCCAGAACACTACTTCCTGCTTTTCAGCTCTCTTGGTTTCCACTGATTGGTTACCAGGCAGTAACCAATCAGTGACTTGAGGGGGGGGGCACATGGGTCATAACGCTTTCATTTGAATCTGAGCTGAATATCAATTGCAAACTGAATAGTATAACAAAGATTTTTCTTTGATGAACGACTGATTTTAGTGCAATCCAACCAATCCGTCCAAATTATCGTGAGGTTAGTGGGAGTCAAACAAAGATATTGGAAGCAAAACCAGCCTATTGGGTTTATTAAATGTTTCAATTATTTTCAGACATGAAGGAATTCATTATACAGGTATGGGATCCGTTGCAAAGTTGCCCAGTATTAGTAATTGAGTACAGGTATGGGATCTGTTATCCGGAAACCAGTTATCCAGAAAGCTCAGAATTACGTAAAGGCCGTGTCCCATAGACTTAATTTTATCAAAATAATCCAAATTTTTAAAAATGATTTCATTTTTCTCTGTAATAATAAAACAGTAGCTTGTACTTGATTCCAACTAAGATATAATTAATCCTTATTGGAGGCAAAACCAGCCTATTGGATTTATTTAATGTTTCCATGATTTTCTAGTAAACTTAAGATTTGAAAATCCAAATTACAGAAAGATCCTTTATCCGGAATACCCCTGGTCCCAGGCATTCTGGATTATAGGTCCCATACCTGTGATACCCTGTCTGCTATCTGAAGTCCTGAAATAATCAGTTTGTGAAAAATCTGTACCATTAATACGTTGCTATAAAGCTGTTTAAATCTGGCAATGAAAAGATTGTGGAGGTCATTTATAAACAGTCTGCAAATTTGCTCTTGGGCTGTAACCCATGGCAACCAATGAGATCATTGCTTTCAGTGCTCAACCTGCAGCTGGCTAAAAAAAAGCTAATCACTGATTGGTTGCTATGGGTTACTGCCCAGGTGCAAATTTGCCCAGTGTTTTTAAATGAGCTCTTGTGAGTGTGAAAGCCCTTCATTCTCTGTACATGAAAGTTTCTACTAGCATCAGGAGTGATTTAAAAACAATACGGAGGCATAACTCTCAGGGGTAAATTTATCAAAGAGTAAAGTTCCACCACTAGAGTCAAATTCCGCAGCTCTCAATTCATTTCTATGTGATTTTGAAAGGCGTATTTATCAATGGGTGAAAGTGAAAGTTCACCCTTTGATAAATACGCCTATAAAAATCCCATAGAAATGAATGGAGAGTGGCGGAATTAACCTCTAGTGGCGGAACTTCACTATTAACTTCACTCTTTGATAAATATACCCCTCAGACTTTACATTTAGGGGGTTATTTACTAAACTCCGAATGCAAACATCACAAAAAATTTGTAATTTTTTTTTCAGACTTTTAAAAAAATCTGAAATTTTTCGGAATTTATTAAACCCAGAGGATGGAAAAGTCATAATCTGAAAATACGGCATTTCAGACCTGTCGAGGTTGCATATAAGTCCCGAAGTTTTCTGAGTCTTCGAGTGAAAATTCAGAATATTTTTTTTTTACCACAAATCAAATTTTCGGGAAAATGTAATAATAAATAAGTGTAGAAAAAACCCGAGCGAATTTGATCGAAGTTTGTAGCAAAAAATATTGAGATGATAAATTCGGACTGATAAATAAATAACCCCCGTTGTTAGTGCTAAATTCTATTCATTTCCATGCCAGAGTGAGGCTGATGCTCACTGCTTGGGCCAATCAGGATATTTTTTGGTTCTCTGAACCTGGTTGGAGTAGCCAGGGCCACAATGATACAAAACCCATATCAATTAAGATTAAAAAAAAAAAGCATTTGCCTCTTCTTCTTCTTAGAAAACCCCAACATTGGCTGATATAATAATTCATGATTAGGAACTGGTAGTTGGGCTGGAGATTGTCAGGCAAAGGGCTCTGTACAAGCCTAATTTTATTCAGTGGGAAAGGTGCATTTCACTGCAGCAATCAGGATTTCTATATCCCCATCTACAGTATATAAGAACTGAGTTCATCAACAAACACCCTGCCACAGAGCAGGGAAGAGGATAATATAGTGAAAGATGAACTTCATTTAAAATATTGATTTCAAAGAAAATAATATTAATTTAGGGCTACTATAACGTTCATAGTTTCTTATGCAAATTAAATACCAGGGGGGGGGGTCATTTATCAATTATGGGCAAAGTGTACAAGAAGCTTACCTCTTTTCTTTGGATAATAGCATTACCTTCTTCAATATCAAGATTCTCTATTATAGTACTTGTGAATGAGTAATTAAAAATATCTGAGCATAGATGTGTTCCATGGCTTTCACAAAGGGGACTAAAAAAGGTTATGGAGTAATTATTATTCCTAGTGCCCATCTGACTATCCACTAGTTAAAGGGGTTCTGTCAAGATTTTTATGGTGTTTTATGGTGTTTTTATTTCTAAATTACACTGTTTACACTGCAAATAATTCCCTCACCCAACAAGTGTATTTTATTTTTTGTAATATTGGTGTGTAGGCAGCCATCTGAGTTCATTCTACCTGGTCATGTGCTTTCAGAAAGAGCCAGTGCTGCACTATGGAACTGCTTTCTGGCAGGCTATTGATTCTCATACTCAATGTAACTGAAGGAGTCACAGTGGGGCATGGATTTTTACTATTGAGTGCTGTTCTTATATCTACCAGGGAACTGTTATCTGGTTACCTTCCCATTGTTCTGCTGATGGGCTGCTGGGAGGGAAAGGGAGTGTGTGATATCACTCCAACTTGCAGTGCAGCAGTACAGAGTGACTGAAGTTTATCAGAGCACAAGTCACATGACTTGGGGCACCTGGGAAACTGACAATATGTCCTATGTCAGATTTCAAAATTAAATCTGTTTTCTCTTTTGAAAAATTAAATCTGTTTTTTCTTTTGAAAAATGGATTTTAATGCAGAAGTCTGCTGGAGCGGCAATATTTAGGGGCCGATGCATCAAGGGTCGAATATGGAGGGTTAATTAACCCTCGATATTCCACTGGGGAATGAAAATCCTTCGAATATCGAAGTTGAAGGATTTTGTGCAAAAAGTTTGATCGAACGATTGAAGTAATAATCCATCGATCGAACGATTAAATCCTTCGAACCGAACGATTCGAAGGATTTTAATCCAACGATCGAAGGATTATCCTTCGACCAAAAAAACTTAGCCAAGCCTATGGGGACCTTCCCCATAGGCTAACATTGGGTTCGGTAGCGTTTAGGTGGCGAACTAGGGGGTCGAAGTTTTTTCTTAAAGAGACAGTACTTCGACTATCGAATGGTCGAATAGTCGAACGATTTTTAGTTTGAATCCTTCGATTCGATGTCGAAGTCGTAGTCGAAGGTCGAAGTAGCCCATTCGATGGTCGAAGTAGCCAAAAAAATACTTCGAAATTCAAAGTTTTTTTACTTCAAATACTTCACTTGAGCTTGGTGAATTGGCTCCTAACTGTTTTGAAAATGACAGTTTCCCTATAACATCCTCTGATGATTGGTTATGCCTTGACAGAACCATGTTGTTGGCACCCCACAGCTGGGGAGTGAAAAGAAATGCAGTAACAATGTATATAATGCCTGTGATTGCCCTGGGCGCTGGTGTATTTGAGCTCTGGGTTATTACTTGAACCTCTAGGTTCTGGGTCACCAATACCTCTATTACTAATTACTTGGATCTATACAGAGGCCTAACTAGATGTTATTGGGCCCCACAGCAAATGTATTTTAAACTTTGGGAATAAGACAACATATAATGAAACTAACTGAAGTCAGTTCCACTCTGGACCCTTATACTGTATCTCCCAGATATTGCAGGGTCTATTTCCTTTGATGGTATGGTCCAGGAACCTTTCCCCAATCCAAAAAACAACCTTATTGCACTTACACTAAACCAATGCCGATTCGTTATCTGACTCATGACTCATAAGAGTTAGATTATGGGGCAAATTTACTTACCTTCTGAAATTGCGCCAGCGACGGCTTCACTGGCATCTCAACACTTCGCCAGGTGTAGATTTGCCAGGACAACACTAATTCACGAAAATCCGAAGTTGCGTCCAGGGTTCCGAATGCTTGCGAAGCAGCAATAGAGATAAAATGATAAGCAGTTCGAAGTTACGCTAGCAATGCCTAATTAGCATACAGCGTGAAGTTAAAGTACAATGGACGTATATGTTGCAGCAAATACATTACACTACACTATTTAATAAAATAGGGTTGTTATATTGTTATATTGCCCTACACATGTATAGTTTATGTGCCATATGTTAGGAAATGTAGGGCAGAAGGAGGGTACCCCCAAAAAAAATGTACAATCTTTTTCAGCCTATCACCCTGTAAAAAGTAAAAGACGCCAGCGATTTTTTTGCACTTTGCCTGGTCTGAGGTGGCGAAGGCAAGTCTGGCTCAAGAGGTAACGTTCAGTAAAATCCGCATCTTAGTTAATTTGCATGGTTACGTCCATTCGCCAGAGCGAAAATTTGCCTGTCGTTAGAGTGCAAAGTAGCGTCTATCGCCTTCACCAGCGCCCGTTATTAAATCGGCGAAGTTCCGAAATGACGTCTCGCCAGCATTAGTTACTTCGCCCCTATGTCTCTTATTTTCGGGATATTATCTTCTGTCCTGTACATGTAATGTGTTCTATTTTAAAGGAAATTAATCATAAGTACCCATACTGTGCTCTTCACTAGATTTTATTGTTGTTCTGTTTGTTTTTATTTATATGTCTGTTTGAAGGGCTACCCTGGTCCCTTATTAAAGACTTGGCAGCTTGTTATTACGTTTAGTCTCATTAGTGTAATCATTCCTATTCATGGCAAATGACAATAGTTACTTTTAGATTCATAACAACTCAATGACGCCAGACAGCAACGTTTTCTTTATGTAGAAGAGAGGCAGTATCCTGAGGCCACAAAAGATACTCATATATGGTGTAACAAAGAGACAAATTAAATCAATTGCTATTAATATGATAAACTCCTTGCATAGCTTCCGCTATCAAAGGCTGTAAAGATGTATCATTGAAGTAGGGATATAAAATAAAATGTATTTTCCCTTGTGTCTTCTAACATTCATAGACGGGCAATAGTCTTCCATTTGTTGAGCCACAACTTTAACTATATAGTTTGAGAAGTGACTAAAATTTATGCATCAAACACGTTGACACATGGGGGCAAATTTACTAACCTCCGAAATTTACTAACCTCCGCAAAATTCGACAGCAACGGCTACGCTCACATGGCAACACTTTGCCAGGCGTAGATCTGTCAGGACAACGCTAATTCACTAAAATCGAAAGTTTCGTCCAGGGCGCCTAACGCTGTCGAAGTTGCGCTAGAGTACTGCGCCAAGCGAAGCAAAGTTGCACTATTGTTGGCTAATTTGCATAATGCGGGAAGTCAAAGTTGAATGGACGTATATGTTGCAGCAAATACATTACACTACACAAGCCCAGGAAACCTTAATAAAATAAAGTTGTTATATTGCCCTACCCATGAGCCCAGTATATAGTTTATGTGCCATATGTTAGTAAATGTAGGGGGGAAGCCGGTTACCCTCCAAAAAAATTTACGTTCTTTTTCACCCTGAAAAGGAAAAGACGCCAGCGTTTTTTTGGGACATTTTTTTAGGAACTCCTATCTACTCTATTGCACTTCGCCTGGTCTGAGGTGGCAAAGGCAAGTCTGGCGCAAGAGGTAACGTTCAGTAAAATCCACATCTTAATGAATTTGCGTAGTTAAGTCCATTCGCCAGAGCGTAAATTCGACAGGCGTTAGGAGCGAAGTACCGCTAGAGTCTCCTTTGCTAGCGAAGTTACGCCAGCGACCGTTAGTAAATCAGCGAAGTACCGAAATGACGTCACGCTGGCGAATTTTCGTCCTTTAGTAAATTTGCCCCATTGAAGGCTTGGGATCATTATGGATACCTGTACATGTCACTGTAAGATGCAGACAGCATACATGATGGCACTCAATGTTTTGAGATCACCTGGGGGCAGATTCACTAAGGTTCGAATGGTAAATTAGAATTTTCGAATTTTTTTTGGTCCAAACTCACAATTTAGAATTTAAAAGCACCAACTCAAATCTGAATTAGAATGTGAGATTTAGCACATCTCGACCCTGTAAATAGTTCTAATTTGAATATTCGCCAACTTAAACCTTCCGAGTTAATGTAGAAGTCAACGGCAGAGGTTCCTTGAACTATTTGAAGATGTTAATAGTAACGATGAGCCACATCTTTGCCAAGTTTCGCTGCAAAAATGACTCCCCATAGACTCCAATGGGAGAAACAAAATGATGCACTTCAAAAAAAAATTTGATGCTTGTCAAAAAAATGTTGACACGCAAAAGTCTAGGTTTGTTTTCGTAGGAAAACTCGATTTGAATTTGGTTCGGGACTATTTGATCAAATTTTGAGACATTACATTTTTTCATAAATAGCATACCATTCAAATTGTGAATAAAAAATTCACATTAAAATTCGACCTTTGATAAAATACCCCTTTGGCGTGCTGCAGCACAATATTTAACCCAGTCAAAAGTATGAATACAGGTATGGGACCCGTTATCCAGAATGCTCGGGACCTTGGGTTTTCCAGATATTTCCATAATTTGAATTTCCAAATAATTATCTCCATTAATTTAAACATTAAATACACCCAATAGGATTGTTTTGCCTTTAAAAAGCATTAATCATATCTTATTTGAGATCAACTACAAGGTACCGTTGTATTATTACAAATCAATTAAAAAAAAACGGAACTATTTGATTAATGATTTGGAGCTTTGTTTATAACGAATTTCCAGATAATGGATCCTCTACCTGTACATAACTGTTTGATATAACGAGTCAACTCTTCTTTTACATATATATATATATATATATATATATATATATATATATATATATATATATATATATATATAGGGGCAGGTGTGGGTTGAGCTCTATATATGTATATATATATATATATATATATATATATATATATATATATATATATATATATATATATATATATATATATATATATATATAGGGAATCAAGTACCCCCTCTTGTGAATTATAAGGATATTATCATATTTTGTAACAGGGGTTACTTTATTATAATACACAAGATTCAGTGAGTCATGTGACAGAAATGACATCACTACTCACCATTTATAAGGATATAATTTACAAGATATTCATGACTTGTTAGTATTATAGTATAGTATTATATATATTTATATATAAATACGGAGTGCTAGTCCTCATACCTTGCATATGCTCTGAGAGTTATTGGCCGTGCACCCGGACTCTAAGGGGCAGATTTAGCAAGGGTCGAATTTCGAAGTGATAAATACTTCGAAATTCGACCATCGAATGGCTTTACTTCGACTTCAAATATCGAAGTCGAAGTTTTTTTCACAGATTTTGACCGTTTTGCAGTCAAAGTCAAATCGTTTGATCGATGGATGAAATCCATCGATCGAACGATTTTTCTTCGACTTCAAAAAACGTAGAAAACTGCTCTAGAAGGTCCCCATAGGCTAACGTAGCACTTCGGCAGGTTTAATTTGGCGCAGTATTGAAGTCAAAGTTTTTTTAAAAGAGACAGTACTTAGATTATCGAATGGTCGAATATTCAGACGATTTTACTTCAAAACGAATTCAAAGTCGTAGTATCCTATTCGATGGTCGTATCCAAGTATCCAAAAAATTCCCTCTAATTCACTTTGACCCTTGATAAATCTGCCCCTAAATGGTGTGGGCTTCATATATTTATATAGTTCCTTAGCAAATATCTGCAGTCCAAGGCCATCCATATAGCTAATGCAACTGAGAAACATCTACTGACATTCTCACTATGACTATTCTCATATGAGAAGTAAATCTTAACTAAAGAAGTATGTTGTACCAGCCCAAGAGAACCACAGCCCTTTAGCAGTAAAGATCTGTGTCTCCAAAGATGCCCCAGTAGCTCCCCATCTTCTTTTCTGCTGATTCACTGCACATGCTCTGTGCTGTTGTCACTTACTGAGCTTAGGGAACAACTCTAAATATACAGTACACATAGGGGCAGATTTACAAAGCTCGAGTGAAGGATTCGAATTAAAAAAACTTCGAATTTCGAAGCGTTTTTTTGGCTACTTCGACCATCGAATGGGCTAGTTCGACCTTCGACTACGACTTCGACTACGAATCGAACTAAAAATCGTTCGACTATTCGACCATTCGATAATCGAAGTACTGTCTCTTTAAGAAAAACTTCGACCCCCTAGTTCGGCAGCTAAAAGCTACCGAACTCAATGTTAGCCTATGGGGAAGGTCCCCATAGGCTTGCCTGTGTTTTTTTGATCGAAGGATATTCCTTCGATCGTTGGATTAAAATCCTTCGAATCGTTCGATTCGAAGGATTTAATCGTTCGATCGAACGAATAATCCTTCGATCGTACGATTAGCGCTAAATCGTCCGACTTCGATATTCGAAGTCGAACAATTTTAGTTCCTAGTCGAATATCGAGGGTTAATTAACCCTCGATATTCGACCCTTAGTAAATCTGCCCCATAGTATATAAGTGCCACAATATAAGGCTGATTAGTAATTAATAAAGATAATTACTACATGGCAGCAAAAAAACAAACAAAAAAAAAACAGTGAAACTAGCATCAGAATGTAATAATCAGCCTATATTAAAGGCCAACCTCATTTTCTGCTTGATAATTAGTGACGACCCCTAAGCTTAACTTCTCAACAGCTGATCAGAGCCCACTGAGCATGTGAGTGTCACAGACACTTTCCAAGATGGCAACCCCCTGGGACAAGTTTGAAGTCCTGGATCATTGCTGCTATGGAGATGCTGAAACTGTAGGCTGGTGCAATAAGTTCAGCATACAAAATATGTTATTTTTAGCCACATTCATTTTTAGGCTTTTATTGCGTTTAAGTCGTATATGAGAATTACTTATAATAACGGAAGAAACAACAATGCTCTTTTGAAAGCATCAAAAGGTCAGAGATACGTGGGGTCTGTAGAGACACAAAAACGTGGCCTGTATGTGGGATGGAAAAATTAAATACTGTAAGTGACAACCCGGGTGAGTCATTCCTCCTCATTGTATAGTGTCGCACACACCAATTCCTACAGCTGACGCGGAGTGTCATAAAATAACAAATTGCTTTACATTGTGCTTCTATGTAAAAAAAAGCCCATTATATAATGTTGTTATTCAGTACTATTCATTTATATTAATGCACCTCTGTGTCTCCTTACTAAAGCAGGGGTGCCCCATTTCTCCAGGCAGTTTTTAAGGGCAGTTTCCTTTCTTCTCTGTTATTTGCATGACCTTCCTATAGTGTTTGCCATCAGCTGACTGGCAGCCCTGCAATCCCCTGCCCACAGTGAAATGTCACTTTAATTCAGAAGTTAGCCTAGACTAATCATTAAAGTGTGAAATGCGCAAGACTTACGTTGTTTCAGCCAATTATGTAAAAATAACTGCTATTCGCTTGTGTTATACAACGACCTTCTCTCCAGTCCATTGAACTCACAAATTAGCATATTAATAATGTTCCGGGGAAACATGTTAATTAAGTCAATGGACAAAGTATGTTCCAGCGCTTACTATATACAGAATAACCTCAGTCCATATAGCCAATGTATTCAATAGCCGTCTTAATATTGTATTTATCCCAAAACGCTTTAAAATATAATAACAGGCTGGAAGAACAATCCATTGAGGTACTACGTGGGTGCGACACTGCTTGTGCATGTATACATCAGATGTAATGCCTGACATTTACCAGATCCTGCACTTAATTCATATTCACACAATGGAACAGATGTGATCAAATCTTTGCTTTGCTGTCCCCTAAAAAGCCCTTGGTTCACTGAAATACAGTGCATTTAGATAGCACAATACAGGTATGGGATCCATTATCTGGAAACCCATTATCCAGTAAGCCCATCTCCCATAGGGGTTAATTTACTAAGAGATGAAAATTCCTCTTTTCAGGCAGCGCAAAAATTCGCTCAGACAACGCTAATTCACTAACATGCAAAGTTGCGTCCAGGGCTCCAAACGCTGCTAGCCCAGTTGCGCTAGCGTTAATTCGGCAAGCAGAGCGAAGTTGCGCTAGCGTTGGCTAATTTCCATACAGCAGGAAGTTGAATGGATGTATATGTTGCAGCAAATACATTACATTAGCCCAGTGAAACTTAATAAAATAAAATAGAGTTGTTATTATGCCCTACACATGAGCCCAGTGTATAGTTTATGTGCCATATGTTAGGAAATGTAGGGGGGAAGCCAGTTACCCCAAAAAACTGTTATGCTCTTTTGCAGCCTATCACCATGATAAAAGGAAAAGACGCCAGCCTTTTTTGGGAAAATTTTTCAACTAAATTTTGAGGAAGTCCTATCTACTCTATTGCACTGCCTGGTCTGAGCTGGCGAAGAGGTAACGTTCAGTAAAATCTGCATCTGAAGGAATTAGCGCAGTTATGTCCCTTCGCCAGACCACAACTTCGCCTGTGGATTGAGTGTGAATGAGCGCCAGCGTCAGTCTCTTTCACCAGCAAAGTTACGCCTGCGCCCGTTAGTAAATCGGCGAAGTACCGAAATGACGCCATCCTGGTGAATTTTCACCAGCGTTAGTCCCTTCGCCCTTTATAGTAAATTTGCCCAATAGACTCCATTTTATCCAAATAATCAAGATTTTTAAAAATGATTTCCTTTTTTTCTATAATAATAAAACAGTAGCTTGTACTTGATCCAAACTAAGATATAATGAATCCTTATTGGAAGCAAAACCAGCCTATTAGGTTTATTTAATGTTTACATGATTTTCTAGTAAACGTAAGGTATGAAGATTCCTTTTACGGAAAGATCCATTATCTGGAAAACTCCAGGCCCCGAGCATTCCGGGTAACAGGTCCCATACCTGTACAATGATGGACTGGTCCCCGGAAACTTGAAATGATTCCTGATTAACCCTTTCCGTGCCAGGATACCAGTCATTTCCTGGCAATTTTTCTTAGGGTTAAAAATGTAATCACTGTTCCCAACCCAAGATTTTTAAACTATCAAGCCTTCTTTTAATAAACTTTGTGCCAACACAGATTCCTATGTACAGCAAAGCCAACGGGAATGTTGGAAAAGTCTGTGACCTCCCCGGATTGGCTGCTTAGAAGCATGTGCTGGGGATAACAGTGGTCTAAATGAGAGTTTTATAACCAAATATCTGATGATATATTGTTATAGATCTTCAGCTAAATATAAGGAAAACTTTCAAAAGCTCCAGTTCGCTTTCGTAAAATAATTTGTAAATCCTGAATATGTATTTTTTTTTTTAGTAAAGTTCAGCGTTTCGATTACAGGTTAAAGCGCAGGCTACCTTCTGGTTGAAGTCCTACATTACACAATTTTTTATAAACTATTTTTACTCTCAGATGAGCAAAGTTGCATTTCGTACTCCGTGGATAACTGCATTATTCAGAATAGCAATAGATGTGCACTTGGACTTTGAACATGAAATCCATGTGCTTCAGCACTCCAGGTGGTGGAAAAATGAAGAAATAATTGGAAAAGGGAATAGATGAAGCCTGTTACGTAAAGATGGCTATTACTCATCCTTTCAATCGGAGTTCTTTCTAACATCCTTATTATTGAAGTAGAGCTATTAGTGCTGAGAGTGCTCACTGACATGCCTCTCCAAACACCAGCTAAACAGAAGGGCAGGAATGCACATACAGTATATTTCTAGGCATTGTTCTTCACTGTGTGAATTTTCAGTAGCTTTTTGCAGCTCTGCTCAGATTTCAAACCCTTTTGTCTTTTTTGCTTTTAAAATCTATAGAAAAGTTATACATATTGTAGAAAGGTCATGGAATATAAAGCCATACTATGGGGGTTATTTATCAAAGTCTGAATGCCATAAACTAAACTAAAAAAAATCCAGTTTCTTTTACTATAAAATCCAAATTTTTAGTGGGAAAAAAAACCTAGAATTTTTCGGGATTTATTAAACCCCGAGGGTGTTAAAGGACAAGGAAAGGCAAAAAAATAAAATCCCAATTTTACTTTCTTTAATGAAAAAAACATATCTCTAATATACTTTAATTAAAAAATGTGTACTGTTTTTATAAGAAACCCGACTGTATGCAGTGAAATTCTCCCTTCATTTACTGCTGTGGATAGGAATTGTCAGACGGTCCCTAACTGCTGAGCAGGGAAACAATCATACTTATGAACAGCAGGGGGAGCCCCCGCCTTACTTCCCAGCCATGCAGAACTCAAGCAGCTTTGTTTACGCCGATCCCTAAGCAGCCCAGACCACACTGAGCATGTGCAGGGTCAGGGTCAGGGGAAGATGTTTAACAAAGTTACAAGATGACAGCCCCCTATGGCCAACTTTGAAAGCATAAATCATTTGTTTGATTAGGCTTGTGGTGCAGTAAGTTCATGCTTATGTTTAGTATACAAAATACAGCATTTCTAGCCTTATTCTATTTTAAACTTTCCTTGTCCTTTAAAAGTCAAAATAAAAAAGTACTCCAACCTGCCGAGTTCATGTAGAAGTCAATGGGAAAAGTCCCAAAGATATCCTAATCTGCGCTGGGTTTCATGCAATAATAAAGATTTTGTGGTTTTTGGCCAAAATCAGAAAAATTCTCACAATTCGATTTTTTTTCACAATTGTATTGAGTTTTTTTCCCCCACAGAACATTTTCAGAAAAACTTAATGATAAATATGGAGAAAAAAATCCATGCGGATATGGTCGGACTATTTTACAGAGGATTGTCAGAATTTTTCAGATTTTGATAAGGCTCTAAGGGTTTGAAATGCTTTTCTCATAGTCTTTCTATGTTGTAAAATATGTATTCAAGAGTTGTTCTTGAAACCCAAAAATATTATTTAGTTCTCCAATCTAATCAAAGAATCAATGTAGTTGCTATGGAAATAAAAGCAGAGGTCCTTCATGCTGTTTGTAGTGGCAAAACTGATGCCACCAACTCAACCCTACCTGTCAAATTGGGCTGTATACAGTTGTGTTCAGAATAATAGCAGTCTGACCTCACTGATCTGATCAATCGTTTTTTGTAGAAATTATATTTCTACATGGCATATAATTTACTAGTAGTTGTAATAGAGTAATAGTAAACCAACAGACCAAACAGTCATGACATGCATGCTGCTGATTCTGTCAATCATTGAGGCTTGTTCTAAATAATAGCAGCGTGGAGTTCAATTAGTAGGTCATTCATTCTGTGAAAAAACAGGTGTCAATTCCGGCCCTTATTTAAGGTAGGAAGGAGCAAATGTTGTGCATGCTGGTTATAGTACAATGAGTTGTTCCAGATATTGTTCAGAAGAACAGTGTATTTCATTAAAAGTTGATTGGAGAGGGGAAATATATAAAGAAGTGCAGAAAATGATAGACTGCTCAGCTAAAACGATCTCAGCAAACAAAACCTGAAAGACATGAAAAACTACAATTCAAATGGATAGATGGCCCAATATGGCAAAGGCTCAGCCAACAATCAGCTCCAGGAAGATCAAAGAAGGTATAAATGTACCTGTGATACTGTTACAATTAGAAGAAGCCTATGTGAAGCCAAGTTATCGGAAAGAAGCCCCCGCAAAGTCCCATTGTTGAAAAAAAGACGCGCTGAAGAGCTTACAATTTGCCAAAGAACACATTGACTGGCCTAAATAGAAATGGCACAGCATTTTGTGGACTGATGAAAGCAAGATTGTTCTTTTTGGGTCTAGGGGCCACAGTTTGTGAGATGACCCCCAAACACTGAATTCAAGCCACAGTACAGTGTGAAGACAGTGAAACATAGTGGCACAAGCATCATGATATGGTGATGTTTCTCATACTATGGTGTTGGGCCTATTTATCACATATCAGGGACCATGGATCAGTTTCAACACATCAAAATACTTGGTTCCAGACCAACAAGATTGATGTTATTTATGGATTGGCCAGCCCAATCCACGGACCTTAATCCAATAGAAAACTTGTGGGGTGACATCAAAAATGCTGTTTCTGAGGCAAAACCAAAAAAAGCAGAATTGTGGAATGCAACAGCTGCCAGAAGTTGGTGGACTCCATGTAACACAGATGTGCAGCAGTTCTCAGAAACACTGCTTATACAACTAAATATTAGTTCAGTGATTGAACGGAAAGCAAAATACAGTAAGGGGCCCATTTAATTAGCTCGAGTGAAGGAATAGAGGAAAAAAAACCTTCGAATTTCGATTGGTTTTTTGGCTACTTTGACCATCGAATGGGCTACTTTGACCTTCGACTACGACTTTGAATCAAACTAAAAATCGTTCAACTATTCGACCATTCGATAGTCGAAGTACTGTCTCTTTAAAAAAAAAACCTTAGACCCCCCTAGTTCGCCACCTAAAACGAATTGCGGTAAATCCTTCGACTTTCTAAGGATTTCCATTCGGCAGTCGAATATCGAGGGTTAATTAACCCTCGATATATTCAACCATAAGTAAATTTGCCCCAAAATGTTTGAGTTTGTAAAGAAAAATGCAGACACTGCTACATATGAACAGCCTAATATTCCCTTTTCTTCACTTTCTGTAAAGTAATAATACACATTTTTCTTCATGTTTTGATTTGGAATAGAATGTGCAGTGTTCCCAATGCATTTGCGTGTATGGAAATAATGGCTTTTCTTATTGGGGGATTGGAGGGGGGCTTTAGTTCTCCTTTAACTAAAAATATTCCTGGGTCAAACAATCAAAATGTTTCAATGATTTGTATGTGAAAAAAACAGAGCTGTATTTGAGCCTATATAGAATTACTGGTGCCACGTTGCACAAATACTGTTTGGCAAAGCAGAAAAATCTTCCATAGAAGTGAAGTGTCTCTTCACTGGTCTTACATTCACATTAATCCAGCTATTGGCTCAATCAATCGTAATGTTCTAAATTTCCTTTAAGCTTTAGGCTACAGAGGACTAATGTGCACCACCTACAATGCATGGCTTTCTTAATGGTGATGTTTATAACAAAGTGATGTTCAACTGAAACTTTGAACTTACCTCTGTTCATTCAAACACTGAACACGGAGATGTTTCTGAGCAGTAAATGTTATTTTTAATACAAACATTTCCAGGAAAACAGTAAAAACCAAGGACTGCCCAAGGAATAGTGGAACTTTGAAAAATGATTATTTGACTTCCAATAGTTTTTCAGGAGAGTTGTGAGGTCCACACACTGCAGTCAAGAAACATACACGGACAGTTTTATTTCATTTTACAGTAAATTCATGTTAGTGCACTGTGTACAAAACGATTCGTTAGACAGAAAAAGCATCAAGTATGAGAAATGGAAGTAACAAGGTTATGCTGGAGACAAATACCACACATGATACAGAACCATCATATAGGTGGACTCACATATGAATGTCAATAAATGTTGATTTAATACTCTAAACAAAGAACTACTGACACTTGAAGATATGATTTGCCTAATTGGATGCCACTCTGTAGACACTGTTCAACCTGCATAGGGGGATTCCAATATTATAAGGGACCCTAAACCCCAAGCTGACCACTTGTTTCTCCAGCTTTTGCACATTAAAGCAATTTGAGACTGGATTTCCCTATTGTTAATTGGTCCAGTGCCAGCATCTGTAATGGTGGTCGCATTTTAGAAATTGGTATATATATATATATATAAACTGGAAAAGCATTTGTTACCATCATAGTCAGTGGAATTTGCGATTAGGATCTTTGT
Organism: Xenopus laevis; assembly: GCF_017654675.1. NCBI lineage: Eukaryota > Metazoa > Chordata > Amphibia > Anura > Pipidae > Xenopus > Xenopus laevis. The sequence goes on along the minus strand of NC_054384.1, from coordinate 88,816,962 downwards.
GGAAGGCACTTTTTGAAAGAAGGTCACTTTGGTAAATTGCAGAATAAAAAGATGTGGCTCTAATGAGCAGTATTATAGCGGGTGTATTTACTGGGGCTCAATCTAGGTGGAATGAACCTAAGAAAATTGGGTGCAAATGAACTAACAATCAATTGTTTGAGTACAGTTCTGTATCTGTCAACTTGTAATCTAGAAAAAAGTAAGACCGTGTGTATCTTGGGGATAACACTTATCTATGCCGTCCTAAAAATCTGTAGCTGCTACTTGTTTCAAGCTGAAATTGATTGTTTTTAACAGGGTCATACAGTTTTGCTTGTAAATATATTGTGCCCCATAGGAATAATAATAAAAAAAAAAAACCTCCGGCTATACAAACTGCATAGAAACTGGCAAAATACAAATAGTTGCTGCAAGAAGGCTTTGAACGGAACATTAACTTTGGCAAATGGTAAAAATGGCTGGTGCAAATGGAAAGACCACAGTAAACTATTCACAAAGGCAAAACTGTCGTCATGTAGCAGTCTGCTTACCAGTACATGATATCCCTGCATATAAACAGAGGCAGGCTGGCACTTTCCTGCAATACATGCGACAACTGGATTAACCAGTCTCACCATGCAAACATACATTTTCCTTGAACTCACAGTACTAGTGCAACATATAATTAACCTAGTGCCAAACTCAAAGGATACAGCTGCTTTGTAGTACAAGTTGTCCCTCAGCCTGAATATGCTGGGACTAAAAGGTCAGGATGCCTAGACAGCTGTGCATCCAACATCCTTACTTAAAGGGGAACTCCACACAAACATAACTTAAGCTTTTTGAAAAGTAAACATAATTTCAAGCAACTTTGCAATATATATCAGTTTAAAAATATGTAGACTTTTCATGATTTTTAATGGTTTTGAACAGTTCCCTAAGCCTAGCCCCCTGCTCTCCTGCTGATTTGTCTGACTATTTTGTTGAGCTGGCTTACTACTGTTACTTTGTATCAACAGCCATCTGTCCTTAGCCTGCATCCTCCAAACCCCACAATTCCCTGCACACGTGATTTCAATAAGACTTAAAGGGATACTGTCATTTTTTTTCAAAATGAATAAGTTAATAGTGCTGCTCCAGCAGAATTCTGCACTGAAATCCATTTCTCAAAAGAGCAAACAGATTTTTTTATATTCAAATTAGAAATCTGACATGGGGCTAGACATATTGTCAATTTCCCAGCTGCCCCAAGTCATGTGACTTGTGCTCTGATAAACTTCAATCACTCTTTACTGCTGTACTGCAAGTTAAGAGTGATATCACCCTCCTCCCTTTTCCCCCCAGCAGCCAAACAAAAGAACAATGGGAAGGTAAACAGATAGCAGCTCCCTAACACAAGATAACAGCTGCCCAGTAAATCTAAGAACAGCACTCAATAGTAAAAACCCATGTGTCACTGAGACACATTCAGTTACATTGAGAAGGAAAAACAGCAGCCAGCCAGAAAGCATTTCTCTCCTAAAGTGCAGGCACAAGTCACATGACTGGGGCAGCTGGGAAATTGACAAAATGTCTAGCCCCATGTCAGATTTTTAAATTGAATATAAAAAAAATCTGTTTGCTCTTTTGGGAAATGGATTTCAGCACAGAATTCTGCTGGAGCAGCACTATTAACGGATTCATTTTGAATTTTTTTTTCCCCATGACAGTATCCCTTTAACATCACAGTGCAATGCATTGTGGGTTATGTAGTTCATGCATGCTGTCTGTAAGCTGTGAAGTTGTTACAATTTGTAACATGAGTGTTTTAGTCCCTCCTTCCTTGCCAGTATTTCAAATGATGCAGAAAGAGATTTCCAAAGAGAAAAGTAATGAGCTAAATATAAGTGCTGGTGTGTCTATTTTTCATCCAGTCACTACTCTAATTGCTTTTATTCTTTCATTTCATTAGAAATTAGTACGTTTTAGAAATGGCACAATAGCCTATATTTTCTATTTTACTAAGGGTAGCCACAAAGTCTAGCAACAGAGAAGCTCACATTGGTTTGTAAAACTGAAATATAAGAAGGAGCAAAGTTCTTAGATTTTATTGTATTTTCCCTTTAAATATTTATGTTCCTACAAATACCCAAGAAAGGTTTCATCTCTTGGCACTCCATTTAAAGGATAAATAATTAATTTTTACTGTTAGATTTTTGATTTCTGATTTCACAGATTTGCATCTTGAGAGGCTCCAGTTGCTTCAGAAGCATGCTGCTGGGAGTTTTAGTTCAACAACCACTGCATAAAGTTGCAAAGTCCTTGACAATTTGCGAAGTGCACAATCTGATGCCTTCCTCTGCACAGCAATTAAAAAGAATAGTAGGTATTTAAGTGGGCAAATAAACTCACATTCAATGTTGTTTAAAGACACATTGTGCCCATTAGTTTGGCATTAATAGGTTGTGTTTTATGTTTCACTAAGGCACTTAACTCTATAAACAAGAAATATTAACTCTAAACATTTTTCCTTGAGTTGGAATATAAACTATTGAATACAGCAGGTTCAGAGATTTAAAAAAAAAAAAAAAAAAAAGCTGCAGCAACTGGTTTGGCATCAGTTAGGATCCGTATCCCCGAAGGATTAGGAGACGCTCCACACTGTAAAACAAAAACAGCATTAAGAAATTCAGACAAGAGGGCAGCAAACTAACCATATCTGCTCATGAATATAATGGCATCATTATGTTGTTGTTTTCCTTCTTTTAATATATTCAACACGCTAATTTCATTTTACATAACTGTGTAAAAGAGTGGATTGAGATTTGTAGAATGTAATATGTCTCATTATTTTGTCTTTTGCATTTCTAAATTAATAGAATGAATAGTTCAGTGTACAAATAAAAACTGGGTAAATAGATGGACTGTTTAAAATAAAAAATGTTTCTAATATAGCTAATTAGCCAAAAATGTAATGTATAAAGGCTGGAGTGAACGGATAAATGTAATGTATAAAGGCTGGAGTGAACGGATGTCTGACATAACAGAATAAAACAGAACACTAGTTCCTGCTTTTCAGCTCTCTAACACAGAGTTTGTCAGCGACTTGAAGGGGGGCCACATGTTTGCAATTGATCCTTAGCACGCAGCTCAGATATAAAAGCAACCGTTATGACCCATACAGCCCCCCTCAAGTCTCTGATTGGTTACAGCGTGGTAACCAATAAGTGGAAACCAAGAGAGCTGCAAAGCAGGAAGTAGTGTTCTGGCTATTATGTTAGACATCCAGTCTATATACAATATTTTTTATTTTGCACATACAATCTATTTACCCAGTTTTTATTTTTACACTAAACAATTTCTTTAAGGGTTTTAGTTGATGTGGATATCTCCTTTGGGGCTGTATAATGAATTTCAGATATGCCCACATAGTGAAACATATAGTTTAGTTGGCAGAGTGGTGCTTACTGTACTATACACAGCCACGCTACACAAAGAATCTCCAAACTACAGCTAAATGCAAAACATATTCTGTATTGAAGAATTTCTGCATTTAAACCTTGTGCATGGAAACTTAGCTAGAATACAATACAATACATACATGGCTCAACCACATGAGTGTTATAGTGCACTAACCACCCATTGTTATGTTTGATGGGCAATGGCTGTTAAAGGGGTATATCAGAGCATGTCCAATATGTCTCTAGCTGTAGCATGTAACTAGAGTCCTGCGCGGGTCCACTTTTTGGAACCTGTACCCACGACCTGCAATCCGCAACCCGGACCCGCATTCTTACCCGCTTGGACCCGCAAGTACCTTATCCGCAACCCAGACCCGCTGACCATCAAGAATCAGTAAATACGGTCATTGTAAACTGGAAATTACATCATCGGAAGTAACCGTGATCAGAAACAAAGGAGTAAAACAGGAAATGCCGTCATTGTAAACCGGAAATTACATCATCGGAAGTAACCGTGATCAGAAACAAAGGAGTAAAACAGGAAATGCTGTCATTGTAAACTGGAAGTGACATCAATGGAAGTAGACATGATCAGAAAAAAGGGGTGAAAATCGCTATAGAGAAGACCCGCAAACCTGCAGAACCACCAAACTTCGTCTATACCCGCACCCGGAACTTCTACCCGCAGGGTACTGCAGGTTTTTGCAGGTAACCTGCGAGTACCTGACCCACTGCAGGACTCTAGTATGTACTGTGCTTTGCCTGTGATGGTGTTTATCTGGAAAAAACATAGTGACTGTAAAGTAACCATGCAGCAGAAACCTGAAATCTACAGCACAGAGCTGCATTTTCAGCTGACAATTGCAGGCTCCAACAGAAAAGTCAAATATGGAATTTTTTTTTTACTCTAATACATTCGAATATACTTGAAATTCTATTGGGAGGTTATTTAAGAAAAATTTTAAATGTCTAAAACCATCTAATTTTACTGACTCGAAAACTTGTTTCGAATTCAACTAAACATGAATCGAGTTTTTTTCTAAGAGAAAAACTCAAATGTCAGGAAGGCTATTAACATCTTCAAATGGGTCTCCTATTGACATTGCCTTATACATCAACTGGGCAGGTTTTAGGTTGCAAATAGATTAATTCAAATTATTCCCAGGGTAAAGGTTTGATGAATTTCAAATTCGAATAGAGTTTGGATTATTCCCAATTCGAATTTGTGAGTTTTGACTAAAAAAACTAATGCAAAATTCTAATTTTCTATTCGACCCTTGATAAATCTGCCCCATAGTGTGCCACTTTCTTTGTGTATGACTTCTATTTGTTGCAGACATACTTACCAATGATAATGATGATTATTATCACAACTACAGCTATCAATATTGCCCACATCTAAAAAAAAAAAAAAAAAAAAAAAAAAAGGGGAAAAACAGTAAAATTAAAAGATAAATTCGTTATAAAACATCAGATAACGCTTTACATACCAGAGAAGATGCAGGATGATAGAAGCAATGTTACTTTTTCCCCTCTCAGATGAGGCAAAGACAACCGCATAAGCTAGCGTTTGTGACTTCAACGTTATCAAATCAACATTACATTTAATCTTTCCAGCTTCTTACCTTGCAGTTTTTCCACCAGTACTTTCTTTTAAGCTTCGCAGCACTGGTCTCAAACTGGGAAGCGCCTGCTTGCAATGCATCTGCCCTATCATCAAGATCAGTCAACTTCTGGTCTCTCTCCAGGACTTTGTCCACATTAACTCTCATAATATCAACCACCTAGAGGTTCAAAAAAGGACAGATGCAAAAGAAATTCTAAATAAATTTGCCTATTCCATATTAAGCACCCAGTAGCCTAAATAATACAGTACCCACATAAAATAATTATTTTGATGCCGTCATGATTTAAATTAAATGAACTTTTAGTATGTTTTAGTATGTTATAAAATGTCTATTCTTAGCAACCTTTAATTTGGTCCTTTTTAAATAGCTTTTGGATTATGTGCGTAATATATCAAAGCAGAAGAAAAAGAGTTGTATTAAATACTTTAGAATTGACATCATACATCTCATTCACTTCAATGAAAAAAATGTGTAATATGAATAAGCCCAGGTTGGAAATAGTAAGCCTAAATTAATATGAAACACAATATTCCTTAGGCTCATAACCTGCCTTTAGAAAAAAAGACTACCATTAATAGTAATTTAAACAGCAGGACATAGATAATAATAATAATGACAAGATAAGCAGGAAAATGGATTAATGCATAAAAAGGGATGTGTTGTTAGACAATGGGGTAGCCAAAAATAGACAAGAACCGGAAACACATTCATGCCTTGAATTTACTGACAAGCCAGTGAATTGTCTGGGATATAGAGCAATTGTTCAGAAGTAGGTCTATCAATGCTACTGTGGTGATGCTTACAGAGTGATGATGCCTATTCCCTCTGCACAAAGCAATCAACAAACAGAATTTCAACCTGATCACAGTTTACGTCAAACATGAACTCCTCCTTGGGACACAAGTTTTTAGTATGTTACAAATCGATAGTCCAATGAATATCCCATTATTTTGTAATACAAAGCAAAGGGATATCGGACAAGCCAATTGTTATAATCCTTTTCCGCTTGCTTGGCCAGTCTCAAATGGGTACCTATAGCTGTGTGGCGCTGCCTCTGCAACAATAATATCAGGATAATCTTCTGCCCCCATAAGACTGACCTCATTGACTTGTGCTTGAGTCTGCTGCAGGCGCCGATTTCCAGGATCACCTGTGGCTGAAGGTCCAGGAGTAGACCTGGGAAACAAAACAAATTAATAACATGAAACACCGTATTGGTTGTGGATTATTCAAACTGCACTCCCGAGGGGGAAATTAACATGCCTTAATGGAACAGCTCAGTGTAAAAATAAAAACTGGGTAAATAGATACAGTGCAAAATAAAAAATGTTTCTAATATAGTTAGTTTGCCAAAAATGTAATGTATAAAGACTGACTGGATGTCCATCATAATAATCAGAACGCTGCTTCCTGCTTTTCTCTAACTCTTTGTCAGTGACTTTAAGGGGTTTGCACTTGATCCTCAGCATTTATAATCCATGTGGCCCCCCTCAAGTCACTGATTGGTTACTGCCTGGTAACCAATCAGTGGAAACCAAGAGAGCTGAAAAGCAGGAAGTAGTGTTCTGGTTATTACGCTAGACATTCAGTCACTCCAGTCTTTATATATTACATTTTTGCCTAACTAACTACAGGTATATTAGAAACATTTTTTATTTTGCACAGCCTATCCATTTACCTAGTTTTTATTTTTACACTGAACTGTTCCTTCAAGTCTGACTCAGCTGCTAAACGAACAAACACAGGTACGTTATGAATGGCCCGACCTATTCTCGCACAGAAATATTGAAATATTATAGAATATAGTAATAATAATAATAATAATATAGAATAATTCTACAAGAGATGCCCTTTAGCTGGTCTTGGAGTAATGTTCCATATTATGAAAATGTCCCTAAACACGTGTCAGCAGAGGCTCAGTCTTTATAAACTTACCTGTGAGAACTGCATTTTAGTCTATGAGTACACCTTGGAGATATGAATGTGACCCCCAGTGGTGTAACACTCAACTAACCCACCCTACTCATGATGAATAAGGCCTAGGGAACACAGGAGGTAAGTGGAAAGGAATATGATCAGAACTTTCCCCTAACAGTTGCTTTCCATTCACTTGAAAGGCTGCTAATTTGCCAATGCCATACATTAATACCTCACAATGACTGTGTATCATAAGCAGTGAATCTCCTGGGAGTTTAGAGGAGTCTGGACCTCAAAGGACATTTCTGCCAAAGGGAATATTTTGGGGGAAATATTGTGTTTACATCATAGTGGTCAAAATGCAAGTAAATAAATTATATCACATGGAAACAAGGTAATGCCTTGCAAAGAGGGGGAGTCCTCATTTTTTTTGTTCTTTTTTCTAGGGACACTATGGGGCAGATTTACATAGGGTCCAATATCGAGGGTTAATTAACTCTCGATATTCGACTGCTGAATGTAAATCCTTCGACTTCGAATATAGAAGTCGAAGGATTTACCGCAAATAGTTTGATCGAACGAAAAATCTTAATCTTAATCCATCGATCGAACGATATTTCTTCGACCAAATAAACATTAGAAAGCCTATGGGGACCTTCGCCATAGGCTAACATTGAGGTTCGGTAGGTTTTAGGTGGCGAAGTAGGGGGTCGAAGTTTTTTTAAAAGAGACAGTACTTCGATTATCGAATGGTTGAATATTCAAACGATTTTTAGTTCGAATTGTTCGATTCAAAGTCGTAGTCGAAGTAGCCAATTCGATGGTCGAAGTAGCCAAAAAAAAACATTCGAAATTCGAAGTTTTTTTCCTTCACTCGAGCTAAGTAAATGGGCCCCTAGGTTTTCCCGTTTTGCACTTTTTTTGTGGTACCACCAATATACAATGTTTAATAAACAAAAGCTGAGAATATCCTGTAAATGATATCCTTACAAACGGCTCTTAGTGATGTCAGTTATAAACTGAGCTTAGTGATGTCATTTTGTCACGTCACTAAAACGTGTATATTATAATAAATAAAGTACCCCTTGTTGGAAAATGAGGATATTAGAAGTAACCTCGGAGTTCCATGACCTGTATAAAAGCACTTGGCCTTCGGCCTCCTCAGTGACTCATAATATCCTTATATTTTACAATAGCTATATATAGACTATATAATGTATTTCTCTGATTTTACATTTTCCCGGATGGGGGTTCTACTGTGTATCATTTCTATAGACCGCCATGCAGCTCAGCTCTTAAACTGCACGGCCTACAACAAAAGACATTACTTTTAATGTGGTATCACTTAACATATTTTTATTCCAGAACTAGCAATGTAATTGAGTCCCCCCGAATTGTTGCCAACTATACTAGTGGAATTTTTTAGCCTAAAAAGAGCTTTAACAGGAGACCAAAAAAGTCTGCTGAAAACAAAAAACTGTTTAAAAAAAAAAATCAAGTCGGCTCTTGCTTTCCGCCAAGTCCTAGAAGTTCCTTACAACCAATTACACACCTTTCACCACACGAGTATGGAACAAAGAACAGAACAAGGACATACCAGCGCTTCTGCCGTTACAGTAGTCTAGTGACTCATGTGCAGTACACTTGCATAAAACTGGCACCACATAAACAGAATGAAACCTAAATAAACAATTTTTCAAAACTGTAAAAATTCGCATTGAGTTTGTATTTATTTATAAGCAGTTTATTCGATCTAAATTACTATAAGTCAGATTTTGTTTGTTTTTTTTAGTTGATATGAATTCTATGTATTTTGTCAAGTTAAATATTATGATGAAATAATGTAATCTCATTCATCACTCGTTTGTCGGTATGGAACGTGAATCACCTACCATGCATTTGTCTGCAGAAAAACATAGTACAGGTATGGGATCCATTATCCAGAAACCCATTATCCAGAAAGCTCCAAATTACAGAAAGGCCAAATCCCATATACTCCATTTTATTCAAATAATCCAATTTTTTTTTAAAAATAATGCTTATTGAAGGCAAAAACAGCCTATTGGGATCATTTAATCTTTACATGACTTTCTAGTTGACATGAAGATCCAAATTACAGAAAGATCCCTTATCCAGAAAACTCCAGGCATTCTGAATAAAAGGTCCTATAACTATGAGAACGGGCTTCTTAGACCCCTCCCACTCATATTGTTTACAAACCTTTACATACATCTACTTCTACTTCTATTAGCCCATAATTGTGATGGTCTTGTGCTTCAAGTCAGCATCAGTGCATCTTCCTAGTCTATACTATATGTCCTGCTAAATAGAGCTGGTAGAATAGCTAAGGTAGCAAGATGGCATTGGGCCACCATTTTGTGATGGTCTGTGTGCTGCCTCAGAGATCACCTGACCAGAAATACTACAACTCTAACAGTAACAGGAAGAAGTGTGGAAGCAAAAGACACAACTCTGTCTGTTAATTGGCTCATGTGACCGAACATGTATGGTTTGTTTGGTATGTTTGTGTGCACCATGAATCCTAGGATCCCAGGGGGCTGCTCTTATTTTTTAAAATGGTAGTTTTCTATTTATGATTACCCAATGGCACATAATACTAAAAACGTATATTTTTATGAAAACGGTTTATTTACATGAAGCAGGGTTTCACATATGAACTGTTTTATGCAATATATTTTTATAGAGACCTACATTGTTTGAGAGGTATAGTTTTCCTTTAAACAGCGAAGGAGAATCTATTGAAGAATCACTCTCACATGAAAAATATGTAAAGAAAAAACTGTTGTGCATAACCTGAAACTAGCAATGTAATTGAACCCCACCCCCAAAATTTGGAAGCTGTACCAAGATAAAGTAGAAACTAGCAGACATTCTAAAAACAGCTTTTACAGGAGGCCAAAAACCGCTGCCAAACCTATAAAGCTGTTTACAAATAAAGTCAAGTCAGCTCTTGCTTTCTGCCAAGTCCTAGAAGTTCCCAACACCTATGCGGGTGCAGACACACATACCAGCGCTTCTGCCAGTACAGTACATAACATAAACATTAGGTTGTGTTTCTGTTGGGGCAGCCATTCAATTGAGGAATTCACATTGAGTTTGGATTTATCCATAAGCAGTTCTTTCAGAAATTACCATAATTCAGATTTTGTCTTATTTTTGTTTGGAATTAATTCTATGCATTCATAAAGAATAACGGGAAGTCCATTGTAAGCAAATGATTATAATTTTTAAAATGAATTTCCTTTCCCTCTGTAATAATAAAACAGTACCTTATACTTGATGCCAACTCAGTTGCATGAATACATATCAGTGGTAAAAAAAATAGCACTGAGTTTATTTAAAGGGGCTGTTCATCTTCAAAAAATTTTCAGTTCAGTTGGCTTCAGATAGTTCACTAGAAATAAAGACCTTTTCCAAACACTTTCTATTTGTGACCGTTTCTAATATTGAAGTGTTAAGTTTAATTTTTCACCTTCTAAAACGGCTCTGGGAGGGTCACCGACTCTGTAACCAATCTAAATTGATATATTTAGTTGATACATTTGTTATTATTGTCCCCGCTGAGCAGAATTCATGGGTTCCATTAAAGGCCCCTGTCAGAATTGATACAATAGTTTCTAATATTCCCCAGATGCTGCTGAGAAATGCATCAACTAAATGTAGCAAATTGTAACAGTTCAGATTCTGCTCCTGGATCACTGAGCTGCCAGAGACATGAACAATTTTAAACTTCAGTTTTGGGAAACCGTTAAAAAAAAAATAAGAAAGATGGAAAGCAATTGAAAAAAGTATTTGTTTATGATGAACAATCTGAAAACAACTGAAAAAAAGTTTTGGAAGGAGAACAAACCCTTAAATGGTCATTTTGAGCAGGCTTAAGTTATGGTGATTCATATTAGAGAGAGATTGCTTACCAGAAAGCTCCTAGTGCCAAACATTCTGTATGATAGATCCTATACATGTATCCAGGGCCGCCATCAGAAATCACAGGGCCCCATAAAACAAAATTTCCTGGGCCTCCTGGGCTGTGCCCACCCCACCCACAGGCTTGCCCCCCCACCCCACCGGTCCGCCCTCCCACCCCACAGTAAAAAAGAAAGAAAGATTGGTGGCTAGGGTCCCCACATATTAATAAAGAAAATTGTCATGGTGACAATTACTTACAAAAGCAGAACTATCAGCGAAAACCTATAGATAACTTTTAATGTCGATTAATATTTTGAAAAGAAAATTTTAAGTGTCAGTATCACTAAGTCTGCCAAATATCATTTAAACATTACATAAACCACCAAAAATAAGATAATTATATCTTAGTTGGGATCAAGTACAAGGTACTGTTTCATAATTAGAGGTATAGGATCCATTACCCGGAAACCCGTAATCCAAAAAAGATCCAAATTATGGAAAGGCAATCTCCCATAGACTCCGTTATAATCAAATAATCCAAAAATGTACTTCCTTTTTCTCTGTAATAATAAAACAGTAACTTGTTCTTGATCCCAACTAAGATACACTGTAATTAATCTTTATTGCAAGCAAACAAGCTTATTGGGTTTATTCAATGTTTACATGATCCCTTATCCAGAAAACCCCAGGTCCCGAGCATTCTGGATAACAGGTCCCATACCTGTATTTTTTTAAAAAAAAATACTTAATTCAATAAAATGGAGTCTATAAGGAATGGCCTTTCCATAATCCAGCGTTTTCTAAATAATGGTTTTCCAGATAATGAAACTCATACCGGTATTAAAAACGATAGATAGAACTTGCAAAAGCCCTTAGAATAGTTATCTAATCAACACACAGTTGTGCAATAACGTCCATATAAAACATGTAACGTATCATTTACTATGTTACACAGTGATTAATAGACTGTTCATCATTCCCATCAGTCGCTGTGCCAGTGGAGCTTACAATCTAAGGACCTTATGACAAATACACTAGACACACACATAAGGTGCATACAACAGTAATGATCCTCTTAAATAAGTAATGAAGGTTCAGATGCTCACTATAGAGCTAAGAAGAACACTTATGCCACAATAAAACCACTATGGCACTTAAAACTTTTAATTTAGATTATTTAATTATGAAATACTTTATTAAAGACGAGAATAAACAAGAGAGTATCCATCAGAAAAACTTCCTAGGAAGTTCTGTTGTCTAATGCAAGTGTAGGCACACCCATCACCACGTGTGTATGGAACAGGGAAAAGAACAGGAATACCACACCTACCTTTTCCACAGTACAGTTCATTTAGTTACTATAGAACTCATTAACAACTGTACAACCATATAACACTGGTGGCACAGTTTGGGAACGACAGCTTTACAGGCTGACAAAGAATTTAGGAGTTCCCAAAAGTAATTTAAATTACAGAACCAAATTTGGACATTTCTGGAACATAGAAATACTAGCAAAAATACATCTACACAAACAACATTACAAAAACACTAGATTTGATTGAAAAATAATGATGCTCTTACACACATTTGCCTTAAAAGACAAATGAAACCAAGAATTAAAGTGCTTTGTACCCTCAAATCCAAATGACTTACTATGCCAAGCAGCAGAGCTCAGGCTAATGGCCTCCCATGACCTGACTGTATCATTTGTGTAGAGTAAACTTGTTTGCCCCTGTATCAGTGGTAGAAATTTTAGAGACTGGCCGTCTTCTTCACAGTCTCCATATTGGCTGAATGGCCAAGGCAGACAGAAGCCAATCTACAATTTGTATTTCTAGTACGGAAACAGCAACATCAAAAAATTTAATTGTTTTAAAGTAATAAAAGTATTATGCAGTGTTGCCCTGCACTGGTAAAACTGCTGTGTTTGCTTCAGAAACACTACTATTGTTTACATAAATCAGCTGCTGTGTAGCAATGGGGGCAGCCATTGAAAAGGAGAAAAGGCTCAAGTTACACAGCAGATAAAAGATAAGCTCTGTAGAACATAATGTTATCCTTTATCCACTATTTAACCTGTGCCATATAGCTTTTTTTACAATTTCCACCATTGCTACTCAGCAGCTTTTTTATATGAATTATAGTAGTGTTTCTGAAGCAAACTGATCAGTTTTACCAGTGTAGGGCAACACTACATGACATTTTCATTACGTTAAAACACATTCATTTTTTGGTGTTACTGTTCCTTTAAGGGGATTATTTATTAAAGGAAAACTATACCCCCAAAATGAATACTTAAGCAACAGATAGTTTATATCAAATTGAATGACATATTAAATCTTACCAAACTGGAATATATATTTACATAAATATTGCCCTTTTACATCTCTTGCCTTGAACCACCATTTCGTGACTATCTGTGCTGCCTCAGAGATCACCTGACCAGAAATACTACAACACTAACTGTAACAGGAAGAAGTGAGGAAGCAAAAGGCAGAACTCTGTCTGTTAATTGGCTCATGTGACCTTACATGTGGTTTGTATGTGTGCACAGTGAATCTTACGATCTCAGGGGGCGGCCCTTATTTTTTAAAATGGCAATTTTCTATTTATGATTACCCAATGGCACATACTACTAAAAAAGTATATTATTATGATAATGGTTCATTTACATGAAGCAGGATTTTACACATGAGCTGTTTTACTCAGTATCTTTTAATAGAGACCTACATTGTTTGGGGGGTATAGTTTTCCTTTAAAGACTGAAGGGCAAAAACTTGTAAAATTCTAGTTTGTTTTTTTTTCACTATAAAATCTTAATTTTAGTGGGAAAATAACTGTAGAAGTCAATGGGAGACGTCCCGACAATATCCTGAGCTGTGCTGGGTTTCGTGCATTAAACCGAAAATTTTGTGGTTTTTGAGCATCTAATCCGAATTTTATTTTTTCACAATTGTATGAGGGGAAACAATCCATGCGAATTTGGAGGGACTATTTTACCACAAAATTATCCACAATTTTCTGATTTTGATAAATAATCCCCCCAATGTATTTCTCCATAAAAATGATGCGGTCTGGGAGAGGACCGGAGGGGCAAAGTTAAATAAAATGTACCCTTAGGTCTCCTGTAAACCAGTCACTATATTCACTGTAGGGTCAGTATAACATCGAAGGAGAATGAAGGCCAATCAAAGAATTAAGAAATATTGCTCCCTAAACGCAAGACTGCATACTTCAAATTCAGACCTATTTGCGCTACTAATTATGGGACCAGGTAGAGCAAAGAGGATGGCTAGATGGCACCCGCCAGCCGCACTTTGCTACTCTGCATTTTGGGAATAGGTATAAGGCTACATTGGGGGACAGAATAATGTACATTGGGAGAGGGGTGGGAGGCCTGTCCAGGGTTACTACATTTTATACATGTCTTTTGTTCTCCTTTAATAAAGGCTCTATTGAAAGATGTCAAAATGCCCCTCCCCACCAGCCATCACATTTTATATATTTTTGGCCAATAACAAACAAAAGCATAAGTGGTACTGGGCTGCACTACGTACACAGCACACGAGGGTCACAAAATTGCCCAACTTGATGCAAGGCACATCAATATATTTGAAAACGATTCAATGTTACTATGGATAGTCTTCTCCTGCAGTGAAAATCGTGTTATTTCATATAAAGTCTTTGGAACAAGAATTGAAGGGCACCAACAAAAATTAGTTTCCCTTAAAGGGATACGGTCATGGAGATTTTTTTTTTCCAAAACACAACAGTTAATAGTGCTGCTCCAGCAGAATTCTGTACTGAAATCCCTTTCTCAAAAGAGCAAACAGATTTTTTTAAATTTAAGTTTGAAATCTGACATGGGGCTAGACATATTGTCAGTTTTCCAGTTGCCCCCAGTCATATGACTTGTGCTCCGATAAACTTCAGTCACGCTTTACTGCAAGTTGGAGTGATAACTTCCCCCCTCCCTTTCCCCCCAGCAGCCCAACAACAGAACAATGGGAAGGTAACCTTATACAAGGTAACAGCTCCCTGGTAGATCCAAGAACAGCACTAGTAAAAAGCCAAGTCCTACTGAGACACATTCAGTTACATTGAGTAGGAGAAACAGCCTGCCAGAAAGCAGTTCCATCCTAAAGTGCTGGCTCTTTCTGAAAGCACATGACCAGGCAAAATGCCTACATGCCAATATTATAAATTAAAAAAAAAAAAAATCACTTGCTGGTTCAGGAATGAAATTTTGCAGGCTAAAGTGAATTATTTGCAGTGTAAACAGTGTAATTTAGAAATAAAAACTACACCAAAAAAAATCATGTCAGAATCCCTTTAAATACAGGTTTTTTTTGTAAATACAGTAAATTTGTAGGAAGGAAATGTGTGGGAGAGGAAAAAATTGATTGTATACTCTCTTAACAGCAGCCCATTATCCTTCCTCACAAACTAGTAGATAAAAAAAATTGGACATCGTGTACCTAAAGATCCTAAATTATGCCATGCAGCAGTACAGTAGCATAATTATCACACTACTAGAGTGTCTATTTATGTAGAATCCTTTACAACTTCCAGATTCCGGCTGGTGAGTTTATTAGGCAAGAGTGTTGTTCAGACAATGAGGAAGGTGTATTAATACACCCTTGTAATGGTGCCAAGTACAGTTCGGCTTGTACAATATGTAAATGAACTGGTCTCCTGCCCTACATTTGTAAGATCCACGTGTTTGCTATGGGAATACTGTACAGAGAGTTCTAAGCTATTAAATTTGGAACAGCAACGAGAACCAGCGACATTGCACAAACTGAGAAAAATGCCTTGGCTTTTGCCGAATCGGTCTAGAGCTCCACAAAAGGAATGATTATTTCTCAGGTACGAGGGACAATCTTGCATTTTCTTGGAAACAATAGCAGGGTAAGTGGTACAGGTATGCGTTCATATGGGATCTATTAAATGGAATCTTTGGGACTAAAGTTTTTCTTGATAAGGATCTTTCCATAATTTGGAGAACCATTCCTTAAGGGAACTTAAAACTATTTAAATTTTATAGAAAAAAAAACCAATAGGACTTGTGTCACCAACATGGATTTATGCAGCTAGGCTACCATCAGGTTCAAGGTTCTGTTTTTATTATCTATTAATAGAGAAAGGTGATCAATCCAAAAAAGAATTATTTGGGTAAATCGGTTTCTTATATTTACATTCAGGTATTTTGACATTTTTTTGGATAACAGATGCCACTTTTTTTTTTATACCACCGTGTATTAAAGGGAATCTGATGGATCAAAAAATGCCCATGCAGGTATGGAATCTATTATCTAGAATCCTTGGGACCTGGAGTTGTCTAGAACAGGGGTGCTTCTGTAATTTAGATCTCCATACCTTAAAGTCTGCTATAATTTAAACATTACAAAAACCCAAAAGGATTCTTTGCCTCCAGTATGGATTTATGACACCGAACGGTGCAGCATTAGGGTTGTCACCTTTTCAGGAAAAAAAATACCGGCCTACCTATATATTTTTCTTTTTTCCCTATTAATAACATTGGGATCAACCATCATATACCATCAAGTACAAGCTACTGATATATCATTACAGAGAATAAAAGGACTAATTAGTAAACAAATGTAATTATTTGGTTAAAATGTACTGGTCTTGTACCTGTAGCGCTTTGCAAGGTTGTCTTTTTGCAAACATAGATAAATGTATTTAGATAAATTGTGGGTTGAGTACAAGTCAAAACAATTGCATTTAATAATGAAATATACATTTTTAGATATGGTTATCTTGGCTGAAAACAGAACATTACAGGAATGTCTGATCTATAAATATGGGTTTTCCCAGATATTGTTCCTCCCTCACCTTTATTTTTTGGGTTTGAACAGAGCATAAATTTGTACTTTGGGCTGGTTCACATTTAAGTAAACTTTTAGCATGTTATGGAATGGGTAATTCTAAGCAAATTCTCGACTGCTCTTCGGTTTTTTTTTCGAGTTATTTGCCTTTTTCTTCTGACTCTTTCCATCTTTTAAATGGGTGTCACTGTCCTCATCTAAAAACAAATGCTTTTTTTAAGGCTACAAATGCAGTTATTGCTACTTTTCATTACTCAACTTCAGGCCCTCTCCTACTCATATTCCAGTCTCATATAAATTAGTGCATAGTTGCTATGGTAATTTGAACCCTAGCAACTAGATCTCTGAATTTGCAAACTGGAGGGCTGCTGAATAAAAATCTATATTAACTAAAAAAAAATGAAAACCAATTGCAAATGGTCTCAGAATATCACGTTCTACATCATACTAAAAGTTAACTCGTATATGAACCACCCTTTTAAGAACGTGCTCTAACAGGTAGTGAGAACGAGGACTTATTGTCCATATGAACTGATGTTCTAAAGACTTTACAGACTAATCCCAATGCATAATGTATTTTATTGACTTGTACCCCTGTGAGAGAATACAGATATCTGCATCCCCGCATCCCTTATCTGGAAAAACCAGTGTCCTCAGCATTTTGGATAACGATACTTTTAGTTGGAAGCACAATATCCCATTTGAGGATAAGAGGTCCTTAATTCATGGCTAATGATCGGTTCTTAACCAGGTAAAAGAATGTCAGCTATGACTAGACAATAATTGTTGCGTTTCCATGGTAATGGTGTATTATGTTCTTTAGTATTAACTTTCCATTTCAAATCAAGAACTGAAATCCTCTAAAACAGTAAATATATACATAAAAAAAAGGATCTTGAGCTCCCTCTTCTGGTATAACTTGGAATTTCTCTTAATGGAAAGACAAATGCATAGAAAGAAGGGGGAAAAGGATGTGGAGCGCCCTCTTTTGGTCTCAATGGATGAGAGTGGAGAGAAAAAAAGGGCATACTACCTCCTGAAATAG
The DNA here is from genome assembly GCF_017654675.1 of Xenopus laevis. NCBI lineage: Eukaryota > Metazoa > Chordata > Amphibia > Anura > Pipidae > Xenopus > Xenopus laevis. The sequence goes on along the minus strand of NC_054384.1, from coordinate 88,799,174 downwards.
CTCAAAGTCATCTCAATGGATAAGGAAAGAGAGAAAGGGATTCCCTCAACCAGAGTATGGGATCTATTAGCTCTTACCTCTGGTGGCAAAAAAAATCAGATGAGAGGTGCTCTTTAACAACTTACTAAGTGACTTTAGAATGAGACATAACACATGCACAGCTAGCGTTTTTATTTTATCTTTTAAAGGAACAGTTCAGTGTAAAAATAAAAACTGGGTAAATGGATTGTATGTGCAAAATAAAAATGTTTTTAATATAGTTAGTCAAAAATGTAATGTATAAAGGAGTGACTGGATGTCTAACATAATAGCCAGAACACTACTTCCTGCTTTTCAGCTCTCTTAGTTTCCACTTTCCACTGGTTTACCAGGCAGTAACCAATCAGTGACTTGAGGGGGGGGGCACATGGGTCATAACAGTTGCTTTTGAATCTGAGCTGCATTCTAAGGATCAATTGCAAACTCACTGAAAACTTATGTCCCATGTGGCCCCCCTTATAGTCACTGCCTAACTCAGTTAGGAGAGAGCTGAAAAGGAAAGGAAGTTCTTATATTTACACTGAACTGTTCATTTAAATAAGGATAAAGGAGTTTGCAGCAGAGGCTATAAAGCAATTCACTCTTGAACTTGTCCAGATTTGAATTCTGTGTTTCAGATCCAAATGTAGAAGGGGGTGCATACAGTTTTTGAAAATATACAACACAGTGCTAAATTTGGGCTACAGGGATTGCCAACTTTTAAAATGGCACCTTTATCGTAGCTCCCCGTAGGTTCTCTTGGGTCTGTGTTAGAAACACGCAACCACATTTCGTATGTAAGCTGCACCATTCCATCACCTAAGTTTGGCTACAAGCAGATGGGTAACAGACGGACACGTTTAGTAAATCTCAAAGTACTGAAATGAGATCCAGAGCACAAGCATGCTGCTTTGTATGAAATTCCTGTTCAGATTATACCATCCAGGACAGACTCACAACCTTGGACCTGGAAGAAATAAATTCTCTAAGAACAGTACTTATAAAAAGTATTAATTGTATTTAATAGCTATTCTACAGCTATATGCCAGGTTCAATTAACATATAAATTGTTTTAGGTTTTTCAGTTGTTTTGGTTTATGTAGTTTAACTGATTTGGTTTAGAATTACCAAAGGATAAGGTTTATATTTTCGAGATTTGGCAGTAATAAAATGCCTTGTAAATTAACTTCTTTCAATCAACATGCAAAATACAAAAGTATATTAAACACAGAGTCAGAGTTGGAGGTACCATAAACTGAGGAGTAGGAGTTGAAGGATCTATGTACCGACTCCACAGCCCTGCTAGCAACCCTGCATTGATTTGAATAGGAGACTGAATTAGGAATAGGAGAGGGACTGAATAGAAGGATGAGTAATAATAATAGTATTTGGTTTTTTACAAGGGTGCAGTTATTCCAATTTGAAAGCTAGAAAGAGCCAGTAGAAGTTGGCAAATAAAGACCAACTGAATTGGTCATTTTATGACATACAAAAAGTTAACTCAAAGGAGAAGGAAAGGCGCTCTTTAGGCACCACCAAGTGATTGTGTATACTTACCCGACACCCTGGGTTGGTGCTTCTATCTGTAGAAAACTGCACCGGTCTTGGGGTTCTGCCAGCGAGCACCAATCAGCTTCTTCTTTCTTTGCGTGGGTGCTCATGCACAGTAGCGCAAAAAGCCAAACTTTTATGAAGAAGTCTACTAATTTATTCTACTGCACATGCGTCTGCACCAGGAAATTCGAAGGAAGCCGATCACTCCGTGGTACTCGCTGGAAGAACCCCCAGACCACTGCAGTTTCTTCTATCTTTGAATGCACAGTAGCACGAAAAGGCGAACTTTAACGAACAAGCCAGGTATTTTGTTTGTTGAAAGAAGAAGGAAGCCGATCGTTCTGTGGTGCTCGCTGGAATAACCCCCGGACCGGTGTAGTTGTAAGGTAAGTACTGTATATACAGTACAATCACTTGGTGTGCCTAACTTTTGGCACCCCCAAGTAAATAGAGCCTTTCCTTCTCCTTTAAAGGTGAACCACCCCTTTAATATTTATACCTCCAACTGCAGAAAAAAATAAAAAATTACAGTGAAAGTTAGCTCATTAATGCAATTCTGAGGGTCAGAATAAAGAGAGAGGCCTGACAGAGACACAGGGTGCCTGAATCCATTATTGAGCAGGCAATGTGCCTTAATGGGGTAACTAAAAACTACTGTATAGCAACACTAGTTTTTCTTTTAGAGAAAACATATTGTATATATTGTCAGCTTTGTTGCTTTTCAATTCATTTTTCTCTGCCAATTATCTTTCTTCAATTGGAGCAACAGAACAATCAAAGAGTTTAGCTCAATGGTCTGACTCCAGCTACCCACTCTCCTTCTCTATCATGATGATGTGATTAGGGTGTTGGGCAGCTTTGTTGAAGGGGCAGATCAATCTGCAGCCCCCTTCCCCCCACACACACACACCAGATTTATATTGTTAAAGGGGAACTATTGTGAAAATAAAAAATATAACCTTTAGCATACTGAAATAAGAAGTTTTCTAAAGTATAATCAATTCCGCACCATTTCTGAAATAATCAAGTTTATCTTCACTATCCCTCTCTCAGCATCTGTTTCTCTTCATTCTGTCTTCATGCAGGAGTTGGATGTCAGATATTCATTAATACAATATATCTTTATTAGGGGGCCCCTTTTACCTATAAGATGTATTAGAGCTCACTATTAAAATCACCTGTCTCTCTACATGCAGAATTTGTGCAAAAGGCAGTTATTTTATCAGATTTTGTTTGTACTGCAATCAGTTATTTGAGTGGGCTCGAATACATCTGACAGGAAAGGAAGCCCACCTATAAAATATATTGGATCTACTGTAACTGTCAATGAATATCTGACACCCAACTCCTGCACAAAGGATTAAGAAAAACAGATGTTGAGAGAGGGATAGTGAAGATACATTTGACTATTTCAGAAACAATGCAGAATATTTAATTTATTGTATTTAGAAAGTTTCTTGTTTCAGAGTGATGAAGCTTATATTAAAGTTTCATTTTCGCAATAGTTCCCCTTTAACTCCAGAAGTACACATGCAGCATTGACAAAAAGTTCACTGTACTTTTCCTTGGAAAAGTTTTGTTCACCTTCAACACAGATTTGCACAATGTCAAGGTTTTGTACTATTTCCTTAAGGAACTTCCTGTTATTTGCAAAGTAAGATTTGATGAACATGCAGAACTTTCTTCATGTAGGCACTGTCGCTACTCACTCTCTGCTATTTCCATAAATATAAAATGTGCAGCTACCTTGCTCCAGGTTAATTGCTATTATTCCTGGTATCTTTTGGCCTTCCTGAATGATATACCAATTCATCCCAACAGCAAATCCTATCAGTTACTGATGTACTGAACTAAAGGAATCTAGCTGAGGACTACTTCTTTACTGGCCTTCCTATGCCCACCACCACCACCACCACTTGAGCTTCACTTCAGAATGTTTACCCATTTCCCAGTAAATTTATAAGCAGACAGAATGAGGAGTTGTACTTTACAGAAAATGCCCCAGCTTTTTAGTTATAAATATCAATCTGTGGGCGCATTCAACGAGACTTTACTGAAAGAGTTCTTGTCTGCCAGTTTGTTTGGATTAGTGATGGCCAGGTCCTAAACCAAACCCACCCTAACATGCACCTTCTCAAACCTGGGCTAAACCAATCCAAAAAGTGACAGACCCTCTAGGGTGAAGTCAGCCCAACACAGACAGTGGCAAAGAGATAGAGAAAACAGCAGCAATACATTTACAGTTACCTTGCCCTGCAACTAGTTAATAAAAACCCCACTTGGGTGTCATATTGGTTTAGCACCAGTTTGGCTTTGCAGTTGTTTGATTGTGACATTCTTTACATAACAATCGCCATGAGCTGTAAAAGCCACAACAAAATCCCCTTTCCTTATAACTGTAGAAAGTCACCAGCACCTTGGCTCGTTTTCCTTTACTTTGGTATACTTATACTTGCCGTATCAATGACATTCATATCCCTGCTGTAAGGAGAGGAAGATGGAAATCTTATATCACACCATAGTATCCACTTATCTGCCTGCCAGGTGTTTCTAAAACAAATTGTGATGGCATTCATATGTATGTCTCTCACAAATGTCTTAAAGAAGGCTTCACTGCTGCTCTTTAGGGTCAAGACACGCAGGAACTTTCGGGGAGATTAGTCGCCCCGAAGAAGTGGAGATTTGTTGGCGGGCAACTAATTTCCCAGAACTGCCTCCCCGCCGACTAAATTGTAAAGTTTACTCGCCAGGCAACTTTCGGAAAACGAATCACTCAAGAGTGCCATCCAACCGGAAATTTACATTTTAGCCGGCGGGAAGGCAGTTCGGGGAATCTGCCTGTGTGCCCTGACCCTTAAAGTATTATAAAGAAATATATTTGGTAACTGTTATTTCTGAAACTAAACAAGAATATGAAGCCAGTTTCATGTCAGTATTTCCTGTCACTTCTCACAGAAGAGAAACTAATTACCAGTCCACTGAAAAGCCCCAATAACGAGCTGCTCAAAGGCTGCTGTTTAGGTAAGGAAGGAGGTTTGTTTGTTCAAAGGTAGACAGGGAGATCTGAACAGAGTGTGTGTGTGTGTGTGTGTGTGTGTGTGTGTTTTGGTCTGGGTGGCACTCCCCTCCTTGCATGATACCTGGGTGCACGTTAAAGCTTCCTATGATTTTCCAAATGACCAGCAAATCCAGGGTTTTAGTGAATAATATTGTATTAAGTATGTGCAGTTACAGCCAACGTAATGTTTTGGTCCACTCTGGCACCTTTCTCTTGAGAAAGGTCCCACGTTGGCTGTTACTGCACATACTTAATACAATATTATTCACTATAACCCTGGAGTTGCTGGTCATTTGTAAAAAAAAAAAGAAATATATTGATTTAGTATGTAAATTAAGCCTTGCCCACGTGCACCCAATAGGAAAGACAAGGAGTGGCATTTCAGCTTGTTTGTTTAAAAATTTTATATTTTTTTGGAGATCATGCTAATTAAAGAGAAAAGAAGGTTTGGTCTGTCTCCCCCCCCAAAGATAACACTTTATTTTTTTCACTTAGGATAAGACTGACGCAGAATATCGGCACTATCGAAAAAATCTAGTCATCCAGTGCCTGGGTGAAAGATTCAGCAAAATGAAAAAGCAAAATGTTTGAGAAACTGCACAAGCAGAACTTATTGGAAACATATGGTTTTTTTTTATCCCTGGCACATACTAACGTTTCGACTAAACATCGGCCTTTTTCAAAGTGAAAAGGTGTAGCAAACGCCCCCACAGTTCGGCGGGAACCCAGTGATGTAAATAGAGTGAATGATATGTAAAACATAGAGAGGTTAAGCACCACCTCCTCTCATCCCCTAGTGAACATCATATCACTAAACCTTTATGGGTGATGTCCTGGGAAAACAAAATGCAAAAAGACAAACCACCCTTAAAATAGTTCGGTACAAATCAGTTTGATACTTAACGATAAACTAATGAGAAAAAACGTGACATTGTATCTCAGTGAAACACCACCACAGTTTAGCACCAGTTCTATGTTTTAAATATAGAAACCTCCTCCAAAAAGTCCATATATTTTCAGATTTAGTTGTAACTTCATGTTTAGCTATTGCCTGTGTAGAGCAGCAGCCTCATGCTCCATGCAGGCCCGGACTGGCAATCTGTGGGTTCTGGCAAATGCCAGAGGGGCTGCTATAAGGTGCCATAGAAAGTCAGTATTTAGTGGGCTGGTGGGGGCTGTTTGGGCCTCTGTGTGGGCTGATTGGGCCTCTGTGTACCTGAAATGCCAGGGCCTATTTTAATTCTCAGTCCGGGCCTCCATGCACATGGAAACTTAGGTTTATGGATGCAAGCCCTATGTGAGCCTGTATATGACTTGTATCAGCAATTGCATATGTAAAGCAGATGTACACAGGATCTTAAGCAATTCTTCTGAGCCTTCTTATGCAATCTCCAGATCACATGATCGCCAATAGGGATGTACCGAATCAAGGATTCGGTTCGGAATGCGGCCAAATCCTTCTGCCCAGCCGCACCAAATCCAAATTTGCATGTGCAAATTAGGGGCAGGGAGGGAAATCATTGGTCTTTTTGTCACAAAACAAGGAAGTAAAAATGTTTTCCCCTTCCCACCAATAATTTGCATATGCAGATTAGGATTCTGGTTCGGTATTCGGACGAATTTTAAGGATTCTGGGGTTTGGCCGAATCCAAAATTGTGGATTCGGTGCATCCCTATTTCCAATGGAAAAATTGTAATGGCAAATGATATATTGTCCCTGTGCCATTCCAAAGGCCACATTACGACATATCATTAATCAAACTGAAATTCGGAATTATTTTTCTGGAGAAAAATCTTTCAGGCTTGGCTGTTAAATGCTGGGGCATAAAAATGAAGGCAGATCCTTCTTACTGGATTTATAAAAGTACTAGTGCCAGTGAGGAATCACTTGATCTATTGACACTGTGCAGCTCTGCTGGGAAACAGCCTTTGAGATACAATGCCCTCAAACCCCAAACATATGTGAAACTGTTGATGCCTCCTTAGCTCCCGTCATCTGAAATTAATTCACTGGACACTTTATTTTTTTGTTCCTTAGTACAAAACCTACAATAGATCACACGCTTCATTTTATGGTTATTACAATGTTCTGCAGCCAAATTGCACAAAGGCCAAACAGGGAGCAGCAGAACTTTGTTTTTTCCTGGGTTCCTTATGCAGTTGCTACTTTTTATTCCTCCTCTTTCTATTCAGGCCTCTCCTATTCATTGTCCAGTCTCTTCTACAAATCAATGTATGGTTGCTAGGGTAATTTGTACCCTGGGAACCAGATTGCTGAAATTGCAAACTGGGGAGCTGCTGGATAAAAATCTAAATAACTCAAAAACCACGAATAGTAAAAAATGAAAACCAATTGCAAATAGTCTCAGAATATCACTCTCTACATCATACTAACAGTTGATTTAAAGGTGAACACCCCCTTTAACTCACAGGATCCACTGAGGCGAGGGGAGTTGCAGTTCGGCAGGAGTTAACAGCCATAAATAATAAAGGCAATGTAGTAAAGCTGAAGCTCCTATAGGGAGTGGGTATAGTTTATAATAGATCTGTATGACCCAGACCGCCAGCAAGCTCTTGTTGTACTACAACTCCCACTAGATGCTAGAAGTTGCAGCCAAAGGGCAGATATCAATTGCTATTGTTTCCAGCCTGTAACGCCATAGGACAAGTGTGATTGGAAGTGCCAGGATTCACAGGCCCCGCTCGATAACTCAGGGTTAAGGGCGGACATCACCGGGTAGGGCGTTCCCCGCAATAAAAGCCGGCGCACCCTTCCCCCCAGCGCTGCAGCCACACTTACATTTTTCCTGGTTAGATACTGCTGGACACCCGACCCCGCAAGACGTTTCTTCCCCTTATAGTTAAAGTTCCGTAGAACTCCGCTGCCGGGATAAGTTTGGTAAGTGACACTTCGGGCGTGTCCGGCGAACGATGACGTCACGCGCAGAGCTGTCAGCTGAACGGCAGGTCACGTGTGTGCGCGGCAGCGATCTGATCCAATCTTGTCACGCCGTTTAATTGCCCCTTTTGGGATCACCGGAAATCGCAGGGATAGTCTCTCTCCAATGAGGAGCGCGGCGAAATTCCCCAGGCAGGGTTGTTGATGATTTGGGATGGTGTCAGGAGGGCTGCGCTTTTAGAAGTGCGTAGTCTGCCCCAGTGTGTACGTGTGGCAATTGCTAAAGGCGGGGAGGGTTAGTGAGTGGGGTAAAGAGAGGATTCCGCCCGGTCGTCGCTTTGGAATCAATGGTAGCGACAATGATGTAGTTGCTATCCCAAAACACGCGCTCACAAACGAGAGTCCATATAACATAACACCCCTGTCAATAGGGGCAACTTGACCCGGAACCAATGAACCGGTAGGTTTGTGCTGTATCGGTATCTAGTAGCAATGGTACCGGCCAAACTGCGGCCTAAATGTTCTCTTACTATATAGCACAGAACTAGGCATACAGATACATTTCCACATTAACCCATGCTGTAAATAAACTGACAAATGTGTGTGAGTTCATGGGCATTTCCTGAAAATTTTCCTAATAACAAAGTATCGACCTAGTGAGATCCCCTCTGGATTCCCCAGTTTGACACGGAATAAGTTATTATAGAATGGCCGCTTCTAAGCAACTTTTCAATTGGCCTTCATTTTGTTATCATTTTTGAATTACTTTCCGCCTTCTTTTGACCCTTTCCAGCTTTTAAATGGGGGTCACTGACCCCATCTAAAAAAAACAAATGCTCTGTAAGGCTACACATGTATTGTTATTGCTACTTTTTATTACTTATCTTTCTATTCAGACCCTCTATTATTCCATACCTCCCAACTGTCCCTTTTTCGGAGGGACAGTCCCTCATTTGTACTGGAAAGTCCCTCTTTTCTATGCACTGAACAGCCAGAAAAAGAAACAAAGTTTCTCACTTAATTGGCTTTTAGCAGAGAGCCCAGAACAGCTAACAGGTGCAAATAAGATACTTTGTAACAATTTTGAGACACAAAAAAAAACAGTTTAGATAAGGAGAATTATTTTCAAACTTTCATAACCTGCCAAATTTTGTAAAATGAACATGGTAACTAGGATGTGTGGCCACAGAAAGGGGCATGGCCAAAAGAATCGCTGCGCTACCTGCGAAAAAATTGTTTGTCCCTCTTTTTACTTCTAAAATGTTGGGAGGAATGTTATTCATACTCCAGTCTCTTATTCAAAGCATTACATGGTTGTTAAATAACTCAAACCACAAATAGTAAAAAATCCAACTGCAAATTGTCTCAGAAAAAGACTCTATTGACCACACTAGGGGGGTTATTTGTTAAAGTCCAACTTTTTTCTGGTCGAACTTTTAAAGGGGAAAAAATTTTTTTTTGTCATTTATTATACGCCAATGGTGTTAAAATTCAGAATAAAAAGATACTCTAATTCATATAGAAGGCGATGGCAGATGTCCCGTTTATATACTGATCTGCGCTGGGTTTCGTTCAATAATCTGAAGATTTTGTGGTTTTCAGGCATCAAACCCCGAAACAGTTGCAGGTTTCGGGCGTAAAATCTGAAAAAGTCTCAGTTTTCGGAGACATGTAAAAAATTCATACCATTCAGATTTTTTCCAGATTTCATCGATTTTTTTCCCTGCACAAGAACTTTTCGAAAAAATGTATTAATAAATAGGGGGGAAAGTCTTTGGAGACTTTCAGAAAATAGTGAGAACTTTTCAGATTTTGATAACTAACCCCCTAGAAGGGAATTTAAACAAATAATTTATCTACCAATTTGTGCCCACACAAATAAAACGCAGGATATGGGGAAATTTAATTAATTTTTAATTTACAGCAGAAAGAATATAAAGCATTCAGAAAACATTTTCCATAGTTTAAGGGCAATTCAAAACATTTTGCATGGTTCCAGCAGCTGAATTCTTCAACGGTTCCATTGATTTCAGTGATTGTTTTTTTTTTTTACATGCACAATTACAAAAATAAAACTTACAAAAAAAAAAGAGACATCTATACTAGCTTTACATGCAAGCCTTTGGGGACTCCCGTTGGCGCCAACTACTGTGTGGAACTGCCGTAAGCGTGCAACCATGTAGGGATTTCACGTTATATTCTTTATTTCTCTCACACAGTACAGATGTTTGCTTTGTTTTTTTTTTTTCAAATGTTCACATCAGAAGCGAAAATAAAACAATGAGAGACAGGATAAGGTTTAACAGTTACATTATATGACAGACTCCTGGCACTTGGGAATTGTCACATATACCATCCAAGTAAACTGTGTACATGTATGTATCTTACATTCATATCCAAAATTCACAGTCATGGGTAGGTCTATCGCAAATGTTGACTTTATCATTGACATTCTTCATGTGACCAGAAGAATGCCTCTCATAAGATAAAACAAGTCTCATGACTGCTTTTTTTATTTATTTTTTTTTAAATTCAGTGTCTTAGAAAGGCCCTGCATGTTACAGATTTAGAGAACATATGGACATAACTGCACAACATAAACCTTTTTAATACAAATATACAGCGGATACCGCATGAAAACTGAGACCAGTACTCTTGCCAGGGTGAGAAGTAGGTACATTCCTTATGAAAAAATGGAATATAAATTTACAGTTCTAGATAACAAAATTCCAAAACCTGTGCTAATGTCAATACATAAGAGCAGTGCCGCTTATTCGGAAAAAAAAAAAGGCTTTTCTCTCCCGTTCCTCGCCAACACATAGTAAAATATATTCTTCTCGGAACACTCAATGTTCCTTCAAAAAAGAGCAGTATATAATTCTTAATGTACAGACTATTCATAACGGTGCATTGTGCGTGATCGTGAGAGCAGTATATAACCTATACATCAATGGTTTTTTTTTTCTTCCTATCTGTACATATCATGTGAAAGAAAATGAACAGTTTTCTTTTAAAAAAGGCAACAAGAGTACTGACCTCAGTATTATCAAACCTTCGTCTGTAGCAACCTCCTGAAAAGTTTCTTACATATGCACATCGTTTTAAAGTTTACATTTTACGTCTCAGTGTATAAAAAAAAAAATTATACAGTAGAAACTGCACAGAGTCACGGGGAAATCGCTAATAAACCCTGACTGGTAACGTCTCCCCTTACAATCACATATCAGGCAAATTGTATTGTAAAACCTCAATGCAAGCCTGTTTAATACACGTATTGTTTCCTTTATTCTATTCAGATATCATGTTATCCGATCACTTTGGCTTATTTCTGTGTGGAAATAATTTAATACCATGAGTTCCCTACAAGACCAGTTTGCATTTTTATTATCATTATTTTTTTTAGGTTTTAACACTTTTATTGATTTTTTTAAGTGCAATTATTTGACATTTTCTAACTTCCAGCAAGGACATATGAAAATGTGAAATATTTTTTCTACTTTCAGACTATTTCATTTTTTTTTTACATTTTCTGTAAGATTTCTTTCTGTGTGTTCTTTACTGGAGTGAGCATATGGTTTTAAGTTATATACTTTCAATTTTTCTTTAAATGAATATCTGCTTTGCAAATGCAACTTAATTGTAAGCGATATAGCATTCACATTACTTGGCACCATTGGCAAAAAAAAAAGAAGAAAAAAACATCAAATTAAATATTTTGGTAGCTATAACTCAAATGTAAACATCTTTTTTTTTAAGTAATGTTGTTCGACTTTATTTCTAAGTCTAAATACTGTAGCTCTTTTTGTTTTTTTGCAGATATATCATGCTTTAGCAACATGTTCTTCTAAAGAACTTTTAAAATAAAATATTATAGTGAAATAAAATTTTGTTTCATTTTACAGACCATAGCCACTAATGCTTTGCTTTTTTTCATTTCTTTTGTGTTCTTAAGTTCATGCACAGATTTTTTTTAATATATATACAGTATATACAACAGTACATCCACACTTTGAATTCATTCCAGCAAACTATACAAATATTAATGTCCTCCAGCCATGTTATTGACCCACACTGAAATAAGCTTTCTCTTTCAAGAATAAACTATTTCAAACAATATTTTAAAATTTCCCTTCCGACCTTCTATATACAAATTTTGCTCAGATTTAAGATGAGATAGCCTAAATAGAGAATTAACTGGCCAGCACACAGCACCACATTGATTCTTAGGTGGTAAAATGTTCAGGCAATGTAAATGCAACCCTTTCGGAAACTACTTGGATGCCAGAGCGTTACCCAACGCAAAGTGGTTGGGTCTTCACTGGTGCTCAGTGAATTGTCGTTCTGTTGTTTGTGTTAGCTATGATATAGACTTCTAGGTATATGGACTATAATTATGTAATCATTGAAACTGCTATTGAGAAAAAATATAAAAATAAAACAGACAATATTTATAGCAGTGTCTTCCTGCTTATTTCATTGTATATCTTCATTTACAATTGTGCATTATAATTTTTTCATCAAAATACATATTTGTGTCCACCTTTTATAGAAGAGGAGATTTCAGAACACTATTGGAGACAAGGACGCCATCGGCCCTCTCTTATCGGACAATAATTTATTCTGCAAACAGACTCTTTCGTGGATTTCATTCTAGAAGTGTGTAAGCATACTTACCATACTGTGCACCATATTTTTTTTGTGTTGTGACTATATCTCACACTACTACTTACCAAACATGTAGCTCACTAAAACCAACATGTTTTTCCTACCTAATGTTTGCATCGACCTTGGCAAATATATAGTGGGGTTTGCACATTCACTCTGAAAGTACAATGCATATATGCATAGATATGTTTATATACAATACTGGGTGACGGGCAGGTCATTACCCATCAGAAACCATTCAGGGAATTAAAGTCAGACAGAGAAGGCTACCGTTGGGTGTGGTATATATGTGTTCCTCCTCGTAATACTGGGCACCTAAACCACATTAAAAAAGCATGACACACTTTAAGAAAAACCTAGACTTACGGGACATATTATTTTGCTAATAGCCTAAGCATTTAGATATCTAATTATATATATGCATATATATTGCATATTTGATATGGGATATGCATTGAGGAGAAGAGGCACCTCCAGTACTGAAGATTAAGCGTAGGACAAATATTGAAAGGATATGATCCAAACTCTCCATTGTCCTCATGACCTCAGGTTTTCCATGGGGTTAGTTCCTTGTGAGTGATTGTTGGCTCTGGGTTAAACATTCATGTGTTGCTTGTGCATTTCCACCTTTCCTCAATATATTTATATATATATATATATCATTAAGTAATTTTTCTTTTTTGGTATAATATTTGTACAGTTCCACACGTTGTTTGAAATCAGCCCTATGTGATTCACACAGCTCCCAACTTAGAGACTGGAGCTACTTTCAAACTCTTCCTGGCGCCATTTTTTATTTCCCGCAATTCAACAGAAGATTAAATTTCAAGATGTCTTGCTGAACAAAGCAAAATTTGTCCATGAAAGTGCAAATGCAATGACCAAAAGATTACTGTTAAAATCCTGCAGGTGATCTCTCGAAAACTGCAGTGTTTTTTTTTTCTTTTAATAATTATTTTGTTGCATGTCTCTGCTAAAAACAGAAAATGAGAACAGTCTGAAAAGCGCTGTCACATTGCTAAGGGAAGTTGCTTTGCAGCTTCAAGTTCCTTGGCCTTTTTCAATTCTTTCGCTCTGAAAATGAAAAACAATAAAAGAACTATTATTTTAATATCGCCAATCCACTTACAAGAAGGTTTATAACATACATAGATTCATTTAAATGACTCAGGGCAGATTTATTAAGGGTCGAATTGTAAATTTGAATTTTAGATTTTTTTTTGTCAGATCTCTCAAATTCAAATTGGGAAAAATCCAAACTCGATTCGAGATTTATCAAACCTTGATTCTAGGAGCAATTCAAATTTGACTATTCGCCTCCTGAAACCTGCTGAGTTCATGTATATGTCAATGGGAGAGGTCCAGTAACCCATTTGAAGATGTTAATAGCCTTCCTGACATTGTAGTTTTTTTTGGAGAGAAAAAAACTCAATTAGAGTTTAGTCAAATTTGATTTGAATTCAATTTGAGTTTTTGGGTCGGTAATATTCGTTCGAGTTTTTTTGCCGTCAATTTTTTTTATTGAATAACCTCCAATGGAATTTCGAGTATATTTGAATTTATTAGAGTTAAGAAAAATTCACATGAATTTGAAATTCGACCTTTGATAAATGGTCCTCTCATTGTCCCTGCATGAATAGAACTTGCTTTTTGGGTTGACACATCTGGCCTACTGTGGATTAAACATGTGCCAAAGACAATTTATTTTTATATCTGTTGACAGAATTCAGGTGGATATTCCTATCAACCAGAAATCTTAAGGATTTGAATTGGTATTGTCAGCTTTACTAGATATGATATTCATTGTTTTTGTGAGAACAATAAGACACTGAAACATATTATTGGGGTCATCGATAACATGCATGATATTCTCAGTTTATTATAATGATGCAATATTTGGCTTTATTTGGATATATATGTTTTGCATAATAATGATGCTAAACAATGCATTTAACCTGTGCAGCTGACTAAAAAGGAAACTAACTAGTACCAAGTCTCCATTCTTCTGACTTCTTAGGGGAAGTGGAAATCTAGTTAACATCAATTAAATTATCATATGTCCACCCAGGTTTTAAAATTAAACAGGCATACATTGTGCTGTGTTACTGAATTGTGTGCACTTTACTACGGTGCAATATTGTTTGTGAAACATCCACAATTGTACACTTACAAAATGAGTTGCTATGGGATTCATGCTTAAGAAGTATGTGCAAGGTAACAGTCAGCATTGTTCATTTAATAATGCAAGTGCAATGTGCAAAGCATCCATGTTTTTTTAGCTGCAATACAGCAATTCCCAGACTTCCAGCATATTTCCAGGTGCATGCTAAGTAGTGTGCACTTGTGTATAGTTTAACAAAGTGGACATCATTTATGTTTTTCTTTGCTTATATTGTGCCTTTTATCTGGAGCTCCCTACTTTGTGCAAGGAGTTGCTAAAGAAAAGTTTTAAGCTTTAACCTTAATTTAGAAAGGATTTTTAACACTATTTCTAATATTTCAGTTAATACTAGTTATTATTTTATCACTGTTACATAACTTTGTCCAAACATAAAGCTGATAATAAGCAATAAAATATTCCAATTTCACAAAGCCCTGTTCCAAAAGTTATAAGACGTCTTCTACTTTTATTAACCAAATAATATTATATATTGTACGTATTTCTTCAGAAATATCACATGAATGAACCTGAGAATGCTTGAGACCTAACCATTTGTGGAATACAAATAAGTATCTTAATTCAGGTCCCACCTACCACAAAAGTTCTACACCTCTGATTAAGCAATGCTGCTGTTTCACATTGTGGGAATATCAAATGATAAACAAAGTTATCAGGCTTCCTATTGGAAAGGCCTGAAATTTTTGAGATGCACCCTAGATTTTGTGTAAAGTTTTTTTATGCAGGATATTCAACTCAAAGACCTTAGCAAGCCTAGAAGATGAATACATTACTGAGATTAAAAAAGATAATAAAGGAGGATAGATGTCTCCTGGAATACAAGATAATAAAGAAAGATAAGAGCTCCAGCATTAAAGAGGACATGCATGAGCTAGTGGGTAAGTGCCAAATAGCTTTAATATATGTGCTAGTGAAGGCTGTGTGATGTTGGTATGGCTTTTGGAGACAAGAAGGGGTTTAAGCTTTGGGGTGAATAGAGAGGAGTAATGTAGCGTAGAAATGTCTTGTAGTTAAAGTGTTGTTTACACATGTATTCCAGCCTGCATCTCATCATAGCTGGTGTAAATGAATGTCTAAAATTTAAGGTTGCCATATATGGGCAGATCTGCTCCTGGAGAGGTTGCCAAATGAGTGGATCTTGCACCGATATGCCCACCTTAAGTGGGCGATATAGGGCTGATTTGATCGTGGGCCCTAGGGCCCAATGATCAGATCACAAGGCCCAGAATGCAGGGGGTGGGATTGAGGACCGCATCAACAAACTGATGTATGCGTATGGCCACTTTTAGTCCAAATGTTTGTATTTTTAACGTTTTAGAATCTACTTCACCTGAATTACTATAATATAATATAAGGCCATGGCTTCTTGTTCCAGACTTTCTTATTTCCCTTGATTTTGTCATTCAGAGGATACTGAACATTAAGTTTTGCCTGTAACTGGTGGCATAGTTTTTTTTGTGGTTTATAGGATGATTTGCCACCCATCAAAAGAGGTGCAGTATGATACTGCATCTGCATCACTAAGGCAGAAGTGACACTAACAGACGCTTAAAGGTGGCCATACACTGGCTGATAAAAGCAGCCAACAGACAAAGTCAGCAGCTTATTGGCCTGTGTATGGGACCTCCGACGGACTTCCCAGATTAATATCAAGCTGAAAAATCGATGTGGTCCTTGTTCTGTTCGCCTGCACTCCTGTTTTGAGATTCGATTGTCGGGCCCTAGGTCTTATGATTGGATCAGCCCAATAACGCCCACCTCAAAGTGGGCATATCGGGGATAAATCAACTCATTTGGCGACCTCACCAAACGAGCGGATCTTTTCGTGTATGGCCAGCTTTATTTTAAACAGCTGGAAAAATGCTACAAAATATGAGAAAACAATCATTAAGTGCTGATACTTTCCATATAGTCAGGGGTTGAGCTTTTGAGAATAAAGTATTGAGAGCAGCTCAGTGGGAGAAAATGTGGAAAGTAGCACTAATATGAAAAAAGGCAGAAAATTGATTTACCAAAAAAGACAATATTGTTAGAAATATTTTCCAGATTCTGCTCTGCGTTGTAGCATTCCTAGAATACAACATACCTAACAGCATATGCTTTAAAACATTTACTCTGCCCTATCAATTCATTGCAAAACAAGAGTATCCCTATTAAGCACTGTTTTTCTGACTATAGCAACCCCATGGGTCTTCTACTCCTGTCTCTAGCACAGTATATTTTATATGCTGCTACCAATTATACAGTCCTGCTACTGGCTCTGCATAGCTTCCCGAAAAAAATGTAAATTTTTTATTAAAAAAAACAGTATGAAATAATTATAATTAGTACTCCACTGTTCTCCTCGTTGGGGCCTTGAGCTGCCCAGCTAAATCACCTAGCCCTGCTTTTCACTCCTAACAAAGTTAACTATACTGAATATTAAAGGAACAGTAACATCAAAAATTAAGTGTTTTAAAGTAATAAAAATATAATGCAGTGTTGCCCTGCACTTGCTTCAGAAACACTACTATTGTTTATATACAGTTACAGTAAATAAGCTGCTGTTTAGCAATGGGGGCAGCCATTCAAAGGAGAAAAGGCTCAGGTTACACAGCAGACAAGCTCTGTAGAACATAATGGTGTTATCTGTTATCCACTATTTCACCAGTGCCATAAAGCCTTTTTTTTCAATTTACACCATTGCTACACAGCAGCTTGTTTATATGAACTATAGTAGTGTATCTGAAGCAAACACAGCAGTTTTACCAGTACAGGGCAACCGTATATGATATTTTCATTACTTTAAAACACTTTCATTTTTCGGTGTTATTGTTCCTTTAACTAACAGGCCTGGGAACTACCGAGACCCAATCCTGTACCCACCTCCCCGCAAGGTGGGATCCAGGAAGAGCGCCCTGAGCACATGTGTGTTCTCCCTTATAAACACTGCCCCCTTCTGGGCAAACCTTGATGGACCCAGGAAAAGGGACATAACTGCCTGGGTGAATCTGAGGACCACTTAGGTACCAAATACAGGGGTAGCTGCCTGAGTAAAACATACCTAAACCTCAGGGTTTCTACATAACTGTACTGTTGTATAGCTGCAAACAGTTATATAAATATATGGAGGTTGCATCAATATAAATACATATGTTGCAGTGAGATTATTCTGCATCCATATACTGTTTATTTTGAGCTCTTTGAAATGTTTAGACAACGACATAAAAAATTAATCAGGGTCTGTATTTCTACCAAGGGATCACGTTATAGACATGCAATCACCATATGCCAGGGGCTCTCAGATATCACCACAACAGGTGGCTATAACAGGAATTTAACCAGATTTAGGGCCTTTATCAAAACCATACATGGCAGTTTGATGGACAATTGCATATGGACCAGGCAATGCACGCATGCAAGCCAACAATTTTATTTTAACGAATAAGGTAAAGTTTGAAAATCTGATAAGCCAATGACTTAAAGGAGAAACAAACCCCTTATTAAAAAAAACCCTACCCCACATAGAACCCCCCCCCCGGCCTAGCTGCTACCCCGGGCAAATGCTCCTCACTTTTTATTTACCCCTCGGTGTAGATTCAAGTATCAGAGTTCATGGCAGCCATCTTCCAGGTCTTTGTGTCTTCTTCCGGGGCGCTTTGGCAATTTCCGTCAATTTCGGGAAACATGCGCAGTTATTGCGAACCGGGAAAATGCTCCAACTGCGCATGCACCGATACACCGATCTCATTCTCAGATTACCGAAGACCCGGAAGATGGTTGCCGTGAACTCTGATCCCTGAATCTGCACCGTGGTGTAATTAAAAAGTTAGGGGCATTTGCCCGGGGTAGCAGCTAGGCTGGGGGGGAGGGTTTTTTTAAATAAGGGGCTTGTTTCTCCTTTAACCAACCTATGTCTTGTCAATGGCTGACTAAACATAAAGGATCTTCTGAGGTCTCCCACAAGTCAGCCATTGGGTGATATATTCAAACATCAGAACTGATGTGGTCTGAATTGGTCCGTAGTGCTTTATATGGTAACCATATGCATATGGGGTTTATGGATATGAACCTGCACTAATTATGCAACTAACCCATTTTCTATAGCACTATAGCTAGCACATATAATAATACCTAATAATAAGATTTTCTGAGTTTTAGTTGTATGGTGAAGCTTCACTGTACAGATAATTGTATGTACCAAAGACAGAATCATTTCTTCTACCATAAAACTCCCTTTAAAAGCAGAATTGATGGATACTGAATGCCATTACCAAGCAGGATTCCCAGGAATTTGTTTGTTTGGAAACAAAAATGTGCAAAAGCACAACAGTTTATTAGCTGTCAACCTGGAATGAGCTTGCGTTCCCTTATCCTCGGCTTGACTTCAAGTTTCATATTTCCTCTTTTAAGGTACAATAGAAACAAATAAATTCACTGGGGTGTTAGCTGAATAATGTTAGTTGGTTTGATGATCCCTAGGTAGGGCAAAGCCTTGTGTAAAATAAATGTTTATGCCCAGCCAGGCCAGATTGTAACCCATTCAATGCTGAGGATGGAGCCAAGACATTGCTTTGATTTAGTATTTAGGATATTATCAGCAATGAAAGGGTTAACAAGTGAGTGTATGATACACAGAAAAAAAATATTGCAATGCTAGGGGTCAGTTGTAAAAATAAAATAAGATAAATCCCAGGCGGACTGGGGAACAATTTGTGAAGTTACCTGTTGCTCTTAGAGCTGAAAGGGCCTGTGGGAAATTTAGGAAATGTCTTATCTTGCCACTTTCCCGAAATCTCATTAGGGATGCAAAGTAAAAAAGAAAGAGAGGCCCAATAAGAATGGCACATCTCTCTGCAATTTAAAACACACATGTTTGCTCCAAAATAATTCAGATCCTGCAAGAAGTAAAACGAAAGACAATTATTTTATTTTTAATTTTTAAAAAAACGTGATTATGGTTAGACATTTCCACACAAGAAAAAAAGATTCAGAACAAATGTTGTTTCATCTGTCAGTTTCATAAATAAACATTAAAAAAAAATGACTTTAGAAATATTCTGCCATAATTGCTGCCATTCTCTGCTGCGCTATATTTCTGTAGCTTTATTCCTCGACAGCCAAAGGCTTGGAGATGATGGAAAATAAAGTTTGGCACGCGTAGTGCCGGGGTTTAAAAACGACATGTGTGCCACAAGCAATAAAATGAAGAGTGCTCATTTGTCTGATAAAGTGTCTACCTACATTGTTTGCAAAGTACTATTAATTTAGACTTTCTTATTTGTAAACTAATTACATTTTTTTTCTATGAAATTATTATATTTTGGCCGATTTTCTTCCTACATGCTTTTTTTTTTTTATCGTTTTTAATACATTTTTATAAATGTGAAAAAGAATGTTGTAAAAAGGAAAAACAAATAGTTTTCTTTTTATCTTACCAAGTTGAAAATTCCCCATAAACTTGTTTCGACAGGCAAGTGACATCACTGCTTTTAAACTATCTGCAATGTTGCTCAATGGATAGAGAATAGCCAAATTGAGGAAGTTTGTCTGAAAACTAAAGGGACTCTCTCGCCACCACAAAAAGTATTTCTTATTGCCTGTTTTTTATTGTGCAGTGCTGTTTTTGGTGGAATCCATTACCAGGTAATTCTGTAACTGTTTCTGCTTGCTTTCCGGTAAACAATAGTAATACTGTCTTGTGGTACTGAATGACATTCTAGATATTTTTGCTTTCAAAAATTGTGGTTCTGGCACTACTACTGGTACTAAAACACACACAGGGGTATTATAAAGCAGGGCTCTGTAACATTGCCAGCATATCCAGACTGCCAGTCCAGACACAGACAGATCACTTGCCCTGTATCTTCATCTAGAATCTATCTATCAATCTATCAATCTATCTATCTATCTATCTATCCATCTATCTATCTATCTATCTATCTATCTATCTATCTATCTATCTATCTATCTATCTATCTATCTATCTATCTATCTATCTAGGAAATATGTAGTGTCATTTGTCTTAGTTGCACGACTATAAAGTCATTATAACATAGATGCATCTGTCACTTTAAACGTGGCCATACATGGGCTTTGTACAGTTCTCCAACCAATGGCCCAGTGTATGTATGGCCACTATTATAACATTCATTCAGGTCCACCCGCCCGTGTAAAGGAGTTGTCCACCAACAGAAGTTTTACATTAGGTGACAATTGAACCTTAGGAGGATAGAATTATGTGTCTAAACTGTTGTCCTGCCATACATGCATGCTGAAATTGGAATTTTTTTTACATCTAAGCATACTGTATATGGCTAGCTTAAGAAAGACACATTCTTTTTCCCTTTTATTGTAAGGGATATAAAATGCAGCAACCGTTATGGCTGAAAATTTCAAAATAGGTTCATTCAGACTCGCTAATTATGTGCAAAAATGTAAAAAAATAAATAAATGTTTTGTTCTTTTGCACCATGCCACATACTACATATTGTAGGTACAGGTCTTTGCAATCCAGAATGGAGCACAGGTCCTGTAGGTCTCCCATGAATGCAGCACTGTCTGCTTTTGGCAGCACAACATTCAAGAGGGTTGGACTGGCAACGGCAAGTGAGTGTCCTTTAACTTACTCCCTAATTTGCATAATATTCAGGTGCAAAATATAGAACACTCAAAGGGTGAAAGTTAAGCAGTGTTGCCCTGTGCTTACCACCTGCCTACTTGCACTGGCACCTCTTCTAATAAACACTAAGGGGATGTAATGAATGAGGTTGCACTGTGTGTGTTTGTATATATATTATATATATATATATATTATATATATATATATATATATATATATATATATATATATATATATATAGGGCAGCACACCTATATAATACTTGCTGATCATTCCATTTTGAACACACTTTGAACAGATATCTTGTGTTACTAGTGTCTTTTTTATATACTTGCAAGTAACGTTAGTGTTATTGTACAAACATTATACATATAACATCTTGAGATGCAGAGGTTGTTACTTTACCAGATATAACCTTTCTAGAGGAGTGAAATAATGTTGAAGAGACCCGCTTTCATCCCAAAATGAATGGACATCTACTTGCTAGTTTTATGTCAGATAGCAACTTGGAGGATTTATACGTTTGTGATAAAATGTGTTTATGCCTTTTTAGACCTTCATGCATATTTAATATATTGAAGGTTTCAAGTGCCTCTGCACTAATAGCGCATTTTCAGTTAGTGAGACTAGTGGCATAACTTTAGACTGCCTAGCTCCCCCCCCATCAACACCCACTGGCCTCCTCTTCCCCCTCCATTGCTAGATGTAAAGGAGAGGGGGGTAACAGGGATCACAGGCTGCAGGGGAACCATAACAAGGATTGTGGGCTGCACACAGGGAGTTGTGTGTCACAGGGTCTTACCAGGCCCGTCTGGTTACAATGCTCCACAGCTGCGGGGTCTCCCCACTAGTCACACAACTTGGATCTTGGATCCCAGGTGAAGCATACCTACAGGACTTCCCTCACCTGCTACTTATGAATACAGTGCTGCCAAAGAGGCAGTACTGTATTCATGGGGGTGCAAATCTCTGCCCTCTGTTTTGGAGCACCTGGGGTAATGCCTGGTATAATACAAACTGGTAAAAACATGGACGTGGATTGTGTTGGTTGTTTTTCTTTTTTTATTTTGTACCCTACCCTGCAATCATTTTTTTATGGTGCTCCTACTGAATTTGTGTCCTCCCTTCTGCACTGCTCCAGTTGTCCCCTGAAGTTTAAAATCCCCTTTCAATAACCTAAGTCATTACTTAAAAGAAAAGTATTTTTTTTATCTAAACAGCAGCTGACTCCCTGACTGTTTGTATCCCCACTTCTCGTGTCAACTCTGAATAAATGCAGATGCTCATCTTTGGGAAACAGAGATTAGAAAGCCTGATTCCATGTTTATTAGCAATAAGTCAAACAATAAGAAAAACACACAAGGCTACAGGGTCCTGGTTGTGGTCCTGGGGTAGTGCTATAAAAAAATATATGTCTGTTACAGCAGGTGCTTTGCTGTAATTTTGCTTTAATTTCCTGCTAGTGATTAGCATTCAATTTTTTTTAGGGCTAGGGGGACACAGGTGCCCATGTATAGAAGCTGCATAGAAACACGCTCACTGATATCCTGAGTGACTCTGTTGAATGGAGACAGGGGCAATGGGACCTCACTTCTGATTTTCCTGTGATTTATAGTATAGAATATAATCATATTGTTTATACAACCATCTGCCTTATTGCTCAAGAGATTGCAAGGCAGATGGCACTGCCTGTATCTACCTGTCACTTTCTGCTATTTAGTTTGCACTTCTCTCTGAAATGTATTCTATTAAAGTCTACACACTGCACATTCTACAGCGCTGCATAGCCATTAGGCTTGGCATACACAGTCTAGTAGTTCCATATAAGTTCAACATATTAGGACTTCCAAGGGGAAAAACGATATTGAGTCTTATAAATAATGACAAATAGGCCCTAAAATTCTGGATGGAGACCTTTCACGCCCATTTAATATAAACTTAAATCTGCAAAGAAACTGATAAAGGCATTTATTCTACAGAATGGATATGCTGGTTGAGAGAGACTTGGTGATGGTTTGCATGCGGCTGCATGCTGTGATGAGATCCATGCATGATATCATTGGATACGCCACAGTTCTATCTGGAACTTGATACGAATGGTACATTTTTGCCAAATCAAGGTCTGAATTGTTGTTAACTCTCCGAAAAAGTGAAGATCAATAAACCAGCCATGATCACCATAATTAGTAGAGAATTATCAGGTAGCTCATCTGGATCCAGAACTGCTTATGTACCACAAAGGCTGCTATACCAACAAGTTTCTACACTTAAAGGAACAGTAATAACAAAAACTAAAAGTGTTTTAAAAGAATGAAAATATAATGTAGTGTTGCCCTGCACTGGTAAAACAAACAGAACTGTAGTTTATATAAACAAGCTGCCATGGGGGCAGCCATTCAAGCACAGGATACACAGTAGATAACACATAAGTGCAGAAGAATCCTATTGTATACTGCAGAGCTTATTTGTTATCTTCTGTGTTTTCCATGCCTTTTCTCCCTTTTCAGCTTTGAATGGCTGCCCCCATGGCAACACAGCAGCTTGATTAATAGGGATGCACCGAATCCGGGATTCGGCCAGGATTCGGCCTTTTTAAGCAGGATTCGGCGAATCATTCTGCCAGGCCAAACCAAATCCGAATCCTAATTTGGCTATCACTAGATAGCTATTACAGGCTATCACTCTGAAAAAAGGAAAAGACGCCAGTGTTTTTTGGAACTTAGAAAGTCCTAGGCACTCCATTGCACTCCACCTGGTCTAAGCTGGCGAAGGCAAGTCTGGGGAAATAGGTAGTTCAGTAAAATTTGCATCTTAGTGAATTAGCAGAGTTACGTCCGTTCTCCAGAGTGAAAATTTGTGAGTGTGAGTGTGAAGCAACTCTAGCGTCTATCTCCTTCGCTAACGGAGTGACGCCTGTGCCCGTTAGGGAATCGGCGTAGTTACAAAATGACATCATGCTGGCACTTCGCCCTTTAGGGAATCTGCCCCACCGAATAGCTGTTCTGCTGCAAATAGGATTATTTTAATACCCCTGTGGTATTAATTCCTGGGGAGGACCCTAACAAAGTTTTTGGAAACATGTCAACCTCCATTTAAAATTCATCCAGCAATCTTTTGTGTGTGGATCTCATTAACACCATTTGTGGTATTAAAATGTTTTTTAACCTTTTGTATGTTTTATGCTGTCCATTTAGCTTTGAATTGCACTTTGCACACAGCTTCTCCCTTATTTTGATAACAGAGAACTATCTTGTTCTGCTTATGACTTCATGCTTTATTTTTATTTTTTTCACAATCATCTACCAGTTCTATAGAACTGTGGATAATTCCTATATTATCTAACTTGATGAAATGGCCTGTGTGCTCGGCAAACAAAAACATGTTTTGTCTAGGTACAAAGGCATAACTGTAATGCCATGCACCTGTCTTGCCACAATGAGAATTTTTCATAGACAAGCTAAACAGTCAAAGAAAATTGATCTTTCACTGAATAAAAATTGTAACTTTATTCTGAATGGCACTATTGACTGTTTTTAATGTTTGTTTGCTGCTCTGAAACTTACATATCAATTAGTATTTCTAAATGGGGAAATAACGTGGAAGAATGTAAAGAATAAAGAAATTAATCAAAATTCTGTGTTGGGGCAGAGATAAAAGAAGGTAGAAAAGTAAATGTCCAGAATGGAAAAGACATGACTGAATCTTTGAGGAAGAAAGTGTGCTTATGTTACATCTCTTGAGCATTGGAGGGGACCCCCAGCCAAAACTATTTTTTATATAATAAAAAAAAGTGTCATTCTAAGCAACTTACCAATATATAAATTAAAAAAATTAAATAGTTGTAAAGTAATTGCTATTGAAAGATGCCAGTTGATTAACAGACCTGGAGAAGAACTGACTTCTGCTGCATTAAAGAAGAACTAAACCCTCAAAAATAAAAACCCCTACCCTCTACCCTACATAGTCCCCCCTCCCTGCTTCTCCCTCGTATAGGTAATTACACTTGAAGGTGCCCCTAATTCATTACTCACATATAGGTGCAGAGTAAGTTCAGTGGAGCTCATGGGCAACATCTTCCAGCTCTTCGGTATTCTTCGTAAAGTGAAAGCCGTATTTGCACATGCGCAATTGGAGCAGTCTTCCTGTTTGTAGCAACTGCACATGCTTCAAAAGTGCCAGAAATTGCAGAAGGCCCATGCGCTTACTCTACACCTATACATGAGTAATGAATTAGGGGCACTTTTAGGGGTAATCACCTATGCGGGAGGGAAACAGGGAGGGGGACTATGTAGGGTTTTTATGTTTTCTTATTGAAAACTTTACAGCAAAATATGAACATAATTTAGACTAACATTACACTGTATTACACTCATAGAGACCCAAAATCGCCAACCACAAACAAAATAAGGGTGGCAAATGTGTGCTCTGCAATCATGGCACCGGAATGCTAAGCTTGGTCAACTCACTTTGCCATTTTAAGTTACACGGCATTGTTTATAATGGACATTGGTCTCCAAGGCCATTTTTTTCTTGTGGCCTGTTCAGGAAATTCAAACTAAAAGAGAGAGCAAAAAGGTGAATGATGCATTAAAAAACAAGGATAGTGTAGGAGCCTCAGCTGTGGGTTCTCAATGAGTATGGGGAGGCTCTGGCATATTTGGGGGGGCCCTTGAGGTTAGGCTTCTGGTGGCTCAGCAAACCCCAGCCTGACACTGTTCTCAATCTCCCTTTATTAGTATTTTTACCCTCTTGGTGCCAGTAAAAAAGTTCAAGTTTTAGGGGCAGATTTACATAGTGTTGAATATCGAGGGTTAATTAACCCTCGATATTCGACTGCAGAATGTAAATCCTTCGACTTCAAATATCGAAGTCGAAGGATTTACCGCAATACCTATGATCGAACGATTTAAGGAAAAATCGTTCGAACGATTAAATCCTTCGAAAAGAACGATTCGAAGGATTTTAATCCATCGATCAGAAAATTGTTAGGAAGCCTATGGGGACTTTCCCCATAGGCTAACATTGGCCTCGGTAGGTTTTATTTGCCGAAGTAGGGGGTCGAAGTATTTTTTAAAGAGACAGTATTTCGACTATCGAATAGTCGAACGATTTTTAGTTCGAATCGTTCGATTCAAAGTCGTAGTCGAAATTCGAAGTAGCCTATTCGATGGTCGAAGTAGCCATATTCGACCATTCGAAATTCAAAGTATTTTTTCTTCTATTCCTTCACTCGAGCTAAGTAAATGGGCCCCTAAATCTTAACCAATCCTCTCTATATACCTAGGGGGATAAGATATACATTGTGCCCATTCAAGTTATTACTAATGTCTTACCAGTTTTTAATTATCTGAGTGTGTGAGTGCGTCAGTGATATAGTAACTTCCCTTTGTTAACATAATAGTTTTACTAACAATCTGCTCTGCATAATTTTCATATTTAAAAGCAATGTCAGCCCCAAAAATAATTTTCTGCTTAATAAAAGAAAACATCATATTCAGCAATTTTGCAATATACATTCATTAAAAAATGTCTATGGTTTTGAAGTTGTATATGTATTGCTATAGAAAGCTGTGTTTGTCTGTCCCTTCTCCATTCTCTGCCCTGATGGCTCAGACTTTTTATTCAGTGTAAGACAAGGCAGCTGATACAGTGTTTTCAATAATCTTCTTTACATATAACTAAAAGCACTGCCATTTTTTAAATACATGTCTGTTGGAAAGTTGCTTAGAATAATGTTTTGTTTTATCAGGCAAATTTTTATTTTGGAATTGAATTCAAGGGGTATACTTATTATGCTGTGTAAAAGAACATTTTGTAAAAAGCCGTGTAAAATAAATGGAAAATTCATCAAACTTTTTTGCTAATGAAACAGATTTGACGCCATTATTTTATATTGCTTCCAGCAGAAGTCTAAGTAAAAGTGCGTAAAAGAATTGACGCTTTTTTTTACACAGTGATGTGTGATGTATCATCCCGCCGATTTTTACACAACATAATAAATATGCCCCTCACTGTCCTTTAACTTTCTACATCTCCTGTCAGTGATTTGCACTTCCTGCTCTCCCGCCTTCTAACTTGACATCCTCAGCCTTTCACTTACTTATCTTTTAAAACCGGTTTTGCTTACCTTTTTCCTTCTAATCCTCATTCACCACCTCATTAGCCCATTCTGCCAAAGATTTAGCTCTGGTGACCACCTCCAGCCTCACCTTCATTACTGTCTTTAAACAATCTCTTTAATTTCATGAAGATAATCCATATGCTGCTCCTTAAAGGAGAACTAAACCCCCCTAGGTACAAAAGCCCCCTTCCACTTCCCTTAATCAGCCTCCATCATCTCTCCCTTCCAGTACAGTCTATTAATGTAAAAAAATGACCGTTTGAAAACTTAAGCAGCTCAGTGGAGTTCCCAGGCACCATCTTCTGTCCATTCGGATTCTCGTTTGGTGTTTTCAGTGACATGAATCTTGCAGGCTGCACCTGCAGGGTACGTGTCGAGGCTGAGACCTTAAGGGGGTTATTTATCAAAATCTGAAAAGTTCTCACTATTTTCTGAAAACTACTCTCCACCCCTATTTATCAATAAATTTTCACAAATTTTTCTTCTGAATCATACGATTTTTTCTGATTTTGCACTCGAAACCTATGTTTTTTTAATGTTTTTTTTAATAAAATAGCCCGAATGCTACAATTTTTTTGGAAACCCAGAGCAACTCAGAAAATCTTAAAATTGTTAAGAGACATCTGCCATTGACTTTTACATGTTCTCAGCAGGTCTGAGTTGGAGTATTTTCTCACCTGACTTTTACAAGCAAATTTACGAAAAAAAACCCAAACCCTACATAGACCCCTCCCTGCTCCCCCCTCCCCCAGCCTAGCTGCTACCCCTGGTAACTACCCCTAACTCTTTACTTACCCCTCGGTGCATATTCAGGGCATCGGAGTTCATGGGTACATCTTCTTCTCTTCGGTAATCTTTGGGTCTTCTTCCTTCACTTCGGCAATTTCCGCAACTTTCAGCGTATGCGCAGTTGTCGTGAAACAGAAGATTGCTCCAACTGCACATACGCCGATACACTGCTCTCATTCCAAAGATTACCAAAGAGAAGAAGATGGTGCCCGTGAACTCCAATGCCCTGAATCTGCACCAAGGGGTACGTAAAAAGTTAGGGGCATTTACCAGGGGTAGCATCTAGGCTGGAGGGGAGCAGGGGTCTATGTAGGGTAGGGTTTTTTTTTTTCATTAAGGGTTTAGTTCTCCTTTAATAAATGCAGAAAAAAATCAAGTTTTCTCCAAAAAATTTTTATTTTCCCCCTTAAAAGTCCAACCAGACAAATTAGGATCTTAATAAATAACCCCCTAAGAGTATTGTAATGGACAGAAAATGGCATCTGGGAAGTCCTGCTACGCTGCTCTGCATTTTTATCTCAGGTTTTCAAACGGGGCACTTTTTTACAGTACATAATAGTTTGTGCGGGGAGGGAGAGATGAGAGGGGCTGAATGAAGTTAGTTAAGGGGGGCTCTTGTACCTAAGGTGATATAGTTCTCCTTTAACCCCAGTAATCATTTTAGTTCTCTTAACAGAATTTATGTATTTTTTTTGTACATATTTAAAGCAATATTATCATGGTATGGTCATATGAGATGTAGTTGTGTCCAACCAACTCCTATGATAATACAGCATTATACTACTGAATCAGGGAATATTTCGAACACATATATCAGTCTAGATATCCTAGTATCACTTTACTTTTCAGAAACTTTTAAAACAGGACCAAATTTATTTTGTACACAGAGCCTTACTGGTCTTTAGGTTTTATATTTAGAAATATGTATGCGTGCCCCCTTACTTCTTCCTCCACCAAGGTAATATAAAAATAAAAAACCCAATAAAAAAAACCCAATAAAATAGTGGCCTATTATGATTGTGAACGATTTTAGAATTAATTCTTGTATTTAGCCAAGAAAGTTTTAAGGCACACGCAAATCAACAGTTTATGACGAATCTGTGACTGGGCCATTCCCATAAAGTTTTTTGGCTAGTTATATGGATGAACATAACCTGATCCTTTCATGACGGGCCAAACAAGCTGATATGAACAGAACTGAGAGGAACATATAGTTCTTATCTCTTCTGGATTTAAAAATGGTTCCTTCATGCCTAAAGGAGAAGAATCCAAAAATGACACTTTCGGTTAAAACAGACAGATGATGTGATTGAATAGAATGGCCTGTTGAATCATCCAGAGGAAGCCATGACCAAATCTTTATGGACAGCTTTAATACATAAAATATTTTCTTAATAAATTTTCTGCAGTACACAACTTTAATCCTAATATCCTAATTGAAGCTATTGAATAAACCATTCAGACTTCATTCAGCAGTGAATTGGATCACAGTTGGCTAAAGCCAAACAGATCCAAAGAAAAATGTAATCGATTCTGCTTCTTGGTTGGCCATAGATTTCCATAGCCAGTGCTTTTTCCATGTAATAAGCCAATGAGTTTACGTACTAGAGGCTTGTGGGCTGGATTTATTAAACTATTTATGCCATACAAAGCACTTGATGAAGTCTATAGGTAGACAGGGGGCCTTGGAGGGCCACATCTAATCCACAGGCCTCCAGTTGGACAGCTCTGCAAAAAGTGTTTCCATATGCAATCAGCATTGTTTTTATTGATCTCATTTGATTTTAATAAGCCTCTTTGCTCAGGGAACACCAAAAATGGCCATTCATTGTGCCCTGTTTGTAGCCAGCTTTTATAAGTAATAAACTCTCAATTGAATTTGCATGGCATACCCCAAGATCTTTAGTAACCGCAGTTTATTTTCATTTGTTTAGTAAATGTTTTACATGGCCACTGAAACATACTAACTACAGGTCTATGCAGTTTGGGGATGACAAACTCCAACCCTCAATAATATGGTTGGGAAATTAATCAAACAGCTGAAGGGGGGGGGGGCATTTATTTGCCTTCCTTCTTGCACTAACTTTTTGTTGAGCTGATTAGTTCAAAGTCACAATTTTTATAGACACTTTACATTTCTCAGATCTGGAATATCATCAGGTTTCCCCACTGAGCAAGGCATTTATCTATATTTGTCATTTCTGAGTACAAAATATGTATCACATACCTCCCCACTATCACGCACAATATTCTAATTATTCTGTTTATTGACATTTTAACTGGCAGCATCTCTGTTATATTATATAAACTTCATTTACAATACAATTTTTATTTGCTCTAGAGATCCTTTTTTTGCTACTGTTTTTTTTGTCTGGAATTAATTTCTGCATCATGTCTAACCACAGATAGCCCACAAAGGAGTAATAGGTTTGTTCTTGCTGTCAGGAACTAATGTGAAGAATATATGCATGCAATTATAGATGATGCTTGCATTGACTTCATAGTGTGCATGGTACAATGCAGAAATAGCATATCCAAATCTACTGAAACGGCTAATGTCATTTATTCTTGCATTGTCCAGATTATCATAAGGTACCCAGGCAGTTGGAAAATTTGAAATGTTTTTTTATTGTATTGTTTTATGAAGCAATCAGATTGTTGATTCAAATCAGGGCTGGTGTTTAGGGTACGGAAGAGATGTCTTTGGTAAAAATGCAAATGTCATATTACTACACTGTGTAATAATAGATATTATTTATCATTCATCTCAACGATGTTCACCCTGTACCTCTCCAGCTGATGTTGAACTAGAGTTCCCAGAATCCATGAGAGTAAGTTTAGGACTACATGGATGTTTTCGGCATGATCCAGTGCGATGTGACAAAACGCACGCGACAGAAATAAGGTAAGAGATAGAAATGTGGGATAAAGTCGCAGCGCTCATCCAACGCGACATGACTGTTGGATGCAGATGCAATGTACATCATCTGCATCTGAAAGTCGTGTTGCGTCAGATCAACCCTGCGACTTCATTCGACATTTCTATCTCTTACCTTATTTCTGTTGCATGTGACTTGTCGCAGGCGTTTTGTCGCAGCGTTTCAGATCGCGCCGAAAACGTCCATGTAGTCCTACCCTTATAGTCCAATAACAGTTGGTGTGCTGCAGGATTAACATCCCTTTTTCTTTTGGACTTGCCAGCCTTATTGCATTGACCCTCATTAATCATCACCAGCACTGATTGAAATCTTGATCTTGGGTTTTAGTTCTACCTGATGTTTCATATGGTCAAGAAAAAATGCCTTTTTTTTCTAGTGCCATTGGGTCCTTTCCACCACTTTCCAAGCATGCCCGGTGATGGTTTGGCAAGGCCAGATTTCTTTCTCATGCATTCTGATCTTTTGCATACCCATGTGCTTTAACGTAAGGCATTTGTCAAAGCAAATGCAACAGAATGGTTTTTACAGTTTCCATACTTGATGGATGTGACTCTTACTGGCAAGTCTTATCTGCAGCCCCATGCAAGCAGGCACAAAGCAACGAGTTAAAGAAACGGAAGAGAGAAACTGACTAGCAGAAGCTAAACTCACCCTTTTGTACAGTCTATGATCCATCAGAGGGCTTTAGATAGCAAAACAATAGCAGAGAGCTATTAGCAAAACACGTATAACTGATGGAGAGAAAGATTGTATAGATACATTGGATCAAGTAAGTGCTATCTTTAACATGCTGAATCGTCTTAAGGGAATGTAAAGCACAATGTAAAGAACATTTCTCGGATACATTTTCCTGTACTTTGTGGTTGAAATATGTATTTTGGAGTAGGAAAAATTTAATTTGGGAGATATATAAAGTACAGCTGTGCAAGTAAGAATACACACAATATCATATAGTCAGAAAAACATATGAAAATTATTTTACACTATAAATAAAGAAAACATAGAATGCTTTCTTTGGTTCTTTTTATAACAGCTTATTAAGTATCACCAAATATTCCTTAGCATATTCTTGTACACAAGAAGGAAAACCAATGCATTATTTGCCATGGTACAGATATTTTCCATAGACATAAAATGAATACCTCAACAGCCAACAGCTACCAGTGTTTTGGAAGCAGCTGTAGTAAACCCCCCAGAGAACCACAAGTTATAGATCCTTAGATTCGTGCTTACAGTGCTGATTCCCAACCTCCAAAAAATGAATTACAAAGATATTGCATTGTATCTCACAATAATACATTTATGCTTTGGATTTCTGCTGCTTGCCAAAAGGAAAAGTTTAATAAATGGGTATCATCATCATCATTGTTTCTCTGGTGGAAAACGGCACAATGATTGGAATATAACAGGTTATCCGGTAATGGAAGGAAGTGTAGTACAGCAGCAATGTAGCACCTATTACATTGTCAAGACAAATTGTAGCTTAGTGATCTCATAGTTTATATTAGAAATCATCACAGAGTTCCATGACCTGTAAGCGCCATCTTTAAATCATCACAGCAATATTTCACTATAATATTTCACTATATAAAATATGGGGATATGAGAAGTCACCTTGGAGTTTAATGTTCTGTGGCCTATCATGGAACTCCTTGGGAATTCTAATATCCATATATTTCCCAAATACTTTGTATCCCATGTATTATACAGGAAATATTGTACTCTCTATATAATGAACTTGTTGATTTCTTGAAATCATTTATAACAATCTACGGCAACAACTGCATTCCTCAGCATAGTTATGCTATTCTAATGGTGCAGCATTTGTAGTTGTTGCCAGTTAAACCTCTGCACACTGGGGTTATGGTATAACGGTTACAGCAAACTCTTGGCAAATATTTGTATATTTTTAAAAATATAGCATGAACCAGTTTGCAGTGGTGTACCTGTAGAGGAAGAAGACTCCGTGGTATTATGGGGAGGAGGGAGAACAAAGTGCTTGGGTTTCAGGGTCTGCTTCCTCTAAAGCTTGAGAGAAATCCCCCTCTCCCTGGGGATCAGGTGAGAGGGCTAGCGAGGGGAGGTATTAGGCAGAGAGGCGGGAAAGGACTACATTGTGCGTTGGCCCCTCTGAAAGTTTTTCATGGGGCCTTAAAGGGGAAGGAAACCTAGTCGGCGCAAACCCCCCACCCCCCTCCCATTTGTTGCCCACCCTCCCTCCTCCCCCCTGGCCTACCCGTCCCGCTGGGCAAATGCCCCTAACTTGTTACTTACCCTTCTGTGCAGGTCCAGTCCAGGGAGTTCACCAACGACATCTTCTTCCACGCGATCTTCTTCCTGCTTTGAACGGCGCATGCGCAGTAGGATCATTTTGCCGGTACGATCTACTGCGCATGCGCGTGACTTTTAGCGCATGCGCAGTAGATCCGTACCGGCGAAATGATCCTACTGCGCATGCGCCAAAACGACATTCAAAGCAGGAAGAAGATCGCGTGGAAGAAGATGTCGTCGGTGAACTCCCTGGACTGGACCTGCGCAGAGGGGGGTGGGGGGTTTGCACCGACTAGGTTTCCTTCCCCTTTAAGCACTGTAGCTACACCACTGCCAGTTTGTGACATTAGAGTCATTCACATATATCATTACACTTCTACCATCTAATTCACAATACAGCTTCTTTTAACTACATGTCAACTAACATATAAATTAATTATATCAAATACAATGACAGGTATGGGATCTGTTATCCAGAATGCTCGGGACCTGGGGCTTTTGGGATAATGGATCTTCATACCTTAAGTCTACTAGAAATTCTTTTAAATATTAAATAAACCAAATAGGCTGGTTTTGCTTCCAATAAGGATTAATTATATCTCAGTTTGGATCAAGTACAAGGTAATGTTCTATTATTACAGAGCAAATGGAAATCATTTTTTTTTTAAAAAAATTTGGATTATTTGGATAAAATGGGGTCTATGGGAGATGACCTTCCTGGGTCCCATACCTGTTCTATATTTCCATTATCTTAATTAAATTTTTAACGACTAGCAATGTTGCACTTATAATAATGGTTATTGTTCTGTTTAACATCTGAGAGCATGAAAACACTGAGATGGATTCCTTAGTCGATCCATTGGTATAAATGTGTTTTAAAAATATTCAGGTAGACTAGTGATGATAAAGTTGGAGAGGGATTCTATGACTTCTATATAGGGGCACAACGATTCCTTTGTATTTAACCAAGTTCATTTGAAATGTACCTAATGTAATTATTTATGTCATGTATTATATAACAGGTGTGATATCACAACTATAAAATGAGCACTACATTTGTTGTGACATCACTGGTATTAGGAAAAATCACGTACCACAATTAAAATTTAAAACTATATGTAAAATACCTGTTGATCTGCCTTTTAAGTCTACTAGTAAATACTAATTAAGGATGTGTTCATTTTGTCTTAAGTGCCACACATAAGCACACATGTTTAATTCACAATACAGTACTATTGGAAATGATAAAAGGGCAGTTGCCATTTAGTGTTTCCTGAATATTTTTCAGGAGTTCAAAGGCCCTGCGAGCCATTCCAACCAATTAGCCCGTCAATGTGTATCCGAACTGAAGTCTATCTGTCACTTTGTTTACTCAAAGCTCCTGAAGAATATTTGAGTATCATAGAAACTATAATAAAATAATATTTTGTATTTCTCACTGTGAGAGTAGGTGAGAAACATGTAAACTCTTTCTTTACTTGATTTTTAGGGGCAGATTTATCAAATTGTTAATTTAGCAGGGAAAAAACTCACTCGCTTTCTATTCATTCCTATGGAATTTTTAAAAGAATGTTTGCCAAATGGTGAACTCCATTGATTAATACAATTCTAAAAATAGAATGAATAGAAAGTGAGTGAGTTTTTCTCTGGGTGCATTATCCTATTAAAAATATCAATACAATACAAAGTGTACCAAAAGCAATACAAGTGTACAGTTGATGTCATAGACGACATAAGATCCACCCTTTAAGGATGCAACAATAGGTTTCATTTGATCTCAAAATAGCAATTAAAAACCGTGGAAAGAAGCTGTGTACAATAAACCGCAGCAACTAAACAGCGATTGGCTTTGATCAGATTTCTGCAGGTGGAAAATTGAAAGCAAATTTCTGATTTGTTGTGATTAGTTAGTGCTCTGAGCCACAGTGTTAGTGAACAAAGGACAAGCTATTGCCCCTCCAAGACCATCTGAGCTTGGGCATCCAGTGTAGGGATGTGAGGGTTGAAAACTCACGGTGACCTGTGAGTTGACCACTAGTAGGGTGGGTTTGGGTTGAAATTTGGGCAGCCATTGCAGGTTATGGTTGGGTATGAGTCACACTGGAGAAGTACTCTCCTCCACTGCTCCCAAAGATTCCTTGTCTTGGAACCAGAGGTGCGCACATAAGTAGTGTACAGAGTCAGAAGACGCGGTTAGGGGTTGGGCACGGGTCCTACAATGGCAACATTGTGAATATTAGAGTAAGTTGCAGGTTAGGGTTAGATGAGCGTTGAGTTACCCACACATCACTACTCCAGTGTATCTCCAACTGCTTCACTTGTAGCTTTGTGATTATACAGCATTTTTGCTTAGGAGATTTCTGATCAAGATTAAAGTCCTCTAAGAATCCTCAAACTTTTCAAGAAGTGATTTCACCAACTTACGAAATGAGGTTTCATAAAATTACCGTTTAAAAGTCTTCTATTTCCATAAGAACTCACCTTGTATTGAAAACCATTATCCTGCCACCCATGCCATGGTGTAGGTGGCTGACAACTTGCTTATCTACTTCAGTGATTCAGTTAAAGAAATGTTATATATATATATATTTATACATCCACATTTGTACTGTTAATGTAGCCACAAAGTTTATCCCATACCTGTGACGGCAGCGACGTAAAAACCTCATTATCTTCCGTGCAGCTTGGTCCTGCTTTTTCGTTAACAAACTGCTTCTAACAACAACAAAAAATGATATTAGTGCTTTTATATCTTTCACATCTCCATCAAAATAAATCTTGTTCTTTTATTGCAAGTCCCTGCAAACTTCTGTGTGCCAAACACAAACAGATGCTGTGATCCTGCAGTTAAAGAGGTCATTTAACTGTCCTGTCACCTGTGAATTAAAGGAGACCTGTCACCCTAAGAAATTATTCCAAATTCTATCCCATCATGTTAGTTGAGCAAAATGAACTTTATTTATGCTATATATACATTATTTAAATGTTATTACTTTCAGTCTGGGAATCACGATTACAGCAAACAGGTAAAAGCCATTTTGTGTTATTAAGATAATCTTTGTATCATCCCAATGTCTTGTGCGTGTGACAGAATGGGGGAGGGGGGACCTAATGCCGATGCCAATCATAGGCCACACAATTATAGACCATGAGGTGGGAAGGGGAATGTGATGTGTGCAGTGACAAGTAGCAATTGCAGAATGGAAAGTGAAATTAATTGCCTGCCCCGCTGCTATGCCTAAGGGATAGAGGTGGGGCAGTCAATATATGATTGACAGCTCAGATTTTTAAATACCCTAATGGATGTTTTAAAAAAATAAATAAATCTGGGCTTCATGTTTAATTTGCAAAGGATTTTATTATATAGCTTTTTATGTCTGTGTATCCTTTAATAAACGACCCTTAAAATCTATTTGTTGCAGTCTACTTTCCCCATATGCCTATGCCAAACAAGGTGTCCAGAAAGACCATAACTAACGATGAAGAACATCAGATTTTTGAACATTAAACCTAAGCACTTTAACACATATTGGGTTGGGCCTGGTGTTTATGCATGGCGGACACAAAAGGTTACTCCTACATGTCTAAGTCTGGCTATAGGTACAGTACAATACAATGAAGTTCACACCTTAGTTTCTGTTGCACAAGAGAAGCTGTCCTACGCCGTTGCCTCATTTTACCACATTCTTTGTAACTTCTGTAGTACTGCTGGATTAGCACCGCGGCACGTCGGCTCTGCTGAAATTTCTTCTGTTCGTAATAACTTCGAAACTTGCTCTGGATGAGGATTGCAGCTTGCGTCATCTTTTTATAAAGTGCATACTGTGGATGAGACAGTGAAACACAACTTGGAATCAAGACGTTATTAATCCTGACCATCTTTTCTCCACTTCGGGTTGCCTCCTTTTAATTTGGAGGGATCCGGACAGGGAATATCAAGGGGCGTTCCAACAGCATTTTGGGGGAGTACCAAATTGCACCAGGTCTAGTAACCAATAGGCAAGTAGCATTTACTGGCATTAAATGTCAGCCATGCTGTCTCTGTTAAGGTGAGTCTTAGCACAGGAAAGACTAAAAGGGTGATTTATCAACAATCACACTTGACACACACAGAATAATAAAATAAAATTGTACCACTCAAAAGCTGTTGAGATGCCATAGACGTCAATGGGAATTGTATGTACGCAGTTAGTTGCAGCTGGATCAGAACTAGCAGTAGGGTTGGGTCGCACCATTCAGAAAAGAATGACACTTTCCCTATCCCTGCCCGCCTCTCTGAGCCCCTTTGCACCTACCACTGGGGATGGAGGGACTGGCAACGAACAGGTGGATGTTGACAAATGATGAATGGATTTGACGGCTAGTGGGTGGGGGGGGGGTTGTATGGCAGATGGTGGTGGTGGTTGGCAGCAGAGGGTAAAAGTTTTATTTTCTGTTATTTTTGATAAAAACACATATAGCCTTTAACAAGCTTAAATACATTGAATGTGTAAAGACTAGCTGTTAAACAGCTAGGCTAAATAATAGAGTATACTGCGAGTTACAGAGGATGCTGGGATTATAGTCAGATAATCAGTCAGCCTAGTATTCTGTTATAATAGTATATACAGTAGTATAAGTATAATAATGTACTTTTTTGGTAACATGTGCCATTGGGTAATCGTAAATAGAAAATTGCCATTTTAAGAATTAAGGGCCACTCCTGGGATGCTACAATTCACGGTGCACACAAACAAACCAAACATGTTAGGTCACGTGATTCAATTAACAGACAGAGTTCGGTCTTTTGCATCCACACTTCTTCCTGTTATAGTTAGAGCTGCAGTATTTCTGGTCAAGTGATCTCTGAGGCAGCACAGAGAATATCATAAAATTGGTGCTCATTTGAAAAGATGTTAAAGAGCAATATTTACTTAATTTTATAAATATATATTTCAGTTTGGTAAGATTCTTTAATAGGCCACTTAATATGATATAAGCCGGGGGTCCCAAACCTTTTTTACCCGTGAGCAACATTCAGATGTAAAAATAGTTGGGGAGCAACACAACAGGAAAAATGTGCTTGGGTGGTGCAAAATAAGTACTGTGATTGGCCATTTGGTAGGACATATGTGGATGACAGCCTATAGAAGAATCTGTTTGGCAGTACACCTGGTTTTATGCAACAAAAACTTGTCTCCAAAGCAGGAATTCAAATATAAGGGCATGCTTTGAGTTCCCTGGGAGCAACATGCAAGGGTTGGTAAGCAACATGTTGATCACAAGCTACAGGTTGGGGATTATTGATATAAACTATCTGTTGCTTAAGTATTCATTTTGGGGGTATAGTTTTCCTTTAAGTAGCAAAGCATGCTCATTTTGCTGCAGATGACTGTAAAGTATAAGCTGGAGATTTATATGAGATATTCAATACCGTAATCAGGTCAATTAGGATCCAGCAGTGAATAGAACATTGCCAAATGAGCGCATGTTACAAATTGTTTGATTCATGCTAAAAAGCATCAAACAGCTCATGTCGCCCAAATGTCACATGCTACATTTGCACTCGGCAAGAACTGTCTGCCTGTTTTATCTCTAGAAGGTAGCTGTCATGGGAAAGATGATTGGGTGAGAGGTCAAGCATGAGACACAGCAATAATTATCAGAATATGCAAAAATGTGATAATTAGGGAAGACATGATGGAAAAGCTGTATCTCCAGC
Organism: Xenopus laevis; assembly: GCF_017654675.1. Classification (NCBI taxonomy): domain Eukaryota; kingdom Metazoa; phylum Chordata; class Amphibia; order Anura; family Pipidae; genus Xenopus; species Xenopus laevis. The sequence goes on along the minus strand of NC_054384.1, from coordinate 88,760,379 downwards.
ATAAAGCTGCTCCAGTTATTCAGTAAATCACCGTAATACAGTATCACTGCCACTAGGGGGTGTTAGATTCTTCTAACTGAGAGCCAGTAACTGTATGCGCTGGCAATGTGTGGACATTCAGAGGATATATTTTGTATTTAACAGCTTAAGGTGGCCATACACTGAGAGATCCACTCGTTTGGCGATGTCGCCAAATGAGCAGATCTCTCCCCTATATGGGTGATATCGGGCTGATCCGATCGTTGGGCCCTAAATAAGTGTTACGGCGATCGTATCGCAATCCAATGAGATTTTTAGTCCTGACCTATGGCATCTGCCCGACTTTCGGGTAGATATCGATCGTGGAAGCCCGTTGGATGGCCCCATACATGGGCCAATAAGCTGCCGACTCGGCAGCTTTTATCGTCCTGTGTATGGCCACCTTTAGACTGTCATCTACAGTTTTAATATAATTGTGAAATTAGAAAAAAAGAGCAAAGATCTTTTTTCAGTGTGCAGTTTTTTAGTGGTAGCACCCATCACTACTAAAGGCACCCTTTTTCCTAGACCCATTGATTAAGCATTGATCTGTGCATGCTTCCTCTGTCTCTTTATTATTACAGGTATTTATGGAACATTATGGAATATCTATAAAACTACAGAAGAAAAGAAAGCTGTTTATATTTTACACTATATTATATGCCTGTGTGTGGCACTGTTACTGGTGCAGTTCATTTTTATGGGTAGGCAGAAGATGCACGTGCCTAGGATGCAACATTGAGGCACGAAAACTCTTCCGAGGATGATCGATGGCCCAGCACTGTTCCTTTCAAGATCTGCAGTAGACTGATCAAAGGTAATTGCTATCTGAAGCATCCTATTCTATTAACGGGAGGCGTTCCGCTGTTGGTAGTAGCACTTTAACTGACAGAGTAGTGTCAATCAAAATGTCACGTGTGTCATAGCTGTTAAAGTGCCTTGATGTCTACGGAAGAAAAACTCTACATAAATATCTTCTGTTGCAAAATGCTGTTGGCAGTACCATCATTTCACTGCATCATTTCAAAGAGCAAGGGCCAATAAAGCTCATGCCAACGGAAAACTACAGTGAAAAGAGAAGGTTGTTCTGCCTGCCCCTCTTTTCTCCCAGATGGCATAACATCCTGACCTATAAATTAGGACTTACTTTTAATTAAACAGCTCAAAAATGTAACTTACTATTACTACCACATACTTGCCAGCTCATTATGTATTATCTGAATTGTATTTCAAATGTGTTCATGGTCTCTGCTCATTGTATGCAAGTCTGATTTAGACATGAGCCCTATCTAAAATGCTTTTGTATGTTCTCTGTGTGCGTATCCTCTGGGTATCCTTCCACTTTTCAAAAACATACAGGCCAATTAACTGGCCCTGGATTATTTTGTTATTTTATTAGTATTGGAATGTTCATTTGCTCCACTGGGCAGATTCTGATGTGAATGATGAACAATACCTCCAAAGCCCGAGTAAATATATTGGTATAATAAGCATAATACAAAAATAATTGCAAACCACAACGAACTGCCAATTTTTAACAATAATGAGTATTAAAACAAATAATCATACCTTCAAGGCTATCCATGTAAGCTTGGGAGAGAAAAATACAATTCCAGGGTTAGTAGGGAACAGGGAAAACACTAAATTATAATATATAAAATATAAAAGGGTAGTATAAAAATGAACTCCCCTTTTGTTATACCGAGAAACCATCAAATGGCCAGTGTACCCCTATGTTCAACACCAGTTCAGTGTATAGGTTGTGGGAACATGCATTTTGCCTTGTTTAGTTATTTCCTGCACTAAACAGGGAAAAGATTGACACCAAAGCATTTTTATTGCCAAATTCCTGTGCCTCTTCCAAGCATCTGTGAGAGGAGGAGAATGTAGGTAATCAAGTTACCAATACACTGAGAAGCCCTCTATGTAATGAGCTCCTCCTTGTCTCAAAGCCTGACATGAAGAAGGGGAGGGGTTTGTTTATACAGAGCTCATTACCTCTATTTTAACAAACAATCCCCCTGCAAAGGGAGATAGCGGAAGGGAGTACAGGTAACATAACAATGATCTGTAAGTAAAGATATATTAAACTGGTGTCCTTTGTGGCCCCCCAGTCCCTTCCCATATGTTCCAGTAAATGTGGCCTTAGACTTTTACACTGTAATCAGATATTTTTTGGGATATTTTGTTCTCTTTAACAATCATGCTATCAGTTCTAATAAAGTTTTTTTTTTAAACTTGGTTCAAACTACCCATACATTTTTTTTTACACCAACCTAAAATACAAGTGAAGTTGTTAAGTCAATAATGTACTAATGACAGAGAAGAGCATTTTGCTTTTTCCTTTATAGACCAAAGTGTTTCTTCTCCCTAATTAGTCTTAACTAGTCAGTTTAGCCCACCAGAAGAATGGATATTTAAAAAAAGAAATTAAAACAATAAGCAAAACACATTTTAAAACAAGTCCTAATGATTGTGTTCATGTTGAACAAAACTGTATGTAGACCTTTAAGGAGCACAAAATGAATCATCAACATTCTAGTCTGGTGCACATATGGTGTATTGTTGTTGTAATAAACAATTTAATTATGCATTTAGTATGTCCTTGTTGCTTTCGTTTTATTGATTAATTAAACAAACTCCGGATTCTACAGGCAACAGATGCCACCCCTGTTATCTCAATTTGGCTTCATATATATATATATTCAAAGCACATAATCTGAGCTCCTACCTGAGTTTAGGGACCTACTTAAAATATACAGTATTTAAAACATACTGTAAAAAGTAACGATACAAAGCTATTTAGTCATCAACTTAGATTCATAGTACATAGCACTTCAGAAATCTGTGCATCACATTTTAATAATCAGCCTTGTAGCATTAGCCTGTGACAAAATAATCAAATTTTTTTGCTAGAAATTAAGGTTAGCTTCTTAACAGTTGTCCAGGGCACACTGAGCATTTGCAGTACAACTGACACTTTAAGGGATAGTTTACTATTAAAGGGGTGATTCACCTTTAAAATAACTTTTAGTATGTTGTCGAACGGCTAATTCTATGCAACTTTTCAATTGGCCTTCATTAATTTTTTTTATAGTTTTTTAATTATTTGCCTTAGGAATGCACTGAATCCACTATTTTGGATTCGGCCGAACCCCCGAATAGTTCACGACAGATTCGGCCGACTACTGAACTGAATCGTTATTTGCATATGCAAATGTGTTTTGTGACAAATAGTAATGCAATTTCCCTCCCCGCCCCATATTTGCATATGGATATGCAAATTAGGATTCAGATTTGGTTCGGCCGGGCAGAAAAATTCGACCAAATCTGAATCCTGCTGAAAAAGGCCGAATCCTGACCAAATCCTGGATTCGCTGCATCCCTAATTTGCCTCCTTCTTCTGACTCTTTCCAGCATTCAAATGGGGGTCACTGACCCCATCTAAAAAACAAATACTCTGTAAGGCTAGAAATGTAATGTTATCGCTACTTTTGATTACTCATCTTTCTATTCAGGCCTCACCTATTCATATTCCAGTCTCTCATTCAAATCAATACATGGTTGCTAGGGTAATGTGGACCCTAGGAACCAGATTGCTTAAATTGCAAACTGGAGAGCTGCTGAATAAAAAGCTAAATAAGTCAAACACCACAAATAATAAAAAATGAAAACCAATTGAAAGTTGTCTCAGAATATCCCTCTCTATTTCATACTAAATGTTAATTTAGAAGTGAACAACCCCTTTATGTTAACTTTTAGTCTATTATAAAATGGCTAATTCCAAGCAACTTTTCATTTGGTTTTCATTATTTATTTGCCTTCTTCTTCTGACTCTTTCCAGCTTTAAAATAGGGGACTCTGACCCCATCTAAAAAACATGTGCTCTGTAAGGCTACAAATGTATTGTTATTGCTATTTTTTATTACTCATCTTTCTATAAAGGGCCTCTCCTATTCATATTCCAGTTTATTGTTCAAATCAATGTTTGGTTGCTAGTGTAATTTGCATCCTGGCAACCGGCTTGCTGAAACTGCAGACTGGAAAGGTGTTGAATAAAAAGCTAAATAACTCAAAAAACACAAATGATAAAAAATGAAAGCCGAGTGCAAATTTTCTCTGAATATCAGTTTCTACATCATACTAATAGTTAACTAAAGGTGACCAACCCCTTTAAAAGATGAACTAAAAAGACCCAAGATGGCATATTCCTGGGGACGAATTTGAAGGCCTTGATCATTACTGTCATAAAGCTGCTGAACCCTGGCTGGTACAGTAAGTTTAGTGTGTAAAATGCAGCATTTCTAGCCATATTCATTTTAAGGCTTTAGTTATCCTTTAAGCACTATAATTGTCTATATATACATTCCTATAAACCTAATAATGGGCAGCTTTGGTCTCACCCTCCTTCTCCCCTCTCTTCTCAATCAATGCAGATTAATCAAGTTGAGAATCTCTTTCTACCACATGGTCAGTTAATTATAATTGGGGGACAACACAACGTGCTCTGTATAATGTGCATCATCCCTTTTTTTCCCCTCTTGTTACATTTAACTTCATTGTCTGGCAAAGGATAGAAATAAGTGCAAACATGCTGTGCCTGACTATACAAAGCTCTCATTCTCTTCCATTTACATTACCCAAATGAGAATGTAAGTATAAATTAGTGTCGTTTTGTGAATGGAGCAATTGATTTAGTTATGGGATGCTGAAAAATCAGCTGAAGATGCAATAAAATGCTGAGATATACATTTTTTTGCTTACAGCATCAAAATACACACAGAGTTACATATCACACTTTAACTTGATAAGCAAAAGATGATTTTAGTGTTCTGTACGGTAGCATGCCCAGAGCAGAAATGACATGTTGGGGAGCAACACAAGCATTACAAATTGTTCCTGGATGGAGCCAAATAAGGCTGTGATTGGCTATTGGTAGCTCCTATGTGGACTGGCAGTCTACAGGAGGCTGTTTAGTAGTACATCTGTTTTTTATGCAATCAAAACTTGCCTCCAAGCCAAGAATTAAAAAATGAGCACCTACATTTAGGCCACTGAGAGCAACATCCAAGGGTTTGGGGAGCAACATGTTGCTCACGAGCTACTGGTTGGGGATCACTGCTACTGTATAGTAGTATTCTCGCCTGGAAACTAGCAGGTCCCCTGCAGCAAGTAGATATGCACCCTGAAACAGCATGCTGACTTCAGCATGTCCGTGCACCCCTGTTGTTGCAGGCACCAGGCCCTTCTGAAGGTTTATCGCAGGGTGCAAGCTTGGTTTGCTGCTGGTAAGTTGACCTATTCTACCAAGATATATCAAAATTGCTCATTAATTAGGGCTTTAGTGGACCCCCTACACCCCTGCCTCTCCCTGTAATCACAGGGTCCGTTTCCACTATAGTTACACCCCTGAACAGCACGGCACTGATTGACTATGGTCTGTCCAGGCTTTCATTAATCCATGCCTCCTGGCACCACTCACAGCATAGAATCTACAAGCTCCTAAACCAGTGTAACCATGTCCTGAGACCATGTCCCACAAAAATAACAGAGATGTCTGCATTTAGCATATAAACAAAAGCCATAGATAAAATGTGTACCCCCGTTTTGCCCCCGTGAGAATTTTATGACATTAGCGATGACTATGACTATTGTGACATCCCTTCCTGTGAGCAGCCCATCACCATACACTGCTGCTGCCAAAGACTAAAAAGGCAAACAATTAGATGTCATATATCTCTGCCCTATGCAGCTGTGCAAACAGATATGCCTGCCCCAGATAAATGGCAGAAAATGTAAAAGACAGTATCACACATAAAATGGAGAGCATGAAATCAATAACGCAGGATCCCAGGCCATCAGCTGTGTGATATGATGCACTAAAATAACCCTCCGGTTTTTAATAGTCACCACTGTGATAAATGCTGCCTCCAGCACTGATGAGAGTAATTTCATGAGCAGTGGTATCAACAAAATAAATATCCAAATATTATTACAGTATAATGTTGCAGCACATGGATACATGTTTAACTGCACAGCAAAATTCAATATTTAAAAGCAAATATTTCCTTTAATATGAATTAATGCTCTTTTGTAATTGTGACTCATCTAGGTAGGCTGCACCTAATACAGCAAAACCAAAGTTTGTGTAACTTAAGAGAAAACAGCTGAGCACAGGCTATTCCTCAACTGATTATGCTCACCCGAGCAAAAGGTCTCTTTGTCCAAAATCAGAGTTTGGTCATACAAGTATATTGCATCTCATAGAAATGTACAGACAGGTTCATTGCATGGGCCATTTATAATGTTTGCACCCAATCAAGGTCCTTTCACTTGCATATAGTTGTGCTAAGTGCCATAATGATTTGTGCAGAATAGAATCGACAGTAAGGAACCGTGAAATTACCACCATGTTGAATGTGGAACCCCACAAATGAGTCTGTTTTAGTCCATCAGGAGCAAATAAATTCAGCTGCAGCGATGACAGAACTGTGAGAATAAACTCTGAGTTGTAGGTAAAAAATGTCAATTTTCATCTGAATACGTCTCTTTGCACACTGGGCTATGCTCACAAATGCCACTTTAGAACTCACACCTGTTGACATCTATTCAGTTTGGATGCCAGCATACATTATATTTATGTCTGGTGCCACCCCAAGCACTGAACCTTTACACCACCACCGAAAGTGCAAAATTACATCACTTCCGATTTAATCTGTAAGTTTCCTGCAGCAGCTGGGGGGATTTTTTTATTTATTTATTTATTTATTTTTAAAAAATGTTTAGTTAAGGGTCCCCAGGCCAGTATGGATTGCCATACAACTATATTTCTGAAGTCCAAAGTTAAGGTTCTGACTAAAAAACCAAAAACTCTGGTCTGAACAAGTCTTTAAACAATACCCACATACAACATAGCAACATTTTAGATGAGGGTGAAAAAGGACAAACATCGACGAAAAGTTCACCCTTTTTGCTTGGGAAACCTGCCTAAAACTTGCCATAGATGCAAAGATCTGATCGCTAGAATCCTCGAACGATTGGACTTCACCATTTTCCCACCTGCCACTAACCAGGACCGCCATCAGAAATCACAGGGCCCCATATGACAAAATTTCCTGGGCCCCCTGGGCTGCACCCACCGCAAGCTGCACCTACAGGTCTGCCCTCCCCACCCCACAGGTCCGCCCCCCACCAAACAGTAAAAAAACAAAAATAATATTGGTGGCTAGGGTTCCCACATGTTAATAAAAAATAAAAAGATATTGGTGGTCAGGGCCCCCCATTAAAAAATATTAGTGGCTAGGACCCCACATGAGAAAAAAAAAATGGTGGCCAAAATTAGTGGCCAGGGCCCCCCCCCACATTATAAGAAAATTGGTGGCCAGGGCCCCTTAAACGTCCATGCCTTCCCAAAGTCAGCAGCTCTCAGAAACATGGGGCGCCTGGCTAATCAAGTAAGTGTGGCGTGGCCGGGCCCCCCTTACCCTCAGGGCCCCCTACAACTCTCCCCCCTGTCCCCCCCTGATGGCTGCCCTGCCACTAACCATTCAGATCAAATAAAGTACAAAAGAACAGATCAGCCGATGTTCTGCCCCTGACATCAATCGTACAAAAGTTATGTCCGACCAAAGCTGGTGACAGTCTCCCACTGAAAATCGTACGATCGGCAATACACGCAGAGATATTATCGGCAGCCGACAGAAATCTTTTAACCTGTCCGATCAACCAAACGACCGATCTCCACGGGACGAAAAATGTAGGGACACCAGAAACGGTCGGAAAAACGTGCGAATCCTTGATTTGTACGATCAGATCTTTGCGTCTATGGCCAGCTTTACTGCTAGCTGATCCAGAATAAGGCGAAATTTCTGCAAGTGCATTTCGGCTAAAATGGGCGTAAATGTGTGTGTTACTATGTTCCATATGCATTCTGCATTGTACATCCAAATGTAACCTGCCCTTTTGTGGTTTTCTTGTACATACTGACAGCTCAGACTATAAAATGAGAATTAGGGGCTGATTTATCAACAGAGTTTCAAGTTTTTTTTAAAGTTTGCAGAATTATTGAAAATGATCAGGAGAATGCGATTTTTGTCACGTTTTGAAGTGATCAAATTTTCGAGATTCACCTTTTTTAGTAAATAAGCTCACAATTCTCTAATTAAGAAAACACACAAACATTTTAGGTTTGATAAATAGGCCCATAAATAAAATGTATATAAAAGTAATTTCTTTCAACATGGTACAGAAAACATATATATCACCCAGAGGCTTTTCAGCTCTTGTGGAAACCTAAGAGCACATTTACTCAGGGTCAAATATCGAGGGTTAATTAACACTCGATATTCGGCTGTCAAAGTTAAATCCTTCAACTTAGAATATCGAAGGATTTACCGCAATTCGATCGAAGGAACGAGCGAAGGAAAAATCGAATGATTAAATCCTTCGAACCGAACAATTCGAAGGATTTTAATCCATCGATCGAACGATTTTCCTTCAACCAAAAACGTGTTAGAAAGCCTATGGGGACCTTCCCCATAGGCTAACATTGAGGTTCGGTAGATTTCAGTTGGCGAAGTAGGGGGTCGAAGTTTTTTTTAAAGAGACAGTACTTCGACTATCGAATGGTCGAATTGTGGAACGATTTTTAGTTCGAATCGTTCGATTCGAAGTCGTAGTCGAAGGTCGAAGTAGCCAATTCGATGGTCGAAGTAGCCAAAAAAATCATTCGAAATTCGAAGTTTTTTTTATTCTATTCCTTCACTCGAGTAAGTAAATGTGCCTCCTAGTATCACTGGACAGTAAGAGTTTGTAGTGCTAAGCATATATACAGTAGCTGGCAGAGAGAAACAGAAGCGAGCACAAGCTTGTTCTCTTGAAGAACATGACATAAATGAAATGTGATCCTAATTTGTATGAATCAGAATTAACTCTCCTTGAGGGAGAGGACTATTCTTAGCTTACCGCCTCTTATTTCCATTTCAGCATCTCTGTGGAACAATAAACCTTATGCACATTAGCACTAGTCACTTTGCAATAAATATAATGACTGTCTACATATGTATGAACCTGCTCTTCGTCTGTTCTGTGCAAATAAATAATAATTGTCTGTACTATCCTCTTTTATTGACATTGGAAGGTTAAAAAGTTTGTTCCTAGTTAACGAAACTGAAGCCCTTGCTTTATAATAGACCACCCGTGCTAGCAAGCAACTACCAATCAATGTACGTGTTTAAAGGGACAATAAATGAGTATACAATATTGGCACAGATTGATGTGTTGAGTGAGCATGAATAATATTTGGGGGGTCATTTATTTAACCATGGGGTTAGAGACAAACCAGTGCAAGCTGCAGAGAGTAGCATCAAGAGACAATTAGTGATGGGCAAATAAATTCGCCTGGCACGAATTCGCTGCAAATATCTGCATTTCGCCGCCGGCAAATAAATTTGCGAATCTCAAATTTTCCTGATTTTCCCGATTGTGCGTGAAAATGTCAGATTTTCACTATTCCGTCATTTTCACTGAAAAAGTCGTGAAAATCTGACAGTTAGGCGATTTTTCCGTGAACTTTCCGATTTCCGCCCATCACTAGACACAATTCATAATGGGGCCCTGTACTCACCACCTGCCGTATGGCAGCTCTTGAACCTAGCCCGTACATATCGCCCTCTAATGCTCCTTAAACTGCGTGTTAGGAAATGGAAGGGGGGCACTTACATGCCCCCCATCCCACCCCATACCAGCAGGATCGGACTGGGCCAGCGGGACACTGGTATAAAACCTGGTGGGCCCTGATAGCGGAAACCCAATCCCCGCTGGCGCTCCCCCATGTTGCTGATCTTCCTTACCCGATGGGCTGGTTTAATTTACACACGCTCAGGGGATAGGATAGGGAGCGTGGCTGGGGCCACTTGGGGTTGTAGGGGTCCCTGAGGTGGCAGCCCCGGTGGGCCCTGCACCCACAGTCCGACCCTGCACACCAGTATAACATTGACTAATTTTATCTCTGTATTCATGAGAGCAGTGGAAGGTTTCTGCTCTCCGAAATGCATTGTGTGTGCAAAGTGCAAAAACATTGGCCAAATGAGCCCTTTTTTGCACTTTACATATGGCGTTCTGTAATGTAAATGACCCCTATTGTTTTTTTAATTACACATAAAAATATTGGTGATTTAATGACAGAACTGACGTGGGTGTGTTTATTAAGTTTTGGATTTTGTTCCACGTCCCTTTATTGAAGGGTTGGTTCCATTTCTGGTTGAATGGTCAGGATACATATATTTTATTTTAGGTGTAAGTACATTATCCCCTTTCTGAATAGGCAGATGGCAGTAACACTTTCAATATAGATAACTTGTTTTTTCACAGTCCAATCTGATGTACTGTTCCAGAGTAATATTAAACATATTGGCTTGTTGTGAAAGCAATAAACCTAACATTGGGAAAAGAATGAAGGCGTGATTCTCATCAGCGCAGTTTTAATAAAAATGGGAAAGTCCAATACTTGCCTGTTCTTGTTTAATTTGGAAAATATCAAGATTGCTTCATGTTTAGGCAACATTTTAAATATTAATAAGGTGCTATCATCATAAGTCCAGCAATACGATGTGGCAACACCGAGAGAGGGAGACAGGATTTTCACATTTGCATTCTAAAAGATCAGTGAATATGCTTTTTAATATCTGTCACAGGGACAGTTATGAATGATAATGAACAAATGCTGATTTCCTTGTGGATTGCTGCCAGATGTACAATACGTGACGTGTTCTAGAATGTTTAGTTCACAATACGAGGATCAGACAATCAAAAGACGCAGCTGGAAAGTATTATGCCGGGGGCGTTTTAATCAAGGGAGGACAACCATGAACTCAGTTGAACTACAACTACCAGCATGCCACTAACAGCTCTGCGAGCAGAAGCATGCTAGAAGTAAAGAATTTGTACTTGATTCTCTTTTAGATTTACAGTACAGGCATACCTCCCAACATTTTGGAAATAAAAAGAGGGACACAAAAGTTGGCGTGCATAGCGCGGTTTTATCCACATCCATTTTTGTGGCCACACCCCCTAATTACCATGTTCATTTTACAAAATTTGCCAGGTTATGAAAGTTTGAACATATTTCTGTGTTTTTTTTTCAGTTATTACAGTTTTGCTAATGAAAGTGAATTGCCCTTTAAGCTGTGAGTCTAACTTTTCCCAAGGGACCTGTTATCTTATATTTATTTGTTACAATTACTTATTTGCTTATCTCAAAATGGTTACAAAGGTATCTTATCTTCTGCTGTAGCTGTTCTGGGCTCTCTGCCAAAAGCCAATTAAGTAAGAAACTTTGTTTCTTTTTCTGCCTGTTCAGTGCAGAGAAAAACTGGACTTTCCAGTAAAAAGGAGGGACTGCGGGTTGAGCTGTCAAAAGAGGGACTGTCCCTCTAAAAACGGGACAGTCGCGAGGTATGTACAGGTATGGGATTCGTTATCCAGAAAGCTCCAAATTTCGGAAAGGCAGTCTCCCATAGACTCTATTATAATGAAATGACCTGAATTTTTAAAAATGATTTCCTTTTTCTCTGTATTAATAAAACAGTACCTTGTACTTCATTCAAACTAAGATTTAATTCATCACAAATAGTAGTGCAGGCACTCCTGCAGCCAAGGCGGTTGAGGTAAAAACTCTAAGCTTTATTCCATCATATTAAAAGATACACATCCTGACGCGTTACTTATCAAAAGATACGTAATCATATGCTTACATATCTTTTGATGCGAAACGCGTCAGGATGTGTATCTTTTAATATGATGGAATAAAGCTTAGAGTTTTTACCTCAACCGCCTTGGCTGTAGGAGTGCCTGTACTACTATTTGTGATGAATTATATTGCCTGGGCTATGGGTTTGGGGCACAGCACCTGGGTCATCCAGCAGATTTGGTGAGTGCAAGCTCCGCTGACTTTCATGTTCCTAAGGTTCAATTGGTTATCTTTAAAGTGTCGGACCTGGGGTTTGTACATTTTCCTACTTGGTGAGCTATAATCCAGTAGTTTTTCCAGCACTGTACGTTTTAAGCACAACTATAGCTTGGTGCCATTGAAAATTATTAAGTAATAATTAAGTAGTCATTAAGAGAGATTGGAGTCAGCCGACTTTTTCTTTATGCAAGATTTAATTAAACCTTACTGGAAACAAAACCAGTCTATTGGGTTTTTTAATGTTTACATGATTTTCTGGCAGATTTAAGTTATGAAGATCAAAATTAGGGAAAGATCCTTTATCTGGAAACCCCAAGGTCCTGAGCGTCCTGGATAACAGGTCCCATACCTGTACATGGTTGGAGGACTTACATTTTTTTATGGTTCAGCATTTGGTCCAATAGCAAGATTACAGACATATGAAAACACTACTCTCATCAGCAGTGCAGCCATAGTTCAAAGGATATCAAGAACAGCAACTACACATTCACCCCAAATCTCTCTCACCTTAAATAATGTTCAAGATGGGGTTTAGGTGTATTTAGAAGAGAAATTGGCCATCATGCTGGGCCCCTCAGTCACTGCTTTGTATCCTCCTAAGGAGGCCAGTCCTATAATTTGGAAACCTCTGCTCTAGAGAGATAATGGTACCCAGAAAATCTGCCTAAGGATCAGGGCACACGTATAGATTCAGGGAGACTAGTCGCCCAGTGACAAATCTCCTCTTCTTCGGGGCGACCTAATATCTCCCGCTGGCTAGAATGTAAATCGTCGGCATTCGTTTTCCGAAGCCGCCCCAAAGTTTCCTTGTGTTCGTGTCTCTGGTGTTTCAGTCTGGCAGAAACTGTTACAATTTTGCAACAATTAGTTGATACATTTCTCAGCAGCATCTCTGCAGTATTAGCAACTATTGTATCAAACCCAGGGATTCCGCTCAGCAGGGACAACGATAAGAAATGTAGCAACTAAATGTATCAATTTAGAACAGTTTACAGGGTCGGTAACCCCCCTCCCTTCCACAGCTGCTTTAGAAGGTGAAAATGGCAATATTAGGAAAACGGTGACGCATCGAAAATGGAAAGTAATTGGAAAAAGTTGTTATTTCTGATCTACTTGTTTGATGGTGAACAACCCCTTTAATGGGAGGGTCTGCCTATTTATGGGCAGCTCTAGTCTGAACTGGATGGTGTTATAGTCAACCCATATTCATTAAAAACTGAAGTCACTATTATATTATGACACATGAATATTTTAAGAAAGTCAGTTTATTTACTCTATATTACCTGTTTGTACTTTCTGTAACAACGCTGAATGACAGCTGCAGCAACTTCCTGCTGTTCCCTCAGAGGACGACCCTAAAAATGAATCAGTGGACAAGGAGGTTAGCATGGGAATATCTGAAGCTAGCATGCTTATCTTCAATCCCAAAGATTGGAGTGCTGCTCCAGGTCTGGAACACCGGATTGGTGTCAGGTGCCGTCAGGTATCGGGCTCAAAGCTGCCCAAAGCCCAAGAACTGTATATAGCAAAACAAGAAACCTGTGGCACAACTGATATGGTTGATTCAGTGATCGGTGTTTTATTCAGCTCACAAAACAAAGCGGCAACGTTTCGGGCTTGACAAAGGGCCCAGCAGAGGCCCGAAACGTTGCCGCTTTGTTTTGTGAGCTGAATAAAACACCGATCACTGAATCAACCATATCAGTTGTGCCACAGGTTTCTTGTTTTGCAGCATGCTTATCTTCGTGACAATATATATTAACCTTAAACATTTTAAAATCGCACATTTACCATCTATAGATGTATGCTTGGATACTGGGAAATGCACAATAAATCATTATTTCAGCATAAAACACAAATAATTATTCCAATGAACAACGACTGAACGTTCCAGATTATTGCCATCTCTGCTATCTAATAAATGAAATACAATGACTTTATATTAAAGAGCTTAATGAATGAAAGTATTCCAGCCTCATCTCTTGTAACCAATTACCTTGTATTTCCGAAATACCGTCTGGACGAGTTTTGCTGCTTCATACAGCTCTCGCTGCTCGTGATCCGAAAGAGTCAATTGGGCAAATTCATTTTCCACCCTTTCGTTGTTGGACGCACTGAGAAATTCAGACCAGTCAGCAGCAGAAGGTAGACTGGGCTTTTCAAAAGTTGTCTGACTAAGTGGGGAACAAGCAGGGCTTAAGCTGGTATTTGAGGAAGGAGTCAGGGGTTCATTGTAGAGGGACCTGAAATAGACAACTTGATTTGATGAAAACACTCTAGATTTCATCAAAAAGAAATAACACAGGTTCACATCTCTCAAAGTGGTCAAACATTTATCAATGTGCAAACCAGTATCATATAAAAAAAACTGTGGGAATGAAGAAATAATTAGAAAATATTCCTTAATTATTGTTGGATGGCACAGAGAGTCAGACGAGTTGGCTGATAGTTGCATTATTTTTTGCCCGAAAACTTTCATATCGCATATCAAAAAATCATTGGGACTTCTCTCATTGACTTATATGCAACCTGGGCAGGTCTGAGATGCCGGATTTTCTTATTCAGACTTTTCCATCCTCGGGGGTTTAATAAATTCCGAAAAATTTGAGATTTTTTAAAAGTCCAATTTTATAAATAAAAATCACAAATTTGTCATGATTTTTGCATTCAAATTTTAGTAAATAACTCCCGTAGTGTCTATTGTAACAGAAATGCACTGGCTTCCGCTACCTTTCAGAATCAAATTCAAATTAATGACCCTGACATTCAAAGCACTTCATAACTCTGCCCCACCCTACATCTCTGAACTTCATCTCTATATACTCACCCAGCCGCTTACTATGCTCCTCTACTGACCTGCTACTCAACTCTTCTCTCATTACCTCCTCACATGCTGGCATTCAAGACTTTGCAAGGGCTGCACCCCTCCTCTGGAACTCTCTCCCACTGTCTGTCTGACTTTCTCCCAACCTTTCTGCTTTCAAGAAATCTCTTAAAATGCACTTCTTTCGAGAAGCCTACCCTCACTCTGCTTAACTACCAAACGCAACACCACATACAGTACCACATTTCTCACCCACTTAATTCGATCTTGCCCACTCCCACACCTTATGTATTACTCCCTTCCCTTTAGAGTGTAAGCTCTTTCTGCATAGGACCTTCCTCACCTTTTGTACTGGTATTGATTGTGATGTATGTAACTCCATATGTTCTATGTATATAATTCATGTGATTAAGTTGTATAATCACATTTACTTTACAGTGCTACGCAATATGTTGGCGCTATATAAATACATGTTAATAATAATAATAATAAAATAACTCACCGTATTTGTGCAGCGCTTGGTAAGTGATCAACATCAGCAAGATAACTGGCCAGCCAGCTCATGGTGGTGCTAAATGCTGCAGAGTCTGCCCTCTCTGCCAGTGACGACTCCATTGGTACAAAATTCTCCCTCTTGATCCTCTCAGGTGTTGCTTCTATAATCTGTTCTGCCAGATTCATCATATTTACCTGAATGGAAAAAAAGAAGGAAAGGGGAAATGTCCCCATGAACATTTGCCACATAAGAAAAAACGTCTAGAAAAAGGTATAGTCCACCTTTTAGTTGTCTTTTCCTAACAGCTGTTTGTTTAAAATGCATTTTCTGTTATTGTTATGGGATTTGCTTTCCCCCTGACTTTTCCCAGCTTGCAGTTTAAAAATGCTGATCCCAACAGGCAAAAAACATTGTTCTGTGAACCGAAAATGTTATTGTATATTACTTCTCTTTCTGTTGAGGCCCTCTAGTATTCATCTTCCAGCATCTCATTCAAAGTATTCCCTAGGTGCTAGGGGAACCTGTACCAGATAGCTGCTGAAGTGGAGAGCTATTAAAGAGGTTGTTCACCTTTGAGCTACCTTTTAGTATGATTTAGAGAGTGATATTCTGAGATAATTTGCGATTGTTTTTCATTTTTTATTATTTGTGGTTTTTGAGTTATTTAGCTTTTTATTCAGCATCTCTCCAGTTTGCATTTTTATCTGCCTGGTTGCTAGGGTCCAGATGCCATTAGCAACCATGCACTGATTTGAATAAGAGAAATATGAACAGGAGAGGGCCCAAATAGAAAGAAGAGTAACAAAAAGTATCAATAACAATACTTTGAATTAAAAAACTTTGAATTTGAATATCAAATTCAAAGTTTTTTCAGCAAATTTGGTAATCCTGCGATCGAATAAAAATCGTTCGGCAGGTTTAACTTGGCGAAGTATTGAAGTCGAAGTTTTTTTAAAGAGACAGTACTTCATTTATCGAATGGTCGAATATTCAAACGATTTTTACTTCGAATAAAAGTCGAAGTAAATTCGAATTTCGCTTGAATTCACTTCGACCCTTAGTAAATCTGCCCCTAATTGTGTAGCCTTACAGAGCATTGGTTTTTAGATGGGAACAGTGACCCCAAATTTGAAAGCTGCAAAAAGTCAGAAGAAGAAGGCGAATAATTAAAAAGCTATAAAAAATAAATAATGAAGACCAGTTGATTAGAATTGAGCATTCTATAACATACTAAAAGTTAACTTAAAGGTGAACCAGCCCTTTAAGCTAAATCATGAAAAAAATCTTTAAATAAAAATAAAGACCTTTTGCACTGTCTAAGAATATTAGCACTAAAATTGTAATTCTTCCGAACAATTATTACTGAGTTTCAAAATGTCTCTGAAAGCATTTTTATAGAAACTATTTGTCAGAAGTGTGAATTGTTTTGGGGCAAGCTGTCACACACACAAATCTAATGTTACCATACACAATACAGAAGATAGGTTAGAGTGGTGTATAGGTCACCACCGTTGGACTGTGGAGCAGTGGAAATCCAAGTTCTTAGGCTTCACATGGGAAGAAGATGAAGGAAGCCATCAAAGGCCTTAATTCCAGGAGCACAATGACACCTCAAGAGACACGTTTGCAAGTGACACCAATGAAGCACTGGCTTCTCTAGATCACGAGCACACGGAAATGAAAGCGGACACAGAGGATGCTTTTGAGATAGACAATTCCCATGACCTTGAGACATTTTAATAGCATTTGCTGGACATTGAAATTGGCTTTATTACATTTCATTGCTGCAAAATCGAGGAAATTAGGGGGGAAAAGACTGCTACATAGGGGAAGCAAATGATCCGTAGGTGACACCACCATTGTTTTTGTTCTTTTTGCACTTATTTTGCCTCTATTATCATACGTATTAGTGTCCACTAAGAAGTTCAAATAAACGTATGGTCCCATTAAAAAAAAACAAAAAAAAAACAAAGCAATGCCAGTAGCAGCATCAAGGGCAAATAAGGTCTTGAGCTGTATTGAAAGGAGCAGAGAGTCACGCAAGGAGGAGGAGGAGGTTATTCTTGCACTTTATAGAGCACTGGTAAGGCCCCATCTAGAATATGCCGTACCGTTTTGGTCTCCATCACTCAAACAGGACATTATTGTATTAGAGAGGGTACAGAGAAGGGCAACTTAGCTGGAGAAGAGGTGTTTAAGAGGTGATAAGATCGCTATGTATAAATATATAAGGGGATCATATAATAATCTCTCTAATGATTTATTTACCAGTAGGTCTTTCCAGCTGACACAAGGTCATCCATTCTGATTAGAAGAAAGGAGGTTCCACCTAAATATTCTGTAGGGGTTTTTTACAGTGAGAGCTGTGAAGATGTGGAATTCTCTCCCTGAATCAGTGGTACAGGCTGATACATTAGATAGCTTTAGGAAGGGGTTGGATGGTGTTTAGCAAGTGTGGGAATACAGGGTTATGGGAGATAGCTCATAGTTCAAGTTGATCCAGGGACTAGTCAGAGGCAAATCGGAGAGGCTTTAGATGGGGTTTTTTGCCTTCCTCTGGATCAAGTAGCAGTTAGACAGGTTAAAATAGCGTTTAAAGGTTAAACTTGATCGACGTGTATCTTTTTTCATGTTGGATGTACAGCCACAGCGATTTCAATGGTATAGCTGGTAGGGATGGGCGAATTTTTTCGCTTTGTTTCGCCGAAAAAATGACGCCCATAGACTTGTATGGTTTTGGACGCCCATAGACTTTAATGGGCGTCGGCGACATTTCGCCAGCGGCAAATTTTTGGCGAAACGAAACGGGTTAAATTCGCCCATCCCTAATTGCTGGTAATAATAAATGTCATTTTCGGGACATTTGTCGTCTGCAGCCTCGTCTAATAAATTGAGGCGACACTACCCTTATTCTGTATAGGAACCAGTAAAATTAAATTCATCACAGTTCTCTGCATTTGACTTTATACTCTATGGTTTGCATAGTTGAAAGTAAAAGAACTGACTGGCGCACACAAAGGGGCAAATTCACTAAGCGCCTAAGCGTCGAACGCTAGCGTTAATTCGCTAGCGTTTGGCATTTTCGTTACTGCGCAAATTCACTAACGAACACCGGTGTAGTTTCGCTAGTGTTACTTCGCACCCTTACGCCAGGCGAATTTTCGCTAGTGACGTAACTACGCAAATTCACTAACTTGCGCAGTGTACTGAACGCTACCTTTTACGCTAGACTTCCTTCGCCACCTCAGACCTGGCGAAGCGCAATAGAGTAGATAGGGATTGTTTCAAAAAAAGTCAAAATTTTTTCTAAGTCCCAAAAAACGCTGGCGTGTTTTCTACATTATGGGTGATAGGCTGAAAAAGATCGAAAAAATTTTTTGGGCTCCCCTCCTTCCCCCCTACATTTCCTGACTCATGGCAACTTACCTAGACAGTGGGCACATGTGTAGAGCAAAATAAAATTTTTATTTGATGATTTGAAGGTTTTCTTGGCATTTGTAGTGCAGATACGTATTCCTCCATTGAAATTTGAATTTGGCGCCGTATGCAAATTAGCCTTCGCTAGCGTAACTTAGCTTTACATAGCGAAACAACGCTAGCGCAACTTCGCAACCTTACGCTACCCCTGAGCGCAACTTCGGATTTTAGTGAATTTGCGGAGCGCTGGCAAAACTACGCCTGGCGAAGTGCGGCGAAGTTGCGCCTGGCGCAACTTCGAATCTTAGTGAATTTGCCCCAAAGACTTAACCTCAACCCAACTGAACCCCTGTGGTATGAACTGGAACACTAATTTCAGGCCCGCCTTGAATGCTCAATATCAGTTCTCAACTTCACTACTGTTCTTATGGCTGAATGGAAGCAAATCCTACCTGAATATCCTGAATATCTAGTGAAAAGCCTTTCCAGGAAAGTAAATGTCAGGACTCTATTGGCCACATAAGGTATTTTCTTTCACCAAGGGTAATAGTGAGATATAAAAGACAGACAAAGGTGGCTTTACAGTTTCTGTAAAACAAGACCAATCGCTTCACTTCAATTCTCAATTCTCTATCCTCTATGGTTTGAAGAATTATATTCAGTCAGTGACTGAAAGCAATGGGCAAGACTAAACTTCTAAGACAAAAGTGGAAATTGGAAAAAAGTGGAAATCTGTGAAATTCCTTTTATTTCTAATTCAATAAATCCCAAATAATTATGGGGAAAGGGCATGTTTAGTTCAAACACATTTTCAAGCAAAATGTGTGGTGTGTAGCAATGCTGCTGTGCAGGCAATTATTTTCATCCACCTTCATGGCTGGTCTTGTAAACAACTTGACCTAATTAGATAATGAATTATTTATTGAAACAATTAATTCATGAACACAGAGTTGTAGAGAAAGGAATCTATATCATGTTGGAGCTAGAAGATCGTTTCCACAACAATCCAGCATTTCATGGGTTTAACTTAGTATCATGAAAGTATTTTGTGTTTTAGTGTTAGAACTAGGATTAGTAAGCTTCTTAGAAACCTGCTCCAAGGCTGAAAGCAAATACCGTCTTTCTGTACTTGTCATATTACTTGGCAAACATGGGCACCAGCACATTGTTTAATGAAAGATTACTCATCTGGAGAACAGATGCAACTGGCCTGGCACACTTTATAACAGATTCATTTCTTCCACTTAATCTGATGCTGGGAAAATGAGAAACGTGCCATCAAAATGAGTGTAACCCTTGAACTGTGCTTTCCTAATTGCAGATAAACACAGGACAGTAGCGGAGCACAAACCAATTGACTGCTTGTCCCATTAAAGCAAGTAGCTGTTGGATATATTTAGCTAAATATTAACATATTACTAGATCATGCCACTATTATTATAAAATGAACAAAATATCAAGTAAACATCCCTCTCTGTTAAAGTACATGCATCAAATTTGCTCCAAATGAAAAAGCCTTGAGATTTCAGCAGACAGTATTCTGGCAATTTCTGGGTATCGAACTGGTAAGGCTATAACTTCCAACAGTGTAAGTTTTAAATGGACACTGTGCATTTTTTCTTTATTTTTTTTTTCTTTACACAGGTGGATTGGGAGTTGTATTGTATCTCTAGCTATTGCTGTGAAATTTCTGCAGTGTCTTAGCTGATACAAACCCATCTTCCTGGAGAATAGCTGCAGCTGAAATCCTTATAGGGACTTTGGGGAAATCTCCAGTGCAGGCCTCTTTACTTTTATTGACTGTATGTGGCCTTAATTAAACAGACAAATTCAAAAGGTCCTCTGCACTCCTGTCATCAATATATTAAGGACGTTGAAACATTGTGTGCCTTAAGCTACTAAAAAAATGCCTTACCCTTCAGACAAAACAGGCATTGTTTGTCCATATATTGCAATATATTTAGGCTGGCCAACTACATCAAAGTCATGGCCTTAAAGTTGTTCTCAGTTTTGCTTTCTAAAGGATTGAGTAAATCCCTGAATGTACTACAAAACTCTTTTCTTTGCACCAATGACTATGCAAGTAGTTATCTCCAGACATGGCATTACATGCATCTTAAGTACAAGAGGATCTCTTGGTGGGCTCCAGCCAAGGACAATTTCCATATATTTAGCACGGTGTATACAACTACTAGTTGTCAGAGTGGGTTTTTAAACTCAGGTTCAATGGCCCAGTTTGATACCAAGTACTATAAAAGTATTTTTATTACTAAAAACTTTGTGAAACAACTAACATCAATCTACATCACATTTTGCAATAACTATCTAACATTTAAACCATAGCTGTTCTATCTATTTTTATTTTCCATATTGGTATCAGGCATTGCAGAAGTACACAATGTTCCAGGAGTTTTAATAAGGCAGGCGAAGTGCCCTACTTATTTGATGTCTTTAATAAGAATAATGCAATACCTTTGAGGCTGGACAGGTAAAACGGCCTTCTGATATTAACACTGCAGATTTATTTACTGTATCCTGTTAAAGTTATGAACTGCTGCTATGAATGTAAGTGGCATATAAAGCGCATTTATCACAAAAGCCTTGTGGCCGTCTCAAGAGGGTTTGAGATAATGAACTTCAATGATCAATCTCCAGCTACTGGGACAGAACTGCTGCCAGACTTAACATTCTCTGCAATGATCGAGCGGCAAGTGACGCCTTAACCTGTGCAGGACACAACCCACAAAAAAGTCTCATTTAAGAACTGTGTTAATTATGGCAGATTATTGGTCTAAACTTATTTATTCCTTGAACACAGTGGCCTGGGACACATTCAATAATTAAAGAAAAGTTATTTATATTGGTCCATTAATTATATCAGATTCCAGTTATGCTTATGTATGGATTTAAAGGTCTTAAATTCTTTTCAGTATACTGTCATTATATTTTTTGTAATGTAGTCAAACTCAGCCTTGGATCACTAACACATAATGGCAGGTTTGGCAGGAGAAAGATGCAGTCGCTGATCAAAACTCTATAAAACAGCATACAAGAAGGAAACCAAGGCCAGAGGCACCTGCTAATGAATTTTACTAAGTTACATGCAAGCTTGTGACATGCTAGCCCCATAAAAATAGCTAAAGAAAGTCACTATACTTTTTTAATAATGCTTGTTTTTAACACAGATATAAACCCTTTTACAGGACAAACTGTATTGTCACTGGTCTGTCTAAATAATTTATCTTGTTATCTGACTTTCCCAGAATAGTGACAACTTTTTCATCTCTGAAATTCTGGTCAGTGTCACCAGATGAGACAGACTTGTCTTTGATTTAGTACCGGTGCCTTATTTCTACACAAGTCTACCTTTGAAGGTGATTTATTGACTTTGACAAAGAGATTATATCCTGTGAAAGTCATGGAACTTTTCCACTGGGGCCTGTTGCTATGAAATTTTTTTTTTATTTATTTTTGGGCTTTGTAAAGCTTAACAAAGTCGGCCAAAGGAAGAGAAGAAGACAGTTATACTTACACAAACACTATATTTAATGCAATTTTACCTGTAGGTCATCCATGTGCTGTAAGCAGTCCTCATTCTCCAGGTTTTCTCTGTAGGACAGTAATTCTGCATCTACCATCTCCCTTTCCGACATCATTAATACATTCATCTGTTCTCTTTGACGCAGCTTGTGGCCTACAATGTCCTTCCCCAAAGCAGACGTTTTGGGTGTTCCAGTCAACTGTACAGCTGACACACCGAGGTAAAGATCTTTTGGCTTCCATTTGAGGCCTGTGGTGGCTTTGTATGCAGAAGTATCAGGAGTGCGTGGCAGCAGGTCCCTGGAAAATTCACACATTCCCTCATTATGGGAAAGTGCTTCCGGCATAGATTGCTTGGTGCTAGAGACTTGCTTTCTGGCAGAAGATTGCTCCAAGCTTAGGGCAGTGGATATTACCTTCTCCTGATGTCCTTGAAAATATTCGGGGTTTAATTTGTGTTTTTTTGCTGCTGGGTAATCTTTTGGATTTTCACTACTGTAGTAATTTGCAGGTTCCGATCTTGGCCGGCGTAGCTCTGTAAACAAATTGATATAGTTAATCTTTATTATTAGTTTGATGTAATAATAGATGGGCATAATTGCTTTAATAACTAGCCTATTTTCATTAGAATGGGCACATTTTTCCCCAGGTAATACTATTCTAAAAGCATCTTCCAATTGTGATTCTGCAGCTAGAGTCTGCAGGCAATGTCCTCAAGTATTGAACCTGTTTGTATATTATACACTTATTGTATGTATGTCATTATTGGCATCGTGTGTACTGGGCATGATGGCTTCCTCGTTTGTCCTTCATATGTGCGCACATAACCTGGTCAGCACATGGAACCCAATGCCAAAACTTGGTGACATTTTTGCCTTCCATTTTGTGTCTGTAGGTTCTAAACCCGCTTAGAAGTTCTTCTGGGCAGGGACCTCCTTCCTACTGTGTCTCATACCACATTGAACTCTGTGTATTCATAATTATTTATTGTATTTATTATAATACTTGTCTTCCCTGTGTGTACTTTTTTATAGTGCAAGATTGTACAGTGCTGTTTATCTTTGTAGTGCTTTATAAATAAAGCTATACATACACATGTACTTGGTGCTTGGTCAAAGACATGTGTAAGGTACGAGGTTTACTTGGGACCATATGCTCCTCAATGCCCCCTGTGTTCAAGTAATTAATTCAATTAAGTTTATTAACTTAAGTGACATTCCATTTTTCCATTCAGACACAGTGAGCACTGAGCAGGCATTAAATATAAGTTTCCCTTTGCACTACAAGTGGACACCTTTATCCTACTCCCATTCTGCCTTCAAAATCAGAATAAAGATGGCCATACACGGGCGATAAAAGCTGCCGACAGACCGAGTCGGCAGCTTATTGGCCCGTGTATGGGGCCCCCCGATCGAGATCTGGCCGAAAGTCCACCAGATCTCGATCGGATGGTACTAAAGATCCCGTCGGATCGCGGCTGCATCTGTTCGTTGATGTGGTCCGGCGATCCGACCGCCCATTCCAATTCGCTACGATCTGATCGTTGGGCCCTAGGGCCCACGATCGGATCAGCCCGATATTGCCCACCTCAAGGTGGGCATATCGGAGAGAGATCTGCTCGTTTGGCGACATCCCCAAACGAGCGGATCTCTCCCTGTATGGCCACTTTAAGGCATTTCATTGGCAAGTTAGATTGCTGATAGATAAATGTAAGCCCTACTGATATTGTTGGCCATCAACACCCATGAAAGAGTTTGACTGTAGTTAAACAATATCTGGACTGCTTTAGCATGCCCAAGCCGGGACTAACTGGGCCATTTGGTTCTTTTCTGCTACCTATCCTTTGTTTCTGTATAACTGATTACTGCTGGAAGAGATATCTCCTCCAAATAAAGAAAATACAAGATTGTTTATTATTACCAATAACAAAAAAAAAATAAACTTGTCTTACCTGTATTGACATTAGAAATAATTGTAACTCCCTTCTGGGACTCATTTGAGCCAATTGCATCACTTTGCCACTGGGTTAACCAACTGTCTGCACTAGTGTCTTCACTTGGTGAACATTGGATCCTGGGATTCTGACCAATTTGTGACTGTTCCTCCCGCTGTAGCTGATCAAGGCATTCAGCCAGTTTCACGTGGCCTCTAGAACGTGCGATGGACAGGGGAAGCCTGCCTAGGGAATCAGGGATGGAGATAGCCCGCCGATCCCATTTATATAACACTACAGCAGCTTCAGTATGGCCAAGAGCACAAGCCCACATCTAGGAAGGAAAAGGAAATGTATTAATAACACCAATCTTTGCAAGTGTAATTCCGACTTATGGCAAAGTACAGAAAAGTGCTTCTAAATTACATGATTATGTTTTAAATTCACAGGTTGGGATGCGTTAACCAGAAAGTTATGAAATTATGGGGAGTCCATCTACTATAGATTCCCGCTGCTGAAAAATATGTGGTTTTTAAAACATTTTGTATAATTTATGCCCTCATTTATAGACTTATGGAATGGTGTTGACGAAAATAGCTTTCTCATTAATATAGGCATGTAACATACATCCTATTGGGCTCCTGGGAGAAAATGCATAATTGTCTAACAATTACAACCAGATATCCCAGCTAGTGCTGCCCCCCACTGCTGTTGACTGCCTCTCACCAAAAGCCTTCACAGTGTTGGAGAAATGCTTGTAGCTTGTAGAGAGATGCTTATTGGGTAGCCCTAATCTCCAGTAATATTTTTCCCTCAGTTATAAAAGCCAAGCATTTCTCCAGTGCTAAGGACCACAAGATCTACAATTCAAACCTGAAAAGTTTATGATTACTTGCACATTAGCTGCGAGCCGACATTTGAAAATAATACAATTCACTGTTGTTCACATCTTTAATTTACATATTCATTAAATAGGCTTTGCATACAATAAACAGAGAATCTCACCAGAGGAGTACACGAGAAATGATCAACATTCAAAGGATCTACTTCTAATTCCAAATCAATACTGTCAGCGTGTTTTGTTCTGAAAAGGAGAAAGAAATAGCATTAATCATTCTTTAATGGTCAGATTGGTGAGGATGTCTTACAAAGAGGCAGTAATCGCTGCTTTTATTAACTTAATGAGGCTCTTGTCTATAAATGGCAACCTTTGATATGACTTGACTGATTTAGAATAAGTGTTTTAAGTGGCCTCTAAAATTAGCACAACGGCATTTATCTCTGGCAAAGTCTACTTCTGCCAGAACTGAATGCAACCATATAGGGTAGAGAATAATGTGAACAGTGTCAGACTGGGCCTCTTAGGGCCCAACAGGCAACCTGACATCCAGCGCCTGTTTTAACAACTATTAGATAGAGACAGTGGCAAAAGGTACACAGGTTACATAGGGTTATAGTGCAAATAACAAACGACTAATGGGAATTTTCTAGGCCGTGTGTTCATCAAGATATCCTCTAGTACTCTGAGAGGCCAGTCTGACCCCGAATGTGAACATGTTTGTAAAGATTAAAGTTTTGTATGTCGTTCTGTTTCTAGAATATTTAAAAAGGTATAAAATGTCAGTAGCAGAGATGTTCATGTGTGGCAGAACAAGCTGGATATATGTATATCAAAATACAAACTCTATGGGCCTTATTTATCAAAATTCAAGTATTTAAATTAAAAGAAGACTGACCAAATTAGAATCCATGATTGGACCTTATTATTAAAAAAAGCACGGTTTAATTGGATCGGTTAAAAACACGATTTTTTCCGACTTTTGGGCCTAATTCCAGTGCAGACCACAGAAAGTTCCAAGGGACCTCTACCATTGACTTACATACAATATCGGCAGGTCTGAGATGGAGTATTTTACGATTCAGACTTTTCCATTCTCGGGGTATAATAAATCTCCAAAAATGTGAGTTCTTTTTCCATTAAAAATTAGAATTTTATAGTTAAAAAAACTCTATCTACTATCTGTCATTGGTCAGGAGATACTGTACCACTAGGACCTCTCCTTGTCCTGGTACACTAGAAGAACAGAATTCATTGGAAGTCCCCTTATCTGGCATGATATAGGAACTATTGTTATGTCATTGCTAACTGGAATATAAATTGTCAGAATATCATGCCCTTTCAACAGACAAAACCAATTTCCACCCATACCTCCATTTGATTAGAGTCTGAATAAGCGTGGCATAACCCTGGGCAGCAGCGAGATGCAGAAGTGTCATCCCTCTGAAAGTCTTGGAGTGGATCAGGTGCTTGGATTTTGCCCAGCAAGCTCGGCTCATCATCTTCTCGCAGACAACCACCACTCGGCTTTCAAAGCAGCTTCCTATAGAGCCAGTCCCAGTAGCACACTGTAAATAATCAACATGTGCTTAGATATTTGCACAGTGAAGCCAAGAATGATAAACCAAATTAGCTTTCTGCCCACTTAACTAATATGCCCAAAATATTGAATATGTAATTATCTAAAATAAACAGAAAGATTAAAATACATCCAACTGGAAAATAGCACCGACAAATTCGAACCACTCTCATGTGAGCATAAATTCTTATTATTTCATATCTGATTTTGGGAACTGTCAGTTTGCAGCCAACACAGACCATCTGCACTGATAGCTGGAGTAGAATGAGAATAAAGAAGCGAAAAATGGAAATCCAGTTCACCAGAAGGGTTCATCACAATACTTAGCATTTGGTTCAGCATATTATTCAGTCTTCATTGTATTGTTGTAGATTTTGCCATAAAAATGTTCTGCATTCAATCTTTACTTTGTCAAGAAGTTTATTTTGTTGTTTGTTGCTGAAGTCTTAACCATTAAACTAATGATTAGCTTCTTGTATAGGAAAGAAATTGTGTACATGATGATAGTGCTGTGCACAAATTTAAAGTTTACACAAAGTACAAATTAGCCGCCCTTCAGTGAATCGGTATAATAAAAAGAAAACGTTTTAGCACCAGAAGTCTAATTAACTCTTGTGCAACTACAGAGGGACCTATATAATTATATAGAACTAGGCCATTCTACAGATTAGTCATTTCTACGAGGAGGAATCAAGAATACATCTATAGGGTGCAGGCACCCAGGTGGCTAAGGTGACTTGCATTGATCTTTGTATTTTAGCTATCGGCATGTTTAAAGTGAACCTGTCACCTACACATAAAAAGGTGCATAATGAAAGTCCTTTGCAAATTAAACATGAAACCTAAATTCTTTTTTTTCATTAGAACATCCATATTGGTTATAAAGGTGTTTAAATATCTGAGCTGTCAATCAAATATTATCTGCCTGAGGCATAGAGGTGGGGCAGTCGACAACTTTCACTTTCCATTCTGCACCTCTTAAATGTCACTGCGCTTTTCACATTTTCCCTTCCCTCCTCACACTCTGTAATTATATAGGACATTGCACATGAAAATTAGGTTCCCCATTCTGGTGCATACACAAGATTTTGGGGTGATACACAATTTATCTTCATAACAGTGTCCACAAAATGGCTCCCGCCTGCTTGCTGTGATAGTGTAATTGCAAGACTGAAGGAAACAAAATGTAAATAATAATTATGGTGCAAGTCAAGTTTATTTTACTCAACTAACATGATACAAAAGAATTTAGAATTATTTCTTAGGGTAACAGGTCCCCTTTTAAGCAGTATGTTTTTCAAATAAAGCCTGAGACCCTATTCTGGGTTTCATCCATAACAACCCCTGACTTAAGTGTCAGGTTTCAGTGTCTTTGGGTGAAGCAACTGGTAATAAAGGACAGTGGCCTTATGTGTCCTGTCTTCTCCTGGTTTATTTTAACTCCAGAAGGTTACACAAATACATGTAAAGTACAAAGTTAATAGCAATTTGAAGATACTTACTTGTGCCTGGTTTCCTGCACTGTTAGTTCCACTTCCATTGCCTCCTCCAACACTCTGCTTATGTTGCTGAGCGCTTGTCATCTCAGCCATTCTCCTTTCCATCTGCTCCAAACGTTCCAGGATTGACATTCTAAATTGGTTATCTGAGTAAAACAAGAAGAATGATTTATCTAATTGCCAAGAATAATGTATTCTATTGAAATTTGAGCCTAAACCATTTGGTAGGGTCAGGGCAGCCATCAGGGGGGGACAGGGGAGAGAGTTGTAGGGGGCCCCGAGGGTAAGGGGGGCCTGGCCACGCCGCACTTACTTGATTAGCCAGCCCCCCTGCTTTCTGAGACCTGCCGACTTCGGGAAGGCAGGGCGGGAGCACAGGGGGCGGTATCTTCTGTCCATTACTTTCTCTTATTGGTCACAGAGTTTAAGTCCCGGTTGAACTGTTGGATTGGATAGCTGAGGTTTGAACTTCCCCTCCAGCTCATCCAATCAACATGCAGCTTTACCGGGACTTGAAATTATGTGACTAGTAAGGGAAAAAAATGCTGCTCCCCTCCTCCCTTCTGTAGTTGGCAGCTCACTTACAGCAGGTGGGCCACACTAATGAAGTAAGTGCAACATGACAGGACCCCCTAAAGGTAACCCTTTGTGGTCCCTGTTGTGTGGTGGTGCCCTGGGCACCAATTTTTTTTTAAACTTCTGGGGGGGGCAAGTTTTTTCTTACATGGATGTTTAAGGGGGCCCTGGCCACCAATTTTCTTATAATGTGGGGGGGGGGGGCCCTAGCAATAATTTTTTTCCCCATGTGGGGTCCGA
The DNA here is from genome assembly GCF_017654675.1 of Xenopus laevis. Lineage (NCBI taxonomy): Eukaryota > Metazoa > Chordata > Amphibia > Anura > Pipidae > Xenopus > Xenopus laevis. The sequence goes on along the minus strand of NC_054384.1, from coordinate 88,731,451 downwards.
GCCACCAATATTTTTTAATGGGGAACCCTGTTTTTTTAATGGGGGGCCCTGACCACAAATGTTTTTTTAAATGGGGGGCCCTGGTGATTTGAGTTGAAACTTATTGATACCCTTATACCACACACACTAGCAAAAATTCTCTATTGAACGTTTATTTTAATACACGCTGCTAATGCCAGTTGTCATATGAAATGTTCCCATAAAATGTAAAATATATTATATTGTCTTGGTAGCATTTGAGGAGCCTGGGGTGAGAATTTAATATACATGACTCTTTTTTTTTTTTGTTTTACTGCTGAACTTGATATTATGATGTTCATTTTCTTTCAAACTGGAGCTTCTGGATTTTTGTTATTAAAAGACCCTCTGTGGTCCTAGAGCTATTATTAACTAATAGCACTTTCAGGGAAAGGTTGTCTAGTTTCAAGCAGCTGTTGCTAGTTTTAGGTGGACACAGACTAGGCATATTGACTATTGTGTTAAATGAAACAATTCCTTGCTGTGTAGCGAAAAGCATCATTAACTGCAAATTATACATTTAGCACTTTCCTTTATCAATTTTCTTGGAAGGCTAAGAGCTCTCTTTGTCACTTTTATCAGTTTGCACATTTTTCAGTTGTGATATCACAGTGATTAACACATAGCCACCAATGGAAAAAATGTGCCTAGGTGATTGCTAATCTGTCACTCATCAGCCGTTACTGAGCTAGAATTTCATTGGCTGCTTGGAATCAAGTAACTATACTGTAGCTGAGTTAATGGAGAACAAAACCCTAAAAATGAATATGGCTAGAAATCCCATATTTTAAATATTTAACTTATTGAACCAGTCTTAGGGTTAATATTAATGATCCAGGCCTTCAAAGTTGTCACAGCACATTCCCATCTTGGATACTGTTAGGAGTGTCTGCGACACGCACATGCTCAGTAGCTTAGTAGCTGGAGAGTGGAGAACCTAAGCTTCAGAGTCATTGCAAATCATCAATAAGTAATTTAGGTTTTTATATACACAGATGCTATAGGCCTGATTATTAAATTCTGATGCTAGTTGTGCTGGGTTCTGAGTTGCCATGTACAAATAATCTGAATGATTCAGAATGATTCAGCCTTATACTGTGACATTTATATTATATCTATTCAATTTCTTGTGCATCAGTCCCTAAGCTCAGTGAGTGACAGCAGCACAGAGCATGTGCAGTGAATCAGCAGAAAAGAAGATGGGGAGCTACTGGGGCATCTGTGGAGGCACAGATCTTTACTGCTACATAGCAGCGGTTGCGTTGGCTGGAATGTACCCCTAAAATATAATAATATACAATGTTTCTGCTCCACCTCTTTAGTTAAACTATAAGCATACATAAAAAGGGGGGATGTGGGAGGACTCCAAGGATACATAAAATACACAAGTTCAATGGAAGTGCAACTGATCTGGCCAAGTTAGCTACAAACATACAAAAGAGAGGAGTCTGGTCAAAGCACATTCCCTTGTCCCTGTTACATTAGTAAGGTTATGATCATAACATTGTAAAGTTACCATATCAAATCAAAATACCCCATATGGTAGTCCTAAGTATTTACCCCTGGTCATAGGCTGGCACCTCCCTGCATAAGAGCATTTCTTGGGATAAGTGTCTCCTGACTAAGGGACTGGTCTCAAAGGGCTTAAGCCTCCCTACCATTAACAAAACTGCCATAAACAAAACACTGTTTTTTTTCAGGCTTAGTCCTCTGAGATTGACCAGACCACCACTCATTTTTAAAGGCATAAGACCACCTTAACCCTAATCATGCAAGCTTACATAGCAGTTGTCTGTGTTAAGTAATCGTGAGCCTTGCCAGGATATTACAGCTGCCCTCAGCCTGCCTTGGAGTTGGCAATGGAATACTGCCACATTACATTTGCATGGATTTAGAAATCCCAGTACTTTATGGTCTATATCAGGGGTCCCCAACCTTTTTCACCGTGAGCAACATTCAGATGTAAAGAGAGTTGGGGAGCAACACAAGCCTGAAACAAGTTCCTGGGTGGTGCCAAGTAAGGGCTGTGATTGGCTATTGATAGCCCCTATGTGGACTGGCAGCCTACAAGAGGCTCTGTTTTGCAGTACATCTGTTTTTTATACAACCAAAGCGTAACTAAAGAAACAGCTAGAAATGTTTTGGGTTTCTGTACCAGCCCAATGCAACCACAGCCCATTAGCACTGAAGATCTGTGTCTCCAAAGATGCCCCAGTAGCTCCCCATCTTCTTTTCTACTGATTCACTGCACATGCTCTGTGCTGCTGTCACTTACTGAGCTTAGGGACCCACTCACAATATACAGTACACATAGAATAGAAATGTCACAATATAAGGCTGATTAGTAATTAATACAGATAATTACAACATTTTTCTCCTAATTCAGTTCCAGTCTTTCCCATAGACTTCAATGTGATGAACAGTGGGATGATTCTGATTCTATGGAAAAATCTGGAATTGAATTAAGAAAGAAGCTTTTCTAATCAAAGTGAATCTAGCCCATTGTTCCAATCACCCCAACCCCCAGAAAACATTCACTGTAAAACAGTTGGGTACAGGGCACTGGCTCTTTGTAACAGCTGCACAATTGCTCCTGTCATATCCAGAAGCGCTGCTTTCATGTTAATGGATTTCTGCCCAAAATATTCATAGACAAAGCAGTTGTCTGCCAAGGCTTTTTCAAGCATCCTGAGACTGACAGCAGCAGCTAGCAGGGATATCAAAAGAACTGTATTTCACATAGATTGCTTTCCAGTGAACACTTAAATACACCAACTACAGATACTGTGGTTCTGGGAATTCTTTTTCCAGCTGCTTTGCATTCTGGCTTCTGGTTCAAAAGACGACTGGCAGCCGAATTATATCTTACTTGGAAAGCTGTTTAGAATGTTGAAACACTTCTGTGATCCATCCCCAAGATTTTGGAAATTGTGGTGACTGGTGTAATATTGGGTCAAAGGTAGTGATGGGCGAATCTGACCCATTTCACCAAAAACTAGCGAAACAGCAAAAATTCGCCAAAATGCATTGAAGTCTATAAGTGTCAAAATTATTTTCATGAACAACATTTATTAATGCATCTATGGGTGTCATTTTCGCTGTGAAACTCGGCTGATAATTACTAGTTAAAGGCCCCTTATGCTTAGCAGGAACCTACATAAGTAAGTATAACCAGCTGTGCCCTCATTAAACCTGTCCATGGAATAGGTGCAGTTTTAATAGACCCTGTAAGTCACATCAAAGCACATTTAGCACTTAATGTTAAGAATCATCAGGAATCAAACCCTGGCCTTAGTGTTTGGACAATCCTGCACTATTCTGGTGAGCTACTGGGGGTCTTAGTGTTTATGCTGGACACTGCCCTAGACAGACTTTTAATAATGTTTCTTGCAAATCCATTACCTCGTCTTGCCTTGTTCACAACATGTGTTATCATTTAATCAATCAAGGCCCTTTATAAACCTGCCCTGACCAGTGATCCTTGCTTGATCATCTGAACTCCTGAGCCCGAGCTAGCCTGTGATTTCTGTGAATTTTGTGATTTCTGTGACTCTGTGATTTCTGATTCCTGTGTTCCCTGCCTGTTTCCCTTGCTCCTGTTTCCAACTGGTTCCCGATACCCGTGTTCTCTGGATTCCCTGGTTTGACCTTTGGCCTGTTACTCGGCCCTGCTTGACTGCTGCCTGCCACTGACCTTGCCTGCCATTTGGACATTGCTAAGTCGTCCACCAGCCCTGACCTTCACAGCCCGTTATTGGATTCGCTCAGTCTTCTATCTCTACCCAGGCCTGTATCTGGTTTTTCAGTTTGCACTTCTTTTCATTGTTGTTTTCAGTCTAACCATTAAGCCTCCTTCACTTTATCATGGCTTCTGCTGTTAATCCTGCAGTGAATGTGTGTCATCTGGGTTATCCAGCATATAGGTTTCAAACTGCTGGACATTTACCAACATTTAGACATGACACTATTAGCATACTGAGTGCTCAACTGAACCCAACTGCAGGCCAAAGACAATGGCAATATCTCAATGATGACTGTCACAGGAATTTCCTGTAATTCACATTCTGGATTAAGCCATCATGTTTTACGAAGAGGTACAAGTTGGTGTATTACCGTGTAAAGAAACCTTAAAATATACTGTGGTACAGGTATGGGACCTGTTATCCAGAATGCTCAGGATCTGGAATTATTTGGACCACCATACTTTAAGTCAGTGATCTCCAACCAGTGGCTTGTAGGCAACATGTTGCTCACCAGCCCATTGGATGTTACTCTGTGGCCTCAAAGCAGGTGCTTATTTTTTAATTCCTGGCTTGGAGGCAAGTTTTAAATGCATAAAAACCAGGTGTACTGCCAAACAGAAGCTCTTGTTGGCTGCCAGATTTCACAGGGACTACCAAATAGCCAATCACAGCCCTTATTTGGCATCCCCTGGGCATTTTCCATGATTGTGTTACTCCTCAACTCTTTTTAGTATGAATGTAGCTCACAGGTAAAATAAGATTGGGGACCCCTGTTTTAAGCCTACTAAAAATAATTTAAACCCAATAGCATTGTTTTGCCTCCAATAAGGATTAAATATATCTTGGTTGCGATCAAGTACAAGGTATTTTTTATTATTACAGAGAAAAAGTAAATCATTTTAAAAAGTGATTTTAAAAAAAATTGAGTTCATGGGAGATGGCCTTCCCATAATTTAGAGCTTTCTGGATAACGGGTTTCCGGATAATGGACCCCATACCTGTATGTTGTATGGTGCTGAATTCAGGATTAATTATAAGTGATGGACAGTGACAGCTTCCAAAATAGAACATGCACAAGCCAAGGAAACTGATCTACTCAATTATCTACAGTTGAATCAATCCCAGCTTACAGTGTTAAATGACTTCCTGCCACAGATATAGACTTATACAGACTGCAATTAACACAGCCCATCATACACACTTTCAGTGGGTATTGAATGCTATTATCTACATCCATCCAGTTTATATTAAACCACCTGTGTATGGAGCACAGTATCAACTGGTTCATGTAATGGCACGTGCCAGTATACATGTCAGTCATTCAGATAAAGTCACCACTTACCACACAGCCAGAAAAGGCTTTGGCATTTCACAATAAGTGTAATTTAGTATTAAATATAATCTGTACCACCCTGTCGTCCATGTATAATAGTCAGAAGCCCTTTATCCAAGCACACTTTATGCTCCCTGCCCCCTGGATGTAACATGGGGACTGATTTCATAACATTGGTGCTATAACCTATTGCAACTTTCTCTGCTGTTATATTCATAACTTACTTTTTTGTATTTATTTAATTTGCAACAGACTGACCAAAACGGCAAATTGGTTACTATGAGTAACCGTAACTGGATCAATTTGGTGCCTACGTTGGTAAAACCAGTTTTGCTGCAAATTGTAACTTTATTCCTGCACTTGCACATACAGTATGTTCCAACACAGCCCTGGTAATACGTCTGTGTATGTAAACAAATACAGGAATGGGACCTGTTATTCAGAATGCTCGGGACCTGTGTCTTTCTGCAATCTGTGCCTTAATGCTCCTAAATAATATTTTAAACATTCATTAAACCCAATAGATTTGTTTTGCCTCTAATAAGGATTAATTATATCTTGGTTGTGATCAAGTATAAAGTACTTAAAAAAATAATCATTTGATTAAAATAGAGTCTATGGCAGATGGCCCTTCTGTTATTCAGAGCTTTCTGGATAATGGGTTTCTCAATAATGGATCCCATACTGGTACAAATATCATACACCTGTGCCCCAGTGCAAAACTGTGCATGTATCACATGCTTACATACAGGGCTGAAGGTCCTTAAGCCAAGGACTCCTAAGAACATTGGTTCTGTTTGCTGAGTTGTGTACAGATGCATCCCTGTAAACCCGGGATGCCGAACCTCAGACAAGACCCAAAAACAGTCTCCAAGCAGTTCAGAGTGGGTCTGTATGATGCCTTTTTTTAAATACAAAAATAGATTGTTTCCTACTGTAGACAATAGCTATTAAATTCAAGTGAATGGTTAATAGTCCAATTGGATGGCAAAGCTAATTCCGAGACTCAAATCTTGCTTCCAGGAGAAAGGCTTAGAAATCCTTCATTTGTATCCACACAAAACATTTAAAAGCATTTTTTTTTTTTAACTAAACGCCATTCCGATTATACTGTACATAATTTCGCACCATTTGGCTCACCATGACGGTTGGTACATAAAATAAAACAGAAAGAACAGGCAAGAGTAGTGAGAGGGAAGCACAACAAAGCGGGTCAGTACCAACATGTGGTGCTGTTTCTCAGAGATGCCTTTGTTGTGTTAGTGCTGCAGTGTGCTGCAGTGCAGTTGATGTCATCTCCTCCTACTATGTAATTCTCATGCACAGCACGTCCTCTGCAGAGACTGACATCTGACTGACATCACTGGGCTCGTCCCCCTTCTCGCAACATCCCCGTGCGAAACAAAACAATGCTTCTCCATCGCTCTGCTCCTTGCTGCCAGTTGCCAGGAAATGTATCACAAGTTTGGTGCAGTGGATCATTCTTTCCCTCTTGTTAAAGGCTGGATACTGATTTATATATAGCACATGTCGCTCAGTTTATTAGCTGTCCTCTTCTGTCAAGGCCAGCACATTCCCTCTAAGGCAAAAGTAAAGATTGCGCTAATAATGTCCCAGTTAGAGAGAAAGTGCAGTAAATCCGAATGACAAGTCAGTAAAATACCAAAAATCCTGCGCCCTGCCAGTCACCGTGCTTCTATCATTCCAAGGGATTATCCTAGATTTCTGAACGAAGGTTGGAGATCAGAGGGATATGTAGCTATTTCACTATTGAACCCAAAAATGTATATAAAGGGATGCCGTTGCCATGGACTATGTTCCAGTTAATCTCAATGACCCAGCTCTGTTCTTTCAGTTGGGTTTGAACCATAGAAGAAAAGCAGATTGGAATGATCATGAATGGAAGGGTTGAGGAGGCCAAAAGAGCATTTAACCTTGGCCCTTGCCTAAATAAAATATTGTAGAGATATTTTGGATGTAAAGGTTTGTAAAAAAAACTTTTCATTATAGTAAGTCCAAGCTTATCTTGAAATGATTGTTTAAATGTTCGACTTGTCCATCAACTATGAAGAACATTTTAAGCGTTATCGTCTAGTTGAAGCTAGGAAAACTGTGGGTAGCCGCCCGCTTGGCCCTGCAAACAGTTGGACAATGGATACATTTCACTATCACCGGTGAAAAGCTTTGAACCTGCCCGATCGATTTTCTGACCAATGTCGAATGAAAAATCGTTAGATGCACGATCGTTCGGTGTCCATTAAACTCACGATAATTTGGTGGATTTGTCAGATCGATCTTAAATCGGTCGTTAAGGAAAGAAAAAAATCTTAACATCCATGGTGAGCTTAACTTATATTCATTGATAAGACAATGATGGCTGAGCCACAGCCCTTTTAAAATAGGTTCTTTTTTTATTCTAATTTTCCACTATTTTTTTGTGTACAATTACACAGGTGTGGTATTACTACAATTAGGAAATCCTTTGCAAGATTATATCAACTACAAATAGGAGTAGGGTTGCACCTGCCCAGTTTTCACCCAGACAGCCCCGTTTTCAGAATGGATGTCCTGGTGAAAAAAAATGATGAGAAAATCTGGGCAGGACTCTAAAGTAAATGACAGAACGCCCCACCCCTGGCATCAGTGCATAACCCCAATCCAACACTGAACTGCCATGAAACCTCGTCACCCCCATGCCAAATTTCATAATGTGGCAACCTTAAATAAGAGTGAACACTTTCCACAGTATGCAGTAAACACGCTGTGCTAGTTTATAGTCAGTGCAATAGAATGTCTTACTGAAAAAGCTATTTTTATGCCAAAAAACCCACTGCCACTTTCAAGCAAATATTAAATATGCACAATGCTCAATTAAATTATTCACAGTTATATAATCTGTAGGGAACATTAGTACAGTGCAAAATGCACCATTTTATTCTTATTTTTGCAAATGTTTATTTCTTTATAACTTATTCCATGTATTTAAATTTTCACATCTCAAAACAACACTACTAGTGTGACATAACTAGGGAGGGATCTAACAAGATGGAAACAGGCAGTGTGCAAGTTTGGATATATGGCTCTGAACCATTAGGCTGTATCTGTGCCAGTGGTTCTGGATGCATAATTGGCCAAAGGGACATAAAGGAGTGATTTGCATGTCTCCGCCCCTTAATGATGTCATATGGGAGAATTAAAACTTTCATTTTTGGTATTTAAGCAGTGCTGTGTGTATGGCATGAGACAAGTAAATACCTTTCGGTTTTCCACATTCCTGGAATCTCAACACAATATGCCCTCTCTGCTTACACTCTATACTTGTGCTCATTTTCTTCTACCTGCCCTCCATGCTTCATCTAGGCACCTTATTCCAACTCTGTACCCCCCTTCCACCACCTCTGTGCCCTCTCTGCAACCTCCCTTTCCACGTTCTATTTCTGTGTCTCCTCCTCTCCCTTTCTTTGTATGTTTTTGTGCCACTTTCCTACTCCTTTGTGCATATCCTTGCACCCTCATCTCCTTACTGAGCCTTCTCTAATCTTCATGTCCTTTCTACCGTCTTTTCCCCTCCTTCCCATTCTTCTTTGCTACAAAGTCTCTCTTCCCTTTCCCCATGTCTGTACTCTCTGCCCCTCCGAGCTGTCCAATGAACTGGCAATTATTGCTCATATTAACCACCACAAAGCACTTTAAAAAAGGTGAAAGAAAGGTGTGCAGTGAATCATAACTCATTATTTAGTATAACTACTGTTAATGGATTGACTGAACTAGTGAAACATCTAAATCAGGTTTGCTAATTAGGTTATGCAAAAAAAACAGTCAGACTGAATTTACAGTTGACAACTACGTGTATCTAAGAAAATGTTTTTGATGAAGGTTGTCTAAGTTTGGTGCATGAACCATACTGCTATAAGTAACAAACTTTACTATACTATAGCAGCATCACTTATTGCACAGCAAAGAATTCAAGCCAAGGGGCTCTTATCACAACTTCCATATCTTTAAGCAAACTTAAGTCATAAGCACTGACATCTTGTTTGTTCCAAAAATATTTGGGGCTATTAAAGAACAGCATGTTATACACTACCATCAGAATAATAATTGCATACTATGCGTAATTCAATAAATGTACATACCTCAAGTGTTTCATATTCAGAGCTGCTTGAACTATTACGTAGGCTTACAGAGCCAATCTTGGCCCTAACACAAGGCATGAGTGAAACAGACTTTTGACTCTAGTAAACTACAAGTTTACAATAAATTTTCTTACTTGTTACAGGAACCTCTAACTGTAGGGGCATTGAGTAGTTATACTATATAAGAATGGCTGCAAACCAAAATAACTGCAGTCAATGGTAGTAAATCTTCATTGTGGTTATATTGCAGGCCTAAGGCAGCCATTTGACAGTAAAAAACCCTCTCAAGTAAGTTCGGTAAGACTGCAGCTACTTTATAGACAGTTTTATGACATCACATTACTACTAATAAAATAGTAAAGCTCTATTGCTTTCAAGGACCAAGGGAAAAATTCCGTTCTGCTGGTAATGAAAAGAGTACAGCAATGCAGTCACAAATAATATCTTTACATGAAACTACTATATATTGACTATAAAGCGAGTCCAGTCAGCAAGTAAAAGTTCCCATATCTTGAAACTAAGCAATATTGGTGTATGAATATGACCTGTGGGGTTTTATTGTTGCCCTTATCACTTCCTGTTGCGTTTCTATGATGCCGGTATAGGATTCGTTATCCGGAAACTCATTATCAAGAAAGCTTACGGGAAGGCAATCCCTGATAGACTCCATTTTAATGAAATAATTCACATTCACAGAATGATTTGCCTTTTCTCTGCAATAATAAAACCATACATTTTATTAGATTAGATATGGAGATCCAAATTATAGAAAAACCCCAGATCCCAAGCATTCTGCATAACAGGTCCCATACCTGTATTACCTTCTACCCAAAAAACAGGGGTGTTTAAGGGACAAGATATTTCCTCTAGTTTTGTGACTAGAAACATATGCAGCAATTGATAGTCCTTGTATACAACTTGTGTATTAGCTATGTTGATATTTTGCATTTTAATGCATAACATGGCTTGTTAATTACAATAACCGGTTAAAGCTATAAATTATTTTTCAGACCTTTAGAATGTTTTTGTCACCTGATGTGGCCCTATCAGTTGAACCTTGCTAGAGTGAGATAAAGACATGTATAACCTTGTCTAAAGGGAAGTCTGTCCTTGATCAATAAAAAAGTCACTAGTAAAGCCTTTAGAGTCACTTGCTATATGACCTTTTGCAACTTACGCATTTGGCAATTTGCCTGACAGTTGAATGGCCTGCAATACAGGCTGAGGTCCCCGTGTCTTCCTAGCAGGACCGCCATCAGAAATCGCAGGGCCCCGTACGTCAAAATTTCCTGGGCTGCGCCCACTGCAAGCCCCACCTACAGGTCCGCCCTCCCCACCACACAGTAAAAAAACTAAAAAAATATTGGATGTTAAGGTTCCCACATGTTAATAAAAAATAAAAAGATATTGGTAAAAAAACATTTGTGGCCACTTCTCCGATGAAGTATGTCTATACGAAACGCGTCAGACCATAAACTGATGTAATTCTTTTTTAACCAATGTTTAAATAAAAGTAATTTTTTACTGAAAAGTTGAAGCGACCAATCTGTGACCCTGGAAGTGCGCTCCCATACCTTGGGATTCTACACGGCTGATTGTTTCCTTAGCGACGGACTCGGGGCGGCAGCACCCGGGTCACATTACCGAAAGGGTAAGCTTATCTGTATAACTTTACATACAAGAAATATTGTGGACATAAGGTCTTTTTCTCCCCTTTTGTTTGGGGCACCAATAAGAGCAGGGTTCGGGGCATATTGCACCCGAACCACTACATTAGAACGGTGAGCTAACTGAAAACATGGGAAATGTGTGATGAACTGAACAGATAGAGCTTATAGAAAAACGTATAGATTCCTCGTATTGGATGCATGGTGTAACATTGTTTGGCCAGGGCCCTCCCCCATTAAAAAATATTGGTGGCTAGGACCCCACATGAGAAAAAAAATTGGTGGCCAAAATTGGTGGCCAGCCCCCCCCCCATTATAAGAAAATTGGTGGCCAGGGCCCCTTAAACGTCCATGCCTTCCCGAAGTCAGCAACTCTCCTCCCTGTCCCCCCCTGATGGCTGCCCTGCTTCCTAGTGACACATAAGTGTCAGAAGCAGCCTCATTCACAGGTGTCCAAACTGACACTTGCACGCGTGTCTGGATCCAGAGATGAATACTGACTGTCATTGTGCATCTGGTCCTAGCTTAAGTAAAAAATTGATTCTCTTGCTCTTGTAGGAGCCATAATGGGATGAATGGGTTGTTCTTACACAATGTCAACCATACACGGCATGTTGATTGCAAATGGATTTATTGAACTGTCTGCTCCACTAAAAGCCATTTTTGTAGCCCAAAAAAGCTGATTTTTCAAACTTGATCAAGTTGGGGTATCGTTTCAGTTTAATTTTTGAGAAGGTACAAATTTAAAGAAATAGTATACAATAAGCAATACTTTATACTCATCCTATGCAGCTTATATTGCGATGGAACTAAAGACATTTGGGTGGACTATGTATACAATGTGCCAACTACTCAGGTATGGAACATAGATTAATCACAAAAGCAAAATACTACCTTTCTGGGTGAGCACACACAATGACTGGTACCCACCCCACAGTGTAGTGCGTTGGTTTATATATCCATCACATCAAATCTAAGTTTTAGCAGGAAGCATTGAACATTATTTTGTTCTGTCTTGATTCTGGGATCCATTTTCTTAAATCACTGTTCTCTATTCATTTTTATTTTTAGTCTATTGTATAGGTATGGAATCCGTTATCCAAAAACCTGTTATCGGGAAAGCTCAGAATTACAGAAGGGTTGTCTCCCATAGGCTCCATTTTTTTCTACATTATCAAAATGATTTCATTTTTATAATAATAATAAAACAGTAAAGGTATGCGATCCATTATTCGTAAACCCGTTATCCAGAAAGCTCCGAATTACAGAAAGGCCATCTGCCATAGACTACACTAAAATACAATAATTCAATTTTTTTTAAATGATTTCCTTTTTCTCTGTAATAATAAAACAGTAGCTTGTACTTGATCCCAACTAAGATATAATTAATCCTTATTGGAAGCAAACCCAGCCTATTGGGTTTATTTCATGTTTACATAATTTTTTAGTAGACTTAAGGTATGTAGATACAAATAATGGAAAGATCCCTTATCCAAATAACCCCAGGCCCAAGCATTTTGGATAACAAGTCCAATACCGGTACCTTGTACATGATCCAAACTAAGATACAATCCGTCTTTAGTCAAACAAAACCCTATATGGGTTTATTTAATGTTTATATGGTTTTCTTCTAGATGTAAGGTATAAAGATACAGAATATCTGTTATCTGGAAAGTCCCAGGTCCCACACATTCTGGATAACATATCCCATACCTGTATTATTTTTAGTGTATACATGATGATATACAGATATGAACTCTTTTGGACACACTGCCTCTTTAACACTATTTGAGACACCTGTAGCAGCAGAAAAGTATAATTTGGTGTTCGGTGCAGATTAATATATATAGTTAAGGCACTGACTGTGTCTGGGAGAAACTGATTAACAGAAATAGCGGCTGCAATGTAACGAGGGACATAATGACTGAGCACAGTGCGTTATATGAAGAAGTCACGGGTGGTTTATTGCATTGCTACAGGACAGAAGAAATATAATTTCCAAGTAGTTTAGGTAATGACATCAGCAGCATTTCATCAGTCTTCCAGCAGTGGCATATGAATGGAAAGAGCAAGCCATAAATATCCTGAGATCTAATCTAGGCTCACTTTTGTACTATAAATGATACCTCTATGAGGTGATAAGTGCTAAACACTAAGGGGGTTATTTATTAAAGTCCAAATGCCAAAACAATCAGCTATACTATAATTATAAAATAATATAATAATTTTTAGATTTATTATACCCTGAGGATGGAACGTCGGAATCCGAAAATCTGGCATATCAGACCTACTGAGGTTGTATATAAGTCAACGGGAGAGGTCCCTATCCTATTCGGATGTTTCTGTGGTCTGCGCTGGTATTAACAGGAAAATCCAACTATTCTGGACTTTTCGGGCAAAAATCAAAATAAAATTGTATGATTCGAATATTTGATTTGTTTTTTTTTTCGTGTTTGTCCTCAATCCGATAAAATCATGATTTTCTAATAATAAATAAGGTCCAATCATGGATTCTAGTTTGGTCTGACTTTTTTTATTAAAATAATTGGATAAATTCGAATTTGATAAATAAGGCCCCACATTTATTGGCAGTCCACTATATAAAAAAGAAAAAAGATTTCAATAATATTTTACAAAGTACTGGTCACTTAAAATAACAATGTATGAAACATATTTTAGTAATGAGGCAGTCACACAGGATGCCACCGCAGCTCAAAGCCAAAATGGACTTTAGGACAATACTTTCCAAGCTCATTATCCTAAAGCTTGTACTTAATTTTTGTGGTTTGACTGAGCCTGATAGGCCCTATAGCCCATGTACGGCTGGGACTACAGCCCAGAATGCATTGATCATCATACTCTGTAAAAACTGAGCATCAAGAATGTCCTTTAGCACTTTTATCCAGATATTATTTCAGCTTCATTATTTATTTATTCATTATTTTTTCTTAGTTATTTCTTCTCTTGGTCATGTGGTTTGCAAAGACTGTTAGAAGGGTTTCAGGGGCATTGTTATATAACATGTAAAATGTACCTGGATTTTTAAATTGCCGCTTAATAGCTCCATTTTCTTTAGAAGTGTGTTATTTTGAATAGTTGCTCTAAATTTTTTTTCTACTGAAAAAAAAAAAATCTTCATCCAATTATGTGAATCCCATTCCCTGCTAAAATTCTATGGCACATAACAAAACAAGTATCTGCTGGAGAGATCAAAAGGACAGATATGCTGGGGAGTGGTACTAGAAAATAGAGTATAGAAGTGTATCGTAACAAATAATTAAGGAAAAATAGAGCTCATTAACCTTGTGACAACAATTTGGCATGTTTTCACCCACAATTCAGTATTCTTCTCCAGAATTCCAGTGTAGTTTGGGGAGTAGCAAAATCTATGTCCACAACTTTTTGCACCTTATAGGAATCATTTCCAATCCCCCTTCCCAGGGTTGTTGTTCTGACTGCAGCCTTCTTGCACACTGCGTGGGGCTTTGTATATGATCCCTAAATTGTCTTTCCTGGAACAAAAGTGGCAACATTCACTAAATGAGATGCTAGTTAAACTGGCATCCATCCCTCATGCCAATGTGTGCTACACCTTGTATGAGGTACAGCTGGCAACTTGTTGCACACTGCAGAAAGGAGATTTATCAATATCGACCAAACTCCTTATCCACCTGGCCATGTCCTATTTCAGTCAAATACCTCCTGATCGGCCCCAACTCCGACCACCCCCAAAAAGCCACATCCTTTCTAGGTAAACAAATTAGGGCCTTGCATTTGCCCCACTGGCACTTGATATTTGATAGGACTTACAAAAAGTATCAATTACAATACCCCAAAGCCCATAGAACCCTTTATACTTGTGTTACCTTTCATCTACATTTAAGAGCGGGCTAAGCAATGCAGACAACAAAACATGTTTTGTCTGGAGCTAAAAGGATACAGTTGTTGGACACGGATAATATAATCATCTAGATCAGGGGTCCCCAACCTTTTTCACCCGTGAGCAACATTCATATGTAAAAAGAGTAAGGGAGCAACACAAGCATGAAAAATTTTCCTGCTGGAGACAAAAAGGTTTGTATTTAGCTATTGGTAGCTCCTATGTGGATTGTCAGCCTACATGAAGCTTTGTTTGGCAGTACATCTGTTTTTATGCAACTAAAACTTGCTTTCAAGTCAAGAATTCAAAAATAAGCACCTGCTTTGTTACCACTGGGAGCAACATCCAAGGGATTGAGGAGTAACATGTTGCTCACGAGCTACGGGTTGGGGATCACTGATCTAGATGATCCAACAATTTGGACTTCAACAGTGTTAAACACAGTTCTGGCAATTTTGTTCATAATTCTCTTTGCATGGGTATTTAAGGAATTCATAATGTTTTAACTTCTATCCAGTGGAGATATAGAAGACTAACTGATTAGTTAAAGTGTTTCTCTGGAAGGTCCAGTAGTTTTTCCTGACAGTTCAAGGAAACCTATGCTAGATATTGGTGTCTCATCTGGAATGATGATGGTTTTATTTCTTCTTCCTTAGAATAAGTCCACTCTATGCTAATGTAGAAACATTTCTTAAACATTTTGGAAAATTTATAATGGGTTGATGTCACTGGTTTACCCGGGGGAACAATATATCAAAGCAGGAACTTTATATTGTAAATGCAAACTCAATTAAAGACGTGTTTAAAGCATAGTATTCAGTTGATGAATAGGTGCTTTGGGTATGTCATTTATAATTTAGAAAATAACATAATTATGAGAATATATAGAACATAGCGGTTTAGGGTTAAAAATTAGGGATGCATTCAATTAAGAATTCAGAATCGGCCTTTTTCAGCAAGATTCAGATTCAGCCGAATTCAAGTTCCTGGTTGACCGAAATCTAAACCCTTACAAATATGTGACTTTTCATCACATGAACAAGGAAATTTCGATTTTTCCATATGAACATGCATGGTTCTTTTTTAACCATTCCTAGCCCTAATTTGGTTGGAATGGGGATTTCTTTTGCCCTCTTAAAGCTGCCACCTTAGGCATAGTCCCTTGAGTGCCTATATTGTAAATACAACCCTGCTGCTCTGTACAGAAATATACAGCACTTATCTACAGCTTTAGCAGTAAAGTTATTGGATTTAGTCTTACGCTGTCTCCACTGTACTGCTGCGTTCCCCATTTCTGTTACTGCTATTATTGGTTAATACCTCTGTATAATACACAGACAAGAAGAGCACCTGAGTCTGGTGAAACAGATGTTATTAAGTAAGGCAGAAAGTGTATTGTGGGAATGAATGGTAAGCAAGACACAGCAAATAAAACCAGTCACAAAATGAATTGGGTAATAGGACATGGTCAATTAATGTTATGTTTCACTTCAAGATTATTTTTATTGAACGCGTAACATAGATTAGCTTTCATATGTCTGTTGCAAGCTGTACCCATACATCCATCGCTGGAAAATGTGCATTTTGCAGTCATCAAGTCGCACAAGCAGTCAGCCATAGATGAGCAGTACATTAAGTCATAGATTGTTGGCTGTGACATGCTCAATAATCTTGAACCCAATTGTTGAGTCATCCAACCATGGTGGCTATAGACAATGCAATTCTGTTCTCGATGCAGTGTCATTACCCTAACAGACATTAAACTGTTCTCTCTGGACATATTTCATTAAACCACTCGAACACATTGTTAGAAACACTATATAAACCAAGGCCTATCTATTCAGGCCCAATATTGCAATGGACAGACACTATAACGCCAAATAAATGATAACTATGCAAGGTATTTGTCTCTTGTATCCAAGGTAAAAGCCTTCATACAGTGCTAAAAGCTTCTCAATCTATTTCTAAAGAAACCATATTACAAGTGTCAGACAACTACCAAACATAAATTTTTCCCTAAATACAATTTTTGGCTTTAGAAGAAAGCATCAATTAAGATTATATGTGTTGACACACAAACATTGCAGTACAAAGAACATCTCAATTTGCCATGTTATTACCAATAATGCAACATTCCTTCGATTAATTTAAGTGTAACTGTGACCACTGCAGTTATATGCAACATATTGTGCCAGATACTAGAGCTGCAAATAGCTACACCAGTCAGCACCATTTATGCATATGGCTGCAACCATGGAACATATGTGATGGAGTGGAATATGAGATGAGCATGTACTAAAAGGTTGTGATATGTAAGGAATTCTGAAATGCAGACAGGTGTTTACATTTTAAAATAAATGTTGACTTAGCCTCTAAGTCAACTTAGCCTCTAGTAAAACCTCTATGCCCTATGGTAAGAATATGTTTGCTGTAAATACCTTACTTACTTATGTTTCTATTGCCATAATGTCTCTCAACTCTTTCGTGTTGACATTTATAGCGACAGAAATTCAAATCTAGGTTTGGAAAACCAAGAACGAGTAAAGAACACTCTTCCAGCCTTTGCAAAAGTGCTGCTAGTAACTGCAGTTCTTAGCAGCAGTTGATTGCTTACATCCGGTATCTAAGGTGCTACAGATAGTCTTCGACCTTCAACCAGCAGTTGATTGCTTATCTCTGATACCTAAGGTGCTACAAATGGTCTTCAACCTTCAACCAGCAGTTGATTGCTTATATCTGGTATCTAAAGTACTACGAATGGTCTTCAACCTTAAAGCAGCAGTTGATTGCTTATCTCTGGTATCTAAGGTGCTATGATAGGTCTTCAACCTTCAACCAGCAGTTGAGTGCTTATCTTTGGTACCTAAGGTGCTATGAATGGTATTCAACCTTCAACCAGCAGTTGAGTGCTTATCTCTGGTATCTAAGGTGCTACAAATGGTCTTCAACCTTCAACCAGCAGTTGATTGCTTATCTCTGGTATCTAAGGTATTACAAATGGTCTTCAACCTTCAACCAGCAGTTGATTGCTTATCTCTGATACCTAAGGTGTTACAAATGGTCATTGCCATTGTAACCTGACACAGAGGGTCATGAAACATTATAAGAAGGCTATCTTGATTTCACAGCCTCCTCAAAACAGTGAGGCTGACACCCAGTGCCAAGCAGCTTATGGCGGGGATCTGCCTGATCGGTTTGAGAGTAATATTTGGTTTGAATAATTAGTTGGTCTCCTAAATGTATCTGGAAGCACAACTTTTAAGGCCAATTGTGAAGTATAATTGACTGTATATGCTGCCCTAAAGCTATAGTAAACTACAGCAATGGCTTCTTGAATTCATGAATTAAAGGAGTGGTTCACCATTAAGTTAACTTTAAGTATGTTATGGGGTGGCTAATGCTAAGCAACTTTTCAATTGTTCTTCATCATTTATTTTTTTTAATAGTTTTTTTTAAAATGACTTGCTGCCTTTTTCTGACTCTTTCCAGCTTTCAAACGGTTGTCACTGACTCCATCTGAAAAAAAAGTCTTTAATTCAAGCTTATTACATAAGCAAGTAACCTGTGCCCTGCTGGAACCTTAGTAGTATTTTATCCTTGCTGTGCCTTTTTACAGAGAGCACAATCGGTAATAATTACCCGTGATATGGCATTTAATATTCTCATGTTTCCCTTTAAACATAGTTGCAATGCAGCTTTTTTTAATTTGCAATGCTTCACATAATGACAATAAAACCATGAACCTCGTGATTTACTGGCATTTAATTCTGTTCTGTCACATATTTTGATTTGTTTAATTAGCTGCAATGCAAAGCTGTTTGTGGCCAACATTATTCACTGAAGTCATATTTAAATTGTGTTTTAGAACCGTAATTTGTTTTTGCTAGTTCATGTAATTCAAAATGCCTATTTAAACAAAATTGTACAGTGTCTTTCCTCTCAGAGGCTTTTACTAGGAACAGAAAACAATTTTGATTATGTCCATTAATTCCAAGGTCTGAGTTACTCATATGGTCGGCTAAAATACTGAAATTATTATGTAAAGCCTCATACTACAGACAGTTATTTATTATTACCCTACATATTATAGGTGTTTCGTGTTGTTTTCCTTTGTAAAATTCATGAGTGCTCTGCCAATTCTGAATTCTTAATCACAGTTCGTTTCCCCCTTGTATCATTAGAATATTAAGTGCTCTTGTACGTAAAATGAAATAGTATAAGACAGAAAACAAACTAAACATGAATTGGGGAGGGAGAATTACTGTATACATCAATGGTGTATCTAGATTATTACTGGGCCCCACAGCAAATAATTTTTCAGGCCCCCAAAATGTCTAGAAGTTGACCTGTTTTAACAATATTTATTCAAATTGTATATGAATTAAGGCCTCATAGGGCCCCTATACCTCCTGGACCCTTAGGGAATGGAAGGTGCGCTGGGGGTACCTGTAGGGAAAGGGAGACAAGCCTATCTAGTGTAGTATCCTTTGTACACTTTAGCGGATATTAAATAATCAGATCTACTCACATTCGTGGAATGATCATATCGCAAAAGAGAGATCTGGTCGCATATGTCTTCAGTGTGAGGTTAGTTTGTAGTTGGCGTGTCTGGTCGATTCTTTCGCCTATTAAATAAGGATGCCGGATAGTGTAGTACAGCTAGCAGAGAGGTGGTTTTAAGCCGATAATGCGCTTACCTCAAGTGTATATACAAACGGCTTAACAGAACGCTGTCTGGATCGTATTCAGATCGACCTCTGCGAGGGTTGGATGGACGGCACTTGCCGGGGTTTACATCCGATCGCGGCCCGATGTCCAAATTCTGGCGATGGTGTGTTCTCCTCCAGCAGACCCTGCTCTGGTGTTTCTCGCAGTTGCACAAGTCGGCGTTCTCCTCCACGCGGTCTTCAGTCTCACCTGGGGATACTGTCGGCGCTGCTTTCCACTTCTCTACTAGATATTTTAGCTCGAAGGGGTTTGTTACGAAATAAGTTTACGGCAATGTCTTTTGCCTTTAAAGAATTTATTATAGTCAAATATTTTTAACAGTACAATGCCCAACGCGTTTCGTATACAATTATACTTCCTCAGGGGCTGATTTCCCATATTGTTTCACAGAGGTGTTTTTATCCCTTCCGTGGGTGGTTCTCTCAATTAAAAATGCAAATCACATTTATTTAATCATGCCATATAAAATAGAATATATAATACTAATAAAATGGAATATATAATAAAACGGATTTAAAAAAATTAGTCTTTTAAAAAGCATTTAATATGGACCCTACTGCAGCCGCAGGGTCTGCTTCCTCTATAGTTACGCCCCTGGTATACAGAATGCATAAGGCAAGCAATGGGAACCAAGGTGGTAAAATAGAAGAATGCCTAGGGGCGCATACAGCAATACTTATAAACAGGACATCAGGAAAAAAATGGTTGCAAATGTGAGGATACAGGTATGGGATCCATTATCCGGAAACCCGTTATCCAGAAAGATCCAAAACTATTGGCCATCTCCCACAGACTCCATTTTAATCAAATAGTTCAAATTTTGAAAAAAGATTTCTTCTTTCTCTGTAATAATAAAATAGTACCTTGTACTTAGTCCCAACCAAAATAGAATGAATCATTAGGGAAATTACAACAATCTCTATTGGTTTATTTAGGGGGTTATTTATCAAAATCCAAATGTTTCTGATTATTTTATTTAAAAAAAGTCCAACCAAGCCAGAATCCTCGATTTGACCTTATTTATTATTAAAAAAGTTTGATTTAATCGTACAGGGGAAAAACTCAATAAAATTGAGCGAAAATCCGAATCATCTTATTTTTTTCCTGAATCTCTTTTGGGTTTTTTCCTGAAAAGCCTGTTTTTTTCAGATTTTTGATCGTAAAGCCCGAAACAGTTGGATTCTTGGGCTAATTCCAGCGCAGACCACAGAAACTTCCAAATAGGATAGGAACCTCTTCCATTGTGTTATATACAACCTTGGCAGGTCTGAGATGGCGGATTTTTGGATTCAGAATTTTTTGCAGCCTTGTGGTATTATAAATCTCAAACATCTAGTTTTTTTTTTCACTAAAAATTCAGATTTTATTGTCAAAAAAACTTCAAATCTTTTCGAGTGTTTAGCATTCAGACTTTAATAAATAATACCCTTAATGTTTAAATGATTTTTTTAAGGAATGGCGTCAAAAATTATGGAAAGATCTCTTATCTGGAAAACGCCACATTCCGAGTATTCTGGAAAAATAGTCCCAAACCTCCAGTAATAAAAACAGTCTTGCAGTGGAAAGTGGTAGCAGTAGTTCCTAAAGAAAGAATTGTTCCCCTTCAGAGAATATATAGGGTTAAGGACATACTGACCAATAATGGATTTGGAATCATTTGCTTTTTTTTTTCAACATAGGCAAACGTCTCCTTGGTCCACTAATCCATAGCAACTGAAATTTTCCTTTAACGTTCAAACATTAGACCCATCAAAGCTAATTGCTGAGTGATTGATAGAAATAGGTCACTTGGCTGGGGAACCTTTTCGGTTATATAGTTGAATAGACATAGTTTATTCCAGTCCAGTGACTCGCAAGCTGTCAATCACCAGTTAGTTCTACTGGTCTAGTCTATATTAGACTGATAGGGTTTCTTACTCTGTATAAACATACTGCCGTATTACAACATCAACTAGCATTTATGCCATTTCTTGTTAAATAAAACAAGTGCACCACTATAGTTCCAAAGCATATTGGACACTGGATAGTACTGTAGGTATAAAGCTTCTAAGATCCCTGTCAGTAGTATGGCAGCTTTTACTCATAAGACTGAACACAAAAATACTAAATAACTGTGTATAATAATCTTAAATTAATCCCAGATGGGCTGATTTGATTAAACAGAAATTATACAGAAGAATATATACTTACTGTAATACTAAAGAATCTATTTCATACTTATGATGTTACATTTATACCGCATTTTCCTATTAATAAAATAGGTTGGCCAGCTGGAAAAACAAGCCATAAATCTCAGAAACAGAAAACAACAAAAATCATATTCATTAAGAGGCACGGAAGGTGGTCATGGTTCACCACTAATACAGGATGCTCTTGAAAAATGCAAACCGCAATACTGCCATTTAACCGGTATCTTTCCTGCCACAACCCTTTCTCTGTACAGGCCGTAAGTAAAAGGTGTTAAAATGTATTGCAGGGCCTGTCACTATTTTAACCCAACTTTCTTTTTGGTTTCAATTGGTTTGATATTAAAGAAGGTGTAAAGTCAATTTACTAGGTGATTAGATATTCTGTTATAATCCCTTGAAAAAAATGTTAATTTATAAAGGTCCCCATACACAGGCCAATGAGCAAAAAGCCGAAAGTCGGGCAGATCTCCATCGGGCGGGTTAAAAAATCCCGTCAGATCGCGGCCGCATCGCAGCGTGTATGCCACCCTGCGATCAGACCGCCCGTTCTCCTGCATTATGATCCAATCGTTGGGCCATAGGGCCCACGATCGGATCAGCCCGATATCACCCACTTCAATGTGGGCATATCGGGCAGAGATCCGCTCGTTTGGCGTCAACGCCAAATGAGTGGATCTCTACGTCTAATGCCACCTTAAAGGGATATTGTCATGGAAAAACTTGTTTTTTTTTTCAAAACGCACCAGTTAATAGTGCTACTCCAGCAGAATTCTGCACTGAAATCCATTTCTCAGATTTTTTTATATTAAATTTTGAAATCTGACATGGGGCTAGACATTTTGTCAATTTCCCAGCGGCCCCTGGTCATGTGACTTGTGCCTGCACTTTAGGAGAGAAATGCTTTCTGGCAGGCTGCTGTTTTTCACTTCTCAATGTAACTGAATGTGTCTCAGTGAGACATGGGTTTTTACTATTGAGTGTTGTTCTTAGATCTACCAGGCAGCTGTTATCTTGTGTTAGGGAGCTGTTATCTGGTTACATTCCCATTGTTCTTTTGTTTGGCTGCTGGGGGGGGAAAGGGAGGGGTGATATCACTCCAACTTGCAGTAAAGAGTGATTGAAGTTTATCAGAGCACAAGTCACATGACTTGGGGCAGCTGGGATATTGACAATATGTCTAGCCCATGTCAGATTTCAAAATTGAATATAAAAAAATCTGTTTGCTCTTTTGAGAAATGGATTTCAGTGTAGAATTCTGCTGGAGCAGCACTATTAACGGATTCATTTTGAACATTTTTTTTTCCCCATGACAGTATCCCTTTAAGAAGCCGATTATTTTCTTTTATTTCTATTGCCTTGCCACTGCCCCATCAGGTGGCCCAGATCCCATGTCTACATCCGTCTTTTCTCATAAGCCAATCGGAAAAGAGCACACATGGCACCTTAATGTGACATCACACTCAGGCACCTACTCATTTCTAACTAACTCCCAAATCACAGACAGTGCTATCAATCATAATTTTGTTCCTGAAGATGCTACCTAATATCAAGTTGAATCTTTTAAATAAGACAATCATAACTCATACATAAATGGTTGGCTTTACAACCCCTTTCACATATGCAATAATATGCAATATTTGCATTACATGTATTATTTACTTTTCGTGACAAGTGAAAAGAATACAGAAAAATGTTCCCTTCCGAACTTGCTGCGAAAAAATAAAAAATCTCTGCAGAAATCGAACTCTTGGAAGGCATATCAATGAATACTGGAACATAGTTATCATATTGAGTTAAGGTCCCTTTAATAACAAGACCCCGAGTTGATATTACAAATTATTCATTAGTGCTGCTCTCCCTCTGTCATGCCGAGTATTGATAAAAGCTAAATATGACTGACGGCCAAGCAACCCAACGACAGTTATTTTTCCACTGTCACATACTTTATTAAGGATTTCACAGCAGTGGGAAATAACTGAAGCATCAAAAAGCAAAGTTAATTGAAGGTCAAACCCCAGCTATGTTTGAAATGTCTTATTTTAATTATTTAGATTTTTTTTTTTTCGACTCCTGCGAATCGTTTGATGACAGAGCCAACCTTGGCAGGGAAACTGACCCATGTTTGGTAATTTGTGTTTTGTTCTGAGTTCTTGGCTTGCGGTTGAGCTCTCTGGTGTTTGAGTGACAGGACGCACAGATGAACGCGGAATCTTTTCTCTGTTAATTCTATTCTCAGCATGGATATCTCAGGACCTATCTGAGGCTCTTAACACACCCTGCAGGGAATACAGAAAGAACACCTGCAGAGCCAGGCTTTAATTAGCACATTTTAAGGTTACCATGTTTTATTTGTGCTTCCAATGATAATAAAAAGAATAACAGCTCATTGTTGAAAACAACCCCTGAACTCGGAAAATAAGGAGCCAGAAATATTCACAAAGTGGCACTAACCCATTTGGAACTCTTTATAGTAATCTATAGAGAATCTATAATGATATTCCTCTAGCTTGTTCTTGCAAGATCTAGGTCAGTGATTCTGGCTGTACTACAAAAGCCATCTTACACCTCTGAAAATGTGGCAAGAAAGTAGTTCATATACACACAAGACCCACATGGTGACCAAACCTAAAAACTCTAGCAGCCTGGTGGATAGATGCTAGAAAACAACCACCAGTTGGAAAAGATGTATAGATTTCGGTTCACTTTTAAGCTGATATTTTCTTTTTTACTTTCCTATACAGGTATGGGACCTGTAGTGCTGTGGGCCTGGGGTTTTCTGGATAACAGATCTTTCTGTGATTTGGAACTTCATACCTTAAATCTACTGGAAAAATATTGTAAACATTAAATAAACCCAATAGGCTGGTTTTGCTTCCAAAAGGGTTTCATTGTATCTTAGTTTCCGTCAAGTACAAAGTACTGTTTTATTATTACAGAGAAAAAGAATATTTTTTAAAATATTTGGATTATCTGGATGAAATTGAGTCAGTGGGGCAAATTCACTAAGCGCGAAGCGGCTAACGCTAGTGAAAATTCGCCAGCGTGACGTCCTTTAATAACTTCGCCGATTTACTAACGGGTGGTGGCGTAAATTCACTAGCAAAGTGGACCTACTCTAGCGCTACTTCGCACCCTTACGCCTGGCGAAGTTGCGATATGGCGAAGGGACGTAACTACGCTAATTCACTAACTTGCGCATTTTACTGAACGTTACCTCTTGCGCCAGACTTGCCTTCGCCACCTCAGACCAGGTGAAGTGCAATAGAGTAGATTTGGCTTGCTTTAAAAAAACTTGACATTTTTTTCTAAGTCCCAAAAAACGCTGGCGTCTTTTACTTTTTTAAGGGTGATAGGCTGAAAAAGATTGTAAATTTTTGTTGGGGGAACCCTCCTTCCCCCCTACATTTCCTAACATATGGCACCTAAACTATACAGTTGGCATATGTATAGGGCAAAATAACAACTCTATTTTATTTTATGAAGGTTTCCCAGGCTTGTGTAGTGTAATGTATTTGCTGCTACATATACGTCTATTCAACTTGGCGCTGTATGCAAATTAGGCATCGATAGCGTAGCTTTGCTTGACGAAGTAACGCTAGCGCAACTTCGCTACCCTTCGCCTCCCTGAGAGCAACTTCGGATTTTAGTGAATTGGCGAAGTGCGGCGAAGCCAACGCTGGTGCAAATTCGAAGGTAATTCGAAGGTAAGTAAATTTGCCCCTATGGGAGATTATGTAATTCAGAGCTTTCTGGATACCGGCTTGTATAGAGTTTTTCTGCCTATTTAAGTGAGACACTCTTCTGATATTTTTTTTATCATTGTGACTTTTAATTCAACACTATTAAGCAGGCCCCTTTACATTGATCAATTGTATACACCCCTCTGTATAGTGCTGTGGAATATGTCAGCCCTTTATAAAAATGTTAATAATAATATAGTTTCAAAGCACTTGTTTTTTTAATTTAGCCTTGTGTGGTGGGATGGTCTGGTGATATTACGTATGGAAAGGTACCAATGATAAAAAAGTAGGAATAATATAGAAATAGTTGAATTTGCGCTTTGCCTGTACAGAGGTCCAGCTGTTTGGAATATAGAGAAGTTGATGCTTTGGTCACAGTTTGTCATTTCATCTACCCTAACGAGTATCACATATCACATAGCACATTCCATGAAAAAGGAATACATGACTTCTTTCCAAAAATCTCTACCTGTATAGAGAAAGCGAGAGAGTGTATTGTATTTTTTATGTATTTAGTGAGACTTTAAACAATCATTCTCTCTGCAGAAAGGAAGCAGGGGCAATATTATTCGTTTTCTCCAAATACACTCAAGGATGCCTGAATAAAGGCAGAAAGTCAGATGGTTAATTACACACTGTGGATTCAAATGACACTGCGTGGATTCAAACCCCCTTAGCCTAATTTGTAATGGATTACCACGAAAAAAAATACGCCAAAAAAAGCTTCAATAATCATACTGAAATAAATATTATTATAAATAATAATAATACAAATATTATTACTTTAACCTTTGTCTGTTTTATATATATATATATATATATATATATATATATATATATATATATATATATATATATATATATATATATATATATAATTCATAGACTTTATAAAACAGTGCACTAGCTGATAATTACTGTATTAAATGTGGTCCTATGAGGGGAGTCTCCATACCCTAAAGGGGTGGTTCACCTTTAACTTAACTTTTGTAGTTTTTATAGAAGAGCCTTTTCTAAGCGACTTTCAGTTGGTCTTCGTTATATATATTTTTATACCTTTTTTAAATTATTTGCCTTTTCCAACTGACTGTTTCCAACTTCCAAATGGGGGTCACTGACCTCATCTAAGAAAAAACAAATGCTCTGTAAGGCTACACATAGGGGCAGATTTATCAAGGATCGAATTGAATTCGAGGGAATTTTTGAAGTAAAGAAATTCGAAATTCAAAGTAATTTTTTGGATACTTCAACCATCGAATAGGATACTACGACTTCAAATTTACTTCGAATTCGATTCGAAGTAAAAATAGTTAGAATATTCAACCATTCGATAATCGAAGTACTGTCTCTTTAAAAAAAGTTCGACTTCAATACTTCGCCAAATTAAACCTGCCGAAGTGCTATGTTAGCCTATGGGGATCTTCTACAACCATTTTCTAAGTCTTTACACATCGAAGTAAAATAGTTAGATCGTATGCTAAAATCGTACGATTTTACTTCGATCATTCAAAGTATTTTATTTCAATGGTCGAATTTCGAAGTATTTTTTACTTTTAAATTCGACCCTTGATAAATCTGCCCCTTATTGTTATTGCTACTTTATATTACTGATCTTTCCATTTAGCCCTCTCCTATTCATATTCCAGTCTCTTATTCAAAACAATGCATCATTGCTAGGGTAATTTGAGCCCTAGCAAACAGATTTCTGAATCTGCAAACTGAAGAGTTGCTGAATAAAAAGCTAAATAAAAAAAATGAAAACCAATTGCAAGTTGTCTATTAAAGTCTACCAAAACATAATTGACACATTAAATAAACCCCATAGGTTAGTTTTTCATCCAATGAGGATTAATTATATCTTAATTGGGGTACAAGGTACTGTTTTATTATAACAGAGAAAATGTAAATAATTTCTTAAAACTTTAATTCATTCCTTAAAATCAAGTCTATAGTAAAAAGCCTTCCTGTAATGCTTTCCGATTAACAAATCTCATAATTGTATATTATGGCTTTCATTTGGGTATATACAGCACATGGCAGAATTGTCTATTGGGAGGAGAGTCAAACCAATACCCTTATATTTGTCCTCTTTATAATTGACAAATGTATGATAACATTATTCAATAAAGTACAAGGACATTTACAGAGGAGCTCTGGCACTATTCAACAGCACTGCAATACAAAGTTATCCTTCTTACAAGTTTAAAATGTTTTTTTTTCAAGAACTGCTGAAATGCAATGGATTTATCGTATATAATTTAAAGATAAAAAAGGAGTCTCCCAGGTGAGAACTAGTTGATGTACTAATAAAAACAGAAGAAAATGATAAAGGCAATTACTGATCACATGTATCACGCTGCCTCTGATACAGAAATGGAATAATCTCATGGTGCATTTTAGTTAAACTGTAACTCCCTGCAGAGGAAACGTATTGATTAAACATTTGTTTCCAAGATCCCTTTGACAATAAGTGTAAACAAGGGCACGTCGGCAGGTATGACATTATTTGTAATGAGCACTTTTATTCCAAGTGATGGGATACATTGCATTGCGCCGAGAATGATAGATCATGTCTTTGGGAACCCTGTTCTTGAAACTAGGAATGCACCGAATCCAGGATTCGGTTCGGGATTCGGCCAGGGATTCGGCCAGGATTCGGCCTTTTTCAGCAGGATTCGGATTCGGCCGAATCCTTCTGCCCGGCCGAACCGAATCCGAATCCTAATTTGCATATGCAAATTAGGGGCGGGGAGGGAAATCGCGTGACTTTTTGTCACAAAACAAGGAAGTAAAAAATATTTTCCCCTTTCAACCCCTAATTTGCATATGCAAATTAGGGTTCGGTTTCGGTTCGGTATTCGGCCGAATCTTTCACGAAGGATTCGGGGGTTCGGCCGAATCCAAAATAGTGGATTTGGTGCATCCCTACTTGAAACATCTGTTAGGTGAAGGGTAAGGGCTGATGGACTAAACCAAGACTTATGCACTGAAAAAAAATTATGTAAATAATGATTTTTTTTTTGTTACAAAATAATCCTCCAGACACGACCCCAGACAAAAGTAGTGTCACAAGGATTATTTTGTAATGAAAAAAAAATACTAAATATCTTCTAAAAAGAGGAGATGAGTGGCGCTTCAATAAGCCCCTTACTTACTTCCAATACATATATTGGGAGGTGGAGAAAACAAGTGTAACTTTGTCATTTAAAAGTACCAGGGAGGGTATTTTGCTGCCCCTGAAAAAATATCTCTTGGGACAAGGTTTTCACCTTTCCTCATGGCAGAAATGTCACTGTGGGACATCCCAGTAGGCTGGCTTCCCAATCAAGAAGCGTTGCCCAGCTGGGAGCTATTTGCCATGTTTTTGGGAATTTTCTGCAGTAAACAAAACATACTGGAACAATAGAATCCATAAAACTGCAAGGTAATGTTTCTCAGGTCCTACTGAACCCATTTATCAAGCCATGATAAATCCACTTATCACTTCAATTCTTCTCCATGCTCAAAAGCTGGTGGCACAATCTGTAGGGTAACAGAGTCCCCTGGCTTATGGGAAGTCAGAGAAACTGTAGCTATGG
Source organism: Xenopus laevis (assembly GCF_017654675.1). Taxonomy (NCBI): domain Eukaryota; kingdom Metazoa; phylum Chordata; class Amphibia; order Anura; family Pipidae; genus Xenopus; species Xenopus laevis. The sequence goes on along the minus strand of NC_054384.1, from coordinate 88,702,439 downwards.
TTGTTAGGGTTTAACAATGAAAAGTATATATAGTGTTATCAGGAGTCCTAAAGGACATACAATTCTATCTAGATCTTTTTTAAATGTATTATTCAAAGAACTGTTAAAGGGGCAGTTCACTTTTAAATTGCTTTTCAGTATGATGGAGACATTGATATTCGGAGACACTTTAAACTAGGTCTTCTTTTTTATTTTTTGTGGTTTTTCAGATATTTAGCTTTTTGTTCATCAGCAATCCAGTTTGGAATTTTGGCAGTTGTCCAGAGAGTGGCCAGAGAGATGGAAGATGAAAAGGAGAGGGAATAGGAAGATAAGTAATAAAAAGTAACAATAAGATTGTAGTCTGATCTTGCCCACTCCCACATATAGGGGCAAATTTACTTACCTTCGAAGTTGTGCTAGCATTGGCTCCGCCAGGCAAAGTTTCGCCAGGGCGCCGCTAATTCACTAAAATCCTAAGTTACGCTCATGGAGGTGAAAGGTAGTGAAGTTGCGCTAACGTTATTTCGTCAAGCAAAGCGAAGTTACGCTAGCGATGCCTAATTTGCATACGGCGCCAAGTTAAAGTAAAATGGACGTATATGTAGCAGCAAATAGATTACACTACACAAGCCTGGGAAACATTCATAAAAAAGAGGGGCCCAACCTTTTTTTTTTTTACCTGTGAGCAACATTCAGATGTTTAAAGAGTTGAGAAAGTTGAGAAGCAACACAAGCATGAAAAATGTTCTGGGGGTGCAAAATATTGGCTGCAATTTGCCATTTGGTAGCCCCATGTGGACTGGCAGCCTACAGGAGGATCTGTTTGAGAGTACAACTGGTTTTATAGAAAAAATATATTGCCTCCAAAGCAGGAATTTAAAAATATGCACCTGCTTTGAGGCTATAGGGAGCAACATTCTAGAGGTTGGGGAGCAACATAATGCTCACGAGCCACTGGTTGGGGATCACTATTCTATAACATACTAAAAGTTAACTTAAAAATGAGACAACCCTTTATATGGAGATTCTGGTGTTAATTAGATCACAGGCCTATAACCACAAATAAAAAGTAACCTGTTGCTTTTAAATTCAGCTGCCATTGCTCGGTTTAATTCAACACACAGAAAGTCGTGTGGTTGTAACTCAGTGTGCTTGCGAGTGGATAACTGCTTTGTGAGTGGAGATACAGCCATATTTTTATTGTGTACTTTCAGTTGATTGCACTGATAACTAGCTTATTAAATTACCCTGAAAACTCTACCAGTACGTATGATTCTGATAAGGCACTCAAGGTGGAACAAATGTTCCTCTAATCAGCTACTGTTATGTATAATTTCATTTTAGAGCGGCAATAACAATGTCTAGACTTTGCTAGCTCATGTTGCCGAAGCGATGCCCAAAGGACATGCTGCAAATAGATGGAGTAGAGAGCGGGATTACAAGCCTAGTTTAGCCATTTCAGTTACGGATTCACAGACTATACATTTGACAGGTGGGGAAACAAGACTCCACATCCATAAACTCCATCTGTTCAGCCGTTATTTTAGAAAAACAGATCCGTTCTTTGTTTGTGGTAAGTACATTGAGGATGCACAAATCGGTGATCAGATACAGAGGGGAAAAGTATGCGGGATCTGCTTCTTATTATTGTGCTAACAGTTTTCCATGATTATCTTAAAATGGGGATGTCGTACATGAAAGACAGTGGGGCAGATTCACTAATGGATGAATTTTCGCCAGCTTCATATCCATCGCACCACTTCACCTGGTGCAAATGCGATACAAATACTCGAATCGAACGCTGGCGACTTTTCGCTAGCGATACTTCGGCTGTGTGAGCATTTCATAGCGAAGATGCGCTACCGTTCATTTATGTCTAGCGAAACTTCAGTAGTGATCTTGTGCTCTGGTCAATTTGCATAGGGCGGGAAATTTAAAGTTGTATGGACGTCTTTTTTTTTTTTTTTATAAATGTTACTGGTTTATATTACACATGTCTAGGGAACTTGAATAAAGTCAAGAGTTAATATAATGCCCTACACATGAGCCTACTGTAAAGTTAATGTTCCATAAAATGTGCGGAGAAAACTAAGTTAGGACTTTAGCAGCCAATCCTGCTTAAAAAAAAGGAAAAAACGCATTTTTTGCATTAATATATTTTCAGCACACAGGATATGATGTAAGTGACAGAAGATTGAGGAAGATGTAGCTTCTTTTTAATACTTTGCCTGGTCTGAGGTGGCAAAGTCAACTCTGGTGAAAGAGGTAACGTTCAGTAAAATCCGCACTTTAGTTAGTAACAATCATTTGCCAGAGAGAAAAGTTGCCTGGCGACAAGAGTGCGAATGATCGCTAGCAACGGTCCCATTCACTAGCGAATTGGCGCCTGTTAGTGAATTGTCAATGTCCCTGCGGTTGGCAATGCTGGCGAAAAGTCTTAGCTTTAGCCACTTGCCCTATAGTAAATCTGCCCCTATGTAGCGCACAGTCAAGTTGGGAGACATTAGGAAGGAATGTAATGAAAATCGCAAACAATGTTCAAAATTGCACTTTTGTGAATGTTTAGAACTGCTCGCAATGTAAAATCATTTGTTTATTAAATCAAATGCTCGAAATCTTTCGAGATTTATTATACCCTGAGGATGCAAAAAGTCCAAATCCAAAATTACTCCATCTTCAACCTGCTGAGGTCTTGTAGAAGTCAAAGTAGAAATCAAAGCTATTTGCTAATTGGATGTCATGGATTACTATTGAACATGTTATTTCATAATAACTGTGTTATAATAGAAGGGTTCCTATGTATTTGTCCATGTGCACAGTTATCAAGCCTTCTCTCGTTATTGGCAGACTGCATGGGCATAGGGACAGACATTATAAGAAGGATGCAAATACAACAGTATTTATTTTGAGGACAGGTATCCCTCATGGCATTTATAGGCAGCCCAGTACTTCCTTTCTCACTTTATTTCTAAGTGCTGGTAGAGAACAAGCACATTTCCTGATTGTTTTAAAAATGTTAATATCAATTTTCCCAGTACAGGCATTGGGACCTGTTATACAGAATGCTTGGGACCTGGTGTTTTCCGGATAAGGAACCTTAAGTCTGCTAAAAAAAAAAATCATGTAAACATTAAATAAACCTAATAGGCTTGTTTTACCTCCAGTAAAGGTTAATTCTATTTTAGTTTGGATCAAGTAAAAGGTGTGTTTAATTATATTACAAAGAAAAAGTTGAATTATTAGAATAAAATGGAGTCTATGGGAGAAGGCCTTCCTGTAATTTGGAGATTTCTGGATAATGGGTTTCCGGATAATGGATTCTATATCTGTATTACAATTTACTCACTTATTTCGTTCAGTGTGTGTGTGTAGCCCAGTTGTGCATAACAAGTGAAAGTACGGTTATTTCTGTATATGTCAGATGAGGATAACCACTCACTGCATCACAGGCATCATAAAAATACTGGGCCATGATTATTTGTTATTAAATTATGAAATGAGGCCAATAGTCTTATGCAGTGATTTAAAAATGGAAGGGGACAGAGACATACACACAACTGCAGGTACAGCATATAGAACTTAATAAAGATATTAAAAAAAGATGTTCGCTTTATCAGTTGCAGTTGCCAAGAAAAATTGCTAGTGGTATAAGTCACAGAAATGCCTCTTTAAGAAAGAAAAGTGTTTAAGTAGTTACTTGTAATTAAACATCATTACTTGTTATAAGGTAATAAGATGAATAAGAATATCCAATTTACGGCTGTAACAAGTGCAACTGGTGCATGATCCTGTAGCACAACACACTGATCCGCTCGCTATACATTACACTGCAGACAAAGCAGACATGATCTCTAACTGATTGCTGTTTCCGCAAGCAATCAAAAATAGATTACCTCTACGGAGTAATTTAATTAAGAACCATGCGGCCAGCACAGTATTACAATTCTCTCATTAACACCGTCACAGCCAGCTTTTATATTCTTAACCCTTTCGGGGCTGGTAGAACTGCCAAAGAGCTGACTGACAGCCACAACTGTACGTGCTGAACATGTTTTCCGCTGGAAAGTGTCTACAATGCATTGCACAAGGATTATAAATTTATTATCTAGCATGCCTGCGTTCTGCCACAAAATGTCTTACATGTGCCTCATGACTATTTCTGTAGTGTTAAAGCAAAGCACATGTGGGTTTTTTTTTTTTTTAGAACATTACCACCACTTTGGTGAAGTCAAGGCCCTGTAGCTAGCGATGTGCGAATAAATTTGCCAGACACGAATTTGTGTAAAATTTCCACATTTTACCGCAAGCTAATTAATATGCAAAGCTGCGGCATAAAATATATCGCAAGTCAAAATGAAGGTTGCATTCTCAAACGGTGAAGGTGGACACTGGGCAAGGCAATAAGGATCATGGGATGGACACAGAGAAAATAATAATGTTATATTAAAGGAGTGGTTCACTTTTAATTAACTTTTAGTATGTGGCTGATTCTAAGCAACTTTTCAAATGATCCTAATTTTTTTCTTTTTTTTTTATAGTTTATGAATTATTTGCCTTCTTCTTGCTCTGACTCTTACCAGCTTTCAAATGGGAGGCAATGACCCTATCTAAAAACAAATCAATGCATGGTCGCTAGAGTAATTTGGATTCTAGCAACCATATCGCTGAAATTGCAGACTGGAGAACTGCTGAATAAAAAGCCAAATAACTGAAATATGACATACAATAAAAAATGAAAACCAACTGCATCCTAAAAGTTAATTTCAAAGGGGAAAAAAAAACTTTTCAATTGTGAGGGGTCAGGATGCCTTGCAAGTGTACAGATTTTAACACTTGTGCAGATGTGTTCAGTTAACAATACTCAACATCGGCCGGGGGTTTCCTGGGCCCACTTGGGTGCAACCTTAAAGGAGAACTGAACCCTGGAGTTAAAAAAACACTACCTTACAAGACCCCCTCCCTTCTCCCCCCAGCCTAGCTGCCCCCCGGGCAAATGCCTCTCCGTGCAGATTCTGTCCAGCGGAGTTCACGGCAGCCATCTTCTTTTCTTCTGTAATCTTTGGAATGAAACCGGCGTAACAGCGCATGGACAGTTGGAGTAATTTTCTGTTTCGCGACAACTGCACATTCACCGAAACTCGAAAATTGCTGATGCACTGGTCTCATTCCAAAGATTACCGAATCGGCTGAAGATGGCACCTGTGAACTCCGCTGGACAGAATCTGCTCGGAGGAGTAAGTAAAGATTTAGGGGCATTTGCCCGGGGTAGCAGCTAGGCTGGGTGAAGGAGGTAGGGGAGTCTATGTAGGGTAGGGGGTAGGGTTTTTTTAACGTTAGGGTTTAGTTCTCCTTTAAGAGCACCCTACCAAAGTCCGCACAGACACCCCCTAGTGCAACACATTTCCTGCTCCCCAGCAATGCTTCCCTTTTACTTTCTCCTTCCATCTCTGTGATCAGGGGGAGAGGAGGTTGGGAAGGGTTTCCAGAGTCCAGGAGGGGCAGGTTTGGGTCGGCGGAGCCCATCAGCCCAATCTGACCGTGACAATACTCCAATATAAGTACAGTATACATATGAAGAAGGTTACCACATCAGTGATGTCCAAGAACAATCATAGATGATAAATCAGAAGGAACATACCATATTGCACAACTACATTAATCTCCCCTAGGGTCTAACATGGGCCAGGGATGCTAAGGGATGAAGTAAGCTCCAGAACAGTTGTCGCTTTTCAACCCTAATGAACTGTGTGACTACGTGAGACAAAGAGCCTTCTGTAGATATGACGAGTGTGGAACATTCTGATTGTGACAGATGACTGAGGTGAAAAGTTCAGTAGATGAAGAAACAGAGCAGATCGTGAGGCAACAGTAGCTATAAATTAGGAGCAACAAGCAGCGAGGAGCGTCCCCTCCTTATGGTCTCCATTAAAACTGCATAAAAATTGCATTACTTCCAATTAGGATGCTGCTTCCTAAATTGTCTTTGTTTCACTATAAGAGACAAGACCTCTACATATTATATTTATATTTCCATCAATATACAAAAGTGTATAGAAACTGTACAGAAGAGGCTGGAAACCAGAATGGAAACCGGAATTTTCTTCTAATCTCAAAGTTAAGAATGATTTATTTCAGAGCCATATGCCTACAATTCTATATAAAAATGACTAGGCTTCAGCTGAATGACCACAAACCCGTTCCAAATGCTACTCTTTATGCCACATTGCCCTTCCAAATGCAATATTGTCATTACTGTTATGTGTTCCTTCATAATGAGCCAACGGTTTCTCTGTGGCTATATGTTTGGGAGGGTGATGCAAAACATGGCAAAGAACAGACACAGAAATGCTAATGAGAACTCTGTTCCTCAGGGTTGGAAACCAGGGCACCGTCTAGTTACTATAAAAATCTGAATTTGTGACAAATTTTCATTTGCACATAGTACCAAGAATGTACAGTACATAGCTATCGTAGCTATGGTGCCTCTTTCTAAATTTCTATTTTTTAAAATTTGTAAAAAACACAAAAAACCCTAAGGGTCAGATTTATTAAGGTTCGAATTCAAATTTTTGGATTTTTTTTTAGGTCAAAACGCACAAATTCGAATTTTAAATAACCAACTCTAATTTGAATTGAAATGTGAGATTTATCACACCTCGACGCTGAAAACAGTTCTGATTCGTAAATTCGCCATCTAAAACATGCTGAGTCAATGGCAGAGGTCCACCGAACCATTTGAAGTTTTAATTTAGTAAAATTTAATTCAAATTTGATTTGAATTTTCGGGTCGTTCGTATTTGTACATTCGAATTTAAAAAAACTTGCATAACTTCAAAATTCGATCTTTAATAAATCTGCCCCTAATTTAAGACTTCGGCATGTAAAACAGTTGAGGTTATATAGATATCAATGGGAGCTGCACTTCATTTTTACCTTTTTTAACCCATTCGGACATTTAGGGGTTTTCTGCTAGTAATTGCCCCCCCAAAAAAATCTTTTTTTTAATTCATGCTTTTTCTATTTTTCTAAAATCGTTTTTTTTAATTCATGATTTTTCTATTCAGATCTTTCAGAAACTTTCATGGCTTTTGTGGTTTTAGGGAAAATTAGTCTATTTGTGGTTACAAAAACCTCTAAAACTACACAAATTTGAAATTTCATAATTGGGTCTCCCCTGTAAAAATAGGAATCTGCCAGTGCATTAAACTCCACTAACTATAGAAGGAAATGTTCAGGGCTTATTTATTGAAAAATTCCCTCAAAACCCAAATAGCCCTGCCCATCTGTTCTACTTCCTGCTTGCTGAATACTCTGGCAGTGCAGGGGAGGCAGCGGCACTCAGCATGCTGCACTGTAGCATAAGAACCAATCAGCAGCTAGGCTGGCCTGATAGGTTTGCCTTTGATTGTGTGATTGCAGGGCAGTGATTGGCTATCCTCCTCCTACTGTGCTTTTGGTAGGAACTGTTAGGGCATGCCTTCCCCTTATTTGGAACACAGACATGGACCATTACAAATCTATAGGGAGCTCCAAAAAAAAGGAAGCCTTTTTGAAGAGAATATTCATTTTTAGCCCCAAGTAAAGCCAGAACTGTGTATTATTCATTATTGCCTACAAAATTGTTTTTTGTTGCATATCATATATGACACCTTTAAACAAAAGGAAACCTGAAAATCTAGCCTTATATATGGTGCTGTGTAATGTCTTTAATTATTTTATTAAAAAATACCCCCTACTGTAAATTGTGTGAATATTGAAAGAAATATCAAAAATATCATACAAAAAACTAAGACCAAAGTGACTTTATACGGCAGTAAAACTCATCAGTGCCTTTTAAAAAATGAATACAGTATTATATGATAATATACAGATGTTCGGAGGTCCAACATTGCTATAGGAAGTGCTCCTCGTATCTACAGTAGCTGTATTTTGCTTTATTTGCTTATGTAATGTGCCTTGGCTTCTGTATAATGAAAGCAAATGCAAAGAGTGGTGTCAATAGGAGGTTTATGCTTGCCCAACAAGCACATAAAAATTATGACATATTCTGCTCTCAGCGTAAACAACTGGAATTGGTTGTACAGGGAGAGTCCTGCTGAAGTGGAAGACCATGAATCAGGCAATAGGAAGCACTTGGAGATTGAGGAATGTTGTAACCTGTTATCACTGCCCATCTTGCTATACTATGAGTTAGGAGGACACACCACGATTTATTTCTACAGCAAAACGTGTGATATAACTTTAATTTACCATTTCTGAGATTGGTCAGAATAGAGTAGACAGTGAAATGCCCCCCATCACCTTTCACTAAGGGAAAAAACTATAAGCTTGGGGTAAGTAGGCAGTGCCTCCTTTGCTTTGGAGGTTGTTCACAGCCAAAGAAAAGCATCAGGCAAAACCTCAAATGGCAACCTTTAACAGGTAAGAGATACATCTGAACAAATTACATTTTCCTCAGCCTAAAAATGTTAAATACCCATTTGGGTGGCCATAACAGGTGCCAAATGTGGTCTATTTACCTGTAGGATCCAATCAACTAGTAGCATTTTATTTTGTTTGAACGGATCAGATGGGAAGTTATTCCTGTTATTTTATTACTCACTTAACCCTCTGTGTACTTTGTGCCTGGCCCTAGCTGTAAATCCAAACAGGCCAGGGCTGGGTTTCTCAGTAAATAAGCCTGAATGTAAGAAAAAAACATCTAACTTATACAGTTATTCTCTTAAAGTTCCATAGAGATGGCTTTCTTGGCTAGTTACCAGTGAGTGTGCTCAGTTTGTATTTCTGTGATCAGATAAATGAAAATAGTAGCCTAGCATTCTGTGCACTTGCCTTCATTTAGTCATTGAAAACTACAGATCTGACACATCTAGTTCAGTTGCCCTGCAGGAGCGCTCATTCTCTTGATATGATAAATTGGTTACATTTCACGGTTATCCACTTAGAATGGCAAGACCGTAGTCACTTGCAGAAAGGAGACGGACGTGACAAGCAAACCACACAGTATAACAACAGGCAAGAGCATAAACACACAAAGTAGTGCTACACAATCCTAACAGCTTTTTGTAGCGTCGGGTGCCGACTGTGACTCTGTCTGCTCAGGTCTGATCCATACTTCCAAACATATTTCAGCAGCACTCCGATATAGTGAAAATTCTATTTATTTGTGCAACAGGTGAAGCAACGTTTCGGGCTTAACCAGCCCTTTATCAAGTTTGATAAAAGGCTGGTTAAACCCAAAAGTTACTTCACCTGTTGCACAAATAAATTTAATTTTCACTATATCGGACTGCTGCTGAAATATGATTGGAATTAGGCAAGAGCATAAATATAACAGTGGCATCTGCATCATCCGGGCCAGCAGAATGTCAATAGAACCTGATTAATATCAATCAATCGAAAGAGGAATCTTAAATATGTACTGTTTATGGCTCATTCGCTCAGGTTTTACATTTTGCTTATTATTAAGCAAATCTAAGTCAAGCTGTTTAACGATGAGCACTGGATGTGCAATGCTACCAGGGCAGGACATGCATCGGCCATATCTTTCTTGTATTTGAATCAGTCTCCAATATATACCAGAGCCACCGATTAAACATGGAGAAGCGCAACAGGTTAAGGTTCTTGTTAGGAGAGAAAGCTGCTGAGCTGGAGCTGGAGGTGACTGAGCACATGTTGGCGTATGCTGAAAGAATGTTAAGTAAGTTATTGCAAGAGCAAGCAGCGATTGCTTGTGGCAGGTTATCAATTGTGCTGCCGCTGTTGGGCTCTTATTACTTTCCACTCAAACAGATCTTTGTTAAGAAACTGCTTTAAATACAATGATGGGAGCACTGGTGCAGAAAAATGAGTAAAATAATTTGTTAAGCTTCCTGAGCTAAGTGCCTCTTCCGATTGGATATTAAAGTGGCAGTTCACTTTGCATTAACTTTTAGTATGATGTAGACTTCGATGTTCTGAGACAACGTGCAATTGGTCTTGATTTGTTATTTTTGCTCACTTTGCATTGCTGTGAGGCCAACAAACTTAAAGGGGTGCTTGGCTTTTAGTACATTACTATGAATGTCCTATTCCTTGCTTCTTCTGCCCCTTTCCAGTGTTCAAATGGGCATCATTGACTCAGGCAGACAAGAAACTATTGCTCTACAAGGCCACAATTTTATTGTTTTTATTCCTTATGTTGTTATTCAGTCTCTTGCCTTTTCATATAGCAACACTAAGCCCCACACTTCTTATCCCTGGCACAACTAAGGAAACTATAGCAGCCAGCTATTGTGAATATGGTGCCAACTTGGTTGGTTTGGACAACTGCATTTGTGCAATTTGGCACCCAATGCTAAGGAACCTTTATCATTACTGCTTCCAATAAAGACCAACTGAATAACATGGAAGCTGTGCAAGATAATATCCATGACATGCCTACTCAACCCTGGTGCCCATACCTGTTTGTGTAGCTGGCTTTGAAGGAAGTGTCTGCAATTAAGGGCAACATTCCAATTTGAACAGATTTCTTGCCTGAGCCTTAGGGAAGCAAATATATCATGATTTTATAGTTACAAAGACAAGTGATATGTTGGCGCAGTTTCTGTAGGGCTCCACTGAGAGTGAGGTGGGTAAAAATAAATGGTATTGATTGTTCTGCAGGCAACGTAATGGTTGTTGCAGCTTTTTGTGGGGGCAGACTAATACAGAGAACACTGCCACAACATTTTTCCAGCCCAACCCACTGATTAAATCAGGGGACTTTAAATGCATTCACTTTAAATGCATTTTTCATCCTGAACGATGCATAGTATTTCCTAGTGCCAAATACCATAAAAGATCCTAAAGAGCCTAAACTCATCAGTTTCAGCAGTACAGGTATGGGACCTGTTATCCAGAATGCTTGGGACCTGGGGCTTTCTGGATAAGGGTTCTTTCCGTAATTTGGATCTTCATACCTTAAGTCTACTAGAAAATCAATAACATTCAATAAACCCAATAGGCTGGGGTTGCTTCCAATAAGGATTAATTATATTTTAGCTGGAATCAAGTTCAAGGTACTGTTTTATTATTACAGAGAGAAAAAGAATCAATTTTATTATTTTGATAACAAGGAGTCTATGGAAGATAGCCTTTCCATAAACTGGAGCTTCTGGATAATGGTACTTGATTTCTCCGCACATAGGTCATGACATACTACACTTTTCCCTGCCCACTCTCTACCCAAACTCTACTCCTTTCTTGTAGGCCTCAGATTCTTTTCTTGTCCAAAAGACTGTGCCTGACTTTTGTGAAAATACAGGATATTTAGGAGGTATGCACTTATTAAGGAACATGCAAGTATACTATTTCAGGATAGCACTGAGCCATAGGAACTCTGATTTTTGAGTATGAGGACGTCTTACCCCCAACAATTAGGAATCCAAATAGTGAAGAAAAATATTGACTATAATCAGTACTACTTTACAGCTGAAAACGAAGGAATTCACCATTCACCTAGCGTCCATAAACTTTACACTTTATGGGATATGCTTCCCGGAATACACAACTGTTAACACATCAAAACAGGGCACTTTATAGGTCTGGATCATGCGCTGTCTGTAAGAGAAACTAAATACAGACATTTATGTGAGTTCCATTTCTGATGATTGTCTTAAAACCAAGTTTGTCCTACTCATGCAATTTTCACAGCATCATTTCAGAGCAACCTTTTCTTGACTCCTACAGAAAGATAATTTCCAATGTTCTGCGTGTTATAAATCTTACTCAGAGAATAATGATGTCCCAGGGGCTTGAGTTAAGTGAATTGAGACTCATTTTATGGTTTGACTGTGCTTTTTTTTAAAAAAAAATAAAATAAAAATAGATGTTGCAAACTAAAGGATTTCCAGGTAGGAAGCTGTTTGTATTAATGATATAAGATATAAGATGAAAGATGGCCTTTTTTTAAAGCTCTGCCACAGAATGAGACCAGTGGGAAAATATACCCTCGTATAGTTGGTTGCAAATAGAAAGCTTCATTCATGAGCAAAATTAGGGGTGAGTCCGGGGCAAAACAGAAGTGGGGACAGGTGGAGCTAAGATGCATAAGGACTACTTCAGACCCAGGTTGGCACCTCTGAAGATGCAGAGACAGGAATGCTTTCTAAAAAATGAGTTAGTCTTTACTGATAAACAGAGGGGGAACCCAAGAGACTACTTCTTTCCCATAATTAAGATCAGCAGCTCTAAATTTATGGCTAATGTTATTATTCTTCTTTATAACTTGCCTGGATGGTTTTTCTATCGAGTGTGGAAGGAAATGGGGAGAACATACAAGCTCCATGGTGATGGTGCCCAGGACCACACCCATGCATGGTAGAAGTGTTAAACATTGGGCTGTTGGTATACAATATCAGCAGTTGTATGCAATGAACAAGGCTTTGTTTATTCTACCATGTTTAGTCAAGTTGCAAGCAGATCACTTCATATGACAAACTGGGTCTTATCTATTTTGAATAATATCCATTAGTTTTCCAGAAGTCTAAAATGCTCACTGTACAGCAGTGAGCAAGATGCTAGTCTAAACAGACGGTAGCCTGAGCTGGAGCATCAAGTCTTACTACCTTCAGCTAGTCAAGGTTTTATCAATGTCCTTATTTATTTTATTAGTTGTTATAGGTGTATACTACCTGGAGCTTGCCGGCTGTTGTAGAGGAGGAAAACCCTGTAATTTTAAGCATACTAAAATACTTACAGAGAGCTATTTCACACCGAATTTTTATGAAAAAGCCAGAAATTTCACAATGGAATTTGTACGTACTACTGAATTTATGGATTTGCATGCTTCCTACACATTCAGAAGAAGACTGATGACAGCTGTAGCCAAGAATGCTTAAAGCTATGACAGATGGGATGTTTAGTACCCTCATTTAATCTCCTCCAGGACAAGCCTACTTACAGGGACGTACTGTATGTAAAACATATATATCCATTACACATGCATATTGCCTAAATGTATGTTGTTGACACTGAAGAAGAGTAAGCCATCATCAGCCTCCATGTAAACAAAAGGCTACTTTTAACCTTTGCCCCCTCCAAAGCCCACCCTTCTAAACCTGGATCACCTAAATTGGCCTGTTTGCGGAATGTTAATCTGAGAAATAAGAAGTATTGCAGAGTAAGTGCCCCACCAATTCAGGTCCTCTTCTCTGCAATCTTCTGACTGGAGCATGAATAGTTGATGTCTTTCCAGACCTGAATGCACATGCTTGATGTCAGCTGTCACAGAAAAGGAGACCCAAAGCTCTACAAAATAGTGCATTCCCATCCCATGGTGCTACATTTAGGGGTCCTATGGTTGCCACATTTTCTGAAAAAAAATACCAGCCTTCCATTAGTTAGACATTTCCTCACTGTAAATAACATTGCCATGAAGCATCATTTTTAAGTTTCATTACACGGCACAAATTTTGTCATCCTGTCACAGAAATATCAACCTCCCTTTATATAAACCGGTGACTTTTTTTTTTTTGAAAATCCATGCACATGAAATTTGGGGGGGGGAATCCTTTTACCCCCTCCAAATTTCACTTTTGAAGATGGAGAATGAAACATAATATGGGCAGGGTACAGAGATTGCAGCAAAGTCCATAGTAATAAAATATTTTCCATGACTATAGTAATTCTAATTGCATCTGTTGCATTGTGCCGTGAGCTCCTGCACTCCCATACTAAAAACAAAACTTGCAACCCAGCTACAATACCATTGTCACCTTTGATCTTAATATGCCTTCCAGCAGTGATGGGTAACCTGCAAGCTTCTACAACCATCACATGTGGCCCCTGAGCATTTAGAAGGGCCACATGTTGTATTCATTTAATATCATTTAATGCCTCGTTACTTAGAACTCTTATAGGTCACAATACACTATGAAGCTCTTCTGATGCTCAACTACAGTTCCTGTAATCCTCAATAAAGCTGGACATATTTGATTAAAACCATCTTTAAATGCACTAGGTAGTGTTGGTCCATTTTTTTGAAATGTGAACAATACATTTGGGGTGCCCACAGAGTAAGTGATATACTGCAGCACCAATTATCTTTAAGCCTGCCATAGTGCACATTTTAATGATCTGCTTGTAAGAACTTTGGTGGATCAATATGTGGATGAGTAATTCTAACAGATCTCCTGTGACAATGATTGATCCCCCGGTGCATAATTTAGAGGATATCCAGAAAATATCCACTGCAATGGGAAGCAAGAGTTGAAAGCAGTTCAAACCAAAGATGTCAAACAAGGATGTCAAAAAGGAAGCACCACTTCCAGTAGATTGGTGGCTCCATTGCAACAACTTCATGCACCACTTCACCACTGGTGTTATTTTAGGTATAGCACAGCAGGTTGTGCATATCTGCATTAGACAATGTATTCTAGAATGTAAAGGAACTGTACTAAAGTATCATTATCCTACAGCAGTTGTTCCCAAAATGTGGAATCCCTAGGGTGTGCAGAGCCTTGGCTGGGAGCTCAGTATGAAGACCACTGAAGGACATATTTGAGTAGAATGCCTTGAAGGTATGATGGAACATGGTTTGGGGAGAACACTTATTTGATATCCTAGATATACTCGTAACTATGGCTGAATTGATACAGTAAATTATTTCATATGTGTAACCATGTTATAGGCTTAAAGGAGCCTTGCCAAATGTTGGACCTCAAAGGGGTATTTGAGCAAAATAAGTCTGAAAACCTTTGTTTTAGACTAGAGGAACCACACTTCAGAAACTAAAATGATGCATCAGGAATAATGCAGCACATGAAAAACAGTTCCACGTGCTGCAAAGATCTAACAGAGTTTTATTCATAATCGTGCTTCATGAACTTCGTCAAAATTCTAATGATGAATGAACACAAAAAAGACAAGGCATAATAACACAAGATGAAAACCGGCACAGTTCCAATGAGGGATATGCAGTCTCTCATGCATTTATTTGAAACAGTATTAAAAACCAGCCAGCCACTAAATTGACAGTAAACTAAATTTTTATTGAGCTGTTAGTACATTTGGATCAGTTAATCAGAGGACGAATAATAACAATGTGAGTTACTGTTAGAATTGAACCAAGCACGTCACACAGCTCACCATGTCACCAGCATGTTACCATTTGGGGAACATGACATCACCCTCTCTATCTCTTTGTCTTGCAGCAGGAAAATTTCATTGTGGATACTAAGTTGGATATTATTCACTGTTTTGGAAGTACATGCACATGTCCTTAAAAATGCAATATCTATATTTATTGTGCTTCCATTTTTCCATCTTAAAGCACTAGACTGAGAGGCACATCTAATTAAAATTAATGATTGCTCAACAGAAGGAACAGTTATTGGAAAGTGATTGAGAGTCCTAAACGGCATTCATTTCCCAGTGACAGATAAGCTTCTGCTTCCAAGAAATTAAGAAATAGTCAGATAAAGAACTTATATTTAAAGAAAGGCTACACCAATTATTCCAGGATGTAAGGACAACTAATTGATGGATTTTGTTCTGAATTCAGATTCATTGACAATAATGAAATTGATAAGTAATTATTAAATCCTTAAAAGCTGCAGGTCATGGAAAGGTCCTAACATAATGGACATGAGGATCTGGATGGTGGCAACACCTACAGCTTTCAACCCATGGTGTAAAAGTGTAGAACGTATTCAATGCTCTGTTGTTTCACAGACTTCAGTTTCATGTTTAACAAAAGGCAAAGTGAAGCTTCCTCTATATGCAGAGCTGCCAATCAAAGGCAGCACTGAATACAGTGAAAGGCACAGCTGTTTGTGCTTAAAGGAAAACTAAACCCTAAAAATGAATATGGCTAGAAATGCCATATTGTATAAAATGAACTTATTGCATCAGCCTAAAGTTTCAGCTTGTCAATAGCAGCAATGATCCAGGATTTCAAACTTGTCACAGGGGGTCACCATCTTGGAAAGTGTCTGTGACACTCACATACTCACTGGGCTCTGAGCAGCTGTTGAGAAGTTAAGTTTAGGGGTCGTCACTAATTATCAAGCAGAAAGAGGTTAGGCTGTAATATAAGCTGATGCTACAGGGCTGAATATTGAATCCTGATGCTAGTTGCACTGGTTTCTTTGCTACCATGTAATAATTATCTATATTAATTACTGATCAGCCTTACAGTATATTGTGACATTTCTATTCTATGTGTACTGTATATTTTGAGTCGGTCAGTCCCTAAGCTCAATAAGTGACTGCAGCACAGAGCATGTGCAGTGAATCAGCAGAAAAGAAGATGGGGAGCTACTGGGGCATCTTTGGAGACACAGATCTTTACTGCTTAAAAGCTGTGGTTGCCTTGGGCTGGTACAGAAGCCCAAAACATAATGTACAACATTTCTAGCTACTTCTTTAGTTAAGCTTTACTTCTCCTTAAAAGAGTTGCACCTTAGGACTCAACACGTGGGGCAAAGTGCACTTCAAAACATTGGGGTGAAATTGATGTTTCCTACTAACAGTGTTCCTTTGGATTTTATACAGCATCCTCGCCAGCAACTGTATGTAATATGACACTTACTTGTGATAAAACTTGTGATCAAACTAGTGACCTCTAAGACATATGAAGTATTAGCATATACAATGACATATCCGATCATTAATAAAAATGTATCCCAATGGTCAAATATTCAAGGGGCAAAATATACTTGTATTCAACATCAGCACAAAAAAAGGACATATGCTGGGTATCCCTTTTGGCTTTTGTTGCACTATGGAATGTGGAGGTAATTTATCAAATTAATTAAACTCCCTTTAATGAACTCCACCTTAAGTGTAAATCTGAGACACAAGCTGGGAGATTGGGATAGAAGGACCTTATTTATACAAAGCTCAATAGCTTTAAACCTAACGCCACCTTCCAATGACATGACATCTGGAGGTAGTAGGGTAGAAACAAAACAATTATATGTGGGTATGGAACACTGTGTTCAAAAAATAAAATTGATCACATATCAGTTATACATTACGCCTTTGCTACTGTCCCCCTACCCCAGTTAACAGCACAAAGTTACTGAATGCTAAACTAAAGTGCACCAGTGCTATACAATCAACACCTGGCAGCCAAACTTAAACCATCTTTACATTAATGCTGAGAATATGGAGCAGCTTCCCTGGTCAATGCTGCCGTGCACTGAAAACAGCCTTATTGCCTTCCTCATGCAAAGATTCTTATTTGCTACAGTTCATGGCAATAGCACCCATTTTGCTGCCACAAGAGCAGAGACTGCAACTCACCAATTATTATTCAACATTTTCCTGGGTAACTTATGTACCAAAAAGCTACTGAAAGGAAGAAATGTTGGCTCCATGTAAATTGATAATTATTGACATTGTACTGAGATTGTAATATAGAATATAGTCTTTCAAGGACCATTGTCTCCCTGAAGATACTGCCTCTTACTGACCCAATTTCAAGGAGTGAGTGAATGACTATGGCACGCCTATAATTCACATGCAAAAACATTATCAATCAATGCTGCTGCAAATACCTTAAGGAAATATTAAATATAAGCAATTCAGTAAGATATCACTGCCTGCAGAAGGCTTTATATGCATGTTGGGAGCTGTAGTTCCTAGCTTAGCAAGAGAGCAAGCCCGGTTGCCGATCCCTGAATGAAAGGGAGCAAACCAACCTCTCTGAGCTATTGCTGCACTATGGCAAACGTAGGACAGAATCAACAAGTCACCAATCTCTTTCCTTCGGCACAGATGTTCCCATTTTTTGAATGAACAGCATTTTTATTCGGAATAAAACATTGCCAAAGAAATGCACAGGGTTGGGTATCTGTGCTGCAAAGCTTAAAAAAATCTTCCTCCTTTATGCCATTTCTTAACATGCTCAATGCATACCCATTCCCTTTATTTGTATTCCAGAAGCCTATACGTTGGTGAGTTCTCTTTTTAGGAAGCGGCTACCTGCATTTTTCACCCCCCCCACCAGCACACTCATTCACAAATTCACACCATCCAATCAACACGACTTGGGTACAATCCATGGAAAAAAACAGCCTGTGTTCAACACTGCAATCCTGTAGCTCCAGCTAATAATGTGCATGGGTGGAAGAAACTGTGACATCACCGCCGCTTGCAACAAATGAACAGCCGAGCAAATACAGCAGTTGGAAAAATCTTAATGCATAATAAAGGAATTGAATCTTGCCCTCTCTATCATAGCCAGAATAATACCGGCAGTGCTATCAGAGCCGGGCTTCCCTATCAATTCAATGACATGTTACACATTTCCAACATGCTGGCCGTTCATTAACGTTAACAAGTGAATGAACTGGAAAAACAAAGTGACTTCTGATCGAATCTATTGCAATGCAGCTGCTTTAAGCCTTCTGTAAACAAGACTGCAGCGGGGTGCACAAGGCACAGAGTAGTGCTGCTGCCACTATATTTGTCTCTGCCCCAGCGACAAATAGTTCTACTGCTCTTATCTTTGTCTCTGTCCCAGCTGCAGTCCAACGCAGGCAGCAACTTTCTGCCACGTGTCACTTTAAAAAAAAACTTCAGTGTATACACAAGACAAAAAAAAAAATGTATGGTATTAAACAGGACAATCACTACTGTTTGATCAGAGAATTCTTCCAATTGCGAACATGCTTAAAGCGTCAAAAATGTGATCAGAGTCCAAAAAAGGGAAAGCAAACAAAATGGACACGGTTACCTGAATCTGAAAGCACGGAGCTATAAATGCAAGTTTCACCCCGTGTGCCAATTGTTACTGCATAATGTCCAAAAACTCCATAAAAATGAAATACATCTGCACACAGGCCCATACTGTAACTATTGCATGGCTACTATGTATTTAAATTAATAGATGCAACATACATTTATTATATTGACTGTGCTTGCTCATTCCTATAATGATTAAAAAAAAATAAAAAAACAAAACATAAACCTTGCTGCATTTGAGGATGAGAATTCCAAGACTGGGGTTAATCAAAGAACAAAAAGGAGGGAAAGAAGTTCTTTCAGTTATTTGAGCTTCCTACCTATATACCTGAAAGACGGTTAAGTCCAGAATTGTTCTTCAATTTGGGTATGAAAACTTTTTTTGCTCTTCTGATGTTGTGTGATGAGGCAGGGTGCTGCATTGCACAGCTGATCCTGCACCGTGCACTTGAGAATGCGCCACTGGTTAATATTACCACTGGCCCCAATACACAAAAGGAGAGGGAACATGCAGCGCATTAGCTGCCTGAACTCACGTCTTCAACTCGGAGTTAAACTCAGTTTGCTGTTGATACATTAACACTTCCATGACAGCCAAGACTCTAAAAGGAAGAAGGTCTTTGTGCTCAATAATTCAACCCTTCTTAAGTGCCTGGGCATGCTTAGAACCCATTTGTCCCCTGGTTCACAAAGGGTAACGTTATTTATAAAATATTGTTTAAAAAACAACGAGAGAGAAAGGGAGTTAATGGTTGGATCTTTGAAGGCAATGCAAACGGTGGTTAGTAAGGGTGATTCATTTCACAGGATCATCACACATCACAGTTTGAACAAGCACAATAATGTTACACAGCACAATAAAAAGACAGCAATGGTACTCACAGCACATCACAGGGATAGAAAAACACTCACAAAAACACCCTCCCACGGAACAGAAAGCATCTACCTTCTACTTTATTCTCCATTGAAAGTCCAGCTTAGAAAAAAAAAAAAAAAAAAAAAAAAGAAGTCCACTTTCAGAGAGCGCGCTCCTGGGTAGGACGGGCCATGCTAAAGTTTGTCTTTTGTTTGAAAAAAAAAAAAATCTTTGGGCCCCCCTTCCCTCTTTCTTTGTCTCTTTTCTAAACTTTGCCTCCTGTTGTGACTCTGTAGCAAAATCTCCTACAACACGTGCCCCAGGTAAACAGCCCACCTCCTCTCCTCTGCCCAACTTGCTGGCTTCACACTCTTGCCGCCAGTAGGCTTAGCTGTGCCCCTGAGTGCAGATGCAGGCTTTGCACAGTCCCCTAGCCTGGCACTCTAACCTTGCCCTCTCTGTCTCTGCTGCTGCCTGTGAGTAAGTAAGAGTGCTGAGGAGCTGACTTTCCAGGAATGCAGGTGGGCTCCGGCGCTGTCCCTGCAGCAGTGCTGATCAGAGCACGCCTCTGCTTTTGTTTCCACCTCTCTTCTTGCCCTCAGATGACAACCGTCTGCTTGTGCAGGGAGGGGCCGCCTGAGCCCCCCTTTGGATTGCCTGGGAAGCCTGCCGCCTTGCTTCTTTTGTCCTCTCGGTGCCTCCGTACCTGCAATGCTGCAGAGCAAGCTTCCCTTTTCTCCCCTTCTCTCTGCATTATGACAAATCAAGGCAGGCAGCTGGGCTGTGAGCACATCAGAGCAGGGAGAGACCGAAATAGGCACTGGGGGTCTGCTGATCGGAACTGCAGTGGCAGAGACAGGGGGAGGGGGGTCACAACAGAGCCCCCACTATTCTACTATAAACCCACTTTTTTGCTCTCAAATAGAATTCCAGTTTCCAGAGATTCTGCAGATTATTTTTATGTTACATTATACTGGTTCTCAGAGCGTTAGTTAAATGATAACCTTAATGATGATGAACGCTCCTTCCCTGATCCCCTCTGGGACAATGCTCTGTGCTAACCCTAACATTAACTCTTAAAATGCTAACCCTAGAACCATGGGTGTCCATAGAAAATTTTACAGGGCAGGGGCAAGTAAGCTAATATCACATTAATATCACATAGGGTTGGTTGCCACTGAAGATGAACCTAGTCATGACAATGCAGCAGATAACATAATTAAAGAGGTGGTTCACCTTTAAGGTAACTTTTATTATCATATAGAATGGTTAATTTCAATTGGTTTTCATAATTAATTTTTTTATAGTTATTTGCCTTTTTCTTCTGATTCTTTGCAGCTTTCAAATGGGTGTCGCCGACCCCTTCTAAGAAACAAATGCTCTGCAAGGCTACAAATGTATTGTTATTGTTAGTTTTTTTATTACGGATCCTTCTATTCTGGTCCTGTCGTATTCATATTCCAGTCCCTTATTCAAATTGATGCATGGTTGCTAGGGTAATTTGGACCCTAGTTACCAGATTGCCTAAGATGCAAATTGACGAGCTGCTGAATAAAAAGCTAAATAACTCAAAAACTTCAAGAATAAAAAATGAACCCAATTGTCTGAGAATATCACTCTCTTCATCATACTAAAAGTTATCTCAAAGGTGAACCATCCCTGTCTTGAGGTGGGAAGTATAAAAAAAACTTTTTCTGTTGTTGGGAATTAACAAACAATTTATTGGAAAAGCTGAAAAAGTCATGATGGGGCAACTGCCCCCTCTTGCCCCCTCCTACGGACACCCATGGCTAGAACCCCCTGCTATTGTTGCAAAACTGGCTGTCAGGGAATGCTGGGAACTGTAGTTCAGCAAGAGAACCCCAGACCAGCTATAACTTATAATGAAGGTCATTAATTTACTGAACATTAAACCCAATGTAAAAAAGCATGGATAAAAAGAAAAAAACAAATCTGTAAATAAAACTTATAGCGGCAGGGTAGGGGGGCCTTAACATGTATTTAATAAGCTGATTTTTTTTTTGGTTAAAATTGATTTTTTAAAGGGCCACACACAAAGGCTGAACAAGCCAAGGACCTGTGCCTGCAAGAGTTAACTGCCCTGATTAAATATTAACGTCCATTCACTGCTTTGTGTAAAGACCCCGATTAGAGACAACGCAAAGCTGTCATCTGATGGGGGATCTCGGCGGAGTTGGGAACAGTATTTGTAGAGCTCAGTTTTATTTACATGAATACGGAGAATGATAGAGCACATTATGCAGCTATGGGGAACTTGTAAGCACTAACAAGCTGGACTATCACAGTATAAGTATTTCTGTGTAATTTGTATGCTTGATGTTTACACCCCTCTGTTGTGCATATGTTGGTGTCATGGAAATACCTGTTAAACATAATATTAATTAAATTCTAACATTGAATGATAACTTTAGGAGAATGCAAACATATAAAATATGCTGTTTGTTGTCACTCTTGAACTCCATGTGCTAAACTGTATATAACATGTTTTTAAAGCTATTGCAGGAATGTTTCTGTGTGTGTATGTGATTATTGGCACTATTTTTGCACTAGCTCTGCAGCAAAAGCTAAGCTGCAAATTGATGATGAGGACCCTGTGTCTAAGGCCTCTTGTGCACTGCAGGGGTGAGAAGGGCCCCTCCCCACCAGCGCTGAGCAGAACACAAAGAAAACGAATTCTCTCTTCTCTTGACAGCAACAAGGATGATGTCACATGTAATATTTAAGCTTTCTAAATAATCCTAATGTGCACGCGGGGCTGGAGGGAGGGATGTGCAGGGCACTAGTGTTGTTGGAACATTCAGGCCCCAGAAAGCAGTTATGGGGGGGGGGGAAGAAACAGGGATATCCAAAATAACACCCTTCCAATGTCAAAGTCCTAAAAGTGACCCTGTGCACACAGAACTACTTGAATAGGACAGAAATGTGAATGGACATGAGAAATCTGAGCACAAATGTCACACACATGGGTGCCCTTGGATGACATTCTAGGGCAGTGATCCCCAACCAGTGGCATGTGAGCAACATATTACTCACCAACCCCTTGGATGTTGCTCCCAGTGGCTTTAAAGTAGGTACTTCTTTTTGAATTATTGGCTTAAAGGCAAGCTTTAGTTGCATAAAAAAACAGGTGTACTGCCAAACAGAGCCTCCTATAGGCTGCCAGTCTACACAGCAGCTACCAATTGCCAATCACCCCAGGTTCTTACCTATTTTTTTTTACATTAATTTTGTTTGAATGTGGCTCACAGATAAAAAAGGTTGGGGACCCCTGTTCTAAGGGGCTGTGCTTCCCATATTACATGCAATATTTTAAAGAATTAATTCTGAACTACAGTTGGTCCCCATCAAATGCATAATTATCATTCTTGTAGGACACCTAAATCTCTAAGCTGTATAAGTTTGTGTTATAGTCCTTCAATGGACCAATTTTATAGCTTGCTTGTTCTTGTAAAACCCAATAAAACAATACAGTTGGTCCCAGCAGCAAAAGCCAGTGTCAGTGGGTGCACCATGGGTCATGTAATCTCCAGGGGTCAGCTCAACTGCAAATTGCTGTTAGTTTGTGGATATTTGCATGTGCAAAATGTTTGTTTTAAAGGGATACTGTCATGGGAAAAAAAAAAATTTCCAAAATGAATCAGTCAATAGTGCTGCTCCAGCAGAATTCTGCACTGAAATCCATTTCTCAAGAGAGCAAACAGATTTTTTTTATATTCAATTTTGAAATCTGACATGGGGCTAGACATATTGTCAATTTCCCAGCTGCCCCAAGTCATGTGACTTGTGCTCTGATAAACTTCAATCACTCTTTACTGCTGTACTGCAAGTTGGAGTGATATCACCCCCCCTCCCTTTTTCCCCCCAGCAGCCAAACAAAAGAACAATGGGAAAGTAACCAGATAACAGCTCCCTAACACAAGATAACAGCTGCCTGGTAGATCTAAGAACAACACTCAATAGTAAAAACCCATGTCCCACTGAGGCACATTCAGTTAAGCTGGCCATAGATGCAAAGATCCGATCGTACGAATCATCGTACGATCGGACTTTCCCATCTCCCGACCCACCACTAACCATTCAGATCAAAGTCTTACCAGTCAGATTAGTTAAAGAACAGATCAGCAATGTTCTGCCCCTGACAGCAATCGTACGATATCTATGTCCAACCAAAGCTAGTGACAGTCTCCCACTGAAAATCGTACGATCGGCAATACACGCAGAGATATTATCGGCAGCCAACAGAAATTTTCTAACCTGTCCGATCGAGCAAACGACCGATCTCCGCCGGATGAAAAATGTCGGGACTCTCCACACACTGTTCGAAAATCGTACGAATCCTCGATTCGTACGATCAGATCTTTGCGTCTATGGCCAGCTTTACATTGAGAATGAAAAACAGCAGCCTGCCAGAAAGCATTTCTCTCCTAAAGTGCAGGCACAAGTCACATGACCAGGGGCAGCTGGGAAATTCACAAAATGTCTAGCCCCATGTCAGATTTCAAAATTGAATATAAAAAAATCTGTTTGTTTTTTTGAGAAATGGATTTCAGTGCAGAATTCTGCTGGAGTAGCACTATTAACTGATGCGTTTTGAAAAAAAACATGTTTTCCGATGACAGGATCCCTTTAACTTTTTATGCATCAGGCACAATTTCTTGTAAGGCCAAGATTACACTTACATTCTGGGAGGAAATTGCATGGGGAAAAAAAAAGCAGTGACTGTGATTGTATATTTTTATTTCTATTTTTTTATTGTTTATTTTCTTTTGAGTGCTTCTACAATACAGCTTTCATTCTCGCTTCTGCTCGCAGTTAAATATCCAAGCCTGATTCGCAAAACAACAGCAGCAAAGAATACCTAAAAATCACCAATAATGAAATTAAGCCCAAATGCAAATTGCTGACATAATACCATAAACAACCCTGTTAAACTAAAATAGTAAAGTTAGCCATATATGGAAAGTTCCACTTGTTTGGGGAGGTCAGTCTTTGCCACCCCAGAGGTCAGCCAAGTCAGGCTCATCCAATTGTTTAAGCCTCAGGCCAATGAGCAGATCATAACAGGGATATCATAGGAAAGTGTCTTACTAGCTATTGTACCCACAGTGCAGTCAAGTGGCCATAAAACTTTGGAGCACTAATCTGCCTTTGATTTAAGCATCTTGCAAACATATGAAAATCCAAGCTCTTACACCTGCAGGAAATTGCTTAAATAACCCCATTAATTTCAGTGTAGTCAGTGAAATGCATCTCCTTTGTACAAGCCATAGCTTGGGGTGGCACCCAGTTTCATGGGGGAACTAGCAATATACAAGAACATGATAGCTGTGCTCATCTGGAAACTATTCAAGTGATAAAGAGACAGGAATTTTTTTATACAGTTGTTGGCAGGACACTGCAATCTAAACACATTTGAATGATAACAGTGACAGAGGCGACAGTGTCATAAACCGTACAGAACGATCTGCCTGACAGTTGCTCTTAACCCTTCCTGCCAGTTGATAGTAAGTCAGATGAGAGATAAGGGATCCCATTAATAATTTACAATCATTGATTGATAAACCCTCCTCAGCCTTGAGTAGCCTGTGCATCTTATCTGTAGAATGTAACATTGCGCCCTATATATAGACCAGCACACAGGAGCTGCTAGATATGTCTGCACAAATTCTTTTTCCAGCTTATTTCTGGACAGGGCTGAAAATAGCACGCCAAAATATGTTGACATGCCAGTTCGTTATATTGTCATGTATACAGAAAACTTTCGAATGTATGTGAGGGCTTTTTTTAATTAGTACGTTTTCGAAGCCTATTTGATTATTTGTACAGTTATTCACTGTAGAAGCTTTGGGTCTTTGTCAGTGAAGGACTTCAAATAGGCTTGCCACGTTTTCCTAAACTTTTGCCGGCTGGTGGGGGGCGGGAACAAAAAGGGGCGGAGTGTGACATCAAAAGGGGTGGGCCATGATGTAAAAGGGGCAGGGCCGTGGCACAGAGATATCCAGACGGAGAACTAAAGTTAAGTTTCCAGGGCATTGGGGGCGGGCCGAGGGGTCTTTTTAAGGGTATTACAAATTTAATGGCAGCTACATTGTGTAATACCGACCCCGGCCTTGGCAGGTGTTTTACCGGCTAATATACTTGTAGAGAGTTTCAAATGTAATATTATTGTGTAGGCCTCTTTTGCAGCTTCAAAGTGACCAAAAAAATTTGTCAATGCATACAGTATTTTGCCTGGTTCATCTACAACCTTGCATGCCCTTGTTTTCTTCCACCTACCAAAGCAGAGATGTTGACTAATCCCTTCTAGTAAGACAGTAAACGAGTCCTGGATTTTTCTCAAAACTATTATACTAATAGGCAACCTGACTGTAGAAACTGCTGGGTTCACTTTAATATTACGTTTTATCTACATGGACCCAATATTTTAATACAAATAATGGCTTCAGGGAGCCTGGAGTTGTTTTTGGCACCTGCAGGGGGCAATGAGCGCTGTGTGAAAGTCTGAATTCCCTACTAGGAAAAACATTTATGCGCAATGCATAGGACTTGTTACTGACTTGTGGCGGAATCATTTTTCCCATTGTAAAAGTCAATAACACTATTGCAAAAGACCATAAACCACGAGGGACCAAGCTAATGTTTTATAGAGAATAATTTAATGAAAAAACTTAATCTTCCTACATATGAACTCAGGAAAATAAATGAACCTCAGACTTTATTGTTTACATTTGTTATCTGCTTTGGTAAAAAGTGAAGAAGCCTAGAGCCTATTAGGTTTTTATTATTATAAATGATTTAATAACTTCCTTTAATCAGTCGTGACAGAGAACACAAGCTCTCAGCATTAGGATGCTTTGGCTCGGTCTGTTCAATTAGTATTCATACAGAGTTATGGCACAATAATAGCAGATTTTATTGCCATGGGTTGTCCATGTGTATCGATTTATAATGATATAATATATTCTAAAGAACTATATCAAAGTAAATTACATACATTTGCATAGGCCAAAATACATACAGAATCTGATTAGGTTTCTTTTCCAAATTATTTTTGATGGCTTGTCATTCTGCACTTCACTATGCTCAAGTATCATGCCTCTCACATTAGTTATTTCTATTTCTGAAGCCAGTTTATAATGTCCTTCCCAACCATTTGGAGAGAGCAGATATTGTGCTGTTTCTGCTGATCACTATGCTGTGGTTGAGCGGCATGCCACCTCCCTAAAATTCTGCTGGCCTAGGCCTGGACCTTTGTAACCTTTCCACAAATCCGGGCCTGCGCACGCTTGCCCCATTCTGCCCCCCTATTGTGTCATCAGATATTGGCGGCTCTATAAATGGAGGTGATGGCGAGGTTAGGGTCGGGTGCGCGTTGGGAGCGAGCTAATATAATTTAATCAAATTCATACTAGGTTTACATGAGATCTAGTAACCCATCAAAACCAATCCAAATGGTCATTTAAAGGCAAGAATGTCATTACTGCCTACAATAGGGTAAGTAGAGGATTTGCAGCTTGCTCCCAATGTCGCTCACTAACTGCCAGGTCTAAATGATGTGCAAGGGAGCTGGAGAGAGGATGCACATGTGCCCTTCTTACAGCCCTGCAGAACACTGCCAGGGAATCACAAGGTCTGTGTGCTCCATTTTGGAGTGTAGGACCTGTGACTTGGGTGCTCAAAGTTTATACCTATTTTTTTGCATTTTGCACTGTGCCCTGTGGGAAGTATACAAGCCCTCTGATGTTTAATTTCAAATAGGTGAATGCAACAGTCTTATTGTGGTAAGTGTAGCTGGCGTATTGCAAATGCAAATGTGGCAATCTGTTCCCACCGGCTGTCAAGAAGTGGCAGACATAGAAATGGAGTTATGGGACATGGAGCTTGTGAAATGATCAAATAGTGTGCTGTTGTGCATTTTAGTAAACAAAGTAATTGCCCCTGGGCTGATGTTTCTGCGTACCCCATACTGGCCCTGTTTTTTACTAGATGTTATTAGAATTCCCCCACTTGGAGGGCCTGGAGAAATGTTCGTCTGCAAAGGGGACCATTAGCAAATTACTAGGGCAGCTTCCATTGAAGCCCATCTGCAATTATTTTTTAAAAGAGAAATAGACACCAAAAAGTCATAATAAAATAGCAGAATGGGTTAATCTAATATATGCTGATTTGATGTTTCTGAGAGTTGTTGACTTGAAAACAACCAGAGAGGATGTGAAGTATATAAAGCACAGTATGTTCTGGCTAGCCAGTATTAGTGAGTGAACTTTACAATGTAATGCTAAAGTCAGCTTTTCATTTATTTCTTTACCTTAATCTAAAGGCCTGCGGTGTTTTATTAGAGGCAAGAAATTTTTAATAAGCAATGTCAGATTGGGATATTTAAGTAGATAGGCATTGATCTGGCAGTCAAGAGAAAAACATTTAAAAAGAGATAAATAGCCAGTGAGTGGACAATGCTTGGTTTAAGATTAACTAAGCATTTAACATATGTGCACTGAGAAATGGAAGCCTTCAATTTAGAATATCAAATAAATGAATGCGATTGATTTATGACTGAAATTCAAATTGTTTCATATTCAGCACATATAAAATCAAACAGGTAGCTCAACGCATTTCACTTGGAGTGGCCGCGCTTCCTCCGTATAACTCGCTGGTGCCCAACCATAACTATTTATACCCTTTCAGGGCTTACGCCTGCACACTTACGGGTGCAGGTGTAACTTCACTAGCGAAAGAGACAGACGCTAGCGATCATTCGCACTCTATTGCCAGGTGAATTTTTGCTCTGGCGAATGGACAATACTCTGCAAATTCACTAAGAATTGGATTTTACTGAACGTTACCTCTTTCGCCAGACTTGCCTTCACCAGCTCAGACCAGGTGAAGTGCATTGGAGGACATAGATCTTCCTCAACCATCTGTTACATCATATTTTTAGTGGAAAAAGTCCCAAAAAACGCTTCCGTGTTTTCTTTTTTTCAGAGTGATAGCCTGCAAAAGTCCTCACAATTTTTTTTTGGGTAACCGGGTTCCTCCATATATTTTCTAGCATATGGAACATTAACTTATGTGTAGGGCATTATAACAACTCTATTGTCTTTATTAAGGTTCCCTGGACTTGTGTAATGTAATGTATTTGCTACAACATATAAGTCCATTCAACTTTATAATTTCCCGCCGTATGCAAATTAGCCTGAGCGAAGACCTCTAACGAAGTTGCACTAAGCATAATTGAACGCTAGTGCATCTTCGCTTTGATTGCCGAAGTAACGCTAGCGAAAATTTGCCAGTGTTCTTGTGCCCTGGACGCAACTTTGCAATTTAGTAAATTAGAATTTTCGCCTGGCAAAGTGTTGCGATGGCTGCGAAGCTTTCGCTGGCGAATTTTCGCCACTTAGTAAATTTACCCCATTAAAGGACTGGTTTGGGTATATTCACGTTTGGCATACCTGGCACTATTTTCTGAGCACTTCACTCTGATTGAGTGGATATACTGTACTACACTATATGCTCTCTCATCTGCGTGCGCTTCCTTTCTAGTGTTCACAAGTTGTTACGTTTTTGGACTGGAGATGAAACGTAATCACCCAGAAGGCTAAGGGGCAAATTCACTAAGCGCCGAAGCGCCTAACGCTAGCGTCAATTCGCTAGCGTTGGTCATTTTCATTACTTCGCAAATTCACTAACGGACTCTGGCGTAAATTCGCTAGTGTTACGTAGCACCCTTACGCCTGGCGAATTTTCGCAATGGACGTAACTACGCAAATTCACTGACGTGCGCAGTGTACTGAACACTACCTTTTACACTAGACTTCCTTCGCCACCTCAGACCAGGCGAAGCGCAATAGAGTAGATAGGGATTGCTTCAAAAAAAGTTCAAATTTTTTCTAAGTCCCAAAAAACGCTGGCGTTTTTTCTATATTATGGGTGATAGGCTGAAAAAGATCGAAATTGTTTTTGGGGCTCCCCTTCTTCCCCCCTACATTTCCTAACTCATGGCAACTTAACTATACAGTGGGCAAAAACATTTTTTTTATTTGATGTTTTGAAGGTTTCCCAGGTATTTGTAGTGATTCTACGTATTCCTCCATTGAAATTTGAATTTGGCGCCGTATGCAAATTAACCATCGCTAGTGTAACTTCGCTTCGCTTAGCGAATCAACGTTAGCGCAACTTCGCAACCTTACACTACCCCTGAGCGCAACTTCGGATTTAAGTGAATTTGCGGAGCGCTGGCGAAACTACGCCTGGCGAAGTGTGGCGAAGTGCGGCGAAGTTCAACCTGGCACAACAACGAATCTTAGTGCATTTGCCCCTAAATCACAAACATACATATACCAATTGTATTCAGTGACTGCCAGTTGTATTATCTTGCTCCTATCTTTATTCCGAATCACTATTTCTTTGGGCTAATCAGTATCTCTAAATGGTCTGTTCACACCCTGGTTTGTTTATGGTTTTTCACTGCTGGCAGCATTGTGCTGTCAGAACTTCACACCGTCTTCAAAGGAAATCGGCAATGTACTTTAATAGAGGAGTATGTTGCAGTCCATCTGCTTCAGAATAAAGAAGTAATTTGGCATTAGGAAGACTATAAACATTCAAATGCTCCATATTGTTACAGAAAATGTTTGATTTCCTACCTGTGTACACTTGATTATGAAGATGCAGTTAATAGGAAATTATTTATGATCATGTGTGTTTTTGCCCATATGGTCTTTATGTAGCAGGGAAAAATGTATATAATGGGATGCTTGTCTCAACAGGGCCTGTGATTTTTGGGATAAAGCCCCCAGTTCACAATAAACTGATATTCTTTAGTAGTAGTAGAAGTATCAGGGCCCCTGCTACATAAACATTCAAAACCAAACAAGTTATCCCAAAACTCTATATTATATTAAAAAATAGTCTTTATTGAAAAATCATGTTAAAAAGATAAGTATGCAGGCCACATGGTATTCTGCCTGAAAGGCGTGTGGTATGTATACCTCTCTTTTTAACATGATTTTTGAATAAAGACTATTTTTTTTATATAATATAGAGTTTTGGGATAACTTGTTTGGTTTTGAATGTTTATGTAGCAGGGGCCCTGATTCTTCTACTTCTACTACTACTAAAGAATATCAATTTATAAGTACAACAGCTCTGTTAAGCTGGCCATAGATGTAAACATTTTTAAAAGATCCAATCGTTATCGTGAGACCACGGTTGTCTCGAAATGATCGTTTAAATGTACGATTTGTCCATCAACTAAAAAGACCAGTTCAGGTGATATTGCCAGCAAAACTGAAGGGTAGCTGCTTGCTTGGCCCTGCAGACATAGATAGATTGCACTGGGACCGATAAAGATTTTCTGGGGCCGATAAAATTTTCTGACAGATGTACGATCGTTCGAATCCCACTAACCGCACGATAATTTGCCGGTTTGGTCGGACTGCACTGAAATCGGTCGTTCACCAAAGAAGAATCGTCGCATCTATGGGGGACCTTTAAAGTGCCCTGGTAAAGCACAGTTATAACCTGTATTGACAATTGACACCACTTCACTGGGCCGGTGGGACACCGGGAAAAAACCTGGTGGGCCCGGGCCCTCATGGGCCCCCACCGACCCAAGTAACCCTCCCCCAATCTTTGGGCCCCCCAACCCTGATCTCCCGGTCCCCCAGAAATAAAAGAATTTTCAGCTCCGGTAGCGCCAGAGTTTGCGCATGCGCGCACACGCAGCGCGTCGGCACTAGCGAACAGGCGTGCACTCTAATGTTTGCGAATGCGCGTGGGGGGTCGCGAAACTAACTGTGTGTCTCTGCCCTAAAAGTGTTTAAAAGTAGTCACTTCCATTGTCTACCTAATGCACAGGGCTGTGTCAGGCAAAGGAGAGCTGGAACCGATCTCATGTAAAGAAAATATGGTTTAGATCAGTGGTCCCCAACCTTTTTTACCTGTGAGCCACATTCAAATGTAAAAAGAGTTGGGGAGCAACACAAACATGAAAAAGTCCCTTAGGGTGCCAAATAAGGGCTGTGATTGGCTATTCGGTAGCCCCAATGTTGACAGGCAGCCAACAAGGTGCTCTACTTGGCACTATACTTCGTTTTTATGCAATTAAAACTTGCTTTCAAGCTTGAAATTCAAAAATAAGCACCTGCTTTGAGGACCCTGAGAGCAACATCCAAGGGGTTGGAGAGCAACATGTTGCTCGCGAGCTACTGGTTGGGGACCACTGGTTTAGATGGTATTTCTGGGACCTGGTTGGATAACATCTGTGACTGGGCTGTGAAGATCCACCTTTATTTTTTTAATATAAAGCTACAATAAAATCCATGCACTAAAGAAATTACCAAAAATAGCACTTAGAGGTATGTTGAGGCCCTATGTGTAGAGATTTCAGTTAGAAAATTAACATTGGTATATGAGTAGAATGAAGCCGAGCTACTTTTACAAATGGAATTTGTAATTATAAGTGACTTCATTTATCCACATATTGAATGGATTAATGGGTCCGCCAGGTTGCAAAAAGCTAATAGGTTTGTAAATATGCTAAATGACAACTTTTTGGCTTAGATAGTTGAGGAACCTACTTATAAAGAAGATCTGTTGCATCTTGTAATAGCCAGAGGAACCAAATCTCCAGCACTAGTGTAAAGCAGTGAGCATTACGTGGAGTAACTAAGACACTAAGGGGCAAATTCATCAAGGGTCGAATATCGAGGGTTAATTAACCCTGGATATTCGACTGGGAATGAAAATCCTTCAACTTCGAATATCGAAGTCGAAGGATTTTGCGCAAAAACAGAGATCGAAAGAATAATCATTAAATCGAACGATTAAATCCTTCGAATCGAACGATTCGAAGGATTTTAATCCAATCATTTGACCAAAAAAAGTTAGGCAAGCCTATGGGGACCTTCCCCATAGGCTAACATTGGGTTCGGTAGCTTTTAGGTGGCGAACTAGGGGGTCGAAGTTTTTTCTTAAAGAGACAGTACTTCGACCACCGAATGGTCGAATGGTTGAATGATTTTTAGTTCGAATAATTCGATTCGAAGTCGTAGTCGAAAGTCGAAGTAGCCCATTCGATGGTCGAAGTAGCCCAAAAAACACTTCTAAATTCGAAGTTTTTTTACTTCGAATCCTTCACTCGAAGTTAATGAATTGGCCCCTACATTTTATATGTGCAAGCTACAGCAGTGTGAGAGCATCTCTGCAATATGTTAACTGGGAAAGCATTTTCAAAGAGTTAAACACAGAAGTCAATTTGAATGTTTTTAAAATGTTTAACAAATATACAATTTATTCCCCTTGTAAGCAAGAAAAAATGCAGCAAAACCATTCTTGTTTGACTTTGGGGTTTATAAGAAAAAAACATTCACTTAAGGCATTCAAAACCGGTTTTTCACTTGTTTATAAAGGGACAAACAGTATGTACTATTTAAATTATTGCTGACAATATCAAATTGCTCAAAAATAGAAGTTACATTCAGGATTGCAAAAAATTGGGTCGCAAAACAGCAAAAATTCAATGTGGATAAATGAGTGCTGGTGGCCTTATTAATTGTAAAGGAGTTGGGATTGTTTGTGAATTACAAACTGTGCACCTCTAGCATCATTGGATACTAAAGAAAATAAAGTACTGTCGCATAAAAAAGGCATTGACTCGAATGATGAAAACATCATTTTGCTGCTTTATAGATCCCTGGTAAAGCCTCATCTTGAATATGCAGTCCTTAAGAAGGATATTAATGAGCTGGAAAGAGTGAAGAGACATGCAACTGAACTGGTTAAAGGAATGGAACCATTCAACTATGAGGAAAGGTTGGGGTTATGTTCTCTGGAAAAAAGCACTGGTGAGGAGCATAGTTACTCTTTTTACAAGGACATTATAGACAGATAGTGGGGACTCTACTTTCATATAGGAAAGATAATAGAACCAGAGGCCACTCCTGTAAACCTGAGGAATTGAACTTTATTTTGAAGGAGAGAAAATGATGGTTCTTTATGGTGATGTTTTGATGGCAGATTCTATGAATGCCTTTAAAGGAGAACTAAACCCTAAAGTTAAAAAACCCCTACCCTACATAGACTCCCCTCCCTCCTCCCCCTCGGGCAAATGCCCCTAAGGCTTTACTTAACCCTCCATGTTCACGGCAGCCATCTTCTTCTCTTCGGTAATCTTCGGGATGAAACCAGCGTAGCTGCGCATGTGCAGTTGGAGCAATTTTCTGTACCGTGACAACTGCGTATGCACCGAAACTCGCGAATATCGCTGAAGCGCTGATCTCATTCTGAAGATTACCAAAGCAGCTGAAGATGGCGCCCGTGAACACCGCTGGACAGAATCTGCACAGAGGGGTAAGTAAAGACTTAGGGGCATTTGCCTGGGGTAGCAGCTAGGCTGGAGGGGGAGCAGGGAGGGGGTTCTATATAGGGTAGGGGGGTATGGGTTTTTTAACTTTAGGGTTTAGTTCTCCTTTACGAATGGCTTGGATAACTTCTTGGACAAGCATAATATACAAGGCTATAGTGATCTTGAAATATACAGTTGCTTAGTATGGGTATGTTAATATATGTTTTTACAATATATTTAATTGTTGATTGCTGCCATGGCCATTATTATTAATGTTCAAGCAGAGGGAATGTCTTGCCATGATTTGTTCCAAAAGGTTAATGCTGTCAAGACATTAGTAGGCTGAATCCCAGATACTGGCATGATTCCATCCATAGTTAAGGCAGCAAGGCAAACCAAATGTTATTATAACTTCTTTATTTTTTATTCAACTGAGATGCCTTTTCCATGATCCCTCTGTCTCATACATCTGTGGGGCATTTCAGATTTTTAAAAAGCTGACTACACAAAGCTGCTTAATTAGCGAAATCTGGAATAATGCCAATAAGACCAAAATAATTAATATGCATCAATTTAAGTGCATTTCGTTTAAGCCTTGCTTTGCTCAAAACTGCCTTCAAACTGCACTAATAGGGTAGAAAAGCAGATGGACTCCTGTCACTTCCAGACAAGATAATCCCTTCACTGCTCTAGAGAGCTCTGCTTTATTGTGTTGGTGGATCTGGCAATGACAAAGTTGTAATTGTTCAGACAGGGTACTACTCTCTTTAAATATAATATTATTAAAATTAATACTAATAATAACAACAATAATAATAATCAATCAATTAAACCTATATTGTAATATGAGGTACCCATGTAATAACTGAAGGTGCAGCAACACCAACAATGGCAGACATCATTTGCAGATAACCAGAAGTGTTACAAAGATGTATTATACTTACTTGTATATTTTTCTCTTATGAAAACAACATATTCAATGTAACACATCGCAAAGCAGTGAAGTGACTTGAAAGTGGCATAACACATCTGCTGTGGTTGAGAGAAAGGCCTTGTATGCTTTTAACTTCATGGTACCTTCGTAAACTAGGAAAAGATACACCCAATCCTGGTCACACCTAGTTACACCCAGACACACCTAAATCGCAGCTCATCTTCTGTCTGTGAGTCTGTGCCAACAAAAGTTGGATGATGTAGTGGAATATGTATTTGTGCACAAGGCATTGGGAGCTCCATGACTACCCCTGCCTCCAAGGACAGATTCTACATGTGTATATTGATTCTCGCTTTATTAGCTTTCTTATCATGTTCATGTGATCTGCGATAACATGGTAAAATTATAATTTTAGCTGAAATGACTTCGATCCTTCGATCGAACGATAAAATCCTTCGAATCGAACGATTCAAAGGATTTAAATCCAATGATCGAAGGAATATCCTTCGATCAAAAAAAGTTAGGCAAGCCTATGGGGACCTTCCCCATAGGCTAACATTGACTTCGGTAGCTTTTAGATGGCGAACTAGGGGGTCGAAGTTTTTTTAAAGAGACAGTACTTCGACTATCGAATGGTCGAATAGTCGAACGATTTTTACTACGAATCCTTCGATTCGAAGTCGTAGTCAAAGTAGCCCATTCGATGGTCGAAGTAGCCCAAAAAAACTTCAAATTCGAAGTTTTTTTACTTCGAATCCTTCACTCGAAGTTAGTGAATCGGCCCCTTATTGTTGCCCAGGTGTTAGATAGTTCTAAGTAAATGTCAGTAGCAACGTTCCCTCTCATTTCTTCTTGGCCTTGGGTGCAAAAAAAAAAAATGTATTATGTGGCCACTTTTTGGAACTGTGTGCACACTTTTAAAAAACACTGCACCACAATTTATTGTGTGCGCACACATGATTGCACAGCTTAGAGGGAACAGTGGTCAGTAGTATAAAGCATACCCCTGTGTGCCAGAACAGATAAAACCTCGGTATAAGTCCTGAAGATGTAGAAACGTATACTATTATATGTCAACAATCTGTAAAATGAGCGTAAAGGTGGAAAGTGTTTAAATGCAGTCACAGACCCATTACACGGATGTCCCCTGTTGCATTTAACACAGAAAAGCAATTTATCAACTTTATCCACTGTGGTCTAATTCAGTGTACTGATAGGCTTGAATGAAAGCCAATGCATCATTAACTCTGCACTGCGGAGCTACGGTGCAAAGATTCTCGTAACAATAAACATCTGTGTTGAATCAGCTTCTCTACAAACACATAAATACAAATATATATATATAGTACTACTGTATATATGCATCTATGTTGTATATCTTTTATTCATTCTATTTATTCTAAGCCTTTAAGTTACAGAGATCATAGAACCTGACTGCACCTGTGTGCCAATGTCGTAGATTCTCCCCTTTCAGGGTCTGTTGAAAAATCATAGTTGGGGTTAACATGCTGTGGCTGGCACTTACTGGGTTAATATAAAATGGAAGGATGCTTATGGCAACATTCATCACAAAGTTATTATTTCACTTGTGAATCATAAAGATGTACCTTCAAATAATAAGGATTAGGAAAGCCACTGATGTTGAATTAAAGTTTGTCCTTTGATAAGTAAAGCTACAGCTTGTGACATCCCTTTGTATTTAACTTTTTGTTTACATCAGTCTTCCAAAATCCACAGATCACCAGCTATTTTCGCATTATAGATCTCTGTGTCCTCTGACAATATTGTCAAACTGCAACCCACATAAATCTTTGGCAGCTCAAGCCAGTTAGGGATTTCATTTTCTTTCTTAAAGGAGAAGTACAGCTTAACTGAAGAAGTAGCTAGATATGTTGTACATTATGTTTTTGTGATTCTGTACCAGCCCAAGACAACCACAGCCCTTTAGCAGAGAAGATCTGTGTCTTTAAAGATGCCCCAGTAGCTCCTCATCTTCTTTTCTGCTGATTCACTGCACATGCTCTGTGCTGCTGTCACTTACTGAGTTTAGGGACCCACTCACAATATACAGTACACATAGTATATAAATGTCACAATATAAGGCTGATTAGTAATTAGTAAAGATAATTACTACATGGCAGCACAGAAACCAGTGCAATTAGCATCAGAATTTAATAATCAGCAAACCTGTAGCATCAGCTTATTTTACAGGCCAACCTCATTTTCTGCTGGATAATTAGTGACAACCCCTAAGCTTAGCTTCTCAACAGCTGCTCAGAGCCCACTGAGCATGTGAGTGTCACAGACACTTTCCAAGATGTTGACCCCCTGTGACAAGTTTGAAGTCCATTGCTGCTATTGACAAGCTGAAATTTTAGGCTGGTGCAATAAGTTCAGTATATAAAATATAGCATTTTTAGCCATATTTATTTATATGGTTTATTTCTCCTTTAAGGGGCCAGGCCAAGCATCTCTAATAAAAGGCTCCTACAAAACAACCTGCTGCACCTAATTGTACTAGTGAATCTAAATATCAAAAATTATTAGATTAAAACATAACACAACCAAACACAAAATAGAACCGAATACCTGGAGTTTGATCTGATATTTTGCTTGGCAGCTGGGTTGCATGGCCGACACAGTTTGCTCTTGGCCTGACAGTACAAATACAAACTCATCCGTGTGTACTAATTAAGCAATGTAACAGGAAGATTTCAACAGGCAATTCTTTTAAAAACATACAGAATTTGTCTTGCTGAAATGATCTAGCAATTACATTTTACTTTTCTTCATTAGAACCACAACGTATTTATCTGTTGCCGCATGGGCGTCCGCAGAGGGGGGCAAGAGGGGGCAGTGCCCCCCCCTGGGACTGTGCACATAAGTTTCCACCTGTTCGTGCATTGGCCCCAGCTTACTGTGGTTTCTGTCGCGATCCCTCGAAGATTTTTCTTCTGTGCAGCAGAGTTTTCTTTTAGCTCCTTCCCTAGGTGCTCGCTCCCCCCTCCCTTGTCACGGTGCTGCCGGATCGTATTATTTCAGCTGTGACAGAGAGAGAGAGCAGCCAGGGAGCATCTGATTGGCCAGTAGCACAGATTGCAGCGCGGGAGAAAACGAAGGAAGGAAAGCCCTATTTATTGCAGTCTGCAGCCTTGTACTTGTGAGTTCTGGGGGTATTTATACATGTACTTGCCCCTGTGCCATCTGTTTGTGAGTTCTGGGGGTATTTATGCATGTACTTGCCACTGTACCATCTGTTTGTGAGTTCTGGGGGTATTTATACATGTACTTGCCCCTGTGCCATCTGTTTGTGAGTTCTGGGGGTATTTATACATGTACTTGCCCCTGTGCCATCTGTTTGTGAGTTCTGGGGGTATTTATGCATGTACTTGCCACTGTACCATCTGTTTGTGAGTTCTGGGGGTATTTATACATGTACTTGCCCCTGTGCCATCTGTTTGTGAGTTCTGGGGGTATTTATACATGTACTTGCCCCTGTGCCATCTGTTTGTGAGTTCTGGGGGTATTTATACATGTACTTGCCACTGTACCATCTGTTTGTGAGTTCTGGGGGTATTTATACATGTACTTGCCCCTGTGCCATCTGTTTGTGAGTTCTGGGGGTATTTATACATGTACTTGCCCCTGTGCCATCTGTTTGTGAGTTCTGGGGGTATTTATACATGTACTTGCCACTGTACCATCTGTTTGTGAGTTCTGGGGGTAATTATGCATGTACTTGCCCCTGTGCCATCTGTTTGTGAGTTCTGGGGGTATTTATACATGTACTTGCCCCTGTGCCATCTGTTTGTGAGTTCTGGGGGTATTTATACATGAACTTGCCACTTTGCCATCTTTGTGTGAACTAGGGTTGCCACTTGTCAGACAACCGGTATTTTGAAGGGTTGCCCGGGTCAAAACTTCCTGGATGGTTTTTCAAATTAGGGAAACTGTGCAGGATTCCCTTGATTGACCCGGCGATCGGCTGATCGCCGTGGCATAGCTCCACCCCCTGATGGCAGTGACACACCCACCTATCTCACAGGCCCGCCCACAGATGCCTCCTTGCCCCACCCTGGAAAATTTTCTGCGGACACCCATGTCTGTTGGGCAAATGTGCACAGTTAGGCAGAAGAATTTGCTGGTTAGGGCCAGCGCCTAATGGCAGATCACTGCATCAGCAGATGTAAATGAAGAATTTATTTTTTCCCATCTCCTTTGTGAGTACTTTAATCACCCCCTTTTAATGAGTCTTTTTCTTCCCTGGCATGGATCCGTTCTTTACCAGGTGGTGAGCTTAAAATAGAACAATGTACTGTCCAGTGCATCAGATTCTAATTAACAACTGGACAATACACATATTAAACAAACTTTCCTGCAACTAATTGCTGAGCAATGAGCCTCCCCTACCCTTCTTTTGTGTGTTTGTTGTTGTCTAGAAGAAGTCTAATATTGACCAACCAAAGAACAAATACATGGAGAGCACTCTGTATAGATCAAAATATAATAGTTATAAGGTGCAAAAAAGCCCAGAAATAAACCCACATGGTATTTCCCAAAATGCTACTAGACTATTGTTGGCCTGCACAATTAGGGGGTTATTTACTAATTTCCGAATGCAAAAATCATGCAAAATTCATGAATTTTTCAGAATTTATTAAACCCCAAGGATGGAAATGTCAGAATCTGAAAATCGGGCATCTCAGACATGTCGAGGTTGCATCGGAGAAGTCCCAATGATTTTTTGATGTGCGCTGGATTTCGTGCAATACCCTACGTTTTTGGAGTTTTCTGCAAAAATCTAAGTTTTCGGGTGAAAAATCGAAAAATATCCGGAAAATGTAATAATAAATAAGCGTAAAAACCAGAACGGTTTTGATCGAAGTTTGCAGCAGAAAATATTCAGATAAATTCGGACCTTGATAAATAACCCCCTAACCAGAGTCGTGTGGCTTGGTGGTTTTTTAGGGAAGCTCAGCTCTCCTTTTAAGATAGAAAGGTAGACTTGAGACCACAGCCCCCAGTGTCCTTCTATCTCCCTGTGTGGGGTCCCAGGGCCTAGAAAAACAGCCAGGCTGCAGTTTCTTGGGACTTAAATTCGACAAGTTATATACACCTCCCTCCCCTCAGGAAGTGATTTGTTTTAATTGGTACGGTTCCTACAAACCAATTTTTTTCTAAATAGATAGTATGGTTTGCTTGACTTTTATTTGCATTTAGCTTTAATAAACCACAAATCCTCTCTGTTGTGTGCTGTCTACTACGGAGCACAAAAAGGTAAAAATAAACTATACTATATACTATGTTAAGACAAAATTTTGTCTAATTTGCATTTAATAAGTAAATGTATACAGCGTATGTTTCTACATACATACATATTCAACTTAAGAACAAACCTACAGACCCGTTCTCATACGTAACCCGGGGACTGCCTGTACTAGCCTTGCATTATTTAAAAGGGATGAGATATACAGGTATGGCTGTATGGACCATGTAGGTACTAGGGGCTGTGCCTAGGGTGGCGGCCCTCGAGTGTCTATATGCTAAAAAATTAATTTCTTTAAAAAAATAATAATAAAGAAATCTGCCCTTCCACTGCCACTGGACACTTCTTCGCCAAATCTGGTGGTAGAGGAGGGGGCAGTGGGTAACTTGTGGGCATCGATCTTATGGACGTCGTCAGTTATGCGCATTACATCACTTTTGTACTGCGCATGCACTGAAAGGGCACATTGAGGCCCAGTGCTTAGCGCTAGACACTGAACCAGAATACTGTATATCCATGGGTATGGGATCTGTTATCCAGAAACCTGTTCCAGAAAGCTCTGAATTTTGGGATGGTCATCTCCCATAGACTCAATTTTAATCAAATAGTTGACATTTTAAAAAATGATTTTTGTTTTTCTCTGTAATAATTAAACTGTACGTTGTACTTGATCCCATTTAAGATATAAATAATTTCGAGGTAAAATAGTCCTATTGGGTATGTTTGATTTTTAGTTGATGGTGGATGTGTGTTACCACCATTAATGTGGACAAGGTCTTAAATATTCTTGAGATAACATGGGTGTAGTTTAAATGGGTTTGGTTTAAAAGGGGGGAGGAGGTCAACACTGGCTTCCATTATAGTCCCTCAGCCACGTAGGCCAAAAATAAATTTGGCCCTTGGTACCACAGAAGTTGGACAGCGCTGAGGTAGCTGATACACTTGCACTGCACTGTTATATCTGCATATATATATATATACATATGTATTTATTTCCATGTAACAATACACTCAACATCTGCTCTATGAATATGCTAATATAAACAGCTGGTCTGTAATGAGGGGTGAAATATCCAGCACCCAACAGAACAAGCCTTTCCTGTCTTGAATAAATGTTTGAGCCAACCATAATAGAATACTGTCCCAGAATACATGATGGATTACATTATAAGAGGCTCTAGACAACCTCCGTACAAAAGCTTTGAAATTACAATCTCATTTGTCTAAAGTCATTTAGAAGCAGAATATTCCTACTTCTGTTGCTACTCTTTTATTATGAAGGGGGGGTGGCTACTGCTATGAGAAACATCATGATGGTGAGTCAAAAAGTGTGACTGTCAGGCTAAATAAGCTGACACTTACTAGTACAGCTGATAAGCTCTCAATCATTGTGGGAGTCAAGAGGCAAGGGAGGAATGGGAGAGGTTATGTTAAATCTTTATTCATCCAATGTCTCCCTGTTGGATATGGCTATTTGGATAATGGCTTACTATTCTGGTTACTTTCTCTGTATAGTTTCTACATTCACATTAGAGTGCAAACCTCCTATCTACGACGGTGATTTTACCAGTAGAGCAATCAGTTTCCAGTCCCGGCTATTACAGATGTTTTTTTTTTTTGTAACACATGAGCCGGATTGCTGTGCAATTTGTGCCTTTTAGCAGAATGAAAAATCTTTGCTCATACTAACCGCAGAGAAACAGAAATAATAAATAGTTCCTTGGCTTTGGGAAAGTTGATTTTAGTGCTGTGCCCGGGGACGGACTCAGCAGTCTTTCGTTCTTAATGATCAGAAGTCTGATATTGGTGATGGATGTTATAGAAACAACGTAGAGCCCAGCTCTTTGGGTTTTCTGGAGAAATTATATGATAAAGTGCTGGCCATGTTACAGAAGTATATGAACCCAAATTGGAGGCGCATTTTATTATTTCAGACACCCAAGATCAGTTTCATACAGATTTAGTTTTTGTTTTAAACAATCTGTTTTGTTTACTGCGCCATATTAAATGGAAGAATGGAAAGACACGGTCATAATCAAAATGCATTGCTCCCATTTTTGTAATATATACCAGAACGTTCCCCTGAATAAGCAAAAAGTTATACACAAACACTAAGGGGCCCATTCATTAAGTTCGAGTGAAGGAATAGAAGAAAAAATACTTTGAATTTTGAAGTGTTTTTTTTGGCTACATCGACCATCGAATGGGCTACTTCGACCTTCGACTATGACTTCGACTTCGAATCGGTCCCCACAGGCTTGGCTAACTTTTCGATCGTTGGATTAAAATCCTTCGAATCGTTCGATTCAAAGGATTTAATCGTTCGATCGAACGATTATTCCATCGATCGTTCGATCGAAGTATTTGCACAAAATCCTTCGACTTCGATATTCGAAGTCAAAGGATTTTCATTCACCAGTCGAATATCGAGGGTTAATTAACCCTCAATATTCGACTATCGAAGTTAAATCCTTTGACTTCGAATATCGAAGTCGAAGGATTTACCACTATTCGTTCGATCGAACGATTAAATCCTTCGAATCGAATGATTCGAAGGATTTTAATTCATCGATCGAACGAAATTCCTTCGATCAAAAAAACCTTGGAAAGCCTATGGGGACCTTCCCCATAGACTAACATTGATGCTCAGTAGGTTTTAGGTGGCGAAGTAGGGGGTCAAATTTTTTTTTTAAAGAGACAGTACTTTGACTATTGAATAGACTAACGATTTTTAGTTCGAATTGTTCGATTCGAAGGTCTGAGTAGCCAATTCGATGGTCGAAGTAGCCAAAAAAATCATTCGAAATTCAAAATTTTTTTTATTCTAATCCTTCACTCGAACTTAATAAATCCATTATCCAGAAAGCTCAGAATTAAGCTAAGTCCATCTCCCATAGACTCCATTTTAATCAAATAATTCTAATTTTTAGAAATGATTTCCATTTTCTCTGTAATAATAATAAAAACAAGTACATTGTACTCAATACTAACTAAGATATAATTAATCACTGGAGGCAAAACAGTGTTATTGGATGTGTTCAATTATATTTTATTAGACAAAGTATAGAGCTCCAAATTACAGATCGCAGGTCCCAAGCATTCTGGATAATACCTGTACATTAATGCATAGCCTTCAGAAATGTAGAAAAGTGTTGTGACTGTGCTCATAAGCAAACAGTTTATCAGACTTTTTCTTAACAAAATCCTCTGAAACAACAAATGACCTTCTATTGCTGCCTTCAAAGAGCAGAAAAATACAGGGAGTTGAGTTATATAAGTAATGGCTGGTATAATTATTTAATCTTTTTCCCTGAAAGGCCTCTGCATTGCAGCTGTCTTCTTGTCTGCTCCTACTGATGCCTGTGTTTGTTCAGCCTGCTTTCCCCACTTATAATATATATCTGATCAAAACCAGATCATTTACCAGTCACAAAAAAAATCTGCTTAGAAGGAAGTATAGAACTGGTTCCAGAACAAG
Source organism: Xenopus laevis (assembly GCF_017654675.1). Classification (NCBI taxonomy): domain Eukaryota; kingdom Metazoa; phylum Chordata; class Amphibia; order Anura; family Pipidae; genus Xenopus; species Xenopus laevis. The sequence continues at coordinate 88,658,847 of NC_054384.1, read as the reverse complement.
AGTAACGTAAACACTTCTGCATAACACAAGTGATGATGTATAAGCGTGTATGAAGGAATTCAAATTATTCTCATTGTCTCTTTCTCTTTCCATTGTTCTCATTGTCTTTCTTTCTCCCTCTCTCTTTCCATTATTTTTATCTTATCTCTTTCTCCTTCCACTATTCTAATCTTTTTTCTCTCTCTTTTCATGATTCTCATCTTCATCTCTCTCTTTCCATTAATCTCATCTTTTTTCCCCTCTCTTTCTCCATTATTCTCATCTTCTCTCTCTTTCTACTATTATCATGTTCTTTTCTTCTTTATCTATTTTCATCATTCTCATTTTCTATTGTTTTCACTCTATTATTCTCATCCTCTGTCTTTCCATTAATTTCTTCTTTCTTCTCTCTTTCTTTCTTTCTTTCTTTTTCTCTTTTTCTCTTTCTTTCTCTTTCTTTCTTTCTTTTTTTCTTTCTTTTTCTTTCTTTCTTTCTTTCCTTCCCTTTTCCTTCCTTTTCTTTCTTTCTTTCTTTCTTTCTTTCTTTCTTTCTTTCTTTCTTTCTTTCTTTCTTTCTTTCTTTCTTTCTTTCCTTTTCCTTCTTTCTTTCTTTCTCTTTCTTTCCTTTTCCTTCTTTCTTTCTTTCTCTTTCTTTCTTTCTTTCTTTCTTTCTCTTTCTTTCTTTCTTTCTTTCTTTCTTTCTTTCTTTCTTTCTTTCTTTCTTTCTTTCTTTCTTTTCTTTCTTTCTTTCCTTCCCTTTTCCTTTTCTTTCTTTCTTTCTTTCTTTCTTTCACTTTTCCTTTTCTTTCTTTCTTTCTTTATTTCTTTCCCTTTTCCTTTTCTTTCTTTCTTTCTTTCTTTCTTTCTTTCTTTCTTTCTTTCTTTCTTTCTTTCTTTCTTTCTTTCTTTCTTTCTTTCTTTCTTTCTTTCTTTCTTTCTTTCTTTCTTTCTCAGATAATATATATGAAATCGTTTTCTAACTAACCATAAAGAAACAAACACATATTTGCCAAGCCAGAGGCATTTGTGTCAGGATATTTGTATGAGATATCAATGAGATTTTAGCTGGTTTCAGCCTAGTGGTCTAGTGCAAAACTCCATTTCATATAAACTGAGAAGCTAATAGAGACTCCATTTTTCATTGTGAAGCTCCAGTAAAATAAGAAGACAAATGGCAGACTTGGGCAAAAAAAAAAAAAATGTATTGTTGTAATAAAATAAAAAGATAAAGTAAAACTGACAAAAATAAGTTCATTTCCCCTGTACAGATGCCAGAAAAAATAGATCATTAATAAAACAAATGTATATCCTTGAAACAAATAAATCATATTTTCAAGCAACCTGATTTAGTCCAATGCAGAAAACGAGCCCCCAGCAACATGCAGTAATTATATTATAACGAATGTTTCCCTTTAAGCTTGATTATTAAAATTTTTGAAAAAATAAAATGTAAAGATATGGTACATCTTTTTGTTATGTTTATGAAAAACTAAATGCAGATAACAGAATTATAGAGGCTTAATGCGTATCTATGTATTAGGCAAGAGTTTGAGGTCTACAGCCTCAGTGTTACTCTGTATTCATTATTTCATTTGCATTAAATATACTTTGTTGCTGGTTCGTTTGAGACTAACTTTCATATTAGTTACTTGAGTTTTATTTGTTTTCTGTTATTATGCGAATTTAGTAGTTTTGCCCAAATACAGAATCAAATTTTACTTTTTTTAATTTAAATTTGACAAACATTCCCTCAAAAAAATAGGGTTCAGATTTGGTTTGACTGAGGACTAAAGATTCAACTGAAATCTGGTAAACGTGCTGAGATATGATTGAATCCTGAATTTGGTGCATCCCTAAAATGTAGGGTTGTGCTGTACCCATAAATAGTTCCTGGCAGTTGGGAGGAGATGTTTGAGGACATTTGATGTACTTAGCGACAACGAGGAAGAGGCTGGTTATTTTTTCCAGACAAGGTGGCAGAGTCCCAGAAGAAATATTCTATACTGTCAGTTGTTATAGGCAGAAGAATAAATATAAAATTACTCTTCATGTCTGATAAATAAAATTAAACATAATTTTAGATAGGAGAAAACTGAGAGAATTTACAGTTAATTTCCAAGTTCCATAAACAATAAAAGCCTTCTATGCCGGTTAGTGATGGGTGAATTCGCGCCGTTTTGCTTCGCTGAAAAATTCACAAATTTCGGGCGAAATTCGCGAAATGGCGAAAAATTTGCAAAACGGCGCCAGCGTCTCGTTTTTGACACCGGCGCCCGTTTTTGATGGACGAATTTTTCGGGCGAATTTTTTCGGGCGTATCGCGAATGTATTCGATGGCAGCGAATCGCACAAATTCGCCGCGAATTCGCACCTAGCGAATAAATTCGCCCATCACTAATGCCGGTTTTTAATCTTTTTACTTGGCTGCTTTGCTTGGGATAAAATAATTGTTGGATTGTATAATAGCCATCAATAACATGTTATGTTGGTGCAGTTGATAAGGTTCAGTACTTATATCACTGGAGGTCAGGTCAGGGTAACCTTATTGCGTCTCACTTATGGCACATTTATTTTCTGAATATTTGCACCACATGCGGGCTACCATTATTTATCCAAGCCTTAACCAGGGCAGAAACACAGCCCCAAACCAACCAAAATTCCGAGGCTGCAAGTATGAGACAAGGGGTATTGCTCACACAGGTGCTAATTGCATCAGAGCAGCTTCAAGTAGTCAGCAATTAGTTTTGATCAGTCTTATTATGGATAAGATTCAGAGCTGGGCCAGGCGCCCTAGGCTGCAGCACGCAGTGCGTGTATGCGCGAACAGATGCGCACATGTCGCATATATACAGTATGCTGGTGCACATGCGCGAATGGACGCTGGCACTCATGTGCAAATGGACACGGAAGTTCAAACTGATGATATGCAATGTTTGTCATATGGGCGTCTGAGGTATGTTATACTAATATACAATGTTATCTGTATTTTAACCATTTTTACTATTTTCCCAAATCACAAGGTTTTTGGAGCACAAAGGGACTTCTTTTGGAATAACAAATGGACTTTATTGTGAATCTATTCACTGGGATTCAATTTGGACAATTTTTTTTATATAAATTTTTTTTTTAAATTTTTGAATTTTTTTTAACTTTCTGTATATTTCTGATAAAAAACATTTTTGCTGTAATTTTTAACAATCATTTTAAAATGATAAATTTTTAGAATCACATGGGACGGATGTGTTACAGATGTATAAATAATTGAAATATTGTGATTGGATGTTTACAGGAAGGGGGTGTGGCTTGTGTATATGCCCCTTTCCCTCACTTTAAAAGGATTGTTGATGGTGTAACAGGGGGCTGGATAAAGGGCCTGGGAGGCCCGAAACGTTGCCTTTTTTGTATGCTATGGGCTAAATAAATTTTGCACTTGAGCACTTTCTTGCAAATCTAACAGTGTGCTGCTGGTGATTTTTTCAATGTATGGATGTGACCCTAGGACAGGATAGGGTCTTCAGGTTCAGCACCTGACACAACAACGGTGGACTTCTTTGGGAGGTGAGCGCTCCGTATTTGTGACTGTGAACAGAGAGGTGACCGGACATGGGGTAGGAGCCAGAGAAGGTGCATGCCCCCCCAGCTTTGTGCCCTAGCCTACTTTGCCTACCCTGAGTTCCGGCCCTGATCTGATTTGGTGCTATGGATAACTACAATTTAGTACTAAACTTAGTATATTGTCCCCATTTTGGTATACCTCCCAGCTTAACTAGCATAAAATCAGCAGAGGATCCAATATGCCTAACCCAGTGGTAATGCATCTGACAGGCCCCCAATTGCAGAAGAATCATTGCAAGTTACTTTTTCATTTTTATGCTGTGCTCTTTCTTCTTTGATTAGTTCATTGCTCATTGCATACCACATAAAACAAATTATAACTGATTAAGTGAAAGCATTGTAATCCAATAACCGCAAAGTATATGCAAAGTGAAATGCAAAATGAAATGCAACCCACCAATATTTATGGTAAGGCTCAGTAAATCTAAAAAAATCAGAATACATGGATAGTGAAATAAAACCCGGACCAAAACTAAAGTGTATGTACAGTTCATTTAAACTCAGCTTTAGTCTGAGGGTAGTTAAAGGAAAACTATACCCCCAAAATGAATACTTAAGCAACAGATAGTTTATATCAAATTGAATTACATATTAAAGAATCTCACCAAACTGGAATATATATTTACATAAAGATTGCCCTTTTACATCTCTTGCCTTGAACCACCATTTCGTGACTCTATCTGTGCTGCCTCAGAGATCACCTGACCAGAAATACTACAACACTAACTGTAACAGGAAGAAGTGAGGAAGCAAAAGGCAGAACTCTGTCTGTTAATTGGCTCATGTGACCTTACATGTGGTTTGTATGTGTGCAAAGTGAATCTTACGATCTCAGGGGGCGGCCCTTATTTTTTAAAATGGCAATTTTCTATTTATGATTACCCAATGGCACATACTACTAAAAAAGTATATTATTATGATAATGGTTCATTTACATGAAGCAGGGTTTTACACATGAGCTGTTTTACTCAGTATCTTTTAATAGAGACCTACATTGTTTGGGGGGTATAGTTTTCCTTTAAGGTGAGACTTGGGGGTAGATTCACTAAAGAATGAAGTGGCTAACGCTAGCAACAATTCGCCAGTGTTACCATCCGCAGGGACATCGCATATTCACTAACAGGCACAGGCGTCAATTCGCTAGTGAAAGAGACCATCACTAGCATTCGTTCGCACTCTAACACCAGGCGACTTTTCGCTCTGATGAAAGGTCGTTACTCCGCAAGTAGTGGATTTTACTGAACCCTGCCTCTTTTGCCAGATTTGACTTTGCCACCTCAGACTAGGCGAAGTGCTTAAAAGAAACTTCCTCACTTACGTCATGTCCTGTGTCCCGAAAATGCATCAAAGTTCAAAAAACGTTGGCGACTTTTCCTTTTTTGAAGCGGGATAGCCTGGAAAAGTCCTAACAAACTTTTTTTTTGGGTAACCGGTTTTCTACAGACATTTCATAACATTTTACAGTGGGCTCATGTGTAAGGCATTGTTTTTATTAAGGTTCCCTGGACATTTTTAATAAAAAGTGGTAACTTCAAGCATTTGCACTAACATTTATAATAAAGACCTCCATACAACTTTAAATTACCTGCCCTATGCAAATTGACCTTAGCGCAAGATCACTAGCAAAATCACTAGCTAATTTTCGCTAGGCAAACGAACGCCAGCGCATCTTCGCTATGAAATGCACGCCCTGCCGAAGTAACGCTAGCGAAAAGTCCCCAGCATTCAGCACCCAGGACGAAACGTTACAAATTAGTGAATTGCCATAGTCGTAGCGTATTTGCGCCTGGCGAAGTGGTGCGAGGTGTGCGATGCTGACGCTGGTGAACGTTCGCCCATTAGTGAATCTACCCTCTGGAGAGAATAGCCATTTGTTTACATTTTTATAAAATACATGTTCTGCCTCAGAACATTCCAAGTGAAATCCGCTTTTTTTCAGTTTTTCAGCTATTTTTCAGTTTAAAGGGGTAGTTCACTGTGTTGGTGGCAGGTTGAGGTCGTTGGGACTTGAGGCTTAGACTAGGAAGCAACTGGTATACCCTGCTATAAAATATATTACATTTTTAGCTTGTGTTTAGTATATTATTGGTACAGCAACAACATTACCTGCCCTTCAATATTCAGTACAACCATCAAAATACCCATGATTTTACAGCATGTGAAACTGTCTGATGTACTCTATCAACGGAACAATATTAAATATAAGTAACTATCTTCTGCTGAAACTATTATTACATTGGGTGTTAATGAAAAGGCTGAGACAGGTCCATGGCTATTTCATGTCCTTTGTAATAAATTAGACAACATGATGTTTTCAAATAATTATCAGATTGAACTAAAGGAATGGAGGTTGCCAATCCCTGATTTGGAGGACTATGATACACTATATACAGTAAATTCAATTTGGAAAATCTCATAAGTGTTTCAAAGGATGTGCTATTCTACTCGGCTGATTCTGTAAATTATATAGTGAATAAAGTACCCAATCTTGTAAATTATAAGGATATTATAAATTACAGAGGAGTTTCATGACCATATAAAAACACGAGGCCAAGGAACTCCGATGTAACTTATAATATACTCTCATTTTGCAACAGGGGGTACTTTATTTATTGTAATAAATATGTTTAAGTGAGTCATGTGACAGAAATGACATCACTACTCACCATTTATAAGGATATCATTTACAAGATATTCATGGCTTTTGTGTATTATATAGACATAGTACCCAGCCAGTCTTTGGGATAACAGACCTGTGGAACCATGCAGCTAGATTGGTTCAAATTGTCATTGATATTGTAAAACATATACAAGGGAAACATTAGAAAGAGACTTGAAGTATGAACAAAAGTGTACAGGTAATATTTACAGTATTCTTACTTCTTTCATTCTGTATGTAAAGAGGGCCAATTATTCTAGTGAATAATTGACTGATATGAGGAATGGACATCTCTCCTGAAGAAACTTGGCTCCCTCTCAATAAACACAAACATCTTATTTTGTAGTGCTGCACTTTTCTGCCTTCATTTTATAAAAACTATTTGATATATAAATCGTAAACCCAGGCCTGTGGCCATAAAGAACACATGCACCATGTCCATGAATGGAATGGTTTAGCCAAGTACTCTAATACATCTCTGCATTCTAGTTACTTGCCTCTATGCTACCAAGCTCAAGGGCATCCATTAAGTAATTAACAACCTTAATAGCAGCACAATATGTTGGGTTCAGTCCAGTTATTGTGGCTGCTCGGCAACAACATGTTCTTTAGCCATTCACTCTTCAAGCTTCAGATTAAAGGCGACGGCACCCATGACCACCACGTGACATCATCATGATGCAGTGGCACGTGATGTAATTGAGCTGTTTTTAGTTGTGAAAATTCAAAATCAAAGGATGCCAGAGACCAGGGTTCAATGCCAAAATATAGAACTTTCTCGCTAAAGTTCCTGGGTGCTCCTTAATTGTTTTCTTGCATTGATCCATCGGTTCTTGACCTCATGCTTTGAATTCTGATTTTGCTGCCTGCACTGATTTTGTTGCCTGGATATGACGAACTAACTTAACCCCTTGGATACCGCAAATTGGACTTTTCTGCATACAGTATCCTCCTTGGTCCCAACTCCAACCTACTAGAGCCACTGCTTACCTCTGCTAAGGGTGTCTTGAGTATTAGTGTCCACTAAATGGAATATCTTGTGTGATATATTTGGTACTGGGTGAAACTTCTGACAAATATACATAAATAATAATCATATTTATTGTCCAACCCAATGCTGTGTTTAAAGAGACCATCTGCTAGATTTGTTTGACCACACACATAAATGTATTAGTAAAACCTGTATTAGAACAAATTGTTTGAACATCAGTGTTTTTCTATATATAATTTTCCCATTGTTAAAGGGGAACTCCACACAAAACTTAAGCTTTTTGAAAAGTAAACATAATTTCAAGCAACTTTGCATTAATATCAATTAAAAAATATGCAGACTTTTCATGATTTTTAATGATTTGGAACAGTTCCTTAAGCATAGCCCCCTGCTCTCCTGCTGATCTGTCTGACTACTTTGCTGAGCTGACTGACTACTGTTACTTTGTATCAACAGCCATCTGTCCTCAGCCTGCATCCTCCAAACCCCACAATTCCCTGCACACCTAATTTCGATAAGGAATGGAACATTACGGTGCAATGCATTGTGGGTTATGTAGTTCCTGCATGCTGTCTGTAAACTGTGGAGACGTTGTTACAATTTGTAACATCAGTGTTTAGTCCCTCCTTACCTGCCAGGATTTCAAATGATGCAGAAAGAGAACTGTTAAACAGCTGGATTTCAGCATAGAAAATGGCATTTATTCATACTTTTTAAAGAAACAGGTTGATGGGTATATTAGGGGTTTCTGTGTTATGTGGGCCTCGCTATCAAATTTCGGTTTGGAAGCTGAAGTTCCCCTTTAACTCAAATTCTGGGACTCAGAAATGTATAGTTTCTCACTTTACAGACATCTACACCATGAGACATTAAAAATAAAACAGTATAAGATGCTTCTCTCTGTTTGACAGCCTTAAAAGGTTTTTAAAATGCTTTTTTTCTCAGTTATTTACCTAATGAGGGGTGATGTGTTTTCACATATAGCAGGTAGAGTAGCCCACAAACATGACCTTTTCATAAAGCTACATATATTGTAAGTACTCGGTTTCTAGATCGTTAGGTTAATGTGAATAAAACCTTTATGATGGCAATAGATTGCAGTGCTGGGATTCATAATTTAAGATGTACGTAGGTTTAATTCTGTTAAGTAAGACATCTACTACTCAAGATTTTGTCCTTATAGTTACAGTTGTGCATTCTGGGATTGAAAACTGACAGCGTATGTAGCCTTACCATCCAAGGAGAGCCAGTCGTGCTGAGAAGAGGGCAGTGTTGGCAGGGCTCTTGCTTTATATTCAAAAACAACAGAGCTGGAGATGATCTGGCTGTTGTAGGCAACCTGAAGAGTAACCAAGCCAGTGTCGTGTGCTAGAAGAAACAACAGAAAATGAAAGGGACTTTAATTGAAATTTATTGTCATGCTTACCATGACCAAAACACATGCAGAAATAAGCGATTTAGACCAGTCCTAACCATAGCATACATTAAAACACTTCTAAAAGGTTATTTTACATTACTTTAGGTTTCAAACCTAGTCTTGATGGTCTTTTTCCTCTGTGTTAGTGTGTTTTTATTTTACTTTGGGGTCAGTCACCAAAGACTTAGTCACCAGGTACTTCCATTTGATGCTTTGACCATAAACCTATACTTACCATAAATAATTAAAAATAGTAACCTAATAACATACTGTAATAACATAGTAAGTTAGGTTGAAAAAAGGCACATGTCCATCAAGTTAAACCTTTTTAGTCTATATATAACCTGCCAAACTGCTAGTTTATCCAGAGGAAGGAAAAAAATCCAATTTGAATCCACTCCAATTTGCAGAGATGTAAAAAAAAATTCTTTCTGACTTCAATATGGCAATCGGACTTATCTGATCAACTTTAACTATGAGCTATCTTCCATAACCCTGTATTCCCTCACTTGCTAAAAAGCCATCTAACCCCTTCTTAAAGCTATCTAATGTATCAGACTGTTGGACTGATTCAGGGAGAGAATGCTACATCTTCACCGCTCTCCCTTTCCAAATATTGAGGCAGAACCTCCGTTCTTCTAATCTGAATGGGTGACCTTGTGTCAGTTGGAAAGACCTACTAGTAAATAAAGCATTACAGAGATTATTATATAATCCCTTATATCAGGGGCCCCAACCTTTCTTAATCGTGAGCCACATTCAAATGTAAAAAAGAGTTGGGGAGCAATGCATGCTTGAAAAAAGTTCCTGGGGGTGCCAAATAAGGGCTGTGATTGGCTATTCGGTAGCCCCTATGTGGACCAGTAACATACAGGAGGATCTAATTGGCAGTACACCTAGTTTTTATGCAACTATAACTTGCCCCAAACCAGGAATTCAAAAAGAAGCACCTGCTTTGACGGCACTGGGAGCAATAAACCAAGTAGTTGGTGAGCAACATGTTGCTCACGAGCCACTGGTTGGGGACCACTGCCATATATATTTATACATAGTTATCATATCACCCTTTAAGCACCTCTTCTGCAGTGCAAACAACCCTAACTTGGACAGTTTTTCCTCATAGCTGAGATTTTGGATACCTTTTACCAGCTTAGTTGCCCTTCTCTGTACCCTCTCTAATACAATAATGTCCTGTTTGAGCGCTGGAGACCAAAACTGTACGCCATATTCTAGATGGGGCCTTACCAGTGCTCTGTACAGTGGAAGAATGACCCCCTCCTCCCGCGAGTATATGCCCCTTTTAATACAACTCAAGACTTGATTTGCCCTTGATGCTGCTGACTGGCATTGCTTGCTACAGCCACGTTTCTTATCTACAAGGACTCCAAGGTTATTTTCCATTCTGGATTTGACTAGTTCAGTCCTATTAAGGGTATAAGTGGCTTGGATATTTTTACACCCCAGGTGCATGACTTTTATCAACATTGAATCTCATCTACCACTTAGCTGCCCAGATTGCCAGTTTGTCAAGGTCCTGTTGCAAGGATGCCGCATCCTGGATGGACTTAATTAGGCTGGGTAGTTTTGTGGCAACTGCAAACACTGATACATTATTTACAATACCCTCCCATAAGTTGCAAATGAAGAAGTTAAATACAAGTGGACCCAATACCGAGCTCCATACATTGCTCCATAAATGCCAGTTCAGAGCTGTCCTCCCCAGCATCTTCAGCCAAAATTACAAATCTGTTGCTTTGGACAAGCTATGGACCAGCCCCCCTACCCTTCTGTCCCCTACTTCCCCTCTTGACTGTCATGAAACTATCTCCCTTATTAGCCTCCCCTGCCGCGTCTCCACCCCCCACAACACTGGCCCCTGCCAGTGGTTGCTCTGAGAGCCTCCTTTTCTCCCCCATGTTTGCCACTGCCCTCAGTGCTGCAAGTTTCCCCCTTAGAGTCTGCAGTTCAGATTCCAACATGAACCCACCCACATGGAAATAAACGTAAATAGTTGTTGAAATGTTTTACGAAAGATTAACGACCACTATTGCTAAGTGCTTCAGTGAATTCTTAAAGGGAAAAAAAACGTACACAAAAGTATATTAATACCCATTTGTATTTAAATTGATAAATGTTGAATGAGCCTATAATACATAGTGATGGATAGTTCTGGCATGCAAATCACAAGCACTCACTGTGCTTTCTATAGACATACTCTCATATTGCTATGAATCAAGAGTTTTGTTGTTTAGGCTTTTTCTTATAAATCCTTTCTCCTTCAGTCCTAATTTCCAACCTTCGAATCATGAACTTTTAACACAATACCTGTGCAACATTGGTATAATGCTACACAATTAATAGATATTTTTCTACAGTTTGTGAGATATATATATATATGATGCAGTTCTACAACAAGGTGCAACTTAGCTTTCCAACATACTGTACATGCTGCTAACTACTAAAGCTGTCCATACAAGGAAAGATCTGATCATCTTGGCCCCATACTTGGACTGACTTAGGTTGGACTCAGTATTGGCCCTTGTATGTCTAGATGAAAGCACAATGCACTTGAATCCATGTCTGATTCCTGGGTGCTCACTCCTCTGGGTGTCATAGGCGTAGTTCACTAGGGGCTCAATTTTTTCCAAAAGTTCTAATTGTAGTCTAACATTTTTTGCTTCGTTTAACTAATTGTCAGACCACCCAGGGACTCCATAAGACTGTGAATAAATATATAGAATGTCATAGTCCCCTGGGCCTCCCAGGTATCGCAACATCTGCTAATAGGCAGTTACACCACTACAGGCAGCTACAGGAATAATGGTGCAAAAATTAGATTGGTCGCCATGGATTACTGCCTTTTTTTGCAAGTCTCACAAGGTGAGACTTTTTTTTCACCCGGTGAAGCCAAAGATAAGGCAATGCCCCAACAAGGTACTTGTACATTTGCATAGCTCTACCACTGGCTGCAGCTGATTTTAGTGCCATTTAACCCTTTGTGTACCAGAGTTGCCATTCAACTTGCAATCCACCATTGCATTTCATATAACTCAGCAATGTGAAATCTAAGGCACTGGAAAATGGAACTTTTCAGATTAATGACATGTGGGGCCCTAGGCTACATCCACACAGGGCCCCCTTCTAGGCTACTGCTGGGTCCTGATACATGCAGATCAAGGCACATGTGCATACGAGCTAGGTCGGGTTTGGTTCACATCAGTCACTGGGTCTGCATGCATCTGGGCAAACGAATGCACTTTCGGGGGAATGTAATAAAAGTCAGTAATGGACAAACTATTCGCAATGTGCTTTGCACAAATTTAATATAGCTTTTGCGAACCCGGAAACTGTTTAGCGACCACTTCCGACAGTGGAAGACCGTTTGTGAATTTTATAGTTTGCGCCAATGCGCAGTAAATGTAATACAACTTCTTGCTGAAAAAGTTATGTTCGCTCCAAAAGATTACGTCACCTTCAAGCACTTCTTAAGAGTGCGCAATTAAAATTCTCAATGCAATAACAGTTTAAGGAACAATATTACATTGCGAGATGTGGATTTTTATTCTTATTGGTGCGAATTGTTTTGCATTTTGCGAATTATATTCCTCCCTTTATCTGCCTTCTTCTCCTATCCAGTGCGTCTTAGCTGTGCAACTTAAAATAAAAAATAAATAATGGAGAAAATAGAAATGGGCCCTTGATCACACTGGGTCCCTATCTTGGCTTAGGCTAGCCTGTGTATTAATCTTCTCCTGATTTCACTGGTAAATAAGACTTCATAAACTGAAAACAGGGACATCTAGTGGTAGGTTGGAGCAAACATACCAGGATCATGAGTGCATATTTAATTCTTTTTAGCCGGACCTGCTGGACCACACTGTCACCAACACTTATGATCTGCAAGTAGAAGACTGCTTTTGTTGACAGTAGTTTGTTGTTGTTGTTGTTTTTTCCATTTTGGATTTAAGATATAATGTAACTGTGAACAGAAACCCATTTTTGTTGATATTGAAGCATTATGATGACAGCCATGTATCGTAACTGAATCAGCTTCCTGAATAATAACGTATAAAACTGTATAGTTAGGAACCCCCTGGGTGCCAGAGACCTTCTCACTGCATTGCAGCAAGTCCTGAGAGGTATTATCTCAGATACTGAAACTCCCCCCCTCTTTATTTTAGAAATAGCAAGTGCACTGTAATGTGATGCTTGTGAAATTATAATATTGACATATAAATGCTTTGACAACTTAAGCCTGGTTTCATTATGTGTTAATGGCCTTCTCCAAAGAAAATAATGTGCAACTAGGCAAACTAATGTCCATTGTCTGGGTGCTGATGTTTGGTATGAAAGCTTTAATTCTCTATGCAGGATGGATAGCCATCCATATTACTAATTTAGATTGGCAATGTGTCAGATTACTATTTCCTTCCTTAAAAAGAGATGGACACACATTACACCAAACAGCCTTCCCGATGAAGCTGCAAAATAAAATGGAATGCTTCTTTTAACCCTGTCCACGCCAGAGAACTTCTCCCTGCATTGCAGCAAATGCTGAACCACCAGGCAGATCGAAGGGAAACGTTTTCCTACTTGTCAGTAGAGCAGGCATTGAATTACTAGGATATTGTTTACCAAGTGGGTACACTGCTTACACTTTGAATATTTCAGTCCACGAGGATGGATGGGAGTTGCCATATTGCTTAAATTGGGTAGGTAGTGTGATGTATATAGAACTGCAAAGAGAACAGGTTAATGGACATAAATGTAACGACAATGTAACTATGTACACAATTATTATAGTGCGCAGTTTAAGCTACTGTATATCCTCATTTTTTTCTTTATTTTAAAAGACAATTAAAGCTCTGAAAACATTTTACGATGAATTTTCCCTTCAGTCTAATTTGTATTTTTTTTTTTGCCGATCATTCTCTAGTACTAGGCATAATATTACAGGTATGGGATTCAGTTATCCGGGGACCTGTTAACTGAAATGCTCCAAATTACGGAAATACCTTCTCCCATATAGACTCCATTTTATCCAAATAATCCACATTTTTATGTATCTTTAATAATTAAACAGTACCTTGTACAGGTATGGGACCTGTTATCCAGAATGTTCGGATCTGGTGTTTTCCGGATAATGGGTTTTTCCATAATTTGGATCTTCATAGTTTAAGACTACTAGAAAATCATGTAAACATTAAATAAACCCAATAGACTGATTTTGCTTCCCATAAGGATTAATTATATCTTCAAGTACAAGGTTTTTTTTTTATTATAAATAGGAAATCATTTTTAAAATTTGGAATATTTCATTAAAATGGAGTCTATGGGAGACATCCTTTCTGTATTTTGGAACTTTCTGGATAATGGGTTTCCGGTAACTGATCCCATACCTGTACATAGAAAACTAAGATATAATTAATCCTTACTGGAAGCAGAACCAGCTTGTTGAGTTTATTTAATGTTTACAGGAGTTTCTTGTAGACTAAAGGTATGGAATGATCTGCTATCCTGAAAGCCCCAGGTCCCCAGCATTCTGGATAACAGGTCCCATACCTGAAGAATCTTTCTGGATAAGGGATATTTCTATAATTTTGGTCTCCATACCATATCTACTAAAAAATAATTTCAATGGTTTAGTACATTCATTTAGAAATAAGCAAACCAGACAATTCGGAAAGTCCATGTTTTGTTCCACACTTCGATGATCGTATGACGGGCTAGCAGAGTAGTCCTTGATAGACCAAGAAGAAAATAGGAATATGATTTACGTCAAACCAAAAATAATGCATCTCATATTTTCTTACATTAATGATACCCAGCAGCACAAGGTGAAAGGAGAAAGTAATGTGGGGATCTCTATATATCTACTACCATTAATCACTAACCATAATACTTTCTCTTCGGCTCTTATCCTCTAGGTCACTTTGTCCCTATGCTTCAGCCTTTTCTTCTCACCATTGCCTTCACTCTTAAGCAATACCAACAAATGGCATTGGGAAAGAGACCTTTACTAAAATCTAAAAATATATCTGCCTTATGACTTGATTGTTATGCAGAAACATATTGCAAAAGGCCTTCAGATTATTTTCATACACATATTTGTGAATTGTTTTGAGGGTGCCAAATTTAATGTGAAACTCCCCCTATAAATGTAACAGTAGGGGAAACCTGGAAGGAGTAATAAAACAAAGGTGTTTGTACTCTGAATGACTTTTACCCCGATGTTTCCACGTTAAAGCCTTTATCAAGGGGAATTCTGCGGGAACAAGGCCGCTGGGATAGGGAAAGAGAGATCCTTGGAGTGTGGGACCACTGTGAGAGTCGCCTTGAATGGGAATTGTGCACAAAAGCAGGGCCATATTTATTTATAGCTCCCAGAGGGCCTGTGCCTAGGGCGGTACGGTTTCGAGGTGCCTTTTTAAAACATTTTTTAAAACCCTCCCCACCTTCCTTTACAGATTTCCATAGGAAATACGGTGACGAAGCTGAATACGTTGCGTGACATCAACAAGCACGGCGTAAATACGATGCCTAGGCATCGGAACTAAATGCAGCCCTGCACAAAAGGCAGGCTGTTATAGCTCTGGGGTGTTGTGAACACAAAACTTGAAAGTCTGTGAGTGTTTACTGGATAACTAGTGTTGAAAACATTGTGTAGCTTCAAGGCAGCAACCACCATTTCTAAAATTTACCATCAATAAAGAGTTTACCTGTTTTAAAAGAACCTCTAGAACCCAAGTTATTTCAAGAATTTGCGTTATGGTGGAGGCACAGTGTGGTTAACTCTTCCTCCAATAACTAAGCAAGGGCTCACCCGAATCTTGTGTACTAAGTGTCCTACCGATAGTTGCCGGTGGTGAAGTCTCTTGGAAAGGGGATAATAGTGATTTTGGGGTTCCCCACCCCCATCTACTGGTTACATACAAGTGAAACCCAATTGGTTACTGAATATTGTGTTTTAATTTGATTTTAAAACTTTACCAAGCATTACTTTTGCATATTTAGGATTGGGGTCATGTATTTTCCATATTAATAAAATCCTCAATCATTTTCCATTGCAGAGTAATGTTGTGTAAATTTTTCATAGTCTAATGAAAGCTATGATTGTTTAGAATAAGCCAATCAATAGTACCATTATTAAATTTCCTTCTGTTTTTCCTCTTTAATAAACCACTCTAATTCATCTTGTTATGATCAGTGTAGAAAAAGGTTCTCAAGCATTAATAGCTGTAGTGCCGCTTTTGTATGGGTAATTTTGTATGGTAATAACCAGTGTCTGTATCCATAATATCAGAAACAGAGGAAACAAAGTGGAAGTGCAAGTCATGCCCGTCTCACCAAATTTCTGATTTATGGCGCTGGGTTACTTCTATTAACTATTCCGGGAACGGAGACAGCTGTTTGGTGCCTTACAGGCATTTGAAAACAAACCTAATAGAGTTCTCCTTCTATTCTATTGTCACATAAATCACATCCTACCTCTTGGATATGTTGGTGCCACTATAAGATACATTGGCCACTCCAGAGGGAACCATGATTATAAACAGTATGTGAATTAGTGAGGAACCCTGTGGTGCTATCATTGTATCATGTTAGTCCTACTGAGAAAGGCTCTTGCAAGAAATACTGTATACATTCAGGGCATTGATATCTCCACAGGTTCCTGATGCTTTGACTTACTTTTTTGGCAGAGACCTCAGAATACTCAGCGCCTACATTTGTAACAATTTAAGATAAGCAAAGATGCAATTGTAACAATTTAAAATAAGCAGGTCTCTTGGGGGGAACTCACAGCTTAAAGGGCAACTTCCCCATTCATTAGCAAAACGCCTAAAACATGCCCCCTAAAACTCCCAGAAATGTTTTCAAATTGTCATAGCCTGCCAAATTTGGTGAAATGGTAAATAGAAGGTGTGGCCTTAAAATGGGCATGACTAAACAGTTTTTTTCTACAAGTGGTAAATCTTTTTGCCACTCTTTCCATTTTTCAAATGCTGCTTTGAGAGACACTTTCATCCTGAGTAATGCAGCACCGTACAGTATATAAGGACTATAAGACTAGATTAGAACTGCATGAGCCAGGGTGTTGAATTATGTTATACAGAATACTGCACTTCCCAGAATTGAACTGATACATATTATGATGTCATTTGCCTGTGTGTGATGTAAGTGATTGCTTATTGGTTCTGGGTAGCTTCCTGGTCTATAGTTTCCTGTTTCCTGTTCATGTGAGAGTGTGTGGGAGATTTCTTTCTTTCTTTCTTTCTTTCTTTCTTTCTTTCTTTCTTTCTTTCTTTCTTTCTTTCTTTCTTTCTTTCTTTCTTTCTTTCTCTCATACTCTTGAAGCTGCTGTTCTCTTATTAACTAACGTATTAAATAATAGTTATTATATACATCCCTTCTAAATAAAAGATATCAGCAGCAAAGGATTGTGTGGGGCTACATCACTCTGTGCAAGAATCTGATACCAAAGAACTCTAAGTCATCTATCCCTGAATATTAGTGTTGTACTGTACAGTTGCAGCACACGGAGTGGCAGTAGGTTTGGCGTCAGGGGCTGATTTCATACCTGTTCTCTTAGTTTTCTTTGCTACTCAGTTGGACTCATGGCCTGAGACTGCAGTTGTCTATAATACTGCAGTGATGCAATGGTGCCACACGCAGGTATTGCGCCATGCTTGCCCTATGCTAAGGTCTAGTTCAAAGGGGAACTGTCGTTGATATAAAGCTGCACTCAAACTGTACATCATGCTTAACAATTCTTTTCACCAATAGTTTTTTCTCCTATAGTATTTAAGATAAAATAAAACTCAAGCATGCTGTTGGTCAGCAGTGTATTGCATTGCTGCCTTATACTGAAATCAGAGCAGGTAAAGTCACTGACTTACAGCATTAGTGTGTTGGTTGCAGCCAGATAAAATATTACAGTGATGCCCTACAGCCATGGGCTCAGTTAGGAAGATTCCTGCAACCACGATTCCTATTTTCCTATTCCTATTCCTTTTAACATCACTGACTTGAATTAAACACGGAGGGGTTCGCCCCGCTATACTTGCCCTCGTGTGTTTGGTAATTTCTTCTCTCTCAGTTGGGAAGAAACATTGCTATTGTAAAACCATTACACTGTAGTGGATGCTTAAAAACCTCTGACACCCCTTTCTTTATCCCAAGTTCTAAACCCAATCACATGCCTCTTGGGCCTGGTGGACTCCTTATTACCCACGATTGCATCCAGATTACTTATGAGAGCTCTGCTGTTTTATGCAAAGAAAACTGTGGCCCTACTCTGGACGGGCCTTCACCCTACTCTCAGCAAATGGATAAAGCTGGTAAACTATCAACTGGAAGATTGGAGTAACATTCCAGAGGATATATAGCGAAGCAAGATCCTATGTACAAGTTATTTTGAATTGAGTTGGATGACTGGTGATATGTCTTCCAGAAAAACACAGCAAGTCCAGTTGATTTGACTTATTTCTATAGATATCTCAACTGGAACTTTACAGACTAACATACATGGCCAGAGGATTCCCACAAAAGTTCAAGAAAATATGGAACCTATGGCTTGAATTTCCAGCAACAGCCACTTTGGAAATTTCCATGCAATCTCCACCCTTATCCCCCCTCCTTCTCCTTCCTCTTCTTCCAATTCACCCCTTGTTTAAACAAATCAATAAAAAGTTGTCTATTAAAATAAAAAACAGAACTCTGGCACCCATCTGTTTTTGACTCAAAGCCACCGCATCCTGACATTATAGCTTGGATTGGGGTGTTCTTTATTGATCAGGTGTCATTTTTCTGCCTAACCCTAGTCCATGTTCACAGCCCTCTGTAGCTCTCCCCTCTCCGTCACTCCCATACCCTCCTTTACCCTCTCTTCCCTCCCTTCTGCCACACATTAAACAGAATTCTTTTTTTTTCTGATGCAAGTTGCATGTCACAGCCAGATGGTGGCAAAGGGTTTGTTGAATGAGCACTATGGGTTTTTTTGTTCTTGTACTCTTTAGTGCTCAGCTTATCTACACCAGGTCTGTAAATGACCCTCTTAAACATTTTCATATGATTTGTTGATCCCCCATTAAATCATAATTTATTTATAGAACAGCATACTAGGTCCTTTTCAATAATACTTCCTTCATGTAAATTGCCTTACCTGGGCAGTAACATCGCAGTACACCAGGCTGTATAAGAGATGCAGGCACTGAGATCTGATCAAACAGACAACTGTAGTTATTGCTAGCCTCCTGCCAGGGGCCTGTGATTAGAACTTTCACTCCTCCCTGGAAAAAAAAAAGAATTTATAGTATGAATTACATTTCTTCATGCAATTGCTATATTTACATTGGCTTTTTTAGCCTCCTGTTTTTGCAGAATAATTTCCCACTGATGTAGTTAGCATTACTGTATGTTACATAAAGGGAAACACGGAGATCTTCTTTTCATTATAATCTCTCAGTCATTATTACTGGCCACCTCACAAGCCCAAGAACCATCATTATTCTGACAAACCATGATTGGCCCATGTTAGGTATATAATACACAGACACCATGAATATGCTGTAAATTATATCCTTATAAACGGTGAGTAGTGATGTCAGGAGTTATAAACGGTGAGTAGTGATGTCAGGAGTTATAAACGGTGAGTAGTGATGTCATTTTTGTCACATGACTCACTAAAACTTGTGTATTATAATAAATAAAGTACCACTTGTTGAAAAATATAAGGATATTAGAAGTAACCTTATAATATCCTTATATTTTACAATAGGGAGGACTTTATTCACTAAATATGTGCCTGCAAATACTACTACCCACTGTTTCTCTGCTTGCCTTTTCCACTACCCTCTTCCTAGGATATCACAGGGATGGCTCTAAACTGTTATTTTAGATACAAAGCAGTGTACCTGTACTTCATTGTGCAGCCTTACTCTGTACAGCACAACACAGCCAGCAGTGAGCAGAAAAACCAAAGCTACAGACACAATTAATAGTATAAAAGGGCAGATATAACTACTGTAATATATTAAAGGATGTTATAGAATGCCCTATTCCTAACAACTTTGCAATTGGTCTTTGTGATTCTTTTAATAGTTTTTTTTTAATTATTTGCCATCCTCTTCTGCCTCTTACTAGCTTATCACGTGAAAAGTCATGGACGAGATTAAGGGGCAGATTTATCAAGGTCAAATTTCGAAGTGGAAAATACTTCGAAATTCGACCATCGAATAGAATCCTCCGACATTCGGATTCGAAGTCGGAGGATTTTATTCATCGTACGATCGTATGATCGTACTCCGATTGTACTTCGAATCGAACGATTTTATCGTACGCTTTTCTTTCGAAACCCAAAAACGTAGAAATATGCTCTGGCAGGTCCCCATAGGCTAACATAGCACTTTGACAGGTTTAAGTTGGCGAAGTATTGAGGTCAAAGTTTTTTTTAAAGAGACAGTACTTCGATTATCGAATGGTCGAAAAGTCGAACGATTTTTACTTTGAATCGAAGTCGAAGTAAATTCGAAGTCGTAGTATCCTATTCGATGGTTGAAGTATCCGAAAAAATACTTTGAATTTAGAATTTTTTTACTTTGAAAATTCCCTCGAATTCACTTCACCCTTGATAAATCTGCCCCTAAACCTTAGAATCAATTCAATTCAGGAAAACTTATCACATGGTTAACACATGAAAACTGTATTGAAGTCTATGGGGAAAAAAACGCAACTGAATTTGGAGAAAAGTGTTTTTCTCGTTAAATTGAATCTTGTCCATGAGTTTTCACATGATAAACTATAAGATAACTTTTTCTCACTGAATTGAATCAGGCCCACTGTATAATAAACACAAAACCACAGAGGGATAAGCAAGGTGCAGGTACAGGTATACGATCCATTATCTGGAAACCAGTTATCCAGAAAGCTCAGAATTACGAAAAGGCCGTCTCCCATGGACATAATTTTATCCAAATAATCCAAATTTTTTAATATAATTTCCTTTTCTCTGTAGTAATAAAGCAGTACCAAATATTTGATCCAAACTAAGATATAGTTAACCCATATTGTAAATAAAACCAGACTATTGAGTTTATTAGGGGTGGTTCACCTTCAAACAACTAGTTGTTTTCAGATAGATCACCAGAGATAAACACTTTTTCTAATGATTTTCTATTTTCTATGTGTGACAGTTTTTCTAATATTGAAGTGTGAAGTGTAATTTTTCACCTTCTGAAGCAGCTCTGGGAGGGGGGGAGGTCGCCGACCCTGTAAACTGTTCTAAATTGATACATTTAGTTGATACATTTCTTATCTTTGTCCCTGCTGAGCATAATCTCTGGGTTTCGTTACAGGCAGCTGTTAGTTTTGATACAGTAGTTGCTAATACTCCAGAGATGCTGCTGAGAAATGTATCAACTGAATGTTGCAAAATTGTAACAGTTCAGAGTCTGCACTTGAATAACTGAGCTGCCAGACTCAAACACCAGAGACAGGAACATTCAACTTTAAACTTAGATTTTGGAAAAACAGTAAAAAATAAATAATGCAAAGTAATTGAAAAAAGTCTTTATTTCTGGTGAACAAGCTAAAATCAACTGAATTGAAAAAGTGTTTGCAAGGTGAACAACCCCTTTACTGTTTACATGATTATCTAGTAGATTTGAGGTATGCAGATCCAAATGACAGAAAGATCCGTTATCCGGAAAACCACAGGTCCCGAGCATTCTGGATAGTACAGGTCCCAGACCTGTATTGTTCAGAAATTTCCAGGTGAGCTAACACTGAAAAAATCTTCTTTTTACCCTGACTTATAAGAATAAAAGGACCTGATTTTAACTAATAAATCAATTTTGTAGATATGTATTTGCTTCCCATCGAACTACTGAACAGTGGGGCTTATTTAGTAACACAAGGCAAATCGATGCATTCAGTAGCAGTGCAGTGGGGCTAATATGCCTAGTGTTGGCAAATGAAACCTGGTGCAGAATGAATGTACTGTAGTAATCATGTTGATACATAACCATCACAATTTGGTACAGAGATACATAATGCAGTTGTGTATTTTTTTTTAGAGTTCCTTGCAGTGAAAACCAATATCCAATACAGTACTACCCAGCACTGCAGAAGGGGTCAAGTTCTTCTGAGACACAGGACCACTACTGGGCCTTTCTTCCATAACTCCATAGGTGCAAGTTTTTTAGCAATGTAGGCACAAACCTTGCACCTCTCGTTTGCAAATAGCATTTCCAGCGTTCTTGATCAGAGAGGGTTTATGGATACATGATTTTTTGAAGTATTGTGCATGTGCGAAAGCTATGCACAAAGGTCAATGGCAGGGGTAGAGTAGTGGGATCTCTTGCACTCGCACTAGAAGCCAGAATATGATTACGTTTTACTGGTCAGTTGTCATGAAGTGCATTTTTGTGCTGCTGAAATAAGTCCAAAGTTTGATTGGATTGATGGTTTGAAACATGTTTCACAGAATGGCTGCAATCAAAATCATTATGTCTTTGTATAAAGCAGTTCCTGTTCTTAAATGGCCAAGTGTTATAAACTGCATTATTCTCTAATTTCTGGGAAAACTGACAGCAAAGGCCACCGCAATCACTCTCTCAATAGGTACCGCAGCTGACCCATTTTCCACAAAAAACGGGCCAATTTATTTTCCACTTTTTACAAAACAAGAAGACCATACAGTTAATCTCAGATTACACCGTAGATAAAGGCTGTTCAAGGAACCTGTGTCTGTCTGTTGGCAAAAATAAAGATTAAGTGTGTCATCACATTTCACAGTAACGACATATCCCCAGGGATAATTTAGTGATGGTAATATGTAAAGTGCATTTATGTTGCAAGACATTTAGTTTACAGAAGAAAACTGCTAATGCTTGACATGAGAGAAGAGCAGCCAATTAAGGGTCAATGGGGCAGGTTTACTAAAGGGCAAAGTGGCTGCCGCTAGTTAAATTTCTCACAAATCTAATCTGCATGGACATTGCTAATTTACTAACAAGCATAGACAATAATTTTCTAGCAAAAGAGACTGTCGCTACCATAGTTTCGCGCCCTACCGCCAGGCGAATTTCTGCTAAGACGAACGATCGTTCCACAAACTCACTAAACTAAAGTGCCAATTTTACAGAACGTTACCTCTTTTGCCAGAGTTTCCTTCACCACCTTAGACCTTGCGAATTGATAAAACGAAGCTACATCCTCCTCAATCTTATGTCAGTGACATCATTTCCTGTATGCCGAAAAGTCATAAAAGTTTTAAAAAAAGTTTTAAAGCGGGATTGCCTTCAAAAGTCTTAACTATTAAAGATTTTTGTGTTGGCATTTTTTTCCCAACCATTTGAGGGGCATGCCACATTTGTTTTAGGGTGGGCTCATGTCTAGGGCATTAGAGGATCTCTTTTATCTTTATTTTGCTTCCTTGGACTTTTGTAATAATAAGTGGCCACCTCAAGTATTTGTATCTCTAATAAAGACGTCTTTACGACCTACTGTATATGTACCTGCCCTATTTAAATTGACCTAAGCATATGACTACTAATTTTCACTATTCAGAAATAGTGATGCACCGAATAGACTATTTTGGATTCGCCGAATCCCTGAATCCTTTGCGAAAGATCTTAATCCAAATCCTAATTTGCATATGCAAATTAGGGGTGGGAAGGGGGAAACTTTTTTTACTTCCTTGTTTTGTGACAAAAAGTCATGCGATTTCCCTCTCTGCCCCTAATTTGCATATGCAAATTAGGATTCAGATTCGGTTCAACTGGGAATCCTGCTGAAAAATGCCGAATCCTGGCCGAATCCCGAACCCAATCCTGGTTTGGTGCATCCCTAAGCAGAAATGAACGCTAGCGAAAGATGAATATGAAATGGCCGCGCTAACGAATTAATGCTAGTGAAACTTCTCTATCGATCGGCTGCTGAGACGTAACATCGAATTTTAGTGAATTAGCATACTGGTAATGAATTTGTGCCTGCCGAACTGCCACAAAATGTGGCGAATACTTTGTTGTTGAAAATTCACCGTTTAGGGAATTTGTCCCATTGTACTGGTTTTTTAAAACGGGAGAAATGAAGCCTCAATTACGAAAGCAGTCAGAGTGCAAAGTACAGTTTTATCTGGAAATTCTCTGGATTTCCCCCCAGAATTACACTGCTGTTTCGGTTAAGGTGCTTCTACATTAATGGTGCCCAAGGCGTCAAAACCAACGTGACTGCACATGCCCATTTTTTGCAAACTGGGTGCAAGTTGCTGCTAAAAAATGGTATTCGCGTTTAATTGGTACAAGTCTGCTGTGGTTATTTACACCCCCTAGCATTTCAAACATGGAAATTACCCTCACATTCAGGGTGGCAGTAGCTCCAGGGTCAGTAGGTTCATTGGACCCGATTATTCAGCAACAACAGGCTGGGTGGGCACATTGCCACTTAGTGCCACTATATTGGAAAATACAACAATTTACAGAGAATGTTTGGACACAAGTAACTTAAATGAATGGCATCAATACATGCAACCTTGGTGTTTATATTAACACAACTTCACTTGAGGCTGTGTTTGCAAATAAAGCTTTTATGGTCTTAAGTAGACCTTAATTTTGGCAGTTATGAAATATGTGGAATATTGTATAATGCCCAATTCTGTATTTAATCATGTGCTCTATTTTCATGCTGATTTATCCACCATTAAACCATCTCTCATAAAAACTTGACCAGCTGAGACAACTATTGAATTAGACATTTTGGGCCAGATACAATTCAGTGACAAAAAGTTTTATCACGCGAAAACTCGTGGACAGGATTCAATTTGAGATGCAATTTATTTCAGAAAAACTTAACGTCACGGTTTATACGGTGATATCTCTATTGAAGTCTTTGGGGAAAACTGATTCTGAATTTGGAGAAACGTTTTCACATGACAACCCATGAGAGAACCTTTTCTCACTGAATTGAATCTGACCCTGTCGGATAAATCTGGAACTGAATTAGGAGAAAAGATTTTTCTCCTCCAATTGAATCTCGTTCACGTGATAAACCAACTTTTTCTCACTTTTGGCCAGATTCAATTCAGTGAGAAAATTTTAACTTGTTGTTTTAAACATTAAAATTCATGGACGAGATTCAGTTTGAGATGCGAGTTCAGAAAAACGTACCTGACTGTTTAATCTCGTGAAAATTCTAAGGGAGTTATTTACTAAACTCTGAATTATTCTGGTTGGAGTTATAGGGGCAGATTTATCAAGGGTCGAATTTCGAAAAAAATGGGTGATTAGGATCAAGCTGCAAATTCAAATCAAATTAAATTAAAAAATCTGGGGCAGATTTATCAAAGGTCGAGGTGAATTTTCAAATGGAAAAAAACCGAATTGCAAGCTATTTTTTGTGTACTTCGAATAGGGAATAGTCCAAACTCGATTCAAATTTGAAAAAAAATCAAAATTTATCATGTACTGTCTCTTTAAAAATTCGACTTAGACTTTTAGCCATCTAAAACCTGCTGAATTGCTATTTTAGCCTATGGGGGACCTCCTAGAAGCTATTTGGAGTCAATTGGTGGACTTCGAAAAAGTTTTCCTTCCTTCAATTTTCCTTCAATTCGTACGATTTGAATGCGGCCGAATACGGACCTACTCAATCGAAAACGGACTTATTTCACCAAAAAAAACTCAAATCGAATTTGGAAATTTTTTTTTCCTGGATTTATTAAAGTCCACTGGTGTTAACAGTCAGATGAATTAAGTACTTCAACTCAGAGCATGTAAAAGTCAATGGAATATGTCCCGTTAACAACTGGAAGATTTTCCAGAGTTGCTCTGGGTTTCCAGAAAAATCGTCGCTTTCGGGCGATTTAACGAACAAATCGTAGGTTTCAAACACTAAATCTGAAAATACAGCACCAATTTTATTGTGACAATTTTTTCTGCACAAAAAAAATCATGATAATTTATTGATAAATAGGTGGGATATGGTTGGAGTCGTTTTCAGATTTTGATAAAGAACCACCTATATGAGCCACATTCAAATTCTCTTACAATTTATCACATGGACAAGATTCAATTGGAAGAGAAAAAATGTTTTTCCTAATTCAGTTTCAGTTTATTTCCCATACACCTCAATAGAGTTTTCATGTGAGATAAGTAGAAATGCATCTCAAATTAAATCTCGCCCATGACTTTTCCTTTCGTAAACCATTTTCTTACTGAATTGAATTTGGCGGTCTTATTTGCTGCTGCTTGTTGCCCTAACCAGTTTGGTCTGTCTCCTCTTCCTCATAGGAGGAGATTTTCACAAAATGTAAATTTTCCCTTTAAATAAGCAACACCCAAGTCATGGATCATTTATCAAAACTGGGCAAATTTGCCCATGGGCAGTAAACTATCACAACCAATCGAAATGTGGCATTCATTGTTGTATCTGCAGCTGGCTTTAAAAAGCCAATCACTGATTGGTTGCTATGGGTAGCTGCTCATGGGCAAAATCGTACAGTGTTGATAGACCCATCTGAAGGGTGAGGCAATGGTCAAATTGCAACTGCAATCTATAGTTAAGTCTATAAAACAGACCCCCTGAAATCATCCCAGTTGTATTCAAGACAGAGGAATAGACTGTGACATGAAGACTGGCTCAAATTGACCTTTAAAATGGGAATATTTCCCAGGAGTCAGCACAACTGAAGGGTGTTTAAGGAAGCTAATTGAAAACTAATGGGTACACTGCCCCTTTTACAGAGTTATAAAGCAAAATAAATGCAGGAGGAAATACTCAGGGGCTTCAGGCAAATTTGGAACCCAAATTGATTTAGAATCTGGGGGGGGGGGTGATTTATATGAAGGGCGTTTAGATACATCACCATTACTTGACTAGTCTTATGGCCTTTTAATACAATTTACAGGGGCTTTTAGGAGTCATTTTTAAATGTAATGCTTAACAACTGTCTAAGATGGCCAATGAGTCCATTAGCAGGCAAATGCCAAATCAGTGGGGATTTAGAAAGATAAAAGCTGCAGCAGCTGGTTCCGACTAATAGAATTATGGCCTTAGATGGAATGGGCGATGGAATACGAGCGAGACTGCTCACACATAGGTTTTAGCTGCTTCCCCTCCCCCCCTCTTTGATTTGTTAAATCTCAGCAATGCTACAGCACATGGCTATTGGCTTCTTTCAGATGAACACTCGTTCTGATTAACCAATAGGCTTACTTAATATTTTAATGAGAGATATCCAACCTGCAGATTAGTGGGCAGATTCACTAACCGACAAAAAGTCGCCCATCGCTACACTTCGGCAGGCGAAAATTCTTTTGGTGTGGGGGCCCGGACGCTGGTGACTTTTCGCTATGGTTACTTCGCCAATGCGAGCAATTCAAAGCGAAGATGCGCTAGCGTTCATTTCTGTCTAATGCAAATTCGCTTAATTTGCATACGGCGGGAAATTTAAAGTTGAATGGACGTCTTTATGTTATATGTTGCAGCAAATACATTATGGGGCAGATTTATCAAAGTCGAGGTGAATTTTCAAATTCTAAAAATTCTAGGGAATAGTCCAAATTCAATTTGAATTTGGAAAAAAATCAAAAATTCGAATATCGAAATTTATCTGTCTTTGACTTCGACCATTCGCCATCTAAGACCTGTGGAATTGCTACTTTAGCCTATGGCTGACCTCCTACGATTCGAATTCGGCCGAATACGGACCTATTCAATTGAAAACTGACCTTTCGGCCAAAAAAAGACTTAGACTTAATTTTGGATGGTCTTTTTGAAATCGAATTTCTACGTTTTTCAAATTCAAATCCGACCCTTGATAATTATGCACCTACAGTTCCACTGTTCATTACACAAGTCCAGGGAACCTTAATAAAGAAAATAGAGTTGTTATAATGTCCTACACATGAGCCCACTGTATAGTTAATCTTCCTTATGTTAGAAAACGTATGGGGGAAACCGGTTACCCAAAAATTAAGGACTTTTGCAGGCTATCATTCGGAAAAAAGGAAAAAACGATAGCATTTTTTGAACTTTGATTCTTTTTCCACTCAAAGAATAGGATGTAAGTAACAAAAGATTGAGGAAGATCTATGTACTCCAATGTACTTCGCCTGGTCTGAGCTGGTGAAAGCAAGTCTGGCGAAAGAGGTAACGTTCAGTAAAACTCGCATTTTAGTGAAGTAACGTCCATTCGCCAGAGCGAATTGTCGCTTGACGAGTGAGAATGAGGGCCAGCGCCTATTTCTTTCGCTAGCGAATTGACGCCTGCACCTGTTAGTAAATCGGCGATGTTCCTGCAGGCGGTAATGCTGGCGAATTGTCACCAGCATTTGCCACTTTGCCCTTTAGTAAATCTGCCCCTGAATCTCTCCAGTGAGGTCTGGAATGAAGCTGCAAGTGCTTCTGTTTCTTCTAGAGCTCCTACAGGAGATGGACCCCTTGTTATGAAAGGGATGCTGTCAACAGAAAAACCAATGTTCACTTACCCTTAAAAACCCTCGGATTTAGAATTGCAGTAGTGCAGCATTATAAAATGAATATCCACTTTGGATAAATCTACAGTCACATTTTGTGGTCGCATGCTGAAGTCTATTGCTTCATTTCTGGCGAAAAGCAGCGGTTTTGCTTTATGGCTGGAAACTTAATTACTCACTCAGGATCAGAGCACTGCTTTAAGGGCAAATTGATGTATCTGGATGGATCAATTACTTCTTCGCTGCTAAAGGCTTAATCAATCAGCAAATGTAAATTTTAGGGCAATTGTGACGCGGAGCAATGTTCGGTAGTGATGGGCGAATTTGTCCCGTTTAGTCGAAAAGTTCACGAATTTACGGAGAAATTCGAGAAACGTTGGAAAATGTTCGAACCGCGAATTTTGATGCCCACGTTATTTTTGACACCTGCATTAAAGTCAATAGGCTTCTGAATGATTTTGAAGCGCGACAGTTTTTATGCGCATGACAATTCCGAGGAGCATACAATTTTCTTTGGAAATTTTCAGCAGCGAATCTTCGCTGCAGTTTCACAAATTTATTCACCACCGGCGAAACACGGAAATTCGCGGCAAATTCGCGCCTGTCGAATATATTCGCCCATCACTAACGTTCGGCATTTTGTCTACTATTTGTTCTATCTCACACATATGTGGCCGAAATACCCAAATCCATCCTATACTGTCTTCTATAGCAATTTCCTGTAAGTGTTTAAAATTGATTCGTCTTTTCTACTACCTATGGGCTGCTTCTTCCAGCAACAGGGAGTCAAAGGGGTGATTTATCTTTAAAGGGATACTGTCATGGGATTTTTTTTTCCAAAATGAACCAGTTGATAGTGCTGCTCCAGCAGAATTCTGCACTGAAATCCATTTCTCAAAAGAGCAAACAGATTTTTTTATATTTAATTTTGAAATCTGACATGGGGCTAGACATATTGTCAATTTCCCAGCTGCCCCAAGTCATATGACTTGTGCTCTGATAAACTTCAATCACTCTTTACTGCTGTACTGCAAGTTACAGTGATATCACCCCCCTCCTTTTCCCCCCAGCAGCCAAACAAAAGAACAATGGGAAGATAACCAGATAACAGCTCCCTAACACAAGATAACAGCTGCCTGGTAGATCTAAGAACAGCACTCAATGGTAAAAACCCATGTCCCACTGAGACACATTCAATTACATTGAGAAGGAAAATCAGCAGCCTGCCAGAAAGCATTTCTCTCCTAAAGTGCAGGCACAAGTCACATGACCAGTGGCAGCTGGGAAATTGACAAAATGTCTAGCCCCATGTCAGATTTCAAAATTGAATATAAAAAAATCTGTTTGTTCTTTTGAGAAATGGATTTCATTGCAGAATTCTGCTGGAGCAGCACTATTAACTGATTCATTTTGAAAAAAAAATGTTTTTCCCATGACAGTATCCCTTTAAGCTGACTTTTATTTTGTTGTAAAATGTCAAATGCTAAGCAACTTTTCAGTAGGTCTTATTTTTGTTTTTCTGTTTTTTTAATAATTTGCTTTTTTCTTCTGACTCTTTCCAGCTGACCCCATTTAAAAACCAAATACCCTGTAAGGCTACAAATGTATTGTTATTGCTACTTATGATTATTTATCTTTCTATTCAGGGCCTCTCCTATTTAGTCCATTATTAACAGGGTCGGTGGGCCAGACCCCTCTCCGGTCGCATTCTAATAAAAGAAGTTCTTTTAGGTGCAGCGCCATCTGCGCATGTGCGTGGCGCCATTCATACAGGCACCCGAGCGGCACCGCCACGCCGGCACGCCATGCGCGATTGGCGTGTCACAGTAGGGGGTGGAGGGGGGCCCTGGACAGTAGTCCCGGTGGGCCACGGGCCCCCCAGTCCGACCCTGCTTATTCAAATCAGTGCATGGTTGCTAGGGTAATTTGGACCCTAGCAACCAGATTGCTGACATTGCAAACTGGAAAGCTGCTGCATAAAAAGTGAAATAACTCAAAAACCGCAAAAAATAAAACTTTAAGAACTCCAATAAAAATTGTTTCAGAATCTCATTCTCTACATCATAATAAAAGTTAATTTAAAGGTGAACAACCCCTTTAAAATCTAATCTAGGGAGTTTTACCTGGTTTCAACATGCATAGACCAGGCCTGCGGTTAAACAGAATGAATTACTGACTATAACATTTGTGCACACAATAAGCTTTGTATCAAAAACTGTAATGTTGTTATTTTGTAGTTTTCCGAAAAACTATTTAGGCCCAGTTCTGATGAATACAACTGCATTTAATGCTATCACAATTAAATCAAATATGCACACAAATAATGTCATGGAAACCCACTAAAATGGGACCCTGTTGTGTGTTTACTGGATTTCTATTTACAATTAAATATGACATTTCCACGTGCCAGCTCTCTGCTGTTCATATCTTTAGAATAAATCTTTATAATACATTATCACAGTGCGGTGTGGTACTTACATTGCAGTAATAGTAGTGTTTTATTCCTCCCTAATATTTTTTTTACAGTACTGCTGTAACTATTCTCTCTCTATAATAAAATGGACTTGATCATTATGCAAAATGACATATTATTCTCCCTCTCTTGTCTTTCTCTTACAAAAACGATGTAAAAAGCTTATGCTCCAACATGAATTCTATTGTATTTATGTCCATTCCGAGCATCATAGTCAATGTTAAAACAGATGGTTGTGAAGGACTGAAGGGGGTCCTAGTCTACTTACTATCAACAACATATGCTTTTCTCCTCTCCACTCAACAGCAAAAAGAAGTCTGAAATATGTACTTATCTCCCCATCTGCCAGTCCAATATCTCTTTCCCAAAAAGATAGAACGTTTTTGCTGCTATAACAGCCTCTATTATTCCAAGAAGACTTTCTGATTTTGGAACATTGTTGGTGGGATTCAGTCACAAGTGCATTTAGTGAGGTTGACCATAGAAGTTGCTGAAACGCATCCAAATCCTAATTTGCATATACAAAGTAGGGGTGGGGAGGGAAATCGGTGATTTCCCCTTCTCACCCTCAATTTGCATATGCAAATTGGATTCGGTTCGGTATTCGGCCGAATCTTTCGCGAAGGATTCGGGGGTTCGGCCGAATCCAAAATAGTGGATTTGGCCAGTGGCCGAACTACCTGGGGAGCAAGGGGTGCGAGCGGGCCAGGGCCCGTACCCCCTCAGGGCCCCCGGCAGCCTGCGCGCCACTGAAACTGCGGGCCGTACAGAGGGGGGCGGGGCCCGGCTGCTGGATTCGGTGCATCCCTAGTTGAACGTAACACCACTTTCATTAATTTGTGGCAAAATGCACTCCTTGCTCTTCTGTATTGACCCCAGCACAGCCCAATCCTTCCTGCCTTCCATTCTGAATTAAAGGAGAACTAAAACCTAAAATTGAGTATGGCTAAAAATGCCATATTTTATATACTGAACGTATTGAACCAGCCTAAAGTTTCAACTTCTCAATAGCAGCAATGATCCAGGACTTCAAATTTGTCACAGGTGGTCACCATCTTGGAAAGTGTCTGTGACACTCACATGCTCAGTGGGCTCTGAGCAGCTGTTGAGAAGCTAAGCTTAGGGGTCGTCACTAATTATCCAGCAGAAAATGAGGTTTGTCTGTAATATAAGATGATGCTACAGGGCTGATTATTGAATTCTGATGCTAATTGCTCTGGGTTTCTGTGCTGCCATGTAGTAATTATCTGTATTAATTACTAATCAGCCTTATATTGTGACATTTCTATTCTATGTGTACTGTATATTGTGAGTGGGTCCCTAAGCTCAGTAAGTGACAGCAGCACAGAGCATGTGCAGTGAATCAGCAGAAAAGAAGATGGAGAGCTACTGGGGCATCTTTGGAGACACAGATCTTTACTGCCAAAGGGCTGTGGTTATCTTGGGCTGGTAAAGAAGCCCAAAACATAATGTACAAAATTTCTAGCTACTTCTTCTGTTCTCCTTTAATCCCTGCTGTGCCATTGACATAGGCTAAGCCTGGAGCTACCATCACCTCCGGACCAAGCGGTAGTACCAGAGTTCTATCAACATTTTGCATCAATTGCCACAATTCAGCTGTGCCAAAAGAAAAGGACGCACTTGTTACACCTTGAAAGCCTTAAATGACACCAGGCAAATTCTGAAAAGTATTTGGTGCAGCTGTGTCCGATATGAGATGGAGCACACACACGCTTGCATTTTGGTGAAGCTGATGTAGTTGGAGTAAGAGCAGCTCAACTGGGCCAAGAGCTTTGCCCCTTTGCAATTGCTGTGATGCTGAAACTGAGGGAAAAATGTGATTGTGGCAGTATCCAGCCAAGAAGTGCCCTTTCTTACTTAAAGGCTCAAACACTTCACCTGAACAACAATTTAATCTGTTTTGTCCATTACGTTTCCCATTTCTGGCTGTCAATTCACTTAATATGAACTTACTCTGGTTTTCCCCACTTCACCCTTTAAATAACCTTGTCATTGCCTTTGCTTAAAATAAAGTTAAAACTGAAAAACATCTAAATGATAACGATTGGCATCTTACAGACCAGCACATAGATGTGCCATTGAAATATTGTTTCTTTAATGACATTTTACTGCTTCCCCGACTCACATTCAGTATTCCTGAATACACATTGATGGGAAATGGAGATGTGCAGAAAAGTAGAATAAATTCAAGTATAAATACAACTATACATTTAAAAGCACCTGTTGTGTGTCTCCTGTCTTGGCTCACTTATCCCTATATATCCATGTTTAGTCTGTAATGAAACATGCTTTTCAGCTTTCGCTCTGTACAAGGGAAGATGGCATTATGTCTGTGTAATGAATGATCGCTAGTTGGATACAACGCTTTGTATCTATGTTATATTTAGACCTGGAAAGTGTATTTCTGTGATTATGATACAGTACATAGAAGGATAGTGCACTCTTGTGGTAAATTTGCTAATTGCATTTTGCAGTGATTTGGGATTATTTAATATGAGTTTAATACGATGCTCTCAAAGTTTCCCCTTTCAGTTTCTTTCCATTCCCCAAAGGGAGGTATTTAATAGCAATTGCTACTATTGCTCCATCTCCTGATTAGCAGTGCAGCAATACAGCCCTCTTATAGGAACTTTTTGGGAAGACAAAGCTTTGCAGGCAACCCAGTCCACCTTGATGAAAGTTTCAATGGGGCATTTGCTCAAAAGGGCTGCGCACCCCGAAACTACGCTGGGTAGCAAAACGGCTGTTCAGAAGTGAAGACCCATGTGGAAGAGGGGCCCCTCTCTGATCCTGTGCACAGAAGTCTCCCAAGAATTGTCTCTCCCCAGGTGCATACTTAGTGAATCTGAGAGATATGCTGCTCATTGGATGTAATAAGACGGAGATCTTAACGGAAGTTACATTGGTGTATGGAATAGTTGGCATTAAATATCAAGTTTATCTATATCGCATCTGCGATGGCGTATAATTATTGGCACTACATAATATGATCTTATTCAATATGCTGTTAAGCACTGAACTATAACTCACACTCTAGCCAATCCATGCACCTAAGGATACGAGCAACACACTGATCTTATACTGAAGTAGATCAAATACCCCTTTAAGTAGTGTTGCAAGCTACCATGCATAACCTGGAAGTGGCTTCTCTAAAAACTGGAAGGGAGGTCACCCTGGGTGGCAGACTTGGGTGGAACCTGACACCCACATTGTATTGAAATCAGGACTTTTCTACTTTAAAGTATGTTATAGAAAGGCCAAGTCTAAACAACTTTTCAATTTGTTTTTTTTATAGTTCTTTAATTATTTGCCTTCTTTTTCTGAATCTTTCCAGCTTTCAAATGGGGGTCGCTGACCCCATCTAAAAAAACAAATGCTCCGTAAGGCTACAAATGTTTTGTTATTGCTACTTTTTATTACTCGTCTTTTTATTCAGGCGTCTCCTATTCATATTCCTTTTTTAAAATCAATACATGGTTGCTACGGTAATTTGGACCCTAGCAACCAGATTGCTGAAATCGTAAATGGGAGAGCTGCTGAATAGAAAAGATAAGTAACTCAAAACGACAAATAATAAAACATGAAAACCAATTGCACATTGTCACAGAATATCACTCTCTACGTCATACTAAAAGTTAATTTAAAGGTGAACAACTCCTTTAAACTGAGTCACTAGAATCTGATTCCTGCCTATTTGTACAGTTTATATATTGCATTATGACAAATAAACACACAGGGAGGGAATTCTCTTCTTACTCTGCTGCAGCCCTTTATAGAGAATAGGGACCATAATGTCCCATCCCAACTCCTCACAGCCCATTGTTTCATCTAAAATGTTTACAAGAGCACTTCCCTGATAAATAAAGGATCAGTCAGATATAATGCTCTGCTCTTCCAGCAGTCACACTGACAATTCATTGCTGCTGTACAGAGAAGCTGACACTCCCCACGAATGGAATAAATAGTTTAACCTGGACTCCTCTGTTTGTTACTATTATTACTCTATTGGGGGAATGTTATAAAAGTCGCACATAGCAAAACAATTCAAAAAAGAATAAAAATCCACATCTCACAATGTAATATTGTTCCTTAAACTGTTGTTGCATTGCGGATTTTAATTGCGCACTCCGGGTTCGCAAAAGCTATATTAAATTTGCGCAAAGCAAAATTGGTTCACGCAAAGGCATAATTTTTCGCATTGCGAATACTTTTTCCGTTACTGACTTTTATTACATTCCCCCGTATATATGTCTGTACTTAGGAAGGGGACAGATATCACCGGCACAACAGGATATTTCTGGCAGGGAAACCCTTGCTCGTTTATTTGCGGATGCAACGTTTCGGGGCATACCCCGGACGCCCCGAAACGTTGCATCCGCAAATAAACGAGCAAGGGTTTCCCTGCCAGAAATATTCTGTTGTGCCGGTGATTTTCTACTTCTCTGTCTGTTGTGGAGGCTGCCAATACCTCCTTCATCGAACACCAGGTTTCGCAAAATTCGGACGGCCGGGGTGTGCGAGGTGACTCTTTTTGTTTTCCCTATTGTTAGAAGGGCCATTATAAATCTGAAATAACAGTGCAGTTTGCCTGAAAGGCTTCAGGGTCTGACCCTGAATTACTTTAGTAGAAAACTATAGGCATTGGGAACAATTATCTGTTCCATTGTGCAACACTGGCACCTAGTGGCAAGAATTGAGTACACCTAAAATTGCTTTTGTATTTGTATGATTTGAGAGAAAATGCCTTCAAGCCAAACCAACACTCACTGAAAATTTCCAGGATACTAGGGCCACTTATAAATTAAATTAATCTATCACCTATTATTTTCCAGCTTTAACCCATAATAGGAAGGTTAATTTCCTTCTCCGTTAAAATGGTAACAGCAAACATAAATAAATAAATAAATAAATAAATAAATAAATAAATAAATAAATAAAATCTTCTAAAAACAAATTAAAGGAGTAGTATGTTATAGAATGGTCTATTCTTAGCAACGTATCAATTGGTCTCAGTTTTAAAGTTTGAACTCTTTTGCTTCCCAGCTTTCAAGTGGGGGTCACTGAACCTGGTAGCCAAACAAAACTATTGCTCACTGAGGCTACAATTGCATTTTTATTTTGGCTTGTTATTCCTAGGGGCAGATTTACTAAAGGGCGAAGTGAAGATTCGCCAGCGTTACCGTTTTCAGGGACTTCACAGGTTCACTAACGAGCGCAGGTGTCACTTCTATAGCGAAAAAGACAGATGCTATCGGTGATTCTTACTCTATTGCCAGGCAAATTTTCGCTCTGGCGAATGGACGTTACTGTGCAAATTCACTAAGATGCAGATTTTACTGAACGTTACCTCTTTCGCCAGACTTGCCTTCGCCATTTCAGACCAGACAAAGTGCATTGGAGTGCATAGGACTTCCTCATTCTTCTGTTACTTACATCATATTTTTTAGTGGAAAAGGTCCAAAAAACGCTTGCGTCTTTTCCGTCCTTAAATTTTTTTTCGGGTTCCCCCATACATTTTCTGACATATGGAACATAAACTATACACTGGGCTCATGTGTAGGGAATTATAACAACTCTATTTTCTTTATTAAGGTTCCCTGGCTTTGATTTTCCCGCATTGCCGAAGTAACGCTAGCGAAAATTCTCCAGCGTTCATTGCCCTGGACACAACTTTGCATTTTAGTAAATTAGAGTTGTCTGAGTGAATTTTCGCCTGGCGAAGTGTTGTGATGACTGCGAAGCCGTCGCTGGCGAATTTTCGACGATTAGTAAATTTACCCCATTATCTTTCTATTTAGATCTCTACGATACATCTTCCAGTCTCTCATTCAAACCACTAGCTGGTTGCTAGGGGAAATTGGATCAAGATATTAACTGGAAATCCAAACTGCAGAGCTAAAAGTGAAATAATTAAAAAATTACTAAAATAACAAAAGAAATACCCTTACATTATATATCTGTATAAATGGTGCTTATTGATGCCGTACATTATAATCTGTGATGTAATGATGAAAATATCAAAAGTTCCATGAACTGTATAAAAGCAATTGGTCTTGGACCTAGATGTTACTGAGGTCCACAGCAACTCAATTTTAGGGTCCCAACGTATCCAGAGGTTGTCCTGTTTTTACTAAAATATATATTGCTTGATAATAAGTGATTCATGGGGCCCCATGGGCCCCCCTGCAGCTACAGGGTCTGCTTCATCTGTAGTTACGCCCCTGACCATGACCCATTATATAGCCATGAAACGCTCAGTGACCTATAATATCCTTACAATAGGGAGTACATCATTTACTATATAATAGTTGGTGTATTGCATGGATGTTTCAGGGTTGCAGTTTAAACAATGAAGATACTCTAGGCTTTACTTTAGCACCCAACCTACTGCACACAGGTGACAGCGTGAGAGGCTGCTGGGAGTTGTAGTCGAAACGCTGGAGGGCTGTTGGCTCTACGTCTTTAATTGAAAGAATATTATTCTCGTGTTTGAATTCAAACTTCATACATTGCTCTAGGGCCTTTCCCCTCTAACTGTGGCCCCTAATACCAGTGGTTTATTTTTTTTGGAAACTGATTGGACATTCATTAAACAAGAATATTGCTGGATACAAATTCCTATTTCCTTCAGCTGCAATTGGAAAAGTACATGTTAAAGTCTAAGTGATTTTCCTGCTGTTAGATTTCACTGATTAAAACATAACTGATGATTATATAGCTATCCCTAACTAATGGAGGGACACAAATCACTGTTTATATGACTTGATATAATAAATACAGGCAGCTGAGTTTCACAACAATTTTTCAATTCAAGAAAAACTGAGCTTTGCTGCCCTCTTGTGTTTAAATATGTGAATGAACATTTTTTATTCGGTATACTGTATTTGTGCCATACATACCAACCAGGGATATTAGTATAACGGAAAGATCCTGCAGCTAATGGGAGGCCCGGGAGGTAATGGGAGCCTATTGGGGCACTGATTAATAAGCATTTCCAGTATACTGTAACCCTTCTTTGGCTGTATTGCCTACATCCAGCTGCTCTCAGGTAGAACACAGCTACAGTAACAATCCTTGTAATTGGTGTAGGAAGGGCAAGATAATGCCGAACTGTAACTCTTAACAATGAAACATTTGAAAAAAAAAAGACTGGTTCTTGATCCAAATGATGAATTTAATAACAGGTAGCAGCAAATACTTCTCACTGCAGTCAATATTCGAGGCACAGTAGCAGGCACATACTGAATTTGTCTCAGTGTTTATTAAAGGAGAAGGAAAGCTACGGAGGCATTTTATTGCCAATAGATTAGCTGCAATAGTGCAAGCTAGAATGCTATATTTATTCTGTAGAATGTTTTACCATACCTGAGTAAAAAGCTCTAGAAACTCTCTGTTTGTTTAGGATAGCAGCTGCAGTATTAATGTGGTGTGACATCATTTCCTGCCTGAGTCTCTTCCTGCTCTGGGCTCAGATTACAGTAGAGAAGGGAGGGGGTGGGGAAGAGGAGCAAACTGAGCATGCTCTTGCCCAGGGCAATGAGGTTTAAGCTGAAGGCAGGAAGTCTGATACAGAAGCCCATGTGTACACAATAGAAGGAAAGAAATGCAGTGTTTCTTTTGACAGGGGACTCAGAGCAGCATTACTTTGAGGGGTTACTGGTGTATTTATATAGACTTTTCTAATAAAGCTTACTTAGTTTTAACCTTTCCTTCTCCTTTAAGCTTCCTCAAGGGACCTCCAATACCCTGAATCCCTACCTACTGGGCTTGGTCAGTACCTATTGGGGAAATACCCCACATTAGATCTCCTTGGTGGAGCACAAAACTGCTCTTTTTAGCTACCCTGCCTATAGAGGGTGCTATTACAGGGCTACTGTGGGCTCCTAACTCCACTATAGGGTATAATTTACCTTAAAGCATTGTTCTTCTTACTGGAGCTGTATGTTCCAGGCTAACCAGCATGTCCATCCCCGGCACCCAGTGAAGTTCAAAGAGCAGGAACCATGTGCTCCCTCCCCTACTGCTTCGGGGACTTTCTGAGCAGGACAGAAGTGGACAAATGCACATTTCTATATAATGGATAGGCTTTACTGGGGACTGAGTATTGTAAGAGCTTATTCAAATGTTGTTTGGAATGATGGAAAATTCCATTTGGCGAGGCCAGATCTGTACATGGAACATGCCATCTGTATGGCTAACTAAAACCAATGCATAACGAAGAGAAACCTTTCCTGCTTTCAAACAAACCTGCAAATCTTCCACTGTGAGAAGAAATTAGCAGCTTGTTACTATTGGTGCTTTGTCGCCATCTAGTGATGTTCCAGAATATACCAATTACAATGCCACAAGGGATGGCACCCACATGACATTTTCACTGAACAACAGCTGAATAAGGTTCAATGTGTCATGACTCCTTAAAAGAAAAATAACAGGTGAAACTTTTATTATCTCGTCTATACCTCCCATACTAGCATCCAACATGGATAGCTGCAGGGCTATAACTGGGGGTATACAGTAGAGGTATGCAGGGCCACCAGCAGAATTTGTGGGGCCCATACAACAGCATTTTTTGGGCCTATCTACAAGTAAAAAAAAAAAAAATTGGTGACCACGCCCCCTCCAACAAGTTAAAAAAAAAAATTGGTGGCCAGGCTAGGGCTGCCACCTTTTCTGGAAAAAAATACCGGCCTTCCTAGATATTTATCTTTTTCCCTATTAATAACCATAATTTTTACCGGCCAGGCGGCAGCCCTAGGCCAGGCCCCCCTACAAGTTAAAAGAAAAACATTGGTGGCCAGGCCCCCAAACAAGTTAAAAAAAACATTGGTGGCCATTGGCGTTAAGCGGAACTTAACTTTCTTCTTCTTTGGCTATGAAGGGCTTCAGCTCCTTCAGCAGCTTTCGACTCCTATTTGGCAGTGGCTTTGACTCCTACTTTGGCGGTGGATTAGGCGAGTGTGTAAGGGGGTGAACCAGATGAAAAGTGTGATATGTGAAAATGTTGTTATCTTGTGAGTGACAAAAATGTGTTTGACTAAAATGTTGTATGTTTAAAAGTGTTGAATGTAATGTAATTAATTTAGTTTAGTTGTAATTTCTTTCCCAGACACTAGAGGCCACTATAGAGCACAGAAGGACTATAAAAGGAGGTAGCGCGCCCAAGGTGAGCTGTCTTGATGGGAGGGCGTGGCTGAAGAAACATCAGCTGGTCGGTGAGTGGAGACATAATTGACAGATAGGAAAAGATAGAATAGGAAAGATCTTAAGTAAAGCGAGCACTAGGTGCACAAGTGAGGATAGTTAGTAAGGGCAGCTGTGGTCCCATCAAGGAGGGAAGTGGAATTAGTTTCCTATGGGCACTATGTAATTGAGGGAATCAGTGACAGTTTAGGACAAGGTAGGAAGGACACCTGGGTCTCTGGACAGGAATTGGATGGAAAAGGTCCTAACCTGGAAGAGTGGAGGGGTATCAGCCAGAAGGTATCGGGCCACTATTGGAGAGTGGGGGGATACGGGTGTAGTATATACTGGACCACTAGCCGGTTAGGTGTGATCCAAGATCCTAAGGCAGGTGTGCCTACTCAGAACTGATTCCCTGAAGTAAATTGTAACTGAATGTGTTTGAAGAAGCGTGTACTGGAGTGTGTGTAACGTGTCTGATGTGGACGTGTTCTGGTGTTCCTTAAAAAAATAAAAATCTCCTGTTTCATTTTTACATCGAGTTTCATGTGGTGAGTAACAAGTGGGGTTAAGCTCCCCTTTAAAATCTGGAAGCCCCTCCCACAAGTGAAGGAGGGCCTGTCTAATCCAGGAAGAGCAGCACTGCAGGCGCCCCATAACACTTAAAAGCAACTGGGCTCGGGACGATTGGCATAGGGCTCCTACTGCTCATCTTGGGGACTCATGGGGGCAAATTCACTAAGATTCGTAGTTGCGCCAGGCGTAACTTTGCCTCACTTCGCCGCACTTCGCCACACTTCCCCAGGCGTAGTTTCGCCAGCGCTCCGTAAATTCACTAAAATCCGAAGTTGCGCTCAGGGGTAGCGTAAGGTTGCGAAGTTGCACTAGCGTTGATTCGATAAGCGAAGCAAAGTTACGCTAGCGATGGTTAATTTGCATACGGCGCCAAATTCAAATTTCAATGGAGGAATATGTAGCAGCACTACAAATGCCTGGGAAACCTTCAAAACATCAAATAAAATTTCTATTTTGCCCTACACATGTGCCCACTGTCTAGGTAAGTTGCTATGAGTCAGGAAATGTAGGGGGGAAGGAGGGGAGCCCCAAAAAAAAATTTAGATCTTTTTCAGCCTATCACCCAGTTTTTAGGGAAAAAATTTGAACTTTTTTTGAAGCAATTCCTATCTACTCTATATATACTTCGCCTGGTCTGAGGTGGCGAAGGAAGTCTAGCGTAAAAGGTAGCGTTCAGTATAATGCGCGTGTTAGCGAATTTGCGTATTTACGTCCGTTGCGCAAATTCGCCAGGCGTAAGGGTGCGAAGTAACACTAGCGAAGTTACGCCAGCGTTCGTTAGTCAATTTGTGAAGTAACGAAAATGCCCAACGCTAGCGAATTGACGCTAGCGTTAGGCGCTTCGGCGCTTAGTGAATTTGCCCCATGGCTGGGTAGAAATAGACCAAAGCAGGCTGAATATGTTGGCAGAGGTGGTCTTTATGATGATCACACAGGGAACACTCAGCACAGCAACTTGGGAAAGGATTTACTTGTGAATCACTCAGGGATAATACAGAGCACATTTAACAGTGTGCAAGATCAAAACCAATATGGTGGATAGAAAAGAAAAACAACAGAGTGCAGAAAAAAAACAACAGCAAAGATCATTGCAATTATACATTAACAATATTCACAGCGCCACCTTGTGACCATTTTAATACTCCAGTGTTTAAGCATGAATGCTGTTGCATGTATTCCAACACCCCTTCTCAACAGTGAAAGGCTTAAACTGATAATCCACTCTTCTTTAACAGTTCCAAGTGTCTCTTTGCATGTAGAGGCTTGGTAAGCATATCTGCAACCATGTCCTCAGTTGGACAATATTTTAAGTCAAGCTGTCTTTGCTCTTGCAAGTCCCTTAGGAAATGATACCTTACATCAATATGTTTGGTTCTTGGGTTGACTGGTTCTTGGTTCTATCACTTGAGTCTCCAGCCCAGTCAGCATCAACAAATCCAATCAGGTTACATTTGCCCCTTGCAGGCAACTTTAACTTGAAATGTATTGTTCCCTTTAAGTAACGTATGACCCGTTTTACAGCATTCCAGTCCATCTGACTTGGCTTAGACACCTTTCTGCATAAAAATCCCACTGCTGTAGCGATGTCGGGTCTTGCAACTGTAGCAATGTAAAGCAGTTTTCCTATAGCTTTTCTGTATTGACAGTTATTTGGTAGCAAATCAACTTCATTGTTCATTTCCTTTAAGTAATTTGTTTCCATAGGAGAGTTAACTGGTTTTGCATCATTCATCCCAAAAGTTTCAATTACTTCTTGTATTTTGTGACTTTGGTTCAGAAGATAACTGCCATCTTCTTCTCTTTCAATCTGTATGCCAAGGTAATGTTTTATGTCACCTAAGTCTTTGGTCTCAAAGTCCTTATTTAGAGCTTGTAGTAGTTTGATGTGATCCCCTTCTTCCTCAAAGCATACTAACAGATCATCCACGTATATGAGTACAAAGATCCACCTACCAGTCAGTTTCTTAGTATACAAGCAGGGATCTGCTTTGCTCCTTTGAAATTTTTCTTTTGTGAGCACATCATTAATTTTCATATTCCATGCTCTAGCTGCCTGTTTGAGGCCATAGAGCCCTTTCTGGAGTTTGCATACTAGGTCTGGTTTTTGTGGATTCTCAAATCCCTGTGGCTGTTCCATGTAGATTTCTTCTGTTAGCTCGCTGTGTAAGAAGGCTGTTTTGACATCAGAGTGCTTTATCTGCATTTTCTTTGCAGCTGCTACAGTGAGCAGAGTCCTAATTGTAGTGTGCTTAACTACTGGAGCAAATGTTTCATCATAGTCTTCTCCATATTTTTGAGAATATCCTTTGGCTACTAGTCTTGCTTTGTATCTCTCAACTGTACCATCAGTGTTATACTTGATTTTAAAAGTCCACTTACAGCCAATAGCTTTTCTTCCTGTTGGTAGTTCTGTAAGCTTCCAGGTGTGGTTGTTATGCAGAGATTTTATCTCCTCTTCAGCAGCCTTTATCCACTTATTGGCTTCCCCTTCTGGAAGTTGTGATACGTCTTTCCAACATGTAGGTTCACATATGTAGGCTGTATTTGCTTTGTATGAAAGTCGAACAGGTGGTTTGCCCTTGTTCTCTCTTATTGAACGCCTTGGTTCATTGTCAGTGCTTGGTTGTGTCTGCTCATCTGTGGTGTCAAATTCAGTGCCAACTTCAACTATTTGTTCTGGAGATGTACATGTTTCTTGTTCAGTATCTTTCACCTTTTCTCGTCTTTGTTCTAGTGAAGTCATTACACCATCTCTTAGGTCTTCAATAAATGTTACACTGTTACTGATCACCACCTTGTCAATCTTTGGATCCAGAATTCTGTATCCTTTGGAATTTTCTGCATATCCAACAAGGATACCTTCCACTGCCCGATTTTGCAGTTTGCTGCGTTTCTCTTCTGGAATGTAAGCAAATGCTTTGCACCCAAAAACTCTGATATGTTTAACACTGGGGTTTTCACCATGCCACAGTTCATATGGTGTTTTCATGACAGATTTGGAGTACAATCTGTTTTGCAGGTAAGTAGCTGTCATTGCTGCTTCACCCCAGTATTTTTC
The DNA here is from genome assembly GCF_017654675.1 of Xenopus laevis. Lineage (NCBI taxonomy): Eukaryota > Metazoa > Chordata > Amphibia > Anura > Pipidae > Xenopus > Xenopus laevis. Next base: position 88,615,403 of record NC_054384.1, on the reverse strand, counting down.
AGATAGTCCTGAATCAGTCAGCATACATCTGATCATTTCTGTTAGGGTTCTATTTTTTCTTTCAGCTACCCCATTCTGTTCTGGTGTATATGGGACAGTCTTTTGATGCTCTATCCCAAGCTGTTTTAAGAAATTCTCTACTTTGTGTCCAGTGAATTCTCCTCCATTGTCACTTCTGAACACAAGTGGTTTTCTCTGAAATTTGTTACTTGCCTTTGTCACATAATCTTGCAGTTTTTTCAAACACTTCTGATTTGTTTTTCATTAGATATGTGACTGTGTATCTTGAATGGTCATCTGTTAAAGTCACTATGTATCTATTACCTCCTGGTGTGGGCACTCGCATAGGACCACATACATCACTATGTATAAGGTCAAGCGTTTTTGAAGCTCTGTTCTGGCTTACCTTTGGAGGAGTTGCTCTTGTAGCTTTAGCTTTGATGCAACAATCACATCTCACGAAAGTTGGACAGGCTGACAATACTAGATCTTTTGTCAGGTTCTGCCTAATTAGTTCTTGTATGCCATCTGGATGTCTGTGACCTAGACGTCTATGCCACATGTGAATGCAGTTGTTGTGCCCCTGTGTGCAGAGTCTTGCTTGCTCCTTTACTGTGTCCAGTCGATATAGATGCTTATCCACTATGGCTGTTGTGATGACCTTTTCTCCATTCTGGATTGTACACTTGTCACCTTGGAATTTTGTGATAAGTCCTTTGGATCCCAGTTTCCTTACAGATAAGAGCCCACCTTCTAGTTTTGGAACATATAGCACATCCTTTATTGGTATAGGCAATCTGTGTCCGTCAGCATTGTGACAAATAAGAATTCCATGCCCAATTCCTTCAGCTGTAGTGCTACTTCCATCTGCAAGGTAAATAGTTTCTTTGTTATTTGGATCAAACTCTGTAAAGAAGTTTCTGTCGCTTGTCATGTGACTTGTTGCTCCTGAATCTATATACCAGTTCTGGTTTGAAAGGGTGTTTGTTACTTTAAAAGTTCCGTGCCACTGATCTCTATCATTGTCATTCACTGTAGTTCTGACTGTTTGTTTAAAACTTCTTGGAAATTTTGCCCTTTGCTCTGCCTTCCATATTGAACAGTCTTTCTTAAAGTGTCCTGGTTTCTTGCATCTGAAGCAAACTTTGCTCTCTTTCTTATGTAGCTTTGTGTCTGTGGCTTTAAGAGCTGCCTCAGTATTACTTTCTGTATTGTCAAATGTTTGCTCCTTTCTGCGCATGTATTCATCTATGAGCCGGGTTTTGACAAATTCTAGTGTTAGTTCAGCTTCAGGCCTTGTTTCCAGGGCATTAATCAGTGCACTGTATGATTCAGGTAAACTGCACAGAAGTATGGCTGATACGTGGCTGTCTTTTATATCCTCTCCAATTGCCTGGAGTTGTGCCACAACCTGCAACATTGCATTTATATGCTCCTGCATGTCTTTTCCTGAACCTAATCTCATCTGGTATAGTTTCCTTAGCAGGAATAGTTTGCTATTCAGGCTGGATCTTTCATGTAGTTTTTGCAATGCATCCCACATGCCTTTAGCAGTATTCTGATGCCTTATATGAATAAGCTGTTCATCTTCCACTAACAGACTTATTGTTGCCCGTGCCTGTCTGTTTTTCTTATCCCATTCCTGGTGATTAACATCTGGTCTATCTGTAGTTATAGCTTCCCACAAGTCATCTCTGGATAGCAGCATTTCTACTTTAAACTTCCACAGTTGATAATTCTCATTATTCAGTTTAGCCACTGCTAGTTTAAGTTCTGAGCTGCCAGCCATGTCTGCCTCACTTCCTTGTATAAGCTGGGATTCTTACTTGTGCTTTGTAGTAAACAGAACCTCTGGAAGATTCCTTGTGTCAGTCTTTTCACTGAGTTGGATTGTGCCTGGGCCCATAACCTGTTGGCAGAGGTGGTCTTTATGATGATCACACAGGGAACACTCAGCACAGCAACTTGGGAAAGGATTTACTTGTGAATCACTCAGGGATAATACAGAGCACATTTAACAGTGTGCAAGATCAAAACCAATATGGTGGATAGAAAAGAAAAACAACAGAGTGCAGAAAAAAAACAACAGCAAAGATCATTGCAATTATACATTAACAATATTCACAGCGCCACCTTGTGACCATTTTAATACTCCAGTGTTTAAGCATGAATGCTGTTGCATGTATTCCAACAGAATATTCTATAAAAAAAAACAGTTAATAATCAGGTTCCCAAGAGCAAGAACTCGCTTTCATTTGAAAATATTTCCGACTCTATTATGTCTTGTCATGTCGATGTGCATGCAGGGGAAAAACTCCTGTTAAATAAAGAATAACAAACAAAGCATCTTCTTTTGTATTTTAACGAGGCAACTTGGTTTTAATGGACCTGCTCTGGAACTGTTTTGGCTTTCCCTCTTGATAGGTTCCTTAATGTACCCTAATTATCCAAATCCATTAAAGTTACTGTGAAGGAATGGAGGAGAGATTAGAAAGGGCAGCTTTCTCTGTATATTAGGTGCTTAAGTCTTCTAATCTAGGAGGCACAGGTGCCATTAATTAAACTAATGAGATGGGTTTCCTTGCAAGTTTTTCCTTAGTGTCAGTAGATTTGTGTTGGCTCCACATTTCTCTCATTATCTATTAAATAAACCGCAAGGAGTTTTGTCTTACGACCACGTAAAACTTCTCTTTCTTGACCACCGAATAAACATTTTTCCATTTTATGGGACATGTAGCCTTTAAAATATACCTTGAGCGGGTGATTATAATTATGAGTATGCCGGCATCCGCAGCCCAATTAAAAAGAAGAAAACCACCCCGTCTCACTCCAGTTTTTGTAGCTGATATAAATATCTTGGACGCAGCGTCAACAGATGTTGTTTTTTCTTCTGCAACTTTATTTTGTACTTCGAAGCAACTTCTGAAAGTGCTAATAAGGTGTTAGAAGAAACCTGTATATTAGTCATGAACTATGTGATTGTATACACGTACACTATGACATAAGACAAAAACTACACCCCTTGAAACCCATTCATAAAGCACTTCTAGAACTAGTGCCAAATGCAGAGCCCAGTATCCAGAATCAGGGCAGCTCTGTACATAGAGGGCACCTGTCACAAGAAAAATGTCTCTCCATCCCGAGGATTGGGGAGGCTGTAGAACGATCCTGTGATACACATAGGCACATATGGGGCAAATTCACTAAAGGACGAGGCGCCTAACGCTAGCGTTAATTCGCTAGGGTATCGCATTTTCGTTAATTCGCCGATTCACTAACGGACACTGGCGTAAATTCGATAGTGTTACTTCGCACCCTTACGCCTGGCGAATTTGCACAATGGACGTAACTACACAAATTTACTGACACGTGCATTTTTCTGAACGCTACCTTTTACGCTAGACTTCCTTCGCCACCTCAGACCAGGCGAAGTGCAATAGAGTAGATAGGGATTGCTTCAAAAAAAGTTGAAATTTTTTCAAAGTCCCAAAAAACGCTAGGTTTTTTCTTTTTTTATGGGTGATAGGCTCAAAAAGATCTAAATTTTTTTGGGGCTACCCTCCTTCCCCCCTACATTTCCTAACTCATGGCACCTTAACTATACAGTGGGCACATGTGTAGGGCAAAATAAAAATTGTATTTGATGTTTTGAAGGTTTCCCAGGCTTGTGTAGTGATGCTACGTATACTTCCATTGTAAATTCAATTTGGCGCCGTATGCAAATTAAGCATAGCTAGCGTAACTTCGCTTGGCCTGGCGAATTAACGCTAGTGCAACTTCGCAACCTTTAGTTTCCCCTGAGCGCAACTTTTAGTTTTAGTGAATTTGCGTAGCGCTGTGAAAATTCGCCTGGCGAAGCGCGGTGAAGCGGACGCTGGCGCAACTATGAATCTTAGTGTATTTGCCCCATAATGAGAGAGCTGGGTAGGGCTGAAACAAAGGGGAGACAGAAGAGACACATGCCTAGAGCGCAAAAGTGGAGGAACACCAATCATGTAACTCATCTGCTGTCTTCCCCTAGTTCAAGCCCTTGTGTCCCCCAACTCCAGCAGCTCTTCTTGTATCATTTCCAATGGTCAGCAGTCTTCCACTGATGTGATTCACTCACATGGAAGTGGTGGAGGGGACGTAGAGCGCTGGAGCTGGGTCACTGACTCATTATGCACTGACATGTTTATTGCAACATAGCTGCCCTATTATACTTCACCTCCAGTGAGGGAAAACATTTTTATTTGCAATAGGTGCCCTTTAAATTTCTTTCCCTAAGCAGCCAATTGTCAGGTTATGCAGCACTGGAAACTGATGCTAATCCTACATTCACAGACAGCATACATGCAGTACCTGTTTATTGCACTTTGCCCTCCCATAGCAAGTGAGACTTTATAAATTGTAAAAACATTTTAAAATCATTAAAGGATTTACCAATTTTCACAAAGAGACGGGCGGGAATAAATCAGCTCCAGGTTACATGTCTGAGCATCCAAAATTTGAATGCCCTTCATAGTTCCATCTGTTTCAGTGTCTCTTAGAGGAGGTCATGTAATAGCAAACATTTAGCTGTTTCCTTTGAAACAGGTGAAGAGTTAATGGAAATATATGACTGTTATAACATTACCCCTATCCTTCTATCCTTCTACACTCTCACCTACAAATAGTTATTCCTGCCTCCTCTGCTTGTTTACACATTTAGCAAGACCAGACCTGTCAACTCCACAGGGTGTTTTTGGGATTTGCCCATATTGGATAGGATAGAGTGTGGTCTGGATAGAACTAGGCATGATTGGATCACTCTGGGGCATGGTCATGGCAGGACAAGGACATGGCCAAAGATCACCCGGGTTTATATAGGGGGAGAATGATACAACGTCTGGGGTTGATGGGGAGTGGCAGCTGAAGGTACATGTTCCAACACTGAAGGGTTTACACTGGGGAAGAGCATTTTTCTGGTGTGGTCCCATATATAACCTCAATGGCTTTTGTTAATGACTGGGGAATAGTTCTACATCAAAGTCCAGAGTTTAGTCCTCTGCAAAGTGTTCCCACTATATTCTGTGCACAGTAAAGACCTACCTCTATTACAATCAGTCTTACAGGATGATACATAGCTCATTGTACAAGTTGATCCAGAGACTAGTCCGATTGCCATTTTATTAAAATAGTCATAGTCCGATTGCCATTGTCAGGAAGGAATATTTCCCCCTCTGAGGCAAATTGGAGAGGCTTCAAATGGGGTTTTTGCCTTCCTCTGGATAAACTAGCAGTTAGGCAGGTTATATATGGACCTAAAAGGTTGAATTTGATGGACGTGTATCTTTTTTCAACCCAACTGTGTTACTATGTTATCAGCTGTGCCCAACCTGCTTACAAAAGTGTCTGTACAGGCAGCTTTCGCTCAGAAAGAGAGCTTAAAACATTAGAATAGAAAGGGAAATAGCCACATCCCATGTAACACAATGGAAACTGATCTTCCTGTTCAGCTAATTCTATACAGTGGGCCAGTTATGCACTGTACTGTATCTTTGGGAGCAAGTACATAGTAAAATGATACTTTTAGAAATTTTTGCCTGGGGCTGTAAAAATTTGTGATGGGCCAATTTGTCCCACTTCGATTTGCTGAAAAATTTGAGAATTTCCTGCGAAATTCACGAAACTGCAATTTTGACGCCGGCGTTAAACTCAATGGGCGTCCGAATAATGTAGACATGCCGGTTTTGACGCGAGCGACTTTTCAAACACGCGTCCAAAATTTGTTGACACCGGCGAATTTTCTCCGCTGTTTCGCGGATTTATTAGTCTGCTGCAAACTCGAAAATTTGCCGCGAATTTGCGCCTGCTTAATATATTAGCCCCTTTTATTCGCGCCTTTTGGACCACAAAATAAAACTTTGTATCTTTGTATTTGTGTGTTCCTGTGTGCTTTATTGAAACATTATAAGGCTAACCTATGCTTTTATATAAGTAACATCAATATCTTTGGAAGCAGAAAAAAGGCTATTAGGAGATTTTAAGATAATTAGAGGACCAATAACAAACACTACTTTTAGTTTCCAACTGATTTCTGATTGGTTGCTATGGGTAACTGCAGTGGTGCAATTTAGCACTTTATCAAGTTTGCTAGTAAATGAGAGTCACAGTTGCACCAGGAAGGACATGCAAATTTGCGGCACTTTGGAAGCCCCAGGGAATGTCAATACAGGTACGGGACCTGTTATTCAAAATGTTCGGGACCTGGGGTGTTCCAGATAACAGATCTTTCAGTAATTTGGATCTTCATACATTAAGTCTACTAGAAATTCATGTACAGTTAACGTTCATTAAACCCAATAATTGTTTTTGCTTCCAATAATTTTGGATAACGGGTTTCAAGATAGCAGATCCCATACCTGTAAGGGCTCTTACAGACGAGCGTTTGAAGCTGCGCTCCCCTGCGTTCCTGTTTTATGTGTTCAGCTGCAGGGGAGTGCAGGAGTAGACGCATTCAGTTTTTTTCAATGGGGCTGTACTCACACAGGCGCATGTAGGCGCCAAACGCAGGTTGAGACGCAACATGCTGCATTTTTCCTGCGTTCGGCGCCTACATGCGACTGTGTGAGTACAGCCCCATTGAATGCGTCTACTCCTGCGCTCCCCTGCGGCTGAACGCATAAAAATGGAACGCAGGGGAGCGCAGCTTCAAACACTCGTCTGTAAGAGCCCTAACACATAAATAAAGCTCAGCCATTTGTCATAATGCTAGTCGGTTTCTGGTATAACTACTGCTAGTCTAATTAGAATGCTCACAGACAATTTATAAGGCTACAAAACTGAAATATCTGCACAAAAAGCCTGCCCTTATTATAAATATTAGGAAAGTAGGAGACGCCCCAGAGTTCTGTGAACTGTATAAAAGTAATCGAAACTCTGTCTTGAGTTTTTATATTTTCACTGAACTCCTCTGTGACTTTTAATATTCATATATGAAACAGAAGGGAGTACATTACATTACATTAAGTACATTACATGTGTCATGGCCCTGAGCGCACACAGTGATGCAGTAGCTAATGCGCCCCAGACAACAGAATTGCAGTTGTACAGGCCTCAGGCTGCATATCATTATGGGTAAACAGAACTTGCCTGAATAATTTAGTGCACCGCTCAAATCATATCCCTGCTTTGGAATAAATCCATCACTTCACTGAAGTTGAATGCAATCGGAAATCCAAAATTCACAGGAATAATGCAATAAATATTTACACAACATCTAGTAACCTATAGCGGCCAGTCAGCCGGCAGAATTAACTAATCCTCTATGAAAAGCAAATTTGATGAGATTATTCCATATGTGAGACCAAAGATGGGCAATACGTGTAGCAATACGTGAAAGGGAAACCTATCCCTATCCATGAGTATCTATTCCATATACAGGTATTGGATATTATTTGGAAACCCATTATACAGAAAGCTTTGAAATACAGAAAAGGCCTTCTCCCATAGACTCCATTTTATCCAAATAATCCAGATTTTAAAAAATGAATTCCTTTTTCTCTGTAATAATAAAACAGTCCCTTGTACTTTATCCCAACTAAGATATAATTAATCTTTATTGGAAGCAAAACCAGCCTATTGGGTTTATTTAATGTTTACTTGGTTTTCTATTAGACTTAAGATCCCAATTATGGAAAGATCCGTTATCTAGAAAACCCCAGGTCGTAAACATTCTATATAACAGGTCTCATACCTGTATTATAACTGCAATACTATAGCACACCCAGGCATATAATGGCACCATAATAATAATACAAATAATAGTATTATTGTCATATAACAAAAACAATGACTTATGCCTTTACGTATACATGTATATGGGACACCATTGTAATATACAGTGGATAATGTACCCCCACTCTCATTTATAACAGGAGTTACGTGACCTTATAATCTACAATGAAATATATGGGTTAGACAAGAGCTTTCTCTCTTTGCTGCATAAAAATGGCTGCTACAAATGTGGCAAAGTGTATGATTTTCCAACTCTTTTTTTTTATTTAATAATTGCTCCTGTTAGGCTTTTAGACAAGTGACAGGTAGTGTGGGGCAAATAAATTCGCCAGGCGCGAGTGCGAGGCAAATTTCCATGTTTCGCCTCCAGCGAATAAAAAATATCGAAAAGCATTGTCTTTACTTTAATTGGTTACTCTGCTTCTCTGCTATAGATAACTTGATATCTGGCAGAAAGTTTGTACCTGGCCAGATTTAACTTCTAAGCTACTTCTGTTTCTTAATAACCCTTCACCTAATTTATTAATAACTGTCTGCATGTTATTTCATTTGCTGCTGGCATGAGTTATTAGCTTCTGCTTTTTTGAGCTGTTACTTTTGCCCGTAGCTGCTTCTTATAAAATATTGCTGTATATGAAAATAGAAGCTCTGCGTGTAATATATATCATAAGGAGAGAAATAAAACAGGTGAAAGGTCATCTAGGCTTTAGGGTGGGCTACTCAGTAAAATCAGGATTTAAAAAAGTAATTCATCATTTTTGTTTTCCTTTTCTCTTTCTTAACTCTCTAAAAACTGCACAAGCTACCCCCCCCACCCTTCTTGGGCAGAGAGCTTGCTCACAGCCACTCTTCCTCTTTGTTAGTTACTGTATAACTGTAAGATGGCAAAGATAAAATAGATTGTTAGCTCTCCCTAGTTTTTTCACCATTCTTGTATCTCACCTGCAAACACAACAGTGGTCTGTTGTATGAAACAGTTAAAGGAAATCTATTGCTTGAAACCATTATGCTCCTTTGATCTATTCTTTTTTGTTTTTTTTTTGTAATATTCACACATTTTGAAAATGTTCAGTGTGAGGCTCAGAGGTTATTGTGCTGCTAATATAATCGATGCACAGCCTTATTTAATTCTCTCACTGCATTCACATCAGGAAACTGCTCTGTAAGGGGGCATTGCCAGGGACAACAGTATAAGTGGACTGACCATCTGGACTTGTATTTAGTTGGTGTTATTGTACCGAGACATTATACAGTAGCCCTACATATGGAGATGGGCACAACATCTATAGTTTCTTTGCGGATGTAAGCCTATGTTCAACTTTGACATGTCCCCTTTATAAAGTATGTATTAGGTAAAGGCTCAGACAGCCATGTAGGCAGTAGCGTAACTAGATATTGCTGGGCCCCACAGCAAATTATTTTTCAGGCCCCCAATTATTGAAATTGTATATACATTTAGGGGCCCCTATACCACCTGGGCTCTCCTGCGGCTGCTTCCTCTGTGGTTACGCCCCCGCATGCAGGCAATATTTCAATATATACTGAATTTTGCACACAGGTCTAACTATTCTACTGGTGTCTATAAAAATACTTCAATGAATACAGTGTTTCTCCCGCGCCCCCACCGAGGATGTGTGCATGAGCCTGAAAGAGAAAGAGGTGAAAAGAGAAAAGGGGTGTGGATCTGGGCCAGAAGGGCCGACAAAAGACGGGACCCACCGGGTTTTTTCCCGGTGTCCCGTCGGCCCAGTCCAACCCTGCATCTGCTGTATATATCATATACACTGTACTAGACTATGGATTATCCCTGTCTGCCAAGCAGCCATGTAGCATGCATACTTTATGGGTTACCTGCATACAATACTGTACATCCTGCTTTGATTCCAAATAAATAGCTCAAACTGTAGCTCAAATTTACAAAACCACATCCATCCTTTATATCAAACCAGTATGAACTAAAAGCCCCTGTAGCACAACATTGCTGTTAAAGCCATAGTTCCCCCAAATTTTCTAGGAAGAGATAGGAAATCCAATAATCATTCACCCCAAATCTTCTCCTTGCTGGCCTTCAAGCTGAGCCTCCATTCATAATTTGGGAACCAGAAGGACCATCTTTACCATATAGGCATGCAAGGGCCAGTTCCTAGGGCAGCAGCTTTAAAGTAGACCTGTCACTCAGACATAAAAAGCTGTATAATAAAAGTCCTTTTCAAACTTAACATGAAATCCAAATTATTTTTTTATTTAAGTATTCATAGCTGTTGTAAACTCATAGAGGCAGGCCAGGCAATACCTTTCTCTTTCCATTCAGCAAGATTCTGGTGCCCTTTCTGGTGCACAAACAAGATTCTGAGATGATGCAAGGCTTGCCTTATAAACACATACCTCCCAACATTTTGGAAGTAAAAAGAGGGACAAAATTTTTTTTTCCGCACGTAGCACAGCAATTTTTTTGACCACACCCCTTTCTGTGGCCACACCCCCTAATTGCCATGTTTGTTTTACAAAATTTAGCAGGTTATGAAAGTTTGAAAATATTTCTCCTTATCTAAACTGTGTTTTTGTCTCTCAAAATTGTTACAAAGTATCTTATTTGTACCTGTTAGCTGTTCTGGGCTCTCTGCTAAAAGCCAATTAAGTGAGAAACTTTGTTTCTTTTTCTGGCTGTTCAGTGCAGAGAAAAGAGGGACTTTCCAGTACAAATGAGGGACTGCAGGTTGAGCTTTCAAAAGAGGGACTGTCCCTCTGAAAAAGGGACAGTTGGGAGGTATGTAAACAGTGTCCACAAAATGACTCCTGCCTGCTTGCTATAATTCTGAATTCACAGATGGAAGGAAAGAAGATAAAATAATTTTTCAGTGTAATTAAAGTTTATCTTGTTTGACTAACATGATAAAATAGGATTAATAATAATTTAGGATAGGATTAATAATGTTTTTTTGGGCAGACAGGTCCCCTTTAAGAGGGTGGCCCTCAGATGGCTATATAGTAAATAGATTTTTTGCCAAAAAACTCTCACTCTTCTGCTAGATATATTCCCATGGAATCTAGGGGGGATAGGGGTTTTCAGGTACAGATTGCGGTAAAAGTGAGGTCACAAGCATGTTCTGTACATTGTGACTTCCACTATTGTCACATGCACAAGCTCCAGTGGATGCATAGAGGTCTGGTATATATGGCGGCACTGGACCAGAATACAACCCTGGTGCTCTATAGAACGATAAACCTGCAAATGTGATTTTGCCATTTTTACAACGATTAATTGAAAAGTGATGCATCTATTTCAGGTGGGGGGGAGGAGCAGAATCAATTCAAAAACTAAAAGGTATACGGCACAAAGGCAAAGTGAGCAAACCTAGCACTTAAAGAAAGAAAACAAACACTTTCCTATTGAAAAGCATGCCTTTCCCTTGACAGTCAGATTACACAGAACCAATTGAAAACGTCATACACTTTTTTTGAATTGAGAAAACATCTATTTCCCCAGTACTTTAATATGCATGGCTAAAACGCCAATGAATAATAACTTAAGTTTAAAAAAAAAATCTATTTTAAAAACCATTCTGTTTCTCAAGAGACATATGCCTCGCTGTATTCATTAAAAGACCACAATTATTTTTGACAGATGGCATATTAAATTTTGACATAAAACATCTGCTCTTTCAGCCCGATTACTGCTTATTTAATGCCTCTGAAGATGAGTGTGTTGTGTAAAATATTATTATACTGAATCTAGTGCAGCAGAGAGATCTCCTGTGTTTTTAACAGGAAAGAAAATATTCCTTCTCTGTTGTACTCTACAGTACTCAGTAATACACATATGGGATCTGTTATCCAGAAATCTCTGAATTACAGAAAGGTTGTCTCGCAAAGACTCCATTTTATAAATAAAACAGTACCTTGTACTTGATCCAAACTTAGATAAAAGTAATCTTTATTGGAAGCAAACCAGCCTATTGGGTTTATTTACATAGTTTGCTAGACTTAAGGTATGAAGATCCAAATTACAGAAAGATCTGAATAACACAATACTATGGTATGCAGGATAGTTTAATAAGAATCAGGGAGGGCTGAGCTGTCAAAATCGGGACTGTCCTATAAAAAATCGGGACAGTTGGGAGGTATGCAAAAGGGTAAGGTGGCAGAAACTCCAACGTGCTCAGTTGCCAACCATTCATGAGAAAAAGCAGGATGGACACATTGGAAACCAGAGGTGCATTGCCCATAGGGTAAAAAACCTTTTGTTATTTAAAAGTCTTAAAAGTAACGCACTTACACTGTGCTTTAAAACAATCACTTCTCACTCCCAACATTTAAGCGGTTTTAGTGTTCAGTCCATAAGAGATCAGGTAGCCGGCATTCCTTCTCCTTGTGTCTCCGCTCACGCTAAATCCGGAAGTGATGTAATTGCCTGACTAGTTTTGCTGTCCAAAAGCTTAATCAGAGGCGTGATCTGATGACGTTATTGGACAGCGAAACTAGTCAGGCGATGTCCAACTAGTGTCATTTTAATGGTGATAGAACTACAAATCCCATGACCTGAGAACTGTATTAGGATGTTAAAGGTTTGTAGTTTCATATAACCAAAAGAGAAAACGGCAGGCACTCGCAGATCCCACGAGCAGGCTTGTAAAAGAACTGAGAACTTTATTTAGGCCACAAAGTAGATCAACACATACCCTTACGCGTTTCGTGCCAATAGGTCTATGATTAAGTGCCTACTGGAACGAAACGCGAAAATGCAATGTGTTGATCTACTTTGTGGCCTAAATAAAGTTCTCAGTTCTTTTACAAGCCTATTGGCATGAAAGTAGATTAACACATAGCCTTACGCTTTTCGTGTCAATAGGCTCTTAATTTATGGGCCTATGATTAAGTGCCTGTGAGGCACTGTGATGGATATTTATACAGTTTTTACAATCTCACACTGGGTTACTGGCTGCACAGACAGTTGAGCCAAAGTAAATGACCAGATCAATCTTTTAGCCAAAGTTGTTTATACAAAATGAGAGCAGCAGTGGTGCATTGTAATCAGACAAATCGCCTCTTCTTCGGGCGACTAATATCCCAGAAAAGCCTTCCCGCCAGCTAGAATCTAAATCCCAGGCGGGATGGCCCTCGGAGCACTTTGTTTTCGGAAGTCACCCGAAGTTTCCTTGTGGGGCAACTTCGGATGACTTTGGAAAACAAAGCACTCCGAGTGCCATCCTGATGGCGATTTAGATTGTAGCTAACGGAAAGGCTTTTCGGGAAGATTAGTCTCCCGAAGAAGAGGCAATTTGTCGTCAGGCGACTAAATCTCCCCGAATATAAGCATGTGTCACCACCTTTAATGTGTCCCTAGTTAAGGTGCCAATCTAATCAGTTTATCCCAGAGGCCTGTGGGTTCTAAAAGTGTCAAGTGTTATACTTGGGATTTAATCACATAAAAGGAACATACTGTATTTAAAATTGAAAAATTCAAATCTTTAAATGTATTAATTTATTTTTAATCCAAGAAACTTTAAATTTGACCTAACCCGAAGGTTTGCTAATTTAGTAAAAAACAAATAAAACCAAGATAGAAAAAACTTGAATACTTTGAATTCATATTCTACTAACCATTTTCAATGGGTCTACTAACTCTCAAAAAATTGTTAAAAATTAGAAAAACTCACATGGAACAAAATAGTTTTGTATAGATTTCCAGTGTGAATAGAAAAAAAATGAGAGATTGTCCCAAAATCATTTGAGAACAATGTTAACATTATATAGAGAATAATGTACCCCCTCTTGTAAAATATAAGAATATTATAAGTAACAGATTAGTTTCATGACTAGATTAAGCCCAAGGCTGAAGGCCAAATGCTTTCATAAAAATCATGGAACTTCAAGGTGATTTTTAATATTCTTATATTATACTTTATCCTAGAGGTCTGTGGGTTCTATATACACAACAATCTTGTCTGCACCTGATTTTCATACCAGTAATGAGTGCAGGTGACATCATTCCCACATCCATCTGCATATCCAAAAAACTGATAATAGACCGCACCAACAGAAAGGAATCTTATTAAAAGTCTTTATTGAGCTAAGGGTTCTGACCCAGGTACCAGTAAAGATTCAGACCAACAGTATTGAATGACCGGTGTTGGTCTGAAATGTTGCTGGTGCCTGGGTCACAACCCTTAGCTCAATAAAGACTTTTAATAAGATTCCATTCTGTTGGTGTGGACTATTAGCAATTCTTATATTTTACAAGCACTACATTATTTATTATAATACACATATTTCAATGAGTCATGTGACAGAAATCTCATCACTAAGCGCAGATAACTGATGATATCACCGATGTATGTATATATATATATATAACTGATGATGAGTAAGTTGACATGAACAACGGTTGAAATCTCACCTCAGGGTAAGACCACTCCGGGGAGTAATCGGTCACCATGAACAAACGCCCGCTCTGTTGAAGCATTCCCAGGGTGCTGTGTGCTGCGGCGGCTGCTGCTACCACCTCTGCCACATGCATATAAGCCATTGTAGTTACCCCAGTGTCAGCACTGCTGAGTTGCATACTTGCTTGTTGAGGGCTACAACAGGGTATACACATTTCAGCCTGAGAGTAAGCAGGCCTGTTGCCATCTTCTGACTGAGGTATCACATTATTGTCTCCTACCACCAGCTGATGTCCATAGATTGTGCTACCCCCACCTTCCACAGATATGAAATCATTAATAAGGTCTGAGAACTGGTTGCTGAAGGAGATATCAAAATGGTCTAAATTGAGCTCCATGTTGGAAGAGTTACTTATAGTCTGATGTGCAACAGGGTAGAGACCTTGAACCATGTTTCCCTGCAGAATAGGCAGACTGCCACCATTCCTCATACCAGCATTGTTATCAGACTGCATATAGTGCTCTGCACTGCAGGCTTGAAGGTCAGCTGTCTTAAGCAAATTGCTAGTTCCTTCAGTCTGCTGGGATGCCTCCATAGGAACCTCTTCAGCAGTCATTGCCTGAAAATTTGAGTGAAATTGCATCAGTTGGAGAGAAGATGTTGATTCTATCCTAGCTTGGTCTATAGTACCATTGCAGTTGCTTGCTGTCTGGGAATTTGCTTCTGTTTTAACATTTGGAATTCCTAGGGTGTTGACATAAGTGCTGTTTGTGTCATTTAGATTATTGTGGGAGTTTTGTTCCAGGGGAATAGGTTTGCTGGCATCTTGTAAAAAGAAGCTTGGGGAAGGTGTCTGATGAACGTGAGGGCTCTGCACTGCCTGGTTGAAGCTGGCTGTATAGTCCTTGTTGGAATCAATGGCACTAAAATCCATCTGCTCTAAAGTTGTACTTGGACTAAGGCCTCCCCCAGATGGGAGCAAACTAGAACCTGGAGTCAAGGTTAGTGTATTTGATGAGGTGGATGGGAAGCTTTCCTTTGATAGCTGCTGTTCAAAGCTTGTGTCCTCTGTTTTAATTTCTTTTGCTAAAGCTGTATTGAAACTGAAGCTGCGGTCTGTGCTTGATGATCTTCTCATGTTGGTACAAATGTTGTCTTCTTTGAGGCTGCCTCCACCATAGGTTTGCCCTTGTTTTGGGTTGTTGAGGAAGCAGTCTGGATCAAAATTCATAGTGGCTTCATTTATCTTTCGACTGCTATCAAGAGTGGTGGAAAGTACGAGCTCTTCAGCAACATTAGCAGACAGCATTGATAAACTATCGGAGCTCCCTGTTGTAGGGAAGGCAAACTTGTGACCATCTGAACTTACAGCCAGTACCAGTCCCTGGGTAGACGTTTCTGAGGACAAAATATGTTGATTGGGACCAGTGTTTGGAGACATTGTATACACTGCTTCATTTGTGACTTCAGACATAAACACAGTGGCGTTCTGAGACAGACTCCCCATCACTGATGCAACAGCCATACTAGAGACACCAGTAACTACAGGACTATCAGCCATGTCTGGATCACTATTTAGGCCACTGCTGATAGAGACAGGAGAGTTCTGGGTTGTGTCAGGAACTTCCACTTGGTTTGTAGAAGAAACCTCAGTGCTGTTTTGATGAAGCAGTATAGGTTTTGCCATTTTGCCATTTCTCTTCTCACGACTCGATGACTTGCCATGACTGTGTTCATTTTTGCCTTCAGAAACATCATTGTTTTGTACTTCTGAATGAGAACTGTAACCACCTGTCCTTGGTTCGACCTTTGGTGAGATGATGCGATGTTTGGCACTGTTACATTTGTGGTGCACACTGCTACCTGCACCTGGAGGAATGAAACAAAAATAGGAAATTAGTGAAGATAAACAAACATTTTATATTCTACATTCTGCCAAAATGGCATTATTTTATTTCAAATTATCTCGCTGCTTGGTAGTACAGATGGAGAAAAACAGAACTCTTTCCCTACAAAATAACATTTTGTGGTATTGTTTACATTTCATTTGCTGTCTCTTTTGCTATGTCTCGAAAGGTTAACTCCATGTCTCTCATTTACACAATAGAACCAAGAATAAAGGTTAAGGGAAGAGGTCACTGTTGGTCTGTTCTTTATAACATTCATCACAACAATGCAAATTTTATCTGACTCATTCCCATATAGAATATTGTTTGTTCCACAGCCATAACAATTAAGCAGACTTAAAGGAGAAGGAAAGGCTAAAATTAAGAAAGCTTTATCTGAAAGGTCTATATAAATACACCAGTAAACCCTCAAAGCAATGCTGCTCTGAGTCCTCTGTCAAAAGAAACACCACATTTCTTTCCTTCTATTGTGTACACATGAGCTTCTGTATCCGACTTCCTGTTTTCAGCATAAACCTCCAGGACAGGGCTTGAGCATGCTCAGTTTGCTCCTCTCCCCTGCCCTCCTCCCATCCCTGCTGTAATCTGAGCCCAGAGCTATAAGTGAGAAGGGAGAGACTCAGGCAGGAAGTGATGTCCCACCAAGCTTATATGGCAGCTGCTATCCTAAACAAACAGAGACAGTGTCTAGAGCTGTTTACTCAGGTATGGTAAAGCATTCTGCAGAATAAATATAGCGTTCTAGCTTGCACTATTGTGGCTAATCTGTTGCCAATAAACTGTCTTGGAGCTTTCCTTCTCCTTTAAGTACATGATCCCTTCTGTGTACCATATTTGCAAAAAGCTTTGGAACAAGCGTCACTTTTATTTCCGAGATAGGTGGCTTGTGAAATTTAGCTTTTACTTGCTTTCACTGAATTATGTTGTCTTACAAAAAGAGACCAAAACCCTAATTAGTCCATAATAACTTACTAAAAAAATATCGTAAGCTTCACAGCAAATGGTGATGATGTTTTGAAAAAACTTGGTAACCCTCTGGTCTGCAATATTTATTCTGTGTCTTGTTTATTCTTTTATTTTGTACAATACTGATTCCAAAGTTACTGTCATACAACCTACGCAACAGCACACATCAACTATCAACTGGATATACTGTGCATGAATTAAAAAATGTATTTTACAAGTGTAAAGTGCAGAAAATGCAGAAAGTACACTAAAATGAAGTGTGTTATATGAACCAAGCAATCTCTTTACAAATAATGGAAAACCCGGTGCTGGGCACCACTGAGACAAATATTTGACTCTCTAGACATACCATAGAAGACCTGTCTGTGTACCAAAAAGATAAAAACAAAGAAACTCAAATATGGCAAAAATGTATGAGTTCAGCTAATTGTTCGGTCCAACTTATTTTGTATGTTGTTATTTTGGTTTAATGCATTTCTAGGAGTGCTTAACATTATTTCAACGTTTAAAGCCTTCCCTATTCTATCACCTGCTTTATATTTCATTCTAATTGCCTGTAGTTTTAGCTATTTTTATTATCTGAATATCCCATGTAACCTCGAACTCATAATTGTATTTGTCCTCTATGTTGGTCAGTTATTAAGGTCTCATAATATTCAATATATAATAATATCCAGAACTATTTTGTTTTTCTGTTGGTCAATGATAAATATGTAATAATGTTGAATGAGCACTATGTTCTTCCTGGGACCTGGTCAGATAGACAGTACAATCTACAAATGAAATGTTTACACCACTTAAATGAGACAGGGATTTATAAAGCCAACATGTTTTTTTTAGAGGCAGATTAATTTCTCTGCCATGCTCTCACTCTTTGGTCCAGTGTTAACATTGTGTTTTAACACGCAGCAGTTTAAAATGGATTATAAAATTGACAGAAACATAATTCAAGTCATAGAGCTTGTAAGTCTGTTGATTTTCCCAAATAAGTCTAATGGTTTGTTTGTAGTTAAATCACATTTGTAACACTGGCCTTGAGAACAGAGCAGTTTGAGAGTAATGGCTGAAATTTAAAGCAAACTAAGCCTTTTTGTAGTTGCAAATATTTAAAGGGAGAGTATCCTTAAAAACAGGTAGGTACTAAAGAAGTACAGAAATTCGAAGACCATCGCAAATCAATTATAAAGGAAATGGTAACCCTATCCTAAAATATAAATACACTGCTGGGTCAACAACACAAATATTACTAGAGATTGAGAAGACAAGAAGGCAAGGTAGTTGGCTTGATAACTCTGCATGACTGCTTCTATTTAAAGGAACTCAAAATTGTATAATCTATAACCAATTTATCGCAAACCAAATAAAAACAAATCTGATGGAAAATCACAAGTATACAATGAGTATATTATCATGACATCCAGATAACCCAACTTAAGATTCCTGTGTGGAACAAAACATTAAGTTTTCTGGAGATGGTGATGTACAATATATTCATTATACAGTAGAACTTCCAGAAAAAATGGTGTAAATTCAGGAAAATCTACAGTCAGGGAAATGTATTATATATTATATATTGGTGGGACCACAAAAAAATGGTGTACAATGAGGCAAAACAGGGGATGGGCAAGGGGATGTAAAACTGAGGTTTCCCTGTATGTGTCAACACTGTGTGACAGATTTACCTAGGGTCGAATATCGAGGGTTAATTAACCCTCGAAATTCGACTGTCGAATGTAAATCCTTCGACTTCGAATATCGAAGTCGAAGGATTTACCGCAAATAGTTCGATCGAACGAAAAATTGTTTGATCGAACGATTAAATCCTTCGAATTTTAATCCATCGATCTAATGATTTTTCTTCGACCAAAAAAAGATTGCAAAGCCTATGGGGACCTTCCCCATAGGCTAACATTGACTTCGGTAGGTTTTAGGAGGCGAACTAGGGGGTCGTAGATTTTTTTTAGAGACAGTACTTTGACTATCGAATGGTCAAATAGTCAAACGATTTTTAGTTCGAAACGTTCCATTCGAAGTCGTAGTCGAAGGTCAAAGTAGCCAAAAAAAACATTCGAAATTCGAAGTTTTTTTATTCTATATCTTCACTCGAGCTAAGTAAATGGGCCCCTGTGTGTCTACAGGTACAGCTTTTATTATCCTTACTCCATGTTATTTCTCTTGCCATTGTTTGACTAAGGAGAAAAGGATTTGTAAGCTCACATCTATAGACATACATAATAGTTACCCTCCCATGATATATGCAGTGTTATCATTTCAATTCCCTTGCAAGTGGCTTACTGAGTATTGGCCAACCCACTGAATTATTAAATATTTTCATCATTTATTTTGTTATATTTTTGTCAAAAAACTAAGGAGCTTTCAGGTGTTATCACGAATCAACTGATTCAGCTTTGGACATGTGCAGTTACAGGAAACTGTCTTTTGACCTATACAGAATACCAAAATGGCATTGAAATCACTTTCCAGAATTTAAGAGCAAATGATAAAGTATAATAATCATAGAATTATTATTTATCATGTTTTTAAGAATAAAAGAGAGCAGAAAGCATGAAACTGTGGCGTTTAGCCATATATTTTTTTTAATCCATATTGTAGCTCGTGGATTTTCAGCAACAATGTGGTTCACCAGTACAGGAAAACATTTTGCAGCCCAAACATTCAATCAGAGCTAAAAAACATCATGTGGGTGTACAGCATGTATGGAACCCTCCACTCCTGGTCAGTGGCAGGTATTGACTACTTGGTTATTCTACAGTAGTGACTGGACTTCTTTAATTCATTCTGCATTTCATGAGAAACTTTAAAACATGTTAAAACACTCATATATCAGCCATTCAGCTATACTGTAGTTTCAAGAATATATTGGGTATTAAATGAATGTTCAATCCCAAATCCACTCTGAGATTCAAGTTAGGATTCCAGTATCTAGAAGAGTACATATGAATTCTGCTGAAATCTCACCCTTTAGGTAGGGATCTCCAGCTACTGAGGCCCCTTGAGAGGGTCTTACACCATAGTTTGGCAACTATTGGCTTAAGAACATAGTGGTACATACTACATGTAATCAGTGCAGAGGTATATGCAACTAAAAACTACATGGTGCAAGCTCTGAATGGAGTTTTATGTGTACTCCAGCATAAGCTTTTGTATGAAACCAATCATATTTTTGATTTTCAAAAGGTGACCAGGAAATACTTTACAATAAAATCGAACATTTTTTAATTTTTTTTCTTATTGCTGGCGTGTGGCTAGGCCAGTGCTGGTACCTGCACCTCTGCACAATTTATATTCTTTGACCAGGAAATACTACTTGCTGAGAGGCTTCCATGGGTTAATATATGTGGTGCAGAATTTGAGACATTGGTTGCAATTTATATCTTTTCTCATAGATATGTTTTTCTTTCTATCTATCCATCCCCCCGCCAAAAAAACACAATAAATATGAAATATTAAAATAGTAAAAAACCAGAAGCCATTAAACTGCAGAAATAATCCCTAAGGGAGGTCTGAAGCACTTGCAAACAAGGAAAATACATGGTTTCTCCTTCATCATTATATCGCTCCTTTTTCCTTATAATGCAGAAGGTGATGGATTTTATTCTGAGCTTGTTTCAAAATATTTGTAAAAAAAGTCAGATGCAGCTCTGTGTACATACCACGGAAATACTTCTTGATAAATGTCACCCAGTTCTGGTGCTCGGAATCGTTACAGCTAATGACTAGCATCATGGATTCACCTTTAGGAAAAGCAAGCGCTTCGTCTTCTATTCTTAG
The DNA here is from genome assembly GCF_017654675.1 of Xenopus laevis. Classification (NCBI taxonomy): domain Eukaryota; kingdom Metazoa; phylum Chordata; class Amphibia; order Anura; family Pipidae; genus Xenopus; species Xenopus laevis. The sequence goes on along the minus strand of NC_054384.1, from coordinate 88,594,596 downwards.
AATTAATGACAATGCTGTTGTATACAATATCACAAAAATATCCAGCACCAAATACAGAAATCACTCACATTTCCCAACTCTTAAGCTTTTTAAACCACTTATTTATGTGAATTGTGTGACACCCTTATGTAAAAGCCAATCATGATTAAGATTTGTGCCTTCTCCTTTATCCTCAGTTCCGTGAGCAATAGCTTCAATGAACCAGGCACACCTGTACATGGTTTATTTTCTCTTATATTAAAATCAAGATAGTTACATAGTTACATAGTTACATAGTTAAATTGGGTTGAAAAAAGACAAAGTCCATCAAGTTCAACCCCTCCAAATGAAAACCCAGCATCCATACATACACCCATCCCTACTTTTAATTAAATTCTATATACCCATATCTATACTAACTATAGAGCTTAGTATCAGAATAGCCTTTGATATTATGTCTGTCCAAAAAATCATCCAAGCCATTCTTATAGTCATTAACTGAATCAGCATCACAACATCACCCGGCAGTGCATTCCACAACCTCACTGTCCTCACTGTGAAGAACCCTCTACGTTGCTTCAAATGAAAGTTCTTTTCTTCTAGTCTGAAGGGGAGGCCTCTGGTACGGTGATCCACTTTATGGGTAAAAAGGTCCCCTGCTATTTGTCTATAATGTCCTCTAATGTACTTGTAAAGTGTAATCATGTCCCCTCGCAAGCGCCTTTTTTCCAGAGAAAACAACCTCAACCTTGACAGTCTCCCCTCATAATTTAAGTCTTCCGTCCCTCTAACCAATTTAGTTGCACTTAGTCTCTGCACTCTCTCCAGCTCATTTATATCCCTCTTAAGGACTGGAATCCAAAACTGCCCCCATACTCCAGATGAGGCCTCACAGGGACCTATAAAGAGGCAGAATTATGTTTTCATCCCTTGAGTTAATGCCCTTTTTTATGCAAGACAGAACTTTATTTGCTTTAGTAGCCACAGAATGACACTGCCCAGAATTGTAGCTTATAAAGCCACTCTGTATGGACTTTTAGTACAGAGAACAAGTATGACAAAATTTGAATTGTTTTCTTCAAATTGATTCTATGGCAGGTAACCTTGCCTTAATGTAGAGCTTTCTGGATATTGGGTTTCTGGAGAAGGGACTCCATACATGATGTTTGGCAGCTGAACAGTAAAGGGTCAACCTGTGCTTTTGCAGTAAAGTTTAGATTTCCTTTAAGGGCTCTTACTCATGAGCGTTTTTACCTGCGCTCCCCTTCGTTCCGTTTTTCGGCGTTCAGCCGCAGGGGAGTGCAGGAATAGACGCATTTCATTATTTCAAATGGGGCTGTACTCACACAGGCGCGTGTAGGCGCCGAACGCAGGAAAAATGCTGCATGTTGCGTCTCAACCTGCGTTCGGCACCTACACGCGCCTGTGTGAGTACAGCCCCATTTGAAATAATGAAATGCATCTATTCCTGCGCTCCCCTGCGGCTGAACGCTGAAAAACGGAACGAAGGGGAGCGCAGGTAAAAACGCTCATGAGTAAGAGCCCTTAAGCAGTACTTGCAGGTGTAATCTAAGTTAATTGACCTCAAACCTACAGTTCTTGCCTAAAAAAAAGAGAAATACCAATGCTACCACTTGGTTATTTCTTTATATCAAAATGGATGTATGGGCAGCACTTTACCCCTTGCATACTGGAGTAGATACCTTTGACTTATCAGAGGTCTTTTCATGTTTGGGCAGTAAAGCAATGCCTCCTGAACTATGTTCCACTCACAGGCAGTAATTGTTATTGGGCAGCAGCATCTTAAAAAAGAATTCTACTCCTTTTTATTTTTTACTTCATCCTGGGGTTATTTATCAAAATGCGAATTTTTCTGCTTTTTAAAATAAAAAAAGTCCAACCAAACAAGAATCCAAGATTTGACCTTATTTATTATTGAACTTGGTAAAATTGAGCGCAAACCTGAAATCATACGATTTTTTCTGAGTTTTTTCCCAAATCACTTGATTTTTTCAGGCTTTTTTCCCAAAATGGTTGGATTTTTGGCCTAATTCCGATGCAGACCACAGAAACTTCAAAATAAGATAGGGACCTCTGCCACTGACTTATACACAACCTGCAAAAAGAAGGGACCTCTGCCACTGACTTATACACAACCTCGACAGGTCTGAGATGGCGGATTTTTGTATTCTGCCTTTTTGCTGCATCGGACTTTAATAAATCTCGAAAAATGTAAGTTTTAACCAAAAACCCAAATAATTCAAGTTTTGCCCCAAAAAACCAAGAAGTTTAGCAAATAACCCCCCAAGGGTGTAATATTTTTTTCTTCTTTTTGCAGAACCATTTTCTTTTGCTTCCAATTAATAACGCTCAAAATTATCAGTGGAATACATATTGATACCCAGTGAGCGCTGCAAAAGTCCTAACGTTACTACCACCAGGTTATAAATAAGCACCACATGCAGTTAGGTTTCACAATGTAATAACTGTCCGATAAACAATATAGCATTGCAAAATCCTACTTTTTATTTAATGTATCACTTTAATTACATCCCTCCAAAAGGGTTTAGTGTTCTAGTGGCATAGCTTGTTTTTATCACTGGGTTTTGTCTGTCTTAAGGTTCTGCACTGACATGACTATCCTTGAAAAAGCTACATTTTTGCTAAATTATTAACTTAAAAAATAGATTTTTGTTTTTCTGGAAGAGAAATTTATGGGACAATCAAAATCCCTGTGCAAGCAATATCACAACATGTTATCTTTAAGTGAGACAAACCTACACGTAGGGGCACATTTACTAAGCTCGAGTGAAGGATTCGAATACAAAAAACTTTGAATTTCAAAGTTTTTTTTTGGGTACTTCGACCATCGAATAGGCTACTTCGACCTTCGACCACGACTTTGATTTGAACGATTCGAACTAAAAATCGTTCGACTATTCGACCATTTGACCATTCGATAGTCGAAGTACTGTCTCTTTAAAAAAAACTTCTGCTACCTACTTTGCCACTTTAAACCTACCGAGCTACAATGTTAGCCTATAGGGACCTTCCTCATAAGCTTTCTAAGCTATTTCTGATCGAAGAAAAATTGTTTGATCGATGGATTAAAATCCTTTGAATCATCCGATATTCGAAGTCTAAGGATTTTACTTCGAGGGTCGATTATCGAGGGTTCATTAACCCTCGATATTCGACCCTTAGTAAATGTGCCCCGTAGTCTGTGCTCTTTTGTGACATAGTTTTCCTTTAAGCAGTTACAGGGCTGCAAGAAGATACAGAGAGTTGTAGTTCTACCCCAACAGGGGTTATAAGGGTTGCAGAGGAAAATAACTTCTCAATTAGTCGAATTGAGCACAATTGTCCCTATTCTGGCACTTTAGTCCATGTCTGTGAGTCAGATCATCACTCGTATAATAATATGGGTAATCAGTGGGCGAATAAATAGTTAGATACTCTGACTTCTAGGTTCAATCTCTATATTTACCTAAGTTGCCAGTGCAGAGACAGTTATGCGTCCGAGGCTGTGGTTTGGTCTGATGGCTGTCGAGTATCTGCTGAACAAGCTGCTCCACAGAAAACCCTGAACTGCTGTTCCCATTGTTGCATGTCCATTTAATACCATGAACTGTGGAGAGAATAGCGGAGGCCAAGTCAGAAACAGATTTTTATCCACACTAAAAGAGTGTAACATAGAATGAAAAACAAAGGAATGCCAAATGGAAAGAGCTGAATCTCACATTGATCCTCCATATCACTGATGGGATGAATATGACAAATATTAGGGCACAGCATAGAGGTCACTTGCCCTGGGCCTTGAATCAGAAATTAATCTTGATATATATGGCTTTAATTTGAAGCCAGTAGCTCAAACTAAAAATTGGAGCATGATGCAGAGAGTGATATTCTGTAGCGATAGCAATAAATATGTAGCCTTAAAGAGCATTTGTTTTTTTAGATGGGGTCAGTGACCCCTATTTGTAAGATGGAAAAAGTCAGAAGAAGAAGACAAATAATTAAAAATTTTTTTAAAAAAAAAGTAGAAAATTAAGACCAATTGAAAGGCTGTTTAAAATTGCTCATTCTGTAACATACTGACAGAAATGTGAACCACTCCTTTAAACTGCTAGAATTTTACCAATGGCCAAAGGGGCTGGCAGAACATTTTCAGGTTAGATAACCAGGGCCGGATTTACACAGCGTGCACCCCTAGGCCCGCTGTCGTTTGTCTGCCCTGTCGCCTCCCTATTATTCGCACAAATCATCATCAGGACTGGAGCAATGGAGATTGGCGCAGATTTAAAAAACGATTGTATCTCCTGCTCATCCCCAGTATTTCTGAACCAATGTGGGTATGGTTGGGCAGCATGCGACCCCCTAAAATCCTGCCGCCCTAGGCCCGGGCCTTGGTGGCCTCTCCACAAATTCGGGCCTGTAGATAACACTATAATTGCTTCAGTCTTACTGCATTATTCTACCTCCCTCATCTCTGACCTACTGTGGGTCTTATTTAGTATATACTGCCAATTTTCATAATCACTGTACTCTTCGGTGCAATTCTGTGCCAAATTTATGCCACGAATGACAAAACTTGGAACCCTCTATAACTGTTTTTGGCCCCCTCCCTACCACTAATAGCTTCCCAGTCAAAAATGAAAACAAATGGTGGTCCAGTAATTTAGTGGTTTTTATTGAAAACCTCCCACCCTAGATAGGAGCGTGCCCTTTAGCGCTCATTTCAAATGGGCAAATGAAGCCCATGATGCTTTTTCTCTTCTCTCTGCACATACAGACAATCTCAGACTGTAGAGTTATTACTAAAAGGGTAGACCAACCTATCAAAAAATGTCTTATCTTATTCCTCTTTCTATAGCTCCTTTATTAGTCCCAGACACTGGTAAAACAATTTATAGCTGTTCTTAATAACAGCTGTTTTTAGTGACCCTTCCATGAAGGCATGTTTCACATTAAAAAATGCAGCTGGGCTATGTTTTATATCAACGAGTTTTTTTAAACACTTGTTAAATAAGACACTTTATTTTTTTTCTCTCCAAGTTTTAGTTTGTGGGTAATATTTCATTATGCCCTTTTGCTGTTTCAGAAGCACTCAGCTAGTATAGCGGATCTTCCCATTATGCTTTTGGTAAAAGAGGGTTAATGAATCATGAAAGAGATCATTTATACCATAGTTATGCGATTTTTCAATGTCAAGTATTACTCTCAAGAAAATTATACAAATTAATTTAAGATTAGGAGTCGGAATATTTTAGGCACCGTGTGCATTCTTCTGAGAAGAGAACAGACACCCTGCACTAGAAAGCATGGACTTCATTTACTATATACTAACACAAATATGAGTTTTAAAGAGGCAGTATACCTTGAACAGAATTTTAGGATGATGTGAACTTTGGTATTCTAAGAGAGTTTGCAATAGGATTATACATATATATATATATATATATATATATATATATATATATATTTTTTTTTTTAAATAATAAACAAACATTGTCAGCGTCGGACTGGGGGGCCCAGTGCCAACCAGGCCTGCAGCCTCAGGAGTCCTACACACAGTCGTCTGGGCCCACCGGGTTTTATCCCAGTATCCCACCAGCCCAGTCCGACCCTGAACGTTGTGTGTTCATGTTATAAACTATGTGCATCCAAGTTTAAGATGGACAATAGACTACTTGGTGGAAAGGGTGAGCTTGCTTACATTTTTAACATTGTACTGTTGCCCCCAATCCAAAACATTGACAAACTTAACGGTACTGGCTAAATAAATGGGGAAAGCTCCCCTTGCAAGCTGGGCGTAGCACCATACTTTTTACAGGTTTAATAGCCCAAAACTAGGGATCCACTATATGGGGTTCAGCCAAATCCCCGAATCCTTGATGAAAGATTCGGACGTATACCGAAACGAATCTGGATCCTAATTTGCATATGCAAATTAGGGTCAGGGAAGGAAAAAGTGGAAAAAAAATCTTCTTTTGTGACGAAAAGTCACATGATTTCCCTACCCGACCCTAATTTACATATGCAAATTAGGATTCGGTTCAGCCAGGCGCAAGGATTCGGCCGAATCCGAATCCTGCTGAAAAAGACCGAATCCTGGCTGAATTCCGATCCGAATCCTGGATTCGGTGCATCCCTACCCAAAACAACAAAATAAAGATTTATTGTGTTAAAGCAGATACCCAAGGCTTTGTATAGGTATGGGACCTTTTATCCGGAATGTTAGGGACCTGATAACAGATTAACAGATTTTCCAGTAATTTGGATCTTCACACCTTAAGTCTACTATAAAACCATGTAAACATTAAATTGAATTAAACACAATACGGTTATTATTAGTTTGGATCAAGTACAAGGTACTGTTTTATTATTACAGAGAAAAGGAAATCATTCTAAAAGATGTGGATTATTTGATTATAATGGAGTCTATATGAGAGATGGTCTCAGGCACGGACTGGCAATCTGTCGGTTCTGACAAATGCCAGAGGGGCTGCTGTAAGATGCAATAGAAAGTGACTAACAGTGGGGGCTGTTTGGGCCTCTGTGTACTTGGAATGCCAGGGCCTATTTTGAATCCCATTTCCATAATTCAGAGCTTTTTGGATAACGGGTTTCCAGATAACGGATCTCATACAGCAAAAAATGTTCTGTAATTTCAGTGACCCCTGGGAATAAAAAATGTAATTCCAGTCAGAGCTGTGAGCACAAATTTTTAATGTTTAGTGCTGTTTTTAGTTTTTCAAAAATGACAGTTTGGGGATCACTGGTTTAGATATATTACATGAATCAGTCTAATAAATGGACATGCACAACAAGATGAATAACTGAACACTAGGAAATTCCCAAGGATCTGAATCACAATTCACTTGTCTCAACAGTAGCTCGAATGAGTGAACCATTTCTGCTAATAGGAGGTCCAATGCGAACAATTTGTATCTTCAATTCTGTATTTATCTGTCAGTCAAGGTTACATTTCTGTTGTCTGCTATTGCTTACACTCCCCCTTATGTTGTGAAGGTTATAAAATGAAAACCCACTGAAGGGTGACAGTTTGTAAGCAGAAAAATTCTGGATGCTGAATGCAAATTGCCTACTGTCTTGGCACATCGACTATGTAGATAGTTCCTCCCCAATTCCCCTTTAAAAACCTCCTATGACTCGATAAGTCGTTAGTACTGAATATCAAATACTATCAAGATGCCTTTTAACATGTCACGCTCTGCTTACCGACACATAATGAATCAGCAGGAATAGAGATTTCTAGAGGGAAAAAGTGCATTAGTAAAGAAAAAAAAAAAGAACCAGGTTCTTTTTCTAAAGGGGAAGCCACTTTAAAAGTAGATTTAATTAAATGTAAGGTCACAGCAGGGGCAAAAAATCAAAAAAAGGATTAGATAGAAGGGATTTCCCAGTTTAAAGATTACACAGGTCTTTTGAAAGTACAGCTTATTACACTTAAGGATGTTTTTATTAAGCCTGAGGCTCGTATGCAATGGGAAATACACTTTTTCAAGTTTCTTATTCATTTGTTTTCCTTAGGGTAACCTTCGCCAATACTGCTCCGGACTGCGTGGCCGGTAGTCACTGACTTCAAAGGCAACAAAGAGTGGAGTGAAAAATATGGTGGCAGACAGGGAGATCAGTCACCCAGCGACAAATCTTCACTGCGGGCGACTAATCTCCCCGAAATCCCGCCGGCGACACGGCCTACGTATCGCTTCGAAATTCTGAAGTCGCCTGAAGTTTCTGCGTGAGGCAACTTCGGGCGACTTCAGAAAATGAAGCGCTAGGCATGCCATCCCGTCGGCAATTCACATTCTTGCTGGTGGGAAGGCATTTGGGGAGATTAGTCGCCCGCAGTAGAGAAGATTTGTCACTGGGCGACTAATCTCCCCGTCTGCCACCACCCTTAAAGTCAGTAGTACCACTGCAGCCGCAGCTGCACTTGTGCAAAAATGGATGCATTATTTGCACAGTGAGGCTATTTTTTTTAAAAAGACACTCCTTGCACTTCTCCATTTGGAAGATCTTGAAAACCCTGGAGCCCTGGTGCTACCCCCACCATCAAGCTGGTGCTTATTACGAGTTCCTAACGAGGCCTGCATCAATTTGCACAGAACACTTGCTCCTACAGAGTAAGGACACTGAGCACCGGGAATGACTCCATCCCATCTTTTCAATTTCCAGCTCAACTGCTTCCAATTCGCTTCAAAATACAAACACAATTGAATTTTAGGTTCAAAAAAACCAGGGTGCATTTAGTACAAAATTGCACATTGCTCACTGTGGGCATTAAAGGGATTGTTCACCTTTAAATTAACTTTTAATGTGATGTAGACAGTGATATTCTGAGACAATTTGTAATTTGGCTTATTTGTAGTTTTGGAGTTATTTAGCTTTTCATTCAGCAGCTCTCCAGTTTGTAATGTCAGCAATTTGGTCCAAATGACCCTAGCAACCATGCATTGATTTGAATACGAGACTGGAATATGAATAGGAGAGGCCTAAAAAGAAAGATAAGTAATACAAAATAGCAATAACTATACATTTGTAGCCTTACAGAGCATTTGTTTTTAGATGGGGTCACTGACCCCTATTTGAAAGCTGGAAAAGAGTCAGAAGAAGAAGGCAAAAAACTCAAAAACTATAAAAAATAAATACTAACTGAAAAGTTGCTTAGAATTAGCCATTCTATCACATACTAAGGGGCAAATTCACTACCCGGCAAAAATTTGCCAGCACTGGCTTTGCGCACATCGCAACACTTTGCCAAGTGTAAATTCGCCTGGACAACGCTAATTCACGAAGATCCGAAGTTGCGCATAGGGTACCAAATGCTGGTGAAATTACGCTCAGCAGTTCGAAGTTACGCTAACGTTGTCTAATTGCAGTTAAAGTAGCCGTATATGCTGCAGCAAATACACTACACTAGACAGGTCCAGGGAACCTTAATAAAATTATATAGAGTTGTTATATTGCCCTACACATATGCCCAATGTATAGTTTGGGTGCCATATGTTAGCAAATGTAGGGTGGAAGGAGGGTACCCCAAAAAAAAATTTAAAATCTTTTTCAGTCTATCACCATTTAAATAGGAAAAAACGCTTTATTAAAATTTTCAACTTTTTTTTGAGGAAGTCCTATCTACTCTATTGCACTTCGCCAGGTCTGAGGTAGCGAAGGCAAGTCTGGTGATAGAGGTAAGGGTCAGTAAAATCAAAAACGTAGTGGATTTCTGGAAAATCGCCTGGCGTTAGAGTGCAAAGTTGCGCCAGAGTCTATCTACTTGCGAACGCCAGCGAAATTACGCCAGCGACCGTTAGTAAATTGGCTAAGTGCCAAAATGACGTCACGCTGGTGAATTTTCGCCACTTCGCCCTTTAGTAAATTTCCCCCTAAAAGTTAACTTAAAGGCGAACCACCACTTTAATGTCTGCTTGCACAGAAAAAGGTCCTACTATGTGACATTACTTAGCCTTAGGCAGTTTAGTATTAGTTCATGGGTTGCATTTACTAGCATAGTGCCTAAACCATAGCAGTACAATTATCCGTTACATCCAATCACTGAGTTGTACAAGTGAGAACATGAAAGTGAAGATCTGATTGTTTGCTAAGACCAAGCGGTGATATTGAGCACCTACGTGTAGGCATGGCAGTAAGTCCCCCATATCTTATTTTGCATAAGGGTTGAAGCCTAAAATTGCCCCTAGTACTGTATAGTATAATATCCCTTTGGAGAAAACAGAAAAATCTAAACAAGCACTAATATAATATAGCAGTGTTCATTTAGGCACTTAACGCAAACGAACCCATTTTTCTGACACCAACCTCAGCTTGTGAGCCTTCTCACCCACCCTACACACCATAAATGACTATGTTAACCCTGTGTTGCATGCTTGCTCCTGCATCCCTGTAATTTCTATAGAAAGTAGTGGTTTAACCTGAATTTCCTGAGAGTGTATGGCAGCTATAGAAAGCTTCTAGAGAGAGCTGCTTATGCTGAAATTCATGCAGTGCCGAGAGCTATTGGTTAGTAGCTGCATCCCAATTAATACCTGTTTCCTACACTGCCAGGTGAATGATTATACTTGCCAGCCCGCACAATTTGAGCAGGAGAATTTCCTGCCAGCGTTTCACCTTATGCCCCTCCTGCTCAACTACCATTACATTTTGGCCAGTCAAGCAGCAGCAGAGTTCTATGCAGAACTTACCCATTCTTTTTCTATAATGATGCTTTTAGGCAGCTCTAATCAATTTTAAAGGGCTTGGGTCCTTTGTGACAGATCAGTGCTGCCTAGACACATTAAAGAAGAAAGACAAGATGCTTCAGAAACAGAAAAAAACATACATCTGTGCATTATATAAGCACACATATAAGGTATGGGACCTGTTATCCAGAATACTTGGGACCTGGGGCTTTCTGGATAACAAATCTTTCTGTAATTTGGATCTTCATAGCTTAAAGTGATACTGAAACACAGGGGCATATTTAGCAAGGGTTGAATTTCAAACTGAAAAAACTTTGAAATTCAAATTCAAAAAGAGAAGTTTTTTTAATAGGTCAGTATTCGGCTGAATTTGAATCGTACGAATTGCAGGAATAGCGCATTCGATCAAATTCAGAGTCCACCAATTGACTGCAAATAGGTTCTAGGAGGTCCCCCATAGGCTAAAACAGCAATTCGGCAGGTTTTAGATGGCGAATGGTTGACGTTGAATTTTTAATGAGACAGTACATGATACATTTCGATATTCGAATTTTTTAATTTTTTTCAAATTCAATTCAAATTTGGACTATTCCCTAGTCGAAATACACAAAAATAGCTCGAATTTTAATTTTTTTTACATTCGAAAATTCACCTTGACCTTTGATAAATCTGCCCCTAAAAAACTACTTTTTAAAACATGAATGTACATTTAAAAGTTTACTATAGGTCATGTTCATCGTTTTTTGCTGAGAAGTTTATTTTTGTAAGTTATTGTTAGTTGAAGTTCCTAAACCTGACTGTTTTGCCAACCTGACTGTCTCAGCCTGTCAGTTAGAGTTTCTAATACTAACGGACTCCTGCTGCACAAATATGGCAGCCCTCTCATAAAGGAGCATGGGGCATTAGTGATGGAAAAGCATTGTGCAAATACTTTATGGCAAAGTTACAAGTTGCTTTCAAACGCAATATTATGATAGATGTAAAAAAGAGTTTAATTTCTGGTGTCAGTATCGCTTTAAGTCTACTACAAAATCATGTAAATATGAAATAAACCCAATAGGCTGGATTTGCTTCCAATAAGGATTAATTATATCTTAGTTTGGATCAAGTACAAGCTACTGTTTTATTATTAAAGAGGAAAGGGAAATTATTTAAAAGAAATTGGATTATTTGGATAAAATGGAGTCTATGCTTTCTGGATAACAGATTTCTTGATAATAGATCCTATACCTGTATAAGAAATGACCCCCTGGCCTGTGTTATTTGTGCCTTCATTTGCTCTCAGAGGGACACAAATATTTTATTTGCTCTAATGCCAATATGCCATTAGTCAATAAAGATGTAATATTCTGCTCCCCACTACTATTATTTTATATCATTTGAGATTTTGTAATTATTTCATATGAATTGCTGTGATTTAATATATTCTATATATATGCTATATAGTATCTTCTGAGTTTGCTTCAGAATGGACACCCAACCCCTAATAACTTCTTGGGGGCATCAGGCAATGTCTAAATCTGCTCATTGTCAAAGCAGCCAAAAATCTATAGTAGTTTGTAACAGAACAGACTACTGCAGGAAGCCTTCAGCATAAATGATGCACACAGTGAAGAACATTCTGGACAGCATCTATAATAAGTTGTTTAAATCTATTATTTTAATAGCCGTACAAAGCTTCAAGTAGTCCGTCCCATTTTGCCGCATATAAATACAGACATAATCTATGTACCAATTACTTCCTTTTAACTATCAGAAAGGCTAGAAAAAAATGAAGCCCATCAGTGTGAAATAAAACCACTAACAGATGTAAAACAGAAGCTTTTACATCATTCTGGACACTTCCATTTGTTGTATAAAAGCCATTGCTCATGCTGCGAATGAATGCGGTCAGACCTTATGCAAAGTAAATTCCTCTGGCGTTTTGTCAGCAGGCCAAAAATCCTCTTTCAGCTCTCCCTTGTTAGTTTCACTGTGCCATGTCCAGGAACTGGACTTAGGATAATAAACTAGACATCTGTTGCATGCGAATATTTCTCCAGTTTGGCAATATGTAAAGAATCCTAATTAAAGCAGGTAGGGCTATTTCACACCCAGCGTTCAGCTGGAAGAATAATGACTAGATAGATTAAGCAAGGAGATGGTGGTTTTTTTTGGGAGGGGGTTTCAATCATTTTACATCTCCCCAACTCTAAAGTAAAATGGCACATTTAAATGTATAGTGCTGATACAACTACTTAGATGAAAAAAAACCAAATATATATATATATATATATATATATATATATATATATATATATATATATATATATATATATATATATACATACACACAAAAAAACGCAATCCTAGGACTTATTTAGTGAAAAAAATCAAAATTCAATGTATTCAACGTTTCGGCAACAACACTTGTGCCGTCTTCAGGAAGGTGACAAGACGTGACAAGATGGCACAAGTGTTGTTGCTGAAACGTTGAATACATTTTGTTTTATATATATATATATATATAATATCAAAACAGGGGGGTTGTGGGAGCACTCTAAAGGCTTTAAAGTATATATATATATATAAGTATAATAAATGCTATTGCATATGTACCCAAAGCAGGGGTTATTTTGTTACAAAGTTATGATCATAAAATTGATAAGCCACCATACCACGTCAAGGTAAACCCCGAATGGCGGTCCCTAACTTGTTTTATATTTTATGTGCATTTTAGCATTACCTGTAATCAATGTCCGTTGAACACTGTTTTTTCACTGAGGGCTAAATCCTCCCCAGCCAGCAATCAGGCTTTTAAAGGAGAGATATTCCCAAAACAAACGCCCAATTTTAAACAGCGTTCAATGGACATTGATTACAGGTAATGCTAAAATGCACATAAAATATAAAACAAGTTAGGGACCGCCATTCGGGGTTTACCTTGACGTGGTATGGTGGCTTATCAATTTTATGATCATAACTTTGTAACAAAATAACCCCTGTTTTGGGTACATATGCAATAGCATTTATTATACTTATATATATACTTTAAAGCCTTTAGAGTGCTCCCACAACCCCCCTGTTTTGATATTATATATATATATATATATATATTTAAAGTTTTAGAGAAACAACCACACTCACAGGTCTTGTGAAAAATGAGAAGAGGCTTCGATGTAGGGGCCGAAACGTTGAATAAATCCACTTCTCATTTTTATTTAGAAGACCTGTGAGTGCAATTGTCCTAGGAGGTCCCCCATAGGCTAAAACAGCAATTTGGCAGGTTTTAGATGGCGAATGGTCGACGTCAAATTTTTAAATTCCAATATTTGAATTTTTGAATTTTTTTCAAATTCGACTCGAATTTGGACTATTCCCTAGTCGAAGGACCCAAAAATAGCTCGAAATTTTAATTTTTTTCATTCGAAAATTCAACTTGACCGTTGATAAATCTGCCCCTAAAAAACTACTTTTTTTAAAATATGAATGTACATTTACAAGTTACCTATAGGTCATGTTGATCGTTTTTTGCTGAGAGGTTTGTTTTTATAAGTTATTGTTAGTTGAAGTTTCTAAACCTGACTATTTTGCCAACCTGACTGTCCCATCTCAGCCTGTCAGTTAGAGATTCTAATGTTAATGGACTCCTGTTGCACAAATATGGCAGCCCTCTCATAGAGGAGCATGGGGCATTAGTAATGTAAAAGCATTGTGCAAATACTTTATGGCAAAGTTACAAGTTGCTTTCAAAGGCAATATTATGATAGATGTAAAAAAGAGTTTAATTTCCCAGAGTTTAATTTCTGGTGTCAGTATCTCTTTAAGTCTACGAGAAAATCATTTTCATTGGAAAATTCCCCTCGACCTTTGATAAAACTGCCCTTAAGTGATAAAGTTGTTTCTTATTGAATGTGGTAGCAACACTTGGAGTTTATTTAACACCATCTAAGCAAGGGAGTGCTCATTGGGAAGATATTAATTATTACCCATAAATCTGATCAGGGCCGGATTTACATAGCAGGTGCCCCTAGGCCCACTATCGTTTATCGCCCCATCCCCTCCATTTTATTCAATCAAATTTTCATCATCAGGACCAGAGCAATGGGAATTGGCGTACAGGAAATTTTAAAAATTATCGTATCTCCTGCGCCTCCCCAATGTTTCTGAACCAATGTGGGTGTGGTTGGGTAGCATGCCGCCCCCTAAAATCCTGCCGCCCTAGGCCCAGGCCTTGGTGGCCTCTAGGGATGGGCGAATTTGACCCATTTCGTTTTGCCAAAAATTCACCGCCGGTGAAATGTCGCCAACACCCATTAAAGTCTATGGTCGTCAAAAAAACGTTGTCATGCGGTGAAATTTTTTTGACATGCGTCTTTTTACGCACAATGCCATACAAATTTATGGGCGTCATTTTTTCGGGCGAAACAAGGCGAAAATTCACCGATCCCTACACTGGCCTCTCCACAAATCCAGGCCTGAATCTGATAAAGCCTGCAGCGTCTTCTCCACTGTGGGATGCTGCAGAATCACCATGAATCCACTGTTCAATTTTTGGGAATATGTTGTAGATTATGGAACATTGACAGCAGAATGCAGTAAAATGGAAATCATTTTGGTATCTTGAAGAATTCCAATGAGTTTATCTTGATTATTCAGAGAATAAATACCTAGGGAAGGCAATATTTTTCCGCAAATGTTTTTAATTCTACTTTGTCTGATATGTACAAGTCATAAAACTTCCCACAACTATAGGTAGTAAATCTGATCTATCCTTGTGCATTTTACCGAAAGCAGACGTTTATGATCATGAATTTATTTCCCTAAACTTTCCAAAGAATAAAAATTATTAAATGCAATAAAAAGTGTTTTTTTTAAGTTTTTCCCATTTATATATTACGTTTTTTGGGTGTTGCAAAGTGTTTGAGAGTAAAGAGAATTTATGGTTGGTAGTTATTTACTGTGAAAGTAAATTTGATGATAAATTCCTGGGAAATATGACTTGCATGCATTACAAGAGTTTAATATTCCATATCAATCCTCCAGGGTTTAAACTTCACATTGTGTACAAAATTTAAAAAGATTTCATGTTATAAACAACCACCTAAAAAATTTTAATCTGAAAGAAAAAAGGCCTCTCTGCAGGAAATCAGGTGACTACAATGAAATATGCGATGTTCGTGTAGAGGCAAAAATGTAATTTGATTAAGAGCACTTATAGGCTAGTTATAACAATAGAAATTTCAAAATACTTGCAAATGGTTGGAGATATGAATAATTTGAATTCCAAATTCAACCATCAAATTAAAATACTTCGAATTTGAATATCGAATTCGAACTTTTTTCATCGAATTTGGGTATTCTGCGGTCGAAGTAAAATCGTTTTGAATCGTTCAATTTGAACGATCTTATCGTATGATCGAACGATTTTACGTCGACTTCCAAAAACTTAGAAAAATGTTGTAGAAGGTCCCCATAGGCTAACATAGCACTTCAGCAGGTTTAATTTGGCGAAGTATTGAAGTTGAAGTTTTTTCAAAGAGACATTACTTCGATTATCGAATGGTCAAATATTCAAACTATTTTTTACTTCTAATTGAATTCAAAGTAAATTCAAAGTCGTGGTATCCTATTCGATGGTCGAAGTATCCAAAAAATTACTTTGAATTCACTTCTACCCTTGATAAATCGTCCCATATATATATATATATATATATATATATATATATATATATATATATATATATATATATATATATATATATATATATATATATATATATATATATACACAGGTATAGGATCCCTTATCCGGAAACCCGATATCCAGAAAGCTCTGAATTACGGAATGGCTGTCTCCCATAGACTCCATTTTATCCAAATAATCCAAATTTTTACAAATGATTTCCTTTTTCTCTGTAATAATAAAACAGTAGCTTGTACTTGATCCCAACTAAGATATAATTAATCCTTATTGAAAGCAAAACCAGCCTATTGGATTTATTTAATGTTTTAATTAATTTCTAATAGACATAAGGCATGAAGACCCAAATTACGGAAAGATCCATTATCCGGAAAACCCCAGGTCCCGAGCATTATGGATAACAGGTCCCATACCTGTATATATATATATATATATATATATATATATATATATATATATATATATATATATATATATATATATATATATGTCCCATTAAAAGCACTCCTGGCCAATATACTTCTACCCTTGATAAATCTGCCCCAAAAAAAATAAAAAAATATATATATATATATATAATATGTCCCATAAAAAGCACTCCCGGCTAATAATATTCTTTTACCAGTCTTTATTTCACCATTTTTACATGTACGCGTTTAGATCCAGCAGGGATACATGTGTTTTTATACATGAGTGGACAGTGATATTTTTCATACATTTGTGGTAGAATAATATGAATAATAACATTGCTGAATATGAAAGATTTTAAACTTTTTTTATACTTATGTACTGATTTCGACATGTAGGGGTAGATTTATCAAGGGTTGAATTTTGAGGTTATGGGAGTTTTTTTAAATCCCCATCAACTTGAAATTTGAATAAAAAAGACCAATCGAAATTTATTTAAAAAAATGAAGTTTTTAACCGAGTGAATAGGCTGTATTGAATTATTCGAATCAAACTTTATACCGCATTCAAATTTGAATTCAAATCGAAGGATTTGCCCCAAAAAAATGACTCCATATAGGTTCTAGGAGCTCCCACATAGGATGAAACAGCAATTCGGCAATTTTTTTTCAAATTCAAATCAAATTTTGGACTATTCGATAGTCGAAGTAAACTAAGAACAGCTCGAAAATCGATTTTTCAATTCGACCCTTGATAACTCTGCCCTGTAATGTGTGATAGTACGGATAATGCTTATAGAGTAGCTAATAGAGTAACTAGTAGAATAGCCTGCAAGGGGTTAATCACTATGTGACATGGGTTGGTTGGTTTAAATATTTAAACACACTTACCACTTCCTATCATTATCATGATCACAATCCCGCTGGATAAAAACGTGTAGATGTGAACATGGTGATATAAAGACTGGTAAAAGACTTTTTGTTTATATTGGCCCTGAGTGCTTTTTATGGGACACATATTGCTTTTTGGATTAGCACCTGTCATAAGTTCCATGATTGGATAATATACAGTGTATCATTTTGGCCAAACAAATCTGATGGAATATGTATTTCAACAGCCCTGGAGTAGAGAACAAATCAAAATATTGGTCTAAAAACCAAATTGTTTGAAACACTAAAAATGCAACACTTTAATCAAAACAATTTAGTCAAAATTGCAACACAGAAAATTTTTACTAAAATGTAATTTTTCTTTTTCAAAATATAATATCAATATATTAAATATAAATAAGTATCAGTATATTCATACATTTAACTTTGTTTGGGAAAAAAACAACTTTGTGAAACTTATCACTAGCGATGAGCGAATCTGTCCAGTTTCGTCGGAAAATCCGGGAAACTCAGAAAGAATTCTTGAAACGGTGAAAGATTTGTGAAGTCAATGGACGTCAAGCGAGCAACAATTTTTATACACGCAACAATTTTTACATGCCTCTTACATGACTCTTTTGTCTAAATGCATTAAAGTCAACGGGCGTCCGAAAAATTTTTTTGAAGCAGCTAATTTTTACACTGTGAATCTCCTGCTTGTCAGAGCTCAGCATGATGTCCCTAAAACTAAACAAACAACCTTTCAATCTAACATTCCTACCCCACCTGCTTCAATGTCATAGGAAAGGGTAACCCCTCCCAATGGGCTTAAACGTTTGGTTTAAATCAATCCCTTCTATACAGGTATGGGACCTGTTTTCCAGAATGCTCGGGACCTGGGGCATTCCGGATAATGGATCTTTCTGCAATTTGGATCTTCATACCTTGTCTACTAGAAAATCATGTAAACATCAAATAAACCCAATAGGCTGGTTTTGCCTCCAATAAGGATTCATTATATCTTAGTTTGGATCAAGTACAAGCTACTGTTTTATTATTACAGAGAAAATGGAAAAATTTTAAAAAAATTTGGAGTATTTGGATAAAATAAAGTCTATTGGAGATGGCCTTTCCGTAATTCGGAGCTATCTGGATAACTGGTTTCCGGATAACGGATCCCATACCTGTATAATGAATTCCTTCATGTTTGCCTGCAATGAAAGGGATAGGGGCAAATTCACTAAGATTCGTAGTTGTGCCAGGCGTAACTTCGCCGCACTTCGCCACACTTCGCCAGGCGTAGTTTCGCCAGCGCTCCGCAAATTCCCTAAAATCCGAAGTTGCACTCAGGGGTAGCATAAGGTTGCGAAGTTGCGCTAGAGTTGATTCGCTAAGCGAAGCGAAGTTACACTAGCGATAGTTAATTTGTATATGGCGCCAAATTCAAATTTCAATGGAGGAATACGTAGAATCACTACAAATGCCTGGGGAACCTTCAAAACATCAAATAAAATTTTTTTTTTGCCCTACACATGTGCCCACTGTATAGTTAAGTTGCCATGAGTTAGGGAATGTAGGGGGGAAGGAGGGGAGCCCCAAAAATGTTTTCGATCTTTTTCCTATCACCCATAATATAGAAAAAACGCCAGTGTTTTTTGGGACTTAGAAAAAATTTGAACTTTTTTTGAAGCAATCCCTATCTACTCTATTGCACTTCGCCTGGTCTGAGGTGGCGAAGGAAGTCTAGCGTAAAAGGTAGCGTTCAGTACAATGCGCGCGTTAGTGAATTTGCGTAGTTACGTCCTTTGCGAAAATTCACCAGGCGTAAGGGTGCGAAGTAACACTAGCGAATTTACGCCAGTGTTCGTTAGTGAATTTGCGAAGTAACGAAAATGACCAACGCTAGCGAATTGACACTAGCATTAGGCGCTTCGGCGCTTAGTGAATTTGCCCCATAGAGTGCCTAATTGTATTTTGTGGCTTTTTTTAACATTAGGGGAGGTAAGCAAAGTATTCGTGCTTTTACATGCACGATTAAACCAGAACAAAGATCAAAATCACAGTTTTCATTATTACAATTGATAAAATGCATAATATTTCCCCTGTTTTACTTTAAAGCCACAAATCAATAGTTTAGTCAGTTTCAATCTCTGCGGATGTGTGAATTTGATATGTGAAAATTTAATGAATCTTATTAGGGAAAAATTAACGATGTATCAGATTAGCATGGATACTTTTAATTAGTTGTTATACCAGATTCTACAGCTGTTCAAACACATTACCTATGTGTCAGTTTTATTAATCAGATAGGATTCCTTTAGGTTCTCACTAATCATGTTTGTAGTCTTCCTCAAGAATATTCTGCCACCTTCCTAGTTAATATATATTTGCTTCCTTTCCTAGTGTTACACAAGAGAAATATATTGTCCATGTGTGGCTGGGAAATAGTCCAACTCTCCCCTCCATCCACAAAACCCTATTAAGCAAAGCAGAGATTTTAGATGGAATTATGGATATTGGAAACGTGGTATCTCATGGCCTTTCCTTTTTCTCCTTACTTGTGTCATTTCTTGTCATTATATTTGACAGTTAAAGGACATGTGGGGTACATTTTAAAGGGCATCCTAAGCCCTACAAAGAAGAAAGGTAGAACTGATGTACCATATGGACAGTGTTTACTGCACCAACATACGAGGACAACTGACCTTGGGCGGTGAAGATACACACCAGAAATTGTTTCCCATAATTCAATATCTTTTAGATGCTTGTCAGTATTCTTCTGATGGCTGCTGGTGAGTGTTTCAATTAAGTGAAGTAGGACTTTGTAGTCCATATAAGTTTATGCCCATTTATTGCAAAGCTATGCAAATAACTGCAAAGCCAACATTATCCAGAAGATTTCGAATTATGACCTTCTTACTCAGTGTCATCTAGAGGACATGGCCACCATCATAATGCAAAGGTGATGGAGATGGCCATATACTAAGATGTAATACAGACTCAACCACAAACAATGGCCTTTACTGGACACCATGGGGCAGATTTACTAACCAGCGAAAAGTCACCAGCGTCCGAAAATCCACCGAAAATCCACTTAGACAACGCTAATTAACTAAAATGTGGAGTTTCATCCCAGGCGTCGAGCGTTAGCGACTTTTCACTAGTGTTACTTCGACAATACGAGCATTTGATAGTAAAGATGCGCTAGCGTTCATTTCTGCGTAGCGAAACTTCAATAGGCATCTTGCGCTTAGGTCAATTTGCATAGGGCAGGAAATTTAAAGTTGTATGGACGTCTTTACGTTAAATGTTGGTGCATATACTTACAAATTACACTTTTAAAAACACATGCCCAGAGAACCTTAATAAAGACAATAGAGTTATTCTAATGCCCCAAACATGTGCCCACTGTAAAATTAATGTTCCCTATATTTGCAAATGTATGGGGAAAACCGGTTACCCAAAGAAAGTTTGTTACGTCTTCTGCAGCCAATCAGGCTGAAAAAAGGAAAAGACGCCAGCGTTTGTTGGACTTTGATGCATTTTCAGCTCAGAATATAATGTAAGTGACAGAAGATTGAGGAATATCTAGCTACTTTAATGCACTTCGCCTGGTCTGAGCTGGCAAAGGCAACGTTCAGTAAAATCTGCATTTTTGTGAATTTGCGGAGTAGCATCCATTCGCCAGAGTGAAAAGTCGCCTGGCGATAGAATGCGAATGACCGCTAGTGCCATTCTCTTGCACTAGCGAATTGGTGCCAGCAGCCTGGCATGGTGCCAGGCAATGTCCCTGTGGGTAGCAACGCTGCCGGAAAGTCGTTATCGTTAGCCACTTTGCCCTTTAATAAATCTACCCCTAGATGAGAAGCAGAGGAGAAGCCGGAGTGACATGGCGACATACAGTTGAGGCAGAACTTGCAACAGTTTTTGAGCACAGTCACAAAATTGGCCACACCAGCGAGTATAATAAGCAATGATGAACATTATCTAGGACTGTTTTTGAAGATAAAAAAAAAATCTACCCTTTGAAATGCTTGATATTAGCAAATGCTGAGTAGGAACTAACCCTCATATGTAATAAAAGGCACTAAGTTTGCCCAGATGCAGTAACCCATAGCACCCAATAAGATACTTGCTTTCAAGCAGATGACCAATAAATGCTTCCTGTTGATTGGTTGCTATGGGTTACTACCTCATGGCAAACTTAAGTGCCTTTTATTACATAACACCTTAAATCTAGTATGTGTTTGATTATCGTGATTTTAGATAGCTGAGAAACAGAAAGCCTACATCTTCCATACTACAGATTATAGCTAAAAATGTTTAATTCCAGTTATTTATGAATGTTGTTTAGGGTATTTGGTTACAAGTAGAGTATGCAATATGATACGTGAGAGTCCATATATCATGGTGGCGTGATGGGTGCCTCAGGCATGATAACTTAGCACAGCCTCTTTATTTATACTCATGCGGAGTAAATAAAACCACAATAAGGAATTAACTAGCTTATCCCCAAGGAGACAGAATACATTTTTCCTGGAAATTGAATTTTTCAGAAGGCCAACAATCACACTTGTCCCTGGGTCAGTAGCCTTGCTTACCTTTATCTGCTGAAAGTCACATGTTGAAGATAGTCATTTGTCACTTGTATGTTGCTGACAATAAAGAGTTCACCTAAACCAATTACTGTACTGAGCATGGATGTACAGTATTTACACAATTCAAATGCAGGTATGGTAGCTACAATCTGGAACGTTTGGAGTTTTTTTTTGGATAGGGCTTCACAAAAAAAAACTGCAGCCTGGGTAGCTTCTCCAGGCTATTCAGGGCAACAGCAGGTATTAAAGAATACCAGGCAATCCCTATCTGGCACCTAGTAGCCATGACGCCAAACGGGTAACTTTTTTTTTTAAACAACATTTTTTATTTCTTGTTTCTTTTTTTCTACATTTCATATTATGTAATCAGATACTGTATTATTACTGTAAGAAACTCACTGGGGCTCATTTATCAACACTGGGCAAATTTTCCCATGCGCAGTTCCCTATAACAACCAATCAGTAATTAGATTTTTTAAAGCCAGCTGCAAGTAGAACAATGAATGCAGCAATCTGATTGATTGCCGTGAGTTATTGCCCATGGGCAAATTTGCCCAGTTTTGATAAATGACCCCCCACTATGTTTTATGATGAATCGTTTTTTGCAAATTTATTTTTCTATACATAAATACTTTAGACATCCATTTGTGTGATCATTTTGTAAAATGTTGTAAATTTAGGACCACAATTCATCTAAATCAGCAACCGCCAACAAGTGGCTCTAGAGCAATATGTTGCTCATCAAACCATTAGATGTTGCTCCTAGTTGCCTCAAAGCAGAGCTTATTTTTGAATTCCTGTCTTGGAGGCAAAATTTGGTTTCATAAAAAAAAAGTTGTATTGCCAAACATGGTCCCCATGGGAGCTACCAAATAGCAAATCACAGCACTTAGGAACATTTTTCATGCTTGTGTTGCTCCCCAACTCTTTTTACATTGAAATGTGGCTCATGGGAAAAAAAAGGTTGGGGACCTCTGATCTAAATCAGTTTGTAATTGCAGTCAAATTATAGAATTTCGCAACTGAACAGAATCAATATGCTTGCAATTTCTTAGAATTACTATTATTGGAATGCCTTTTAGGTCAAATCGTTAAAAGAAAAAATTGAAAATTTATTTTAGTGTGTTTTTTTTTTAAATAATTCCCAACCTGTTGATATGAAAGTCCAGTTTCCTTAGAAACAAGGTCTCTGTAAAATACCAGCTTTGTTCTTTCATTTTCTTTGCATCTCTGTTAATAGCAATAAAGGCAGGTCTTCTGATTTCTTGGTTCAATTAGATAAAACTGTCATTATCTCTGTTTCTAGACACCCACACTCAAACTAAATTTAATTTTCATATCCATTTGCTAGTTTTCAGGATTTCAAATGATTTCTAGTATGGAAAATTACTTTTTCTGACTAAATGGGATATTTAATATTGTATATCCTGAAGGACAAGAGAAATATCACAACTGCAGTTTCTCAAATTCCTGCAACTGACAACTTCTGTTGTTTGACTTTTCATTGACATTCATTGCATTGACTGATCATCCTCAGTAATAAATCCCCTGCAAAATCAACTTCAACTGAGATACATGGCAAAGACTATTTATTGCAATTCTCCTGACAAAATCTTTTAATATCCATGGTGTTTTATATGGTGTTTCGAAAAGTTGTTGGAGTCAGGTGGAAGAGGTTGGATGAAGGCAGGTCTCCAAAACTGTAAATGACATAGTGGGCAGAAAAGACAGCTCTAAAAATAACAAACAGCTGACTACAAACAAACTAAAGAACAGAGCTGCAATGGGATAAGGCACAGAGAAAATCAAAATGAAGCAAGTTTTAATATTCTATGAATGTTGTAGGTTAGTGTGACATATGGTATCCCAAAACCCAGAACAAACCCCAAGGTCCCAGTCTCGGCTCACACTTCCACCTATAACAACCACCTTTTGCTTCGGCAGGAGCCTTCTACTACTCGGATGCCTCCAGGTTTAAAAGTGAGAGGATCATGGAGGAAGTTCTGAGCAGGCAAGGGAACTGTAGCATATACAGGAGGAATGGGGAACAGAGCGTGAAGACATGGAACAGGCTGTGAGAGTACCAACAGAACAGAATCAGGAACCAGGAGCGTAGTCAGGATAAACAGGCTGGGGTCAAAACCAATCAGTAACACGGTACAGAATCAGGATTCAGAAGAATGGTCAAACAGGCACGGGTCAGTTCAGGCAATGATCCAGTGAGGTCAAACAGGCAAAGGTCAGGAAAAGATAATTAGTCAAGAATCATACCCAGGAACTATGGAGAATAGACCTACATTGTACAATGAGTCAGTGCAGCTTAGGGGGGTTATAGGCACCTTAATGGCTTACACAGATCACCTGTGGCCAGATTGACAACAGGTAAAACAAGCCAAGCCTACTTATAATTACATGGAAAGCAATAAGAGTGAACCAGGGCCTTAGCTGTCTGCTCACATAGCACGGGGGAAATGCAGACAGCACAGAAACACCAGGTCACTGGTTCAACTCCAAGCAGATTGTTACAGTTAGTCCCTGTCAAAACAATTTTAGAATACACGGGGGTTGATGTATTACATTTTAAAATGCAGTATCCTTAAGGATTGGCAGCAGTTTGATGTTTCCCCCATTTCTTAAGAATTTAATTTTTTGCAGGGACATGTTTAAATTAATTAATTTATGTATGAAAATTGCACAAGTGCAAGTGAAAAAAAAGTGTCAGAAAAGCTGTTCTGTATTCTGACTATTGACAAATCAGTAACCATGGTTTCTAGAAATATTGTGAACAATTAGAGTAAAGAGCAAAATATTTTTTTAAAATTAGAAATTTAAAATTTTCTGTACAAAAATTGTTACTGGTAGATAACTACTGCTTGAAATGGTTGGGAGAAGGGTGTGGGGTGGAGTCCTGAACCGAGAAACAGCCTGTCCAAGGCAATTTAGGGTATAGCAGGAACATGAGCTGTCAAATTACTTTACAATGCAATATAACTTCATATCAATCACTACATACATCATTCTTGACTGTAAACATCAATATTAGTTATTGATTTGATTTACTTATTTTACTTTATTGAAATTTCCTGACATCTAATCCCTATAGAATTGTATACCCATAAAGCCACATTCCAAAGTTTCTACATTTACTAAATAAATTACCAAGCAAATGTTGAAGAAATAATGCACCAGAATCTTCTATGTCCAGGTCAGCTCGAGTAGGTAAGCCTTGTGACTCTCCAAAAGAATGAGGAATGTTAATTCAAACAGCCTATAGACAGCCATTAGACTGGAAACAAGTGGAAAGTCAATGTGTGTATATAGTATTTATCATCTAGGGAGTGATTTTATCAAGGTTCGAATTTTCTACTTTATTGTCAATTTGGCTAAATGTAAGGGTTTAATGAACGATCTTGTACAATTCAATTAAAATGGTAATTATGTGACTATTTTGGAAAATTTTTGCATTTCACAAATTTTTTAGTGAAGCGAAACGGGTCAGATTCGCCCAAAGTAATGTTAGGTTGTGACCTTTCACAAAGCTAGCTTTCCTAACACATTGCACATAATACAGTTTGAAAATTGTATTAGCTATACAGGAAATCATTTCTCAAAAAAAAAGATGGTGAGTCAAAAAAATAAAAGTCAAATGGTAAATAACCCAAACTCTATAAGCCAAGCTGAACAAAATAAGATCATGGTTTAATTCAGCCTTGCCTTTTCTGCCACTTTTGTACATTCTAGTCATTTTCCTGTTTCTTAACTTTTTGGCTCCACTTAAAAGACTGAAACCTTGACAAAAAATTAATACTTTTTTGCAATGAAATCAGCATTCCCGGTTGTCTGAAATGCAACTTGTTCAGTGTTTCCCTCTCCGCATTTTATATGTGTATCAGCCTATTGCAGTCACCAGGGATTTTTATTTTTCGGATTTCCATGAATATTTGTGCAGGTGTCCCTTAGGAGCCATGTGCAGGACATTAGAAAGCACAAAGGCCTTGCTTGATAAGTGTATTTCTTTTATGTTTGTTTTATTAAAGCCTTTGGAGCAAGAAATAGGTTCTCTGCTGAACAAAACTGAAACGGATCTATCTCATGAAATGTTAAAAACACCTTGAGATGAGTTCCAATATCTTTAATAAAATATTCAGCTAGGTTTTCTACCACTGCCCTTGTGCTTTAGTAGCGTCTGTCTTGAATTGAAATTTCCTGCTAGAATAAATGTTGGCAAGAAGTGGAAGATGTGCTCTTGTCAGATGCCCTCAATCCCATGACAACAGTGCACAATCTTATTAGTTTAGGGAAAAATGGATCTTCACCTTAAAACTAATATTTCTTTAAGGAACACAAAGAATTATGGGTATAACATTATACTAGTGATTTGCAATTACACAGTAAGCCGTTTTGTTGACACTTGAACATCTTAGAAGCTCTGAAGAACTGTCTGGAGCCAAGTAAGAAGGTGAACTTGCTACTGCTGGAGGTGGGGACAAACCTATAGGGGGGGGGTTATTTATTAAAGTCTGAATGCCAAAACTCGATAAATTTGAGGTTTTTTACTATAAAATCCAAGGATGGAAAAATTCTGAATCCAAAAATCCGGCATATAAGTCAATGAGAGAAGTCCCTCATATATCCCGATCATACGATGGGTTTTGTGCAAAAATCTGAAGATCTAGTTGTTATTGAGTTTTCAGGAGGGGAAATCTAAAAAATTCTTACGATTCGAATTTTTCACGATTTTTTTTTTAGTTTTTTCCCGTACAGGGAATTTTCGGGAAAATATATTGATAAATAAGGGGAAATAACCCGTGCAGATTTGGTCGGAGTATATTTCAGAAAATAATGAGATAAATTCGGATTTTGATAAATAACCAAGTATGACGCATAAACACGTTATTTTATTAAGAAAGTCAATATCTATTCCATTGCTTTTCATATTAAAGATGCATTTGATCTCTGACCACAGGCTCTGTTATATTTACAGCACCGATAACTAATATTTAAAAGAGTGGCACGATGGGCAAGAACAGTGTATCAGGAATTAGGACAGTCAAAGAGAAGGAATATTTTCTAGAGACTGAGGCACCAGGAATTAATAACCGAAGGTCTGCAGCCATATTATTCAATAGTAGTGAATGGGGTAAATGTGTAATTGTTGTGCCACAGTACAATGCTAAAGGTTAACGTTGAAACCCATACTAAAGGTTAACGTTGAAAACACATCTACCTTCCTTTGTCAGGTCAGCACAGTAACTAGTACTAGTGTTAGAATCATTAATATACAATGTACACGTTTCATGGCTGAACCCAGATAACCCCAACAATGCTAGATAAAGACTTAAATTGGATTTTCAATGCTGCTGAGTGCAAGCTGCATACATTAGATGTTTATGAGTGAACAACTGTTCCATTAACACATTGTCACAGTAATGAGCTGCATCTAATTCATTTTACATTACCTTAACATCACATTAGTATGCATTGTCCATGGGCAATGATGGGCTTACCTGGAGCAAAGGAGCAGTTGCACCATTGTAGCAGACTCAAGTTCTTGCATGTGCCAACCTGTCCCATTGCACACAAGCATCTCATTTTGAATCAATGTTGTCTCTTTAACTCAAGGAAAAGAGTATTTAAAAACATTATACTTGAGTTTACATCATTTAAAATGATGCTTGCCTATGTTGCATGCTGCTAAGATACTGTAAAAAATGCTGATCCTGGGATATGCATAATGAATTATTAGATCCAATAGCTATCACATACAGTAAATAGCTGAACAAGGAAATTTATTAATCATCTTCATACCTTCCAAGGCTGCTTTGGATTACTGTAGTTTATTGAATTAATACTCACCACTTTTGGTTATAAGTGATTGATTACTACGTTAGGCACATTTAATTATGCAAGAAATCGCAATCTGTTAGCATTGTTTATCAATTAAACTCTTGATTTACTTTGAATAAATATGTTTTCCTGATTCATTAGGGAAGCGGCAGAAAGCGTACACTCATTTCTATTCACCATGAAAAACCTTTACGGCGATGTTCTATGAAGGGTAGAGGCACATTTTATTACCAACTCCAGTTTGAACTGGAAAGTGATTTAATGTTGGGTTATGGAAGGACACCGCTGCTTACCAGACCCTGGATGACTATTTTGGTTTGAGAGGAGCAGATAATCAACATATTAATTACTAGGAAAGCTATGGAAGATGTTATAGTTGTTTTTTTCTTACAATGCTATACCACTGTATGCATTATACCTGTCATTCCACAGTCCCTTGTCATAGATTATTAGTTCAGCTTTTACAAACACCCTGCTGCTAATATAGGCACCTACTATACTCCAAGTACAGTCCCTTCCCAGATACTATTATCCCACTGTTACTATAGGCACCATCTCTCTCTACTATACCTGCTATCCCACAGTCACACTCCCTTCCCAGAGACTATTATCGACATTGTTACTATAAGTAGTAATTCACTCTGTTATATCTGCTGTCACAGAGAAACGGTCTCATCCTGAAGGCTATAGACTGATGGCACAGAGAAGTATGTGTCCTTTAGCAGTCTATAAAACTAAAAGTAAAATGATTATAAAATCCTATCTTGGTACATTCTCTTAAATAGTGATTTAACTGTTGCAATCCAGGGCCCTGAATTCTTTTTGCATATGAAAGATACTGGAAACTGGTATTTACAGCACAGTGCCTCCACCTAGTGGGCACTGAGGAGCATACCCCAGAGGGGCTTCTACTGGGAAAACAAAACACACAGTTTGCAGTAAAACAATTTAACTTTATATAATAGGTAGTCTAATACACCCCTACACTGGGGACATGTGGGGACCTATCTAACCTACCTATCTAGTAGATATTACTCTGACTGTCTCTCTAACACAGTCCTTTTAGTATCATAGTCCCAATCACACTGGAAGGGACAGTTCAATGTCCCTTTCCCAAGAGCTCTTATACCCCTGGTAGCGCAACCTTTTACCAAAGTACCTCTCCCATTTGGAACTCTGTAGCTGCTTCCATGTTGCAGGTGTCCTCACACAGGGGCCCCATACTTGTAACCTTGCCAATATCCTCCCTTGGGTGGCTCACTCACCGGTATGCTCTCAGAGGCAGTTACACTGGAGATTACATGCAGCTCTGCAGCAAGATCAATCTCAACAGTGGCACCTTTCACCTCCTGAGTCTCTAGCAGCTTGGCAGGGAACAGGTTAGGCATTCTCTGTACTTTCAGAGTGACAAATCTTTCATCTAAATCTGCATAGCATGAAACAGCATCCTGTCTGCACTCCTGGACAGTTTCACACAGATTCCTCACTGGATGCTGCAGCAGGGGTGATTTTATAAGCTCTCTCTGGTAACCCCTTGCATATGGCCCCAAATCCAGGCTCTTCCTGGATCCTCCTTTTTTTCCAGGCGGTTTCTGGGGCCATCGGCAATCGGTCACTTCCCTGCCTGTAACCGGACTCAGTGATGTCATTGGCAGAACTGGGGGAAGGCGTGTCTGATACCCTACATTTACTTTGACTGTCAACACGTGTTGGTGGAGGAGGACTGTTTATTTATTATTAACATGCCCTGACTCAGCATTTAATTGTTTCTTTAAAGGAGAGCTAAAGCATAACTAAAGAAGTAGACTAGAAGTATTGTACATTTTGGTTTGGGCTTCTGTACCAGCCCAAGATCTGTATCTCCAAAGATGCTCCAGTAGCTCCCCATCTTCTTTTCTCTTGATTCACTGCACATGCTCTGTACTGCTGTCAGTACACCTACTGAATACATATAATAAAAATATCACAATATAAGGCCCACTGAGCATCTGAATGTTACAGACACTTTCCAAGATGTGACAAGTTTGAACTCCTTGATCATTGCTGCTATTGAGAAGCTGAAACTTTAGGCTGGTGCAATAATTTCATTATATAACAAATGGCATCTTTATTCATTTGTAGGGTTTAGTTCTCCTTTCATTTCTCTGAAGTTGCATGTCAACCCCAACTCAATAAAATGTGTAGTTATAATAAAATCTATTCAAAGAACAGCCAACATACTGAAATGGGAAAGTTTTCCTTTAAGATTTGTTCTCCTGGAACATAACATCAGGTGATAATTCTCTTAGGTGCCATATCTGTAGCAAATAATTCACGTACACCACTGTCCCACAGTATTCTCAGCACAACAATCCCTGCTGCCTTTGTACTGGCTTTTGTCAAATTCACTTTTTCTTGTGCTATAAAAGCGTAAGATTTTCCCTAAGCGTTTTGGGATTACTGAGTATTTATTCTCGCATAAAATAATTTATTATAGGCCCCTATACTTAATAACCACTTTGCGTAATGAACTGAATTCTAAAGGAGAGCAACAAAGACAGTTTAATGTTAGGCTTTTATTAGGGAACGATGCCGAAAACAAAGAGCATATAATTTCTAATGACAACGGTTTGGAAGACCAGTCAATTAGGCATTGGGAGGTCTTGCTTCTTAAAGTAGGCCAAACTAAAAATGACCATTGAATCAACTCAGTCATGATAATTAGTCTAGGAATAAAGAAGAATCTTGAAAGCCAAAAAAAAGCCAGAGAATACGCACAATTAGTGAGAAATATCCTTGTCTGCTCATGAATCTCCTTAACTTGAACATGGAAATGACATCCCACATGGTGTGAATGAAAGGATACATTAAATTAAAATGATTGTTCTAATCAGATTATAAGTAGTGTGAGGAGAAGGCAATGTTTCCAACAGCCTAGTAGCAATGAATGCACTTTTCTCATCAACAAATTGTATGGAGAAAGCCATTGTTCAGTTAGTGTATATATATGTCACCTCATTCGTACAGGGTTGGAAGATAAGTTTGGAAATAGTTTGATTAACCCCCCACCCGGTACACTGACCTTGATGATACCTCCTCGTCATGGCAGTGTTCTGTACAATGATTTAGGTCTCAGTTGTTTTATGAGGTAGGGGTTATCTCTAAATGTTTACTATTGTGAAGGAAAGGCCAGATTTTAGAATGCACATGAAGTGGAAGGTCCATTTCAAAAGGGAACATAGTCAAATCCCATAAAATATGTAACAACTTGGAGACAAAAGGTCCCCAGAGCTGACAGAGCTTCGCCATTATTCATACTCGGCTTTTGAAGGACAAGGAAAGTCTAAAATAGAATAAGGCTAGAAATGCTGTATTTTGTATACTAAATAGGGATGTAGCGAACGTCGGAAAAAAAGTTCGCGAACATATTCGCGAACTTGCGCAAAAATGCGAGCGGTTCGCGAACGGTTCGCGAACCCCATAGACTTCAATGGGAAGGCGAACTTTAACATCTAGAAAAGACATTTCTGGCCAGAAAAATGATTTTAAAGTTGTTTAAAGGGTGCAACGACCTGGACAGTGGCATGCCAGAGGGGGATCAAGGGCAAAAATGTATCTGAAAAATCTGCCTGTGTGTGCTTGGAAGAGATAGTGTAGGGGGAGAGCTGTTAGTGATTTCAGGGACAGATGATAGTAAGTTTGCTGGCTAGTAATCTGCTTGATACTGCTCTGTATTGGAGGGACAGAAGTCTGCAGGGATTTGAGGGACATTTTAGCTTAGGTAGCTTTGCTGGCTAGTAATCTACTGTTCTCTTTAAACAACTGCCATACGTTGACCTTGTAGGCATTGTTTGCCCAGTTTTTTTGGACGCAGCCACTGAAGCACAGTTGCCAGAAAAAATATGCCATATAAATGCTGAAAATAGTCATTTTTCGCCATACGTTGACCTTGTAGACATTGTTTGCCCAGTTTTTTTGGACGCAGCCACTGAAGCACAGTTGCCAGAAAAAATATGCCATATAAATGCTGAAAATAGTAATTTTTCGCCATACGTTGACCTTGTAGACATTGTTTGCCCAGTTTTTTTGGTTGCAGCCACTGAAGCACAGTTGCCAGAAAAAATATGCCACATAAATGCTGAAAATAGTCATTTTTTGCCATATACGTTGAGTCAACGTATGGCAAAAAATGACTATTTTCAGCATTTATATGGCATATTTTTTCTGGCCTCTGTGCTTCAGTGGCTGTGGCCAAAAAAACTGGGCAAACAATGCCTACAAGGTCAACGTCGTTGACCTTGTAGGCATTGTTTGCCCAGTTTTTTTGGCCACAGCCACTGAAGCACAGAGGCCAGAAAAAATATGCCATATAAATGCTGAAAATAGTCATTTTTTTGGTCGCAGCCACTGAAGCACAGTTGCCAGAAAAATTATGCCATATAAATGCTGAAAATATAAATTTTTTTGGTTGCAGCCACTGAAGCACAGAGGCCAGAAAAATTATGCCATATAAATGCAGAAAATATGCATTTTTTTGGTCGCAGCCACTGAAGCACAGTTGACAGAAAAATTATGCCATATAAATGCTGAAAATATAAATTTTTTTGGTTGCAGCCACTGAAGCACAGAGGCCAGAAAAATTATGCCATATAAATGCAGAAAATATGCATTTTTTTGGTCGCAGCCACTGAAGCACAGTTGCCAGAAAAATTATGCCATATAAATGCTGAAAATAGTAATTTTTTTGGTTGCAGCCACTGAAGCACAGAGGCCAGAAAAATTATGCCATATAAATGCTGAAAATATGCATTTGTTTGGTCGCAGCCACTGAAGCACAGTTGACAGAAAAATTATGCCATATAAATGCTGAAAATATAAATTTTTTTGGTTGCAGCCACTGAAGCACAGAGGCCAGAAAAATTATGTCATATAAATGCAGAAAATAGGCATTTTTTTGGTCGCAGCCACTGAAGCACAGAGGCCAGAAAAAATTAAACCAGTAGGGTTTGCACCCTAGTTTGTAACGGTGGCGGAGGGAGGAGGAGGACGCTAAAGGACAGCTGTGTGTGGAGTCATGAGGCTTGAAGAGAAGGACAGCTGCATAGAAGTCAGAACAAGTCTTCCGGCGTGCAGTAACCCTCCGAGATCCACCCCTCATTCATTTTAATAAAGGTCAGGTAATCGACACTTTTGTGACCTAGGCGAGTTCTCTTCTCAGTTACAATCCCTCCTGCTGCACTGAAGGTCCTTTCTGAGAGCACACTTGAGGCTGGGCAAGACAAGAGGTTCATGGCAAATTGTGACAGCTCTGGCCACAGATCAAGCCTGCGCACCCAGTAGTCCAGGGGTTCATCGCTCCTCAGAGTGTCGATATCTGCAGTTAATGCCAGGTAGTCCGCTACCTGCCGGTCGAGGCGTTCTTTGAGGGTGGATCCAGAAGGGTTGTGGCGCTGCCTTGGACAGAAAAACATTTGCATGTCTGACGTTACAGACTGGCCAAAGGGCTTTGTCCTTGCAGGTGTGCTCGTGGCAGGATTACTGGCACCTCTGCCCCTGGAATGTTGATGAGTTCCTGAAGTGACATCACCCTTAAAAGCATTGTACAACATGTTTTGCAGGCTGGTTTGTAAATGCCGCATCTTTTCGGACTTGTGGTATGTTGGTAACATTTCTGACACTTTATGCTTGTACCGAGGGTCTAGTAGCGTTGCGACCCAGTACAGGTCCTTCTCCTTAAGCCTCTTGATACGGGGGTCCTTCAACAGGCATGACAGCATGAAAGACCCCATTCTCACAAGGTTGGATGCAGAGCTATCCATCTCCGCTTCCTCATTATCAAGGACTGCATCATCCACGGTCTCCTCCCCCCAGCCACGTACAAGACCAGGGGTCCCCAAAAGGTCACCACTAGCCCCCTGGGAAGCCTGCTCCTGTTGGTCCTCCTCCTCCTCCTCCACAAAGCCACCTTCCTCCTCTGACTCCACTTCTGGCACCTCTCCCTGCGTTGCAGCAGGTGCCTGGGTTCGTTCTGGTGATTCCGACCAGAAATCGTGCGCTTCCAGCTCCTCGTCACGCTGGTCTACAGCCTCATCTGTCACTCGTCGCACGGCACGCTCCAGGAAGAAAGCGAAGGGTATTAGGTCGCTGATGGTGCCTTCGGTGCGACTGACCATATTTGTCACCTCTTCAAAAGGTCGCATGAGCCTGCAGGCATCGCGCATAAGCACCCAGTAACGGGGGAAAAAAATCCCCAGCTGTGCAGATCCAGTCCTACCACCCAGTTCAAAAAGGTACTCGTTGACGGCCCTTTGTTGTTGCAGCAGACGTTCCAACATAAGGAGCGTTGAATTCCAGCGAGTCTGGCTGTCAGAAATCAAACGCCTGACTGGCATGTTGTAGCGCTGCTGAATGTCAGCAAGGCGTGCCATGGCTGTGTAGGAACGTCTGAAATGGGCCGACACCTTTCTGGACTGGGTGAGAACGTCCTGGAATCCTGGGTACTTGGAGACAAAACGTTGGACTATTAAATTTAACACATGTGCCATGCAGGGCACATGTGTTAAATTGCCTAGTCTCAACGCTGCCAACAGATTGCTTCCATTGTCACACACCACTTTTCCGATCTGCAGTTGGTGTGGGGTCAGCCACCGATCGGCCTGTGACTGCAGAGATGACAGGAGTACAGATCCGGTATGGTTTTTGCTTTCCAGGCACGTCATCCCCAAGACAGCGTGACAACGGCGTACCTGGCACGTCGAATAGCCTAGGGGGAGCTGGGGGTGCACAGGTGTGGAGGAGGAGAAGCAGGACCCAGCAGCAGAGAAAGAAGAAGAAGAAGACGAGGTAGAGAGCGATGGAGGAGTAGAGGTGGTGGCAGAACCGCGTGCAATCCGTGGCGGTGACACCAACTCCACTGTTGTTGTTGAGCTACCCATTCCCTGCTTCCCAGCCATTACCAAGTTCACCCAGTGGGCAGTGTAGGTGACATACCTGCCCTGACCATGCTTGGAGGACCATGCGTCAGTAGTCATATGGACCTTTGGCCCAACACTAAGTGACAGAGATGCGGTAACTTGGCTCTGCACATGTTGGTACAGGTGTGGTATTCCCTTTTAGAAAAAAAATTGCGGCTGGGTACCTTCCACTGCGGTGTCCCAATTGCTACAAATTTGCGGAAGGCCTCAGAGTCCACCAGCTGGTATGGTAAAAGCTGGCGGGCTAAGAGTGCAAACAAGCCAGCTGTCAGACGCCGGGCAAGGGGGTGACAGTCAGACATTGGCTTCTTACGCTCAAACATGGCCTTCACAGAAACTTGGCTGGTGGCAGATGACTGGGAATGGGAACAGGTGGTCAAGGTGGAAGGCGGAGTGGAGGGTGGTTCAGACGGGTCAAGGAGAGCAGAGGTAGAGCAGTAAGATGCTGGACCAGAAGGAGTGTGGCTTTTAGTTTGCCTGTTGCCTTTGAGGTGTTGCTCCCAAAGTGCTTTGTGCTTGCCGCTCATGTGCCTTCGCATAGAAGTTGTACCTATGTGGCTGTTGGGCTTACCAAGGCTCAGTTTCTGACTGCACTCATTGCAAATTACAATGCTTTTGTCAGAGGCACACACATTAAAAAAATCCCACACTGCTGACTTTTTGGAAGTGTGCGATCTGGCGGTAACAGTAGAAGTTGGCGGAGTTGGCGGTATTGGCGGCAATGGCGGGTGCGTTGGCCGGCTGAACACAGGTGCCGATACATGTTGTTGCCCTACTGATCCCTGCGGGCTGTCCTCCCTGCTTCTTCTAAGTCTTATTCTCCTACTGCCTCTCTGACTCTCCGTCTCTCCAACTGAACTACCCTCCTCTTGCTCTCTTCTACTAGGCACCCACAAAACATCAATCTCCTCATCATCATTCTCCTCAGATGCATCAATTTCTTCTGACACATCACAGAAGGAAGCAGCAGCGGGACCTCCTCCTCATCACTCATTATGTCCATCTCTATCGTGTTCTCTGCCAGAATTAAATCTGGTGTAAGGTCCTCATCTCCTTCATCTTCTTCTGGCAATAATGGTTGCGCATTACTCAGTTCAAGAAACTCATTGGAAAATAACTCCTCTGACCCCAGTGAAGAAGGGGCACCGGTGGTGGAGGAAGTGTTACGTGGGGTGGCCATAGCAGTGGAGGATGAGGAGGATGTTGTGGTAAAGTTAGAAACGGTAGAGGATGGGGTGTGCTGTGTAAGCCAGTCAACTACCTCTTCAGCATTTTGGGAGTTCAGGGTCATTGGCTTTTTAAAACTGGGCAATTTGCTAGGGCCACAGGATTGCATAGCAGCACGGCCCCTAGCACGGCCTCTGCGTGGCGGCCTGCCTTTGCCTGGCATTATTTTTAAAAAAACAACAACAACAACAAAAACTCAGTTGGTTTTTCTGGAAACGATAATACACACAGCTAGATGGCGGGTTGAAGAAAACACTGTGCAAATAATGCCTACAAAGTCAACGTATACACTACTACAGCGGTGGATACGGATTACGTAAAATATATGAATGCTGCTTGAAAAAAAGTAACTCAAGTGGTTTTTCTAGAGACGATAATATTATCAATATTTAGACAAAATGTGAACAAGGTCACACAGCTCGATGGCGGGTTGAAGAAAACAGTGTGCAAATAATGCCTACAAGGTCAACGTATACACTACTACAGCGGTGGATACGGATTACGTAAAATATATGAATGCTGCTTGAAAAAAAGTAACTCAAGTGGTTTTTCTAGAGACGATAATATTATCAATATTTAGACAAAATGTGAACAAGGTCACACAGCTCGATGGCGGGTTGAAGAAAACAGTGTGCAAATAATGCCTACAAGGTCAACGTATACACTACTACAGCGGTGGATACGGATTACGTAAAATATATGAATGCTGCTTGAAAAAAAGTAACTCAAGTGGTTTTTCTAGAGACGATAATATTATCAATATTTAGACAAAATGTGAACAAGGTCACACAGCTCGATGGCGGGTTGAAGAAAACAGTGTGCAAATAATGCCTACAAGGTCAACGTATACACTACTACAGCGGTGGATACGGATTACGTAAAATATATGAATGCTGCTTGAAAAAAAGTAACTCAAGTGGTTTTTCTAGAGACGATAATATTATCAATATTTAGACAAAATGTGAACAAGGTCACACAGCTCGATGGCGGGTTGAAGAAAACAGTGTGCAAATAATGCCTACAAGGTCAACGTATACACTACTACAGCGGTGGATACGGATTACGTAAAATATATGAATGCTGCTTGAAAAAAAGTAACTCAAGTGGTTTTTCTAGAGACGATAATATTATCAATATTTAGACAAAATGTGAACAAGGTCACACAGCTCGATGGCGGGTTGAAGAAAACAGTGTGCAAATAATGCCTACAAGGTCAACGTATACACTACTACAGCGGTGGATACGGATTACGTAAAATATATGAATGCTGCTTGAAAAAAGTGACTCCGGTGTTTTTTCTGGAGACGGTAATATTATGGATATTTAGACAGAATGGGAACAAGGTCACACAGCTCGATGGCGGGTTGAAGAAAACAGTGTGCAAATAATGCCTACAAGGCCAACGTATACACTACTACAGCGGTGGATACGGATTACGTAAAATATATGAATGCTGCTTGAAAAAAGTGACTCCGGTGTTTTTTCTGGAGACGGTAATATTATGGATATTTAGACAGAATGGGAACAAGGTCACACAGCTCGATGGCGGGTTGAAGAAAACAGTGTGCAAATAATGCCTACAAGGCCAACGTATACACTACTACAGCGGTGGATACGGATTACGTAAAATATATGAATGCTGCTTGAAAAAGTGACTCCGGTGTTTTTTCTGGAGACGGTAATATTATGGATATTTAGACAGAATGGGAACAAGGTCACACAGCTCGATGGCGGGTTGAAGAAAACAGTGTGCAAATAATGCCTACAAGGCCAACGTATACACTACTACAGCGGTGGATACGGATTACGTAAAATATATGAATGCTGCTTGAAAAAAGTGACTCCGGTGTTTTTTCTGGAGACGGTAATATTATGGATATTTAGACAGAATGGGAACAAGGTCACACAGCTCGATGGCGGGTTGAAGAAAACAGTGTGCAAATAATGCCTACAAGGCCAACGTATACACTACTACAGCGGTGGATACGGATTACGTAAAATATATGAATGCTGCTTGAAAAAAAGTAACTCAAGTGGTTTTCTAGAGACGATAATATTATCAATATTTAGACAAAATGTGAACAAGGTCACACAGCTCGATGGCGGGTTGAAGAAAACAGTGTGCAAATAATGCCTACAAGGTCAACGTATACACTACTACAGCGGTGGATACGGATTACGTAAAATATATGAATGCTGCTTGAAAAAAAGTAACTCAAGTGGTTTTTCTAGAGACGATAATATTATCAATATTTAGACAAAATGTGAACAAGGTCACACAGCTCGATGGCGGGTTGAAGAAAACAGTGTGCAAATAATGCCTACAAGGTCAACGTATACACTACTACAGCGGTGGATACGGATTACGTAAAATATATGAATGCTGCTTGAAAAAAAGTAACTCAAGTGGTTTTTCTAGAGACGATAATATTATCAATATTTAGACAAAATGTGAACAAGGTCACACAGCTCGATGGCGGGTTGAAGAAAACAGTGTGCAAATAATGCCTACAAGGTCAACGTATACACTACTACAGCGGTGGATACGGATTACGTAAAATATATGAATGCTGCTTGAAAAAAAGTAACTCAAGTGGTTTTTCTAGAGACGATAATATTATCAATATTTAGACAAAATGTGAACAAGGTCACACAGCTCGATGGCGGGTTGAAGAAAACAGTGTGCAAATAATGCCTACAAGGTCAACGTATACACTACTACAGCGGTGGATACGGATTACGTAAAATATATGAATGCTGCTTGAAAAAAGTGACTCCGGTGTTTTTTCTGGAGACGGTAATATTATGGATATTTAGACAGAATGGGAACAAGGTCACACAGCTCGATGGCGGGTTGAAGAAAACAGTGTGCAAATAATGCCTACAAGGCCAACGTATACACTACTACAGCGGTGGATACGGATTACGTAAAATATATGAATGCTGCTTGAAAAAAGTGACTCCGGTGTTTTTTCTGGAGACGGTAATATTATGGATATTTAGACAGAATGGGAACAAGGTCACACAGCTCGATGGCGGGTTGAAGAAAACAGTGTGCAAATAATGCCTACAAGGCCAACGTATACACTACTACAGCGGTGGATACGGATTACGTAAAATATATGAATGCTGCTTGAAAAAAGTGACTCCGGTGTTTTTCTGGAGACGGTAATATTATGGATATTTAGACAGAATGGGAACAAGGTCACACAGCTCGATGGCGGGTTGAAGAAAACAGTGTGCAAATAATGCCTACAAGGCCAACGTATACACTACTACAGCGGTGGATACGGATTACGTAAAATATATGAATGCTGCTTGAAAAAAGTGACTCCGGTGTTTTTTCTGGAGACGGTAATATTATGGATATTTAGACAGAATGGGAACAAGGTCACACAGCTCGATGGCGGGTTGAAGAAAACAGTGTGCAAATAATGCCTACAAGGCCAACGTATACACTACTACAGCGGTGGATACGGATTACGTAAAATATATTATGGCTGCTTGAAAAAAGTGACTCCGGTGTTTTTTCTGGAGACGGTAATATTATGGATATTTAGACAGAATGTGAACAAGGTCACACAGCTCGATGGCGGGTTGAAGAAAACAGTGTGCAAATAATGCCTACAGGGCAAATAATGCCTAAAAGGTCAACTTATACACTACTACAGCGGTAGTAAAATAAAAAAAAGTAAAATAAAAAAAAATGAATATTAAAAAAAAAAAATTAAAGTTGGTGCTGCTGAACTACTAGGAGCAGCAGATTAGCACACCAGTCCCACTCCCCAACACTGCTAGACTAATAGCACTGGGCTCTTATAGTAGTAGTAGTAGTAGTAGTAGTAAAACAACAAAAAAATAAATAAAAGCAGTCCTTACAAGGACTACTGTTATTGCAGCAGTCAGCAGATGAGATCAGAAGCAGGACAGCTGCCCACTGCAGCTACATACAGAGCACTGCAGTAGAAGGTAGATTACTAGCCAGCAAAGCTACCTAAGCTAAAATGTCCCTCAAACCCCTGCAGACTTCTGTCCCTCCAATAACAGAGCAGTATCAAAACGATTACTAGCCAGCAAACTTTCAACTGTCCCTGAAATCACTAACAGGCAGCAGCTCTCTCCCTACACTATCTCTTCAGCACACACAGGCAGAGTGAAAAAACGCTGCAGGGCTTCGGTTTTTATAGGGAAGGGGAGTGGTCCAGGGGAGAGCTTCCTGATTGGCTGCCATGTACCTGCTGGTCTGGGGTGAGAGGGCAAAAAAAAGCGCCAACAATGGCGAACCCAAAATGGCGAACGTCGTGCGACGTTCGCGAACTTCCGGCGAGCGCGAACACCCGATGTTCGCGCGAACAAGTTCGCCGGCGAACAGTTCGCGACATCTCTAATACTAAACATGAGAATGAACTTACTGCACCACAAGCCTAATCAAACAAATGATTTATGCTTTAAAAGTTGGAAACCGGGGGCTTTCATCTTGTAACTTTGTTAAACATCTTTGCCTGACCCTGCACATGCTCAGTGTGGTCTGGGCTGCTTAGGGATCATCATAAACAAAGCTGCTTGAGTTCTGCATGGCTGGGAAGTAAGGCAGGGGCTCCCCCTGCTGTTCATAAGTAGGATTGCTTCCCTTCTCAGCAGTTAGGGACCATCTGACAATTCCTATCCACAGTGTAAATGAA
Source organism: Xenopus laevis (assembly GCF_017654675.1). Taxonomy (NCBI): domain Eukaryota; kingdom Metazoa; phylum Chordata; class Amphibia; order Anura; family Pipidae; genus Xenopus; species Xenopus laevis. Next base: position 88,554,127 of record NC_054384.1, on the reverse strand, counting down.
GGAATTTCACTGCATACAGTCAGGTTTCTTATAAAAACTGTACACATTTTTTAATTAAAGTATATTGGAGATAGGTTTCTTTTTCATTAAAGAAATTAAAAATGGAATTTTATTTTTTTGCCTTTCCTTGTCCTTTAACTCTCTTTTGCTGAAAAATGGCTGCAATCTTGATCATTAAAGGACCAAGTATACCGTAACTTGCCTTTGTGTTGGATGTTTTTCTTTTTGCAGATTACATAATGGTGTTACTGGAAAAGTTTTACCATGATTTACCTCTCATGGGGGCAGATTCACTAAAGGGCAAAGTGGCTAACAGGTGTAGGTGACAATTCGCTAGCAAATGGGACCATTGCTAGCGTTCATTCTCACTCTATGCCTATGATTATGTATCAACGATACGAAACGCGTTAGGACGTATTTCTTTTAACAAGATGAAATAAAGCTTCAAGTTTTACCTCTAACCGATGTGGCTGCAGGAGTGCGTGCACAATTATTTTCTTTGGACACATTACCCAAGCTACGGGTTCGGGGCATGGCACCCGGGCCACCAGGTCTATTTGGTGAGTGTAAGCTCTGCTGACTCTTACACAGTTCAAACTTCTAATTGGTTGTACACTAAAGTGCTGGACCTGGGGTTTGTACACCCAGGTCAAATTTTCTACTCGGTGAGCTACTCCCTGGTAGTTTTGTCACTACTAATGTCAAGCACAACTATAGTTAGTGCTTTAGAACTTCAAATATAAATTGATTGAGTCTGATTGGAGCCAGCCGTTTCCCTTTTTTCTCACTAGGCGACTTTTCGCTCTAGCAAACGGGCATAACTCCGCCAGTTCACTAAGATGTAAATTATACTGAACGTTACCGCTTTCTTCAGAGATTCCTTTGCCACCTCAGATCAGGCGAACTGCTAAAATGAAGCTACATCTTCCTCAATCTCATGTCTACATCATATCCTGTATGCCCGAAATGCATTAAAGTTGTAAAAACGCTTGCGATTTCTCCTTTTTTAAAGGGGACCCGTCACCCAAAAAAATTATTCAAAATCCTATATTATCACATTAGTCAAGCAAAATTAACTTTAATTACACTGTATACATTATTTGAATCTTGTTTCCTTCCATTTGGGAATTCAATATGATAGCAAGCAGGCAGGAGCCATTTTGTGGACACTGTTTTTTAGGCAAGCCTTGCATCATCTCAGAATATTGTTTGTGCACCAGAATGGGGGGCTTGATGTCCATCAGCATGCTCTGGCTACATAATTAAATGGTAAAGAGAATGGGGGAATGTGGGGAGAGCAGTGACATCTAGGAAGTGCTGAATGGAAAGTGAAAGTAATTGTCTGCCCCGCCTCTATGCCCATGGCATAGAGGAGGGGCAGACAATATTTGATTGACAGCTGAGATGTTTAAATGAGCTTACAACAGCTATGAATGCTTTAATTAAAAATAGAAATTGGATTTCTTGTTTCATTTGAAAAGGACTTTTATTATACAGATTTTTGTGTCTGGGTGACAGGTCCACTTTAAGTGGGATTGTCTGCAAAAGTCCTAACTATTAAACAATTTTGTATTAACATTTTTCCCCCGACATTTGAGGGTCATGGGACATTCACGCTTGCTCACTCATGTGTATAATTTGAGCAAGCACAGTCAAAAGGGCTCGGACTAGGGGTAGGCAACAGAAGAAGTATGTGCCCAGTGCCCAGGCCAGGACTGGCAATCTGTGGGTTCTGGCAAATTCCAGAGGGGCTGCTATAAGGTGCCATAGAAAGTGAATATTTAGTGGGCTGCTGGGGGCTTTTTGGGCCTCTTTGTACCTGAAATACGAGGGCCTATTTTAATTCTCAGTCCGGACCTGCCAGTGCCCCCACACCATTGCACCCTAGGCACATGCTTCTTCTGCCTACCCCTAGTTCTGGCCCTGCCTGTAACAATTCAGAAAATGAAAGTCAAGACCTTTTTTGGTGTTACCAGATGGAACCAAAAACACTTGGGGGCAATGGGCTTGGTCTGCAAACAGTTTGCACTGTTATAAGAAAACCTTTTTGCACACAGAGTTGTGGGCATATGGGACACCGTTATGCCTTACAACAGCCCTGCATGCAGCATTATATTCTAGTAGGGATAGTAAAAAAACATTTAATAAGAATGGCTAATGCTCCTTTTGCATTATGCAGTTGGTTATGCTTAATATGGATGTGAGTATTCAAATGATTTTGATTGATTGCAAGCTCTGCCCCTTAAAATATAATTACAATAGGATTTCCTGCCTCAAACATATGTACCTAATATGATCTCATCTGTAGCCAATCCTTTTTATTTTATCATAAGCGCCCTTTTAATGATACCATAAAACAAAAGAGGATATTTCCAAATAAAAAGTGTGAACACTTTTTAAGAAAGATGAAAAAAAATCATTATCGGCCACTGACATATACCAAACGCTTACCACGTTAACACCATGGTACACCATGAAAAATCCCAACTATTTCTGGCATGAAAAGAGCTGTTAGCTTGGATAAATGGCATTCTCAGATTGGTGCCGTGTGCTGACACTTTTTGTACAGCAGAAATTCTTTGGCGTTATGAATTTGTCCCAAATCTCAATGGGATGGGTATAAAGTAATGTCGACAACGACGTCTGGCATAAATCCATCTCTTTGTAAATATGTCTAATAATCGCTTATAATAGATGAAGGCCGCTCATGGCATTAATACTCCTATTAAAACACCATTTATTTTTTTACCACTTTCTTTGCGTATAAAATATTTTACATGGCTTCATAAAAATGCTCCTATAAATACATCAAGCTTTGCGTTAAAAAAAAAAAAGCGTATTTAACTGTGTTTGACAGCAGGTGGTGCTAGCAAACCATAAATATGCTGGCGCCTAATAAAATCATGCTTGAACTGTTCTTGTTGTTGTGATTTAATAGCATATGATATTGCCATTGTAGTATTTTTAAAACATGAGAATGGATATAGATACAGTCTTACAATGTCTTCATGTGCGTTCTTCCAGACATAATCAGAGTCGAGTTTTCTAATCTTTTTTAACCTGTTGAATATGCGCCTAGTGTAATGCGAATTAACAGATCAATTCATCAGACTGAAAGAGAGAAAAAAGCAGCCATTTCTATTGCTGTGTTTGCTGATATTAGTGCTTAGATGATGGTAATTGGCTGTTTCCCTGCTTCAAAAAGATGTGCTCACTTGCAGCCCTGGGAAGGAGGACTAGAACAGCAAAACGGATATTAGCTTTGCATGGCGTGTGTCAGAAGATAAAGCTGGCTGTTAGTAGGCAGCTATGGCAGCTGTTCTGGACTCCAAAACACATTGGGGGCTTTGAAATAAAAATGTCACTGATAAAATACAATATACTATAATTAAAACAGGTATGAGACTTATTATCCAGAATGGTCTGGACCTCCAATTTTTTTGGATAAGGGATCTTTCTGTAATTTGGATCTCCATACCTTATGTCTACTAAAAAATATACTTGATTGGATTCTTTTGCTTTCAATAAGGATTAATTATTGCTTAGTTAAACGCCGCTAAATATGTTGGCGCTCTATAAATACATGTTAATAATAATAAAAGTAGAAGGTACTGTTTTATTATTACAAAAAAATAACATTTTGAAAAGTTAGACTTATTTTATTATAATGGAGTCTTTTGAGATGGCCTTCCTAAAATTCGGAACTTTGTGGATCACATGTTTCTGGATAACGGATCCCATACCTGTTAAACGGTGCAATTTAGATCTACCTGCACTTTCAATACACCTTTCAATACACTTGATTAAAAGCAGGGTCTGACGTGCGTCAGTGCCAGTTACGATTTGTGTATTGTAAGGAAAAAGAATCCCTTATTAATCAATTTATTAAAATATAATTACTTAATTAAAGTTAAATATCAAGAATCATTAGTGCTTTATGCTATATATGCTATATAAAGTATATAAAAATAGCACTAATGATTTTTTTTGATATTTAACTTTATTTAAGTAATTATTTTTTAATAAATTAATTAATAAGGGATTCTCTTTTCTTACAATACACGGATCCCATACCTGTAGCCTAACTGTGTTATATGTATCCTTGAGATGCATTGAAACCAGAATTTGGTATTTGGCCATGATTTGGCCTTTTATTTGGCAGTATTTGGCCGCATCCTCATGCAGGCCCTAACAAAATCCAATTCCTTAAAATCACATGACTTTTCTGTAATGAAACAAGTAGGCATTTTTAATTGTGCGCATGGTTTGCTTTTTCCCTTCTTTCCCCTGATTTGCATATGCAAATTTGGATTCAGTCTGGTATTTGGGCGAATCTTTCACAAAGGATTTGGAGGGTTCGGCCGAGTTGAAAATAGTAGATTCATTGCTGAACTGAAACTCCCAGTTACACACTGATGGCTGAAGGCCGTATAGAGACAAAAATGCAAATCAGATCTCACCATCATCAATCTGCATGGCAATAAACACAATTTTCTGCAAATCTAATTAACCGTAGGATTTTCTGGTTAGTATACAGTGTCATAATGGCGGTAACCCCTGCAGCTATACAAATTGTTGTTGTCTTTATCATGGGCAGCAGGGAGCTAGCCATGGTGTAGCAGAACAACCATTACTCATTGCTCTGAGCAAAAGCTAAGGGAGGGGACAATTTTTGGGGGGTAAAAAGCTATTTTCAAGTCCGATAAAGCATGACAACCAATCAGATGTTTGCTTGTATTAGTCTAATTGTGCTTACTCAGTAAAAGCTAACTGCTCATTGGCTAATAGGGCATCTGGAGCAAATTAATTACAACATAGCACCTAAATATCTGTTTAAATAAATAGTTAACTGTTAAACAAGTAAATCAACCCTTAAACCAATAAAAAACACCCTAAATACACTTGGCAAACCCCAACTCCAGGCCTTGGATAATTGAGAGAATGCTTCAAAAATGCTGAAACATGGCGATACATGAGCATCTCAGACGAGACATCTGTCTGTGACTTCCATGTGATAATGTCCTAGTTGCTCAGAGCTTTACTGGCCATAGCCAGATGGTCACATGAATGACAAGTCAGTCAAAATCAGGGAATCCATAGGTTTAGGGTGCGGGGGAAGAATATTTTTCTAGGGCCACTGCCTCGATTGGGTGTCTTGAAATGACATTATCAATAGTAGCAATTTTTAAACCGTGCTAAATATTTTAGATACCTCTCAGCTATGTCTGGCCTTAGCATGATACAGTATATATAGTAGCTATTATTCAACCTCCAGTCTATCTCACTCTCTGTATATAGATATATATAAATATATACACAGTATATATCATGTAAACCTTAATCTTTCCTTGTTCAGCAATCAAAAACTTATTACTTTATGTGACAAAAAAGAAAGATGTTCAGTAGATGTATTTTCTATATCTGTATTAAACTGTCACAGACTGGGGATCCAAGTCGTATTCATGTCAGGTCAACAAGGTTAGCAGATTGCATTTCTGGAATCAGGGCTATGGAGCACAAATATCCTTTGTTTTTCCAATTTCATGGATAGAAGTGATTTTGCTTGGGACCTGAATGATATATACACAACACTGGAGATGAGGCGATTACACTGAGCATTCTAGCACCTATAAAATATTTATACAGCACATGTAGTGCTTTACTGCTACTATCAGTTGTTATTTTCTATTCTGTGGATGGCCAGCACATGATTGGATACAATGGGGCACATCAATATTTTAACATGTACATGTAAGTAAGTATGGAAGCTATATATATCAAACTTCAAAGACATAGAGAATGACTCAGACAATGAGATTTCAGACAATATTCTGCTTGGTTTTACTGGCAACTAATAAAATGATATTCTGTTTATTATCTCCCTTCAGCCTGTGTTCATGATGCAGTACAGTATAGCATGGAGAAAAATAGAGGTCGGTGAATTGTTTGATCCATCACAATCACCTCCAACTGTTTGATCTGCTAAGCATTAATGACTGGACAGAGACCAATTAGGTTGGTCATTGCTCTGCGAGGGCCAAATAGTAGTAGTGGGATTCCATTGTGATGCCTTCCATCTATTTGTGGATCCAAACTAAGCAATGGAGGATTCATATCCCCTATTATTTTACAATTTATCTCTTTGGCTTGTCGTGAAAATTCAGTTTCCAGAGATCACTTGAAGTAAAAGATAAAGTTTATTTGATAAATTCTGAATTTACAAAGAGAATCCTGAACAAGTAATCACAGAGCTTTATTGACATGAGAACATACAGTAAGGAAGTGGAAGGGAGTTACCGGTGGGAGAACACAGAGATATCTTTCCACAGCACAAAAAACAACTGCTCTTAGAGCCAAAAGGTAGTTCTGCTTCAAGACCAGGGTACTAGTGACCAAGACTAACTAACTAACAGAATCCTTCCAAGTCAGGGGGGCTCACAGGGAATCTACATACACATAATGTTATTCTCTTTCAGGCTAAAGATCACTAGTAAAACATGTATGTGTCCATATTCCATACAATTTAGCCTCAGTTTTCAAAAGAATAAATTGTGTGACCAGCTTTACTCTTTAAGATGAGAGAAAATAATAAAAGAAGTCAAATATACATTATAGAAATGTATATCTGGTGCATCACCTACATGCTACTGAGTGGCTTCTGTCAAAGAGGGATGAAGATTATCATGGCATCTTGTTATATATGTACTGGTTAAAGAATCACAATGCTGTGGAATTATTGATTGTTTAGGCTGCAGTTCTTGGGTAATAAGAATAATTTGGAAAGTGACTGAGATGTGCCTTATGTGCATTAGACTGGGCTCAGCAGAGGCAACAATCAAAAGGAAAACTCAGCAGCAGGTTGAAAAAAGTTCTTATAATGAACATGAGCCCCCAAGTGGATGTTTTAGAGCAGGGATCCACAACCTTTTGAGCCTGTGAGCAACATTCAGAAGTAAAAGGAGTTGGAGAGCAACACTAGCATGAAAAATGTTCTTGGGTGCTGTGATTGGCCATTTGGTAGCCCCTATGTGGATTGGCAGCCTACAGGAGGCTCTGTTTGGCAGTACCCCTGGTTTTTATGCAACCAAAACTTGCCTCCAAGCCAGGAATTCAAAAATAAGCACCTGCTTTGAGGCCACTGGGAGCAACATCCAAGGGGTTGGAGAGCAACATGTTGCTCACCAGCTACTGGTTGGGGATCACTGTTTTAGTGCCTAGTGGGGATGAGTGGTTTAGTCTGTACAAATAGCAATGATTGGTTTACAGAGAGTAACGGCGTAAACAACCCGTTTCCACTGTTATGTGGTCAGGGTTAAATAAATAAATGTAGGTGACAGATTCTTCCTATGGAGCAACTTTTGCTATCTTGTTTTGACCATTACTGTTATTAGTTGTTGTTCTGAATTTGTAGCCTGTGCTGTAAACAATCTACAAATCCCTTCTGATTTCCTAGGAAGTCTCACAGTGATTGGTTGCTGTACAACCCCCCCCCCAGAAAAAAATAGAACAAGATTTTTCCAAGTTACACCATGCCTTGCAGAACTCTAAGCAGATGTCACCCCCTGTATCTTTCTATGTGTTTGATGTGATGTAAAACATTAGGTCAATATCTCATAGCATCAATAACTTGCTTTCAACCAGGTAACCAGTAAATGCCACCTGCCAATTGGTTTCCATAGGTTAACAAGACTGTATGCAATTTTATTTAAATTACCCAATGCAATTCAGTATTAAATCGAAAAGGTTTGACTTGTTTTTTCTGCTTTTTTGTTTTTTGTTTTTGCAGAAAAGTTCTGCACCCATCTTTTTGCTGAGAAGACTGTTTCCTCTTGTTTTTAAACCTTGGCACACTAGCACATGCAAATTGATAATTTTTCTAATCAAATTTGTGACTGCATAGAAAATTTAATCAAATGTCCTTCTTTATGTAAATGTGTTTTATTTGCAATGTGTTCCAACTTTCTTATATTTGTAAGCAAATTAAAAAAAGAACCTTGAACAGTACTTTTAGATCTAAGTGTGTGTGTATATATATATATTCATTTTCAATGACCTATGAGTTTTGCACTATACCAGCAAGGTCTTAATAATTTATGTAGTACATGTATAGGATCCCTTATCCGGAAATCCGATATCCAGAAAGCTCCGAATTACGGAATGGCTCCCATAGACTCCATTTTATCCAAATAATCCAAATTTTTAAAAATGATTTCCTTTTTCTCTGTAATAATAAAACAGTAGCTTGTACTTGATCCAAACTAAGATATAATTAATCCTTATTGGAAGCAAAACCAGCCTATTGGGTTTATTTAAAAATGTTTAAATGAATTTCTACTAGACTTAAGGCATGAAGACCCAGATTACGGAAAGATCCGTTATCCGGAAAACCCCAGGTCCCAAGCATTCTGGATAACAGGTCCCATACCTGTACTGCCAGGTACATTTTGTCCTTTAAAGGGGACCTATCACCCTATGAAATAATTCCAAATTCCTTTCTACTTTGTTTAACAAATTAAAAGACTATAGAAATGATTTAAATCTTGTTTCCATCAATCTTGGAAATCACAATCATAGCAAGCCGAGAGGTATAATTTTGGGAACATTGTTATTAAAGGAAAACTATACCCCCAAAATGAACACTTAAGCAACAGATAGTTCATATCAAATTAAATGGCATATTAAAGAATCTTACCAAACCGGAATATATATTTAAGTAAATATTGCCCTTTTACATCTCTTGTCTTGAGCCACCATTTCGTGATGGTCTGTGTGCTGCCTCATAGATCACCTGACCAGAAATACTACAACACTAACTGTAACAGGAAGAAGTGTGGAAGCAAAAGACAGAACTCTGTCTGTTAATTGGCTCATGTGACCTAACATGTATGGGTTGTTGGTATGTTTGTGAGTACAGTGAATCCTATGATCCCAGGGGGCGGCCCTTATTTTTTAAAATGGCAATTTTCTATTTATGATTACCCAATGGCACATACTACTAGAAAAGTATATTATTATGAAAATGGTTTATTTACATGAAGCAGGATTTTACATATGAGCTGTTTAATGCAATATCTTTTTATAGAGACCTATATTGTTTGGGGGGTATAGTTTTCCTTTAAGGCGGTTATTTACTAAGCCCCGAATGCAAAAATCATGAAAAAATCGTGATTTTTTTAAAATAAAATCAGGCTTTTAAAAATTCACAAATTTTTCAGAATGTATTAAACCCAGAGGCTGGAAAACTCAGAATCTGAAATCCCAGCATCTCAGACCTGTTGAGGTTGCATATAAGTCAATGGGAGAAGTCCCAATGATTTTATTGATGTGCGCTGGGTCTCGTGCCATACTCCGAAGTTTTTGGAGGTTTTGGGCAAAAATCTGAGGTTTCGGGTGAAAACTCGGAAAAAAACGTGAAAATCGGGTGAAACCTCAGAGAAAATCGTGAAATCTGGGTTTTTACCGCAAAGCAAATTTTCTGGAAAATGTAATAATAAATAAGAGTTAAAAACCCAAGCGGCTTAGATCGCAGTTTGTAGCAGCCGATATTGAGATAAATTCGGACCTTGATAAATAAACCCCTAAGGCAACCTTTGCAACATCCCAAAATCTTGTCTATGCATTAGCATGGGGGCCCGATGCACATTACCATGCACAAGTCACACAAATACATGGTGACATCTTGGAAATGCAGAATCAAAAGATAAAGTAATTGTTTGCCCTGCCACTATGCCTGAGGCATAGAGGTGGGGCAGGCAGGATGAATTTTTAAATAACTTTAAAACTGGTATGGATCTTTTAATTAAAAAAAAAGAATTTAATGTTTAAAGGGATCCTGTCATCAGAAAACATGTTTTTTTCAAAACACATCAGTTAATAGTGCTACTCCAGCAGAATTCTGCACTGAAATCCATTTCTCAAAAGAGCAAACAGATTTTTTTATATTCAATTTTGAAATCTGACATGGGGCTAGACATTTTTTCAATTTCCCAGCTGCCCCAAGTCATGTGATGTGAGAGAAATGCTTTCTGGTAGGCTGCTGTTTTTCCTTCTCAATGTAACTGAATGTGTCTCAGGTGGGACATGGGTTTTCACTATTGAGTGTTGTTCTTAGATCTACCAGGCAGCTGTTTTCTTGTGTTAGGGAGCTGTTATCTGGTTACCTTCCCATTGTTCTGTTGTTAGGCTGCTGGGGGGAAAAAGGGAGGGGGGTGATATCACTCCAACTTGCAGTACAGCAGTAAAGAGTGATTGAAGTTTATCAGAGCACAAGTCACATGACTTGGGGCAGCTGGGAAATTGTCAATATGTCTAGCCCCATGTCAGATTTCAAAATTGAATATAAAAAAATCTGTTTGCTCTTTTGAGAAATGGATTTCAGTGCAGAATTCTGCTGGAGCAGCACTATTAACTGATTCATTTTGAAAAATTTTTTTTTTCCTATGACAGTATCCCTTTAAGGTTCCCTAAATGTTTAAAGGCTCCTAAAGTTTAAAGGTCCCCTTTAAATATATATTTTTTAATATTTGGCCTGCTATTATTATAGTATTCCTAAGTAATATGACAACTGAATCAGATTATGTTACAATATACTTTTTTCCCAATAAGAATACACTTCCAATATTCATTGTGCTTGAAGCACATTAAATTAATCTGTTGATTAAACAAATATTCCTCTGGTAGCATTCAATTCCGAAAAAAGCCTCATTAGCCTATATATAAAAGAGTTAATCACAGAATTGTGATTACTTGGGCAAGAGCTCCACAACCTCCATGATTCGCATCAGCGCTGATCTGCAAGAACACTTGTGATTAGATGACAAACACAGCTGCTACAGAACAGTGACATTAAAAAACATCAGTAAGTCAACTGTGAACTCTTTGGAAGAGAAGGACTCATGTAAAGTAAGAGTGCCAATATTCCGGGCTGCCAAATATGGTGTTATACTAGAATTCTGATGCCTTCTTGGATATAACTGCAACTTTGTTTTCCCAGAAAATGCTAAACTGTGTAATGTGAGAGCGAGCCAATTGTGATTAGAGTTTAAAGCTTTTATTTCAACTACCTTCCCGATACACAAACACACACATAAACACCTTTATGGGAACATCATTCTTTTCATGGGGTCCCTGAGTGGAGCATTAGAGATAATTTGTGGAAGGCCTTAATACAGTTTTCAGATGACCTGCAGCTTTTTATAGCTCTTTAGTGTGTCACTTATATTTGCCTTTCAAATATAAAAATGATCTCCTACATCTCATTCAAAAAGTTGTTTGGAATCTTTATATCCTTATGGCTCCCTTGTCTAGGATGGAAATTTAATATATCTGCCTTTTTTAAACTCCGAAGGAACACTGCTGTGTGATGGGCTCGGTCGCCACATATATAAAGGCAATGAGAACAGAAACAGTTTACTTTCCATGATTAAAAACCATATAACAGATTTATCGGAGACTGCTCATCTTAATGTCAAGACACCTGCATTTCCTAACATTTGGGTGACACACAGAAGTATATGCTCAATCAATAACTTCAAAGTGTAACTAACAGAACTTTTACTAAACTCACAGGGGACAAAATAGCTAAGGAGGATAGTTGCTAATGTTCTCTTTAAGTGGAGAATTCCTGATATGCTCGATATCAGCATCAGAACCACTGGCAAAATGTTCAGTGGGAAACTGCATCCAGTAGCCAAACTCATATTAAGTATTGCACTGATTGCAGTTATAATAATAATAATAATTATTATTATTAATAAGCAGACTATTAACCATGGCCCAAAGTGAAACAGGAGTAAATAAATTCTAATTTATGCAGATGGATATAAAAAAAGCTTTACTTTAAAAGCTAAACAGGGAATGTAATAAAAGTCGCAAAGAGCAAACAATTCGCACCAATAAGACTAAAAATACACCTCTTGCAATGTAATATTGTTCCTTAAACTGTTATTACATTGCAAATTTTAACTGCGCACTCATAAGAACAGCTTGAAGGTGTCGTAATCTTTTGGAGCAAACATAACGACTTTTTCAGTAAGAAGTTTTATTACATTGACTATAAAATTCGCAAACGGTCTTTCACTGTCGGAAGTGGTCGCTAAACAGTTTCCGGGCTCGCAAAAGCTATATTAAATTCGCACAAAGCAAAATTTGTTCGCGCAAAGGCATAACTTTTCGCATTGCGAATAGTTTTTCTGTTAGCGATTTTTATTACATTCCCCCGAAAGTGGTTTGCATTTGTCGTAGATAAAATCAGGGGCTTAACTACTGAGGAAACTTGGGTTTGTTACCATAGAGGGGCAAAGGGACCACAAAGTGACCCATTAAATGACCCCTAGATGAGAATATAGAGCTTTCTAGATCTTAATAGATGGTGTTTGACTACTTAATTATATATGCAGTGGTTCAGGGAGAACTAAACACTAAAAACAAATAAGGGGTAGAAGTTTAGGGATCGTTGCAAATTATGAAGCAGAAAAAAAGGTTCATCCGTCACAGAAGGTGATGCTTCAGGGCTGATTGTTGAATTTTGATGCAAAGTGCAATGGCTAGCATGTACTAATAATCTGAATTACTCACTAGTCAACCTTGCATTGTGACATTTATATGCTATACATACAGTATAATGATCAGTCAGTTCCTAAGCTCAGTAAGTGACAGCAGAACAGAGCATGTGTAATGAATCAGAAGAAAACAAGATGGGGAGCTTCTGGGGAATCCGAGGCAGAGTCTTGCTGTGGTCATCTTTGGCTGGTACAGAATCTCAAAAAATAATGAACAGCATTTCTAGACTAGTCTAGGCATTCTTTGTTAAGCTTCAGTTCTCCTTAAAAAAATATGGGTACATTCATGGCCTACCACTAGGGCAATTTTACTAAGCGGCAAAAATCCGCCAGCGACGGCTTCGCAGGCAGCACAACACTTCGGCAGACGAAAATTCGTTCAGACAACGCTAATTCAAAGCTAACGTGCAAAGTTGCGTCCAGGGCGCAGAACGCTGGCGAAGTTGCGCTAGCGTTAAATCGGCAAGCAGAGCAAAGTTGCTCTAACATTGGCTAATTTGCATATGGCTTGAAGTTAAAGTTGAATAGACGTATATGTTGCAGCAAATACATTACACTACACAAGCCCGGGGAAGCTCAATAAAAGAAAATAGAGTTGTTATAATGCCCTACACGAGACCAGTGTATAGTTTATGTGCCATATGTTAGGAAATGTAGGGGGGAAGTGGGTTTTTTGGGACTTTTTGGGACTTAGAAAAATTTTCAACAAAATTTTGAGGAAGTCCTATCTACTCTATTGCACTTCGCCTGGTCTGAGGTGGCGAAGTGCAAGTCTGGTGCAAGAGGCAACGTTCAGTACAATCCGCAACTTTTTAAAGAAGTAGCTAGAAATGTTTTATATTATGTTTTGAACTTATGTACCAGCCCAAGGCAACCACAGCCCTTTAGCAGTAAAGATCTGTGTCTCCGAAGATGCCCCTGTAGCTCCCCATCTTCTTTTCTGATGATTTACTGCACATGTTCTGTGCTGCTGTCACTTACTGAGATGTTTTATTATTACAGATAAAATTTGGATTTTGGATAAAACGTTGTTTATGGGAGATGGCCTTTCCGTAATTTGGAGCTTTCTGGATAACGGGTTTCTGGATAACGAACCCTGTACCTGTATATAGCTGTGCATTAATAAATCTGTAGGGTGTGGGCTGTAATTGGTTTCACTTGACCCTATTTGGAACAGTCAGATTATGAACCTGCTCATACGCTCTTTCAGATTTGTAAAGTTTTGGATTGTTGCCAATTTTTTTTTTTTAATCTGTTATCATTTTCTAGTGACTCACGGTTATACATCAATGATTTATTGTCCATCTGCAGATATATATTGTGTCTGTATAATTTATGAAGACCTCCTGTAATATTCAGCATTCATTTTATCTACATATATAAAGGGGACTGTGCTGCATTCACCAGTTTGTGAATGTAATTACTGTTTACTGATACTTATAAAAACCGAAAGGCAACGTTTTAAAGAAGCAGTGATGCTAACAATTATCTTTATTTATTAAAAAAATGTATTAACGTGCTTGGTTAATTAATCTGTGTTGTAGGTTCCCACTAAATTACATAGAAATTTAGGCTGGTGCTATAAAGTTCTAAAGTATTTGGCCTTCTGTGTCATATAATGCTGGGAGTCACTTTTTACATGTGTTGCTGGGGTTTCTGCGGCATACAGTACATTGCTAGATCCAATGTGTCATGTGGAAGGCCTATCACTAAGTGCTGGGTAAGCATGAAATGCGTTAGGCTTTTCTGTGTGGGGACTAAATGATTTTTAATATGTCTAAACAAATCTTTTAACCGTTAATGGTGCAATAGTATATTTTTTGTTTCATATATTGCTATTGCCAATGTGACATTTATTGCTGGGAACTTTGTTGTCAAATATTGCTGGGGTCACTGTGACATATACTATATTGCTGGGGTCACGGTCACATATATTGCTTGGGTCATTGTGACATATACTGTATTGCTGGGGTCACTGTGACATATATTGCTGGGGTCACTGTGACGAATATTGTTGGGGTCACTGTGACGTACAGTATGTGGTTAAGGGACAAAGACCTGCCATCAGTGTCACATAGTGCTAGGGCCACTTAGTCATGAAACACTTGGGCTGCTGTGCTATTAAATGCTGCATGCTACCAAATATAAAAAGTGGGTGATCTTAAAAGTTGGTGCTAAAACAGATGTGAGTAAATAAGTTACACCTTTTGACCCTCTGTTGTAGAGGGGGGTACAAAATCTCAAGCAGTAAGGGCAGGCTTCAGCCATATATTTTAAAACCTTTGCTATAAGGAGAATAATTCTTAAATTAGAGAGCCTGCGAGGCTCATACACCTCAGCAACCGCTCCTCATCTGCCATGCCACTCTGACAATCCCTACACTGGCCTCCAATACCTTTCAGAAAAAATTCAAATTAATGACCCTGACTAGGGGTGGGCGATTTTTTTTCTCGTTTCTCCACGGAAATGATGCCCATAGAATATTATGACGTTGTACGTCAAAAAAAAAAAAAGATGTGCGACAAAAAAAAATTAGTTGCGCGCATAGACTTTAATGGCCGTCTGCAAATTTTTGGCAAAATGAAACGGGTCAAATTCGCCCATCCCTAACCCTGACATTGAAAGCACTTCATAACTCTGCCCCCACCCTACATCTCTGAACTCATCTCTATATACTCACCTAACCGCTTACTACGCTACTCTACTGACCTGCTACTAAATGAGAGGAGGTAACTCTCATTACCTCCTCACATGTATGCATTCAAGACTTTGCCAGGGCTGCACTCCTCCTCTGGAATGTTCTCCCACGGTCTTTCCGACTTCCTTCCAACCTTTCTGCTTTCAAAAAATCTCTCAAAACGCCTTCCCTCACTCTCACTCTACAGTACTACATCTCTCACTCACTTAATTCTGGTCTTGCCCACTCCCACACCTTGGGGCACATTTACTAAGCTCAAGTGAAGGATTCGAATGAAAAAAACTTCAAATTTCAAAGTATTTGAAGAGGCTACTACGACCTTCGACTTTGACTTCCATTCGAACGATTCGAACAAAAAATTGTTCGACAATTCGACCATTCCATAGTCGAAGTACTGTCTCTTTAAAAAATACTTTGACTACTAACAACAGTATAAACCTTCCGAGGTAAAATGTTAGCCTATGGGGACCTTCCCCAGCACTTTCCTAATCTTTTTTTGATCAAAGAAAAATCCTTCGATCAATCGCTTAAAATCGTTCGAATCGTTAGATCGAACGATTTTTACATTGATCGATCGAAGGATTTGCTCTAAATCCTTTGAATTCAAATTTGAAGGATTTAAATTTGAGGGTTTATTAACCCCCCTTTCCCTTCCCTTCAGATTGTAAGCTCTTTTGCGCAGGGCCTTCCTCACCTTTTGTACCGGCATTGGTTGTGATGTATGTAACTCAATATGTTCTATGTATGTAATTCATGTGATTTAGTTATATAAACACATTTGCTTTACAGTGCTGAAAAATATGTTGGCGCTATATAAATAAATGGTAGTAATAATAATAGACAGTAGAAGAGGAATAAGTAGAAGATGTGCCTCAGTAGTTAAATCAAATGACTCTGCTTTAAGAAAGCCTAAGTTCCTGGTGGTGTCTTCTTCTTCTTACCTAGGGCAAGAAACTGAATCCAATTGAATCTAAATTATAAAAAATATGGGGCAGGGACTCTCCATGCAAGAATTAAAAGTAGTGTAATTTGTAGTTATCTTTTTATTAGGACTAACATTATTAGTAAAATCCAATTTTTTTCATGTTTTAAATTAAATAAGTCAGACTAAACTAGAATCCATTATTTACCCATATTTATCATTAAAAAACATGAAAAAATAATTTCCGGAAAAAACTGTGCTTTTTTGGATTGTTGCACAAAAAACATAACTTTTTTGGATTGACAAATCCGAAATTTTTTGGATTTGATGCCCTAAAAGTCTGAATTTTTCAAGAAATCGGTGGAAAAGCCCGAAATGTTTGGATTATCATACGAAACCCAACACAGACCATGATATCTTCAAATAGGACCTCTGCCATTGACTTCAGGGCAGGACCTCGACAGGTTGAATATGGAGTATTTTCGGATTCAGATATTTTTGCATAATCAGAGTATAAGTCTCGAGACTTGACATAAGATGTACATAGTGAATTTGTGTTTCAAGTATTACAGACAATAATTCATTCAACCTGGGGATTTCTGGATAAGGGGTCTTTATGTAATTTGGATTTTTAATACCTTAAAATTACTAAAAAATAATTAAACTCAATAGGATTGTTTTGCCTCCAATAAGGATTATTTATAATCTAGGATGTAGTAAAAGGTGCTATTTTAGGGGGTTATTTATAAATTATGAATTTATGAACTTATGTTCTTTTAACAATTGGAAGATTTTATGAGTTTTTTTTCTTTTGGAATTTTGATAAATAAGCCCCTCAATAAGACCCTCAATATTTCATAGAAACAGGAAATCATTTAAAAAAACTCCAATTATTTGATTAAAATGGAATCTATGGGAGATAACCTTCCTGTAATTTGGAGCTCTCTGGATAATGGATCCCTTACCTGTATTAATGCTCAGTCTAAGTGCAAATTCATTTATTTCATTCAGGTTTTCAGACACTTTTTGAACAAAGTCTGACAAAATCCATCTTATATAGGATACACGCACCCCTGCATATTATCTTGCAATCAGCTTGAGCATTCTATTCAGCGGCTGAGCTTGAAAACGGAAACACTTGGAGGCTGTGCGTATGTGAGACAAGGCATCCTAAGAAAGCAGCCATTTGAGGATATTTTAATGAACAAGATTATTAAATCATTAATATGACAATTCTACTTTGTAAAACTGCTTTTTGCTTTCCAAAAGCAAATAAGTAATGCTTACACAGAAGTCACATTTGTACAATGTGCAGTGGGTTGTGTTTGTCCTCGCCGGTAGCAAACTAGCTGAAATTGTAATTATCGTAATTGCCTGGGTTTATTTTCCTGCCCTGGTCAGATTCCTAATGGCATATGTACTTTCTTTCATACATCCTGTGACTGCGCAATTATTCTCAGAATATCTTTAGTTAAACTGGTTGTTTTTATTTATACCCTATGGCAGTCTTCCCAAAAAACTGAAAAAAAAACCTGTAATGATGTTAGGAATATTTGCCATCTTTTCTAATTAAAGGAATTCATCAGTTTTTGCAGTTGTACATTTTAAGCCAAGCCAGGCACAGTTGTAATGATTTTGCTGCCATATTGTGTAGGGGCACAGTCTGGCAGTATAATTACTGAATTCCATTTTGGCTTACTATAATAGAGTGTAGAGTATTTAGATGATGTTCTAAGATAGATAGTCAACCAGTTGCTCTTAATCTGTTGTCGGATTGGAAATCCCAAAATCCTCAGATGACATGCATGCAACGTGCTGGAGGTGCAGCATACAATGGGACTGATCAAGAATCGCAGGCAGGGGCGTAACTACAAAGGAAGCAGACCCTGCAGCTGTAGGGGGCCCAGGAGATATAGGGGCCCTATGAGGCCCAAATTCACATACAATTTCAATAAATATTGGTAAAACAGGTCAACCTCTAAACATTTTGGGGGCCTGAAAAATAATTTGCTGTGGGGCCCAGTAATATCTAGTTACACCACTGATTGCAGGTACAAACTACATATATCCGACTGTCGGCATGTAGACACATTGTGCGACATTCATATCCGACAGTCTTAATTTAGACCCATTGTATGCTGCACTTTCAAAACGTTGCATGCGTGTCATCACCTGATTGGACCTGATCGCCTCTTGATGTTCAGCCCTTAAGCTTTTAGGCTAAAGGTTAAACTCCACTGTAGGATGGTGTTGAATCGATGGATCGTATCTTCAGCTGGCCATAGACGCAATGATCCGATCGTACGAATCGTGGATTCGTACCATTTTCGGACCGTGTGTGGAGAGTCCTGACTTTTTTCGTCCGGCGGAGATCGGTCGTTTGGTCGATCGGACAGGTTAGAAAATTTTTGTCGCCTGCCGATAATATCTCTACATGTATTGCCGATCGTACGATTTTCAGTGGGAGACTGTCACTAACTTTAGTTGGACATAGATAGCGTACGATTGCTGACAGAGGTAGAACATTGACTGATCTGTTCTTTAACTACTTTATATGATCTGACTGGTAAGACTTTGATCTGAATGGTTAATGGAGGGTCGGGAGATGGGAAAGTCCGATCGTACGTTGATTCGTACCATCAGATCTTTGCGTCTACGGCCAGCTTTACAAGTCGGATGTAGTCGCATGGGTCAAAATATAATGGGACTGAAACCCCCCCCAAAAATCTGATGTGTAAACGACATGGAAATTTTTCAGTCCAATGCAGCATTATTGCCAGATACACATGCAACATACTGTGTCTTTATCTGATGATTATAAAATCTGATGGTGTCTGACGACTTTTTTTCCGCCCATTGAAATACATTGACTGCAGGATGTAGATGCATGACTACACCATCCGACTATATCTGACCCAACTTTACAATCTAGCTGTTGGGGATCAGACTTGATAGGATCCTACCAGTGTCGGACTGGCCCTGCGGGACACCGGGAAAAAACCTGGGGGGCCTGACCCTCATGGTCCCCTGCAGGGCCAGACCTTCTCCCGAAGATTTTTTCGCGCCACTCAGCACCGTCAGTGCATGCACGGCTCTGTGTATGTGCGTGGTGCCTTCATGTGTGCGCACAGAGAAGCCCCGGGCCCCCCAGTCCCACCTTGGATCCTATAAATCTCCTGCTGTTGCCTGCAGTTGCATAGATAAAATCTGAAGAAATATCATCAAGATCTCCTATGGCAATTAGCCCTTGCTACACCTGAATATTATACTACATGTAGCGACTGATGAAGCAGTTCTTAAAGGAACAGTAACACCAAAAAAGAAAGTGTTTTAAAGTAATGAAAATATCCTGTACTATTGCCCTGCACTGGTAAAACTGATGTTTTTGCTTCAGAAACACTACTATAGTTCATATAAACAAGCTGCTGAATAGCAATGGTGGAAATTAAAAAAAAATGGCTATATGGCACAGGTTAAATAATGGATAACAGATAACACCATTATGTTCTACAGAGCTTATCTGCTGTCTGCTGTGTAACCTGAGCCTTTGAATGGCTACACAGCAGCTTGTTTATATAAACAATAGTAGTGTTTCTGAAGCAAACACACCAGTTTTACCAGTGCAGGGGAACGCTGCATTATATTGGTATTACTTTTTTTGATGTTACTGTTCCTTTAAAGCTGTGAGAAACTTTTATTCCCAAATAAATGTTTATGCAAACACCTGAAGATACTAGGGGATTGCATTATGTCTACAGACTAAGTTGGAATCTTTGTATTTTTTCTGATTTGTATTTTATTGATTGGGTACTGCACCTGAGGTTAATAGTCTTTCAGGAACAATATAGATATCTCCCAGCATAGTACATATAGCATTATATTATTCAAAGCAAAAGAGTAACTTACACATAGGTTTCAGCTGTCCTATAAGTTCCTCCTTGGTCCATTTCGCCCACTCTTTCTTGTCGGTATTGAGTGAGCATATAATTGGACCACACGGCTTCCCACAATCCTCGATGGCAGGAACATTCAAGTAGTGCACCAATACAATATCTGGATTCTAAGAAGAATAACAAAAATATATAATGTTCAGTTTTTACTCTTTTTTTTAACAATGTCTTTATATGTGTTGTAACACTGATCTCATGATATTGAAAAAAAAGGTTAAACAGTAAATTCATTTTCACACATCAGGATACACAACAATAAGCAGGTACCCTGACCCACATACAGAGGGTCGGCCTGTTGTGTAACTGCACCTCTTATTCAGCCCTACAGACCATTAAAGACCATTAGCAGGGGCAGTCAGCAGGGAGAATGGTTGTATTGGGTGCCTTTGTGGATAAAATGTTAATAAAAACCACCATGGACATAGTATGTAGTGATGTGCGGGCCGACCCGATACTTGAGGGACCCGTGGGTTTACCAACGTTTCGGGCCGACCTCACACTCTCTTTTCCTGGTGCAGGTTGAGATCTTCTGACTGCTCTCCCTGCCCGAGACCTTCCAAATGCCGGCTTCCGAGTTCTGGGCTGAGCTTGTATAGACACGCCTCTCATCCGCCCTTTTTGTGACGTCATTGTGAGGTGGATCAGCACAGGTCTATAAAAGGAACCTGGAAGTCGGGCTCGGGCAGGTGCGGTGGTGGTGAGGGTGGGTGGCGGCCGGGGTGTGGGTCAGGAAAAGCCCTACCCGGATATCACTTATAGTATGCTATATGACATTCGTTCTATATATTTTTACGATATACTGTACACAAGGGATGTTCAATATCCAATAGCTTAATTCCAACTCCCCAGTGCTGGAATTTGTAGCACAGCAAATGCTAAAGGGTCTAATATTTGACATTCCCCCCCCCCCTTTAGTTTTTGTGCAATGCCTAGGGCCCATGCAGTATTGTATAAGCAGCTGTATCTCTCCCCAAGTGGTATTTTTATTTCAAACTGTATGCCACATACTCCTCTACATTTCTCTACACTAGAGAAAGAAAGGCCCTAAACCACGTTTGCACACACACTGGGTTTGGTAATAAATGGTGCAAAATTCTAATGACAAGTCTAATCACCCATAGCAACCAATCAGTAGTTAGCATTTACTGGCCACCTGTTTAAAATAGGGATGTACCAAATCGAGGATTCAGTGTGGGATTTAGCAAAGATGCGGCCTTTTTCGTCAGGATTTAGATTCAGCTAAACGTTAGGGCCAAGTTAATTTATATTTTTTCAACAAATCTCCAAAAATTTGCATATTTCTTAAAGGAACAGTTCAGTGTGAAAATAAAAACTGTTTAAATCGATAGGCTGTGCAAAACAAAAAATATTTCTAATATAGTTAGTTAGCCAAAAATGCAATGTATAAAGGCTGGAGTGACTGGATGTCTAACAAAATAGCCAGAAAATTACTTCCTGCTTTTCAGCTCTCTAACTCTGAGTTAATCAGCGACTTGAACGGGGGCACATGGGACATAACTGTTCAGTGAGTTTGCAGTTGATCCTCAGCATTCAGCTCAGATTTAAAAGCAACAGATATGACTCATGTGGCCCCCCTCAAACCTCTGATTGGTTACTGCCTGGTAACCAGGGTAACCAGTCAGTGTAAACCAAGAGAGCTGAAAAGCAGGAAGTAGTGTTCTGGCTATTATGTTAGACATCCAGTCACTCCAGGCTTTATACATTACATTTTTGGCTAACTAACTATATTAGAAATATTTTTTATTTTGCACAGTCTATCTATTTACCCAGTTTTTATTTTTACACTGGAACAATTCCTTTAAAAGCTCTCAAAATTTGAGATTTATTTAGTGTAAAAACCATGAATACCTCTAATACATAAATTTGCCAAGTTAAAGTTGTCGAGGCCCATGTCGAAGTCAATGACACCTGCGCTGATCTTATTGGACCGTTTTTTAATCAATTTGGATTTTTTTTGTGGTTTTTATATTTGGATCTTTTAATAAATTTCATGACATTCATGGTTGCAGAGAAAGTGAGTTCAGTGGCGGTTTCAAAAAAACTCTAAAACTACTGAAATGAGAATGCTAATAAGTATCCACTGGCGCACAGTGAGAGGTTCTCTTTAACCCTTCCTAGACCTACTTTGCATATGCAATGGGTTCGGGATTTGACCCAAAACCAAAAACAGTGGATTAATTGTATTCCTAGTATAAAAGTAAACATGTGTTTTGGTTGCTAGGGGCAGCGTCAGACTGGGCCGACACCAGGAAAAAACCTGGGCAGCCCAACCCCCCTCCCCCCATCTCTGGGTCCCCAAATAAAATTAATTGAGGCGCAGATCACGCGTCTGTGCATGCTGCTGTTCATGTTGCGTGTTTGGTGCATGCTCGCTGGAGTTCATGTTGCGCTGTTTTGTTCATGCATGCAAGCCGGCGTGCGCATCGATGTTTGTGCATACTCGCGGGGGGTGGGCATGCCCCATGTCCAGTCCGACCCTTTTTTAAAATGTGGTTATAATGAAGTCTATGGGAGACTGCCTTTCAGGGCTTTCTGGATAACGGGCTTTCGGATAATGGATCTCTTACCTGTACAACCCAATCCGGAAGAATGGGCTGCATTTCTCCTCCCCGCAGGAGAACACAGCAAGAAATGCCTGTAAGAGCCCTATATACTAACACCCATACAAATGATTAATCCCTTATGCAAATTACATGTAGAAATTAATTATTGATGAAAGCAATTCTTTGCAGCATCAACTATATCTTACAAAAACCTTATTTTGTTTCTAAGCCCTCAGCTAAAGGACGGCTACATCGTTTGCTGCTGCTTGCCGACATCTACTTCAGAATTAATGATTCGTACAAAAAAATATCATTTTTATCTGCTGATTTTGTACATTAATCTGTGATTCCACTGCATCTAGGATCATGGAACATTCATCACGTATCTATTTACATTTGCAGATTCTTAGAAAATCATGAGACGTCTTGTTAAAGCATACCACAAGCGTGCTTGTATAAATCCCTCAGGCGGAACCCATTACATTTATTTATTTAGAATGTCCTTCATGAGAGGAGTCCTTTGCAATCGGAGGCTTCTGCTATTTTCTCTTGGTTCCCAATTAGTTACAGTCATAACATGATAAATAGTGAGACGTTGTATAAACGCGTTAAAAAAAATGATTTATGGGATGTCGGTGGAATTTTTTTCAAATATGAAGATTTCTGACCCGATGGATCTGAATGAAATAAAAGTGCTGAGTCTGTTACTTGTGCAAACTTTCCGAGGGATTTGATGCACGTGAACAATAAGCGTTTGCGGTACAGAAAATGAAATGTCACATGGTGCAGTTTGATAACCACTAATCCTCTTATTTCCTATTCATAATAGCTGGAAATATAACGGGGGACTTACGTGCGCAGTGTATTGTGCAATGGGTTGATGCAAGTTACTATATTTTTTACCAATAATGCAGCTATTTTACACAGAATTCCAGAACAATAGCTGACTCCCATTAAATAATTCCAGAACAGTAGCAGACTCCCATTAAATAATTGCAGAACAGTAGCAGACTCCCATGAAATACTGTAGCATCTACCACAACTAGTGATGGGTGAATGCAAAACGCATTGAAGTCAAAGGGCGTCAAAATTATTTTGACAGGAGCGACAATTATTATACGTACAACTCTTTTGTCCAAATGCATTAAATTCAATAGGCGTTGGGAAAATTTTGACATACGACAATTTTGCAAGCGACAAATTTCATACGGGCGACTCTTTTGTCCAAATGCATTAAAGTCAATGTTGCGTTTGAATAATTTTGACATGCGACAACTTTGCAAGCAACAATTTTTTGTTGCAGTGAATTTTCCCACGGCAAATTTTCACGGCAGTGTCGAGAAAACATTTGCTGTTGGCGAAATCTGGAGATTCACCGCAAATCCATGTCTGGCGAATAAATTCCCCATCACTAACCTGCAAACCATGTATGCACCAATAAGGATGCACATTAGTATCCTTCTTGCAAATCATGATTTTCTCCACATTGGTGTCAATGCCCATTAGCATTCAATTCACTCAACAAAGCCACTAAGGGAACCCATGGGTACTGCTGCCATGAAGCGAGTTGAGAAACTCCTTTATAGAGAAATCATTCCAGGTCACAAGAAACCTGTTGCACTTAGAGTTAATGTCAAAGGCATGTGGCTGTTTTTTAACAGCAGCAGTTTCCCTTTAATTAATAGCATACAAGGGTGACATTAAAGGAAAACTGAAGCTTGACTAAAGAAGTATGCTAGAAATGTTATACAATATGGGCCAGATTAATCAAGATTTATCAAGGGTTGAAGTTTTTTTGAATTCCCGTAACTTTAAAATTTGAAAAAAAAATTTGTATTGAAATTTATTAAAAAAAAATCAAAGTTTTTTTCTGCGGGTGAATAGGCTTTATTCGATTACTCAAATCGAAGTAATTTCAAAGTAATTTGGATTTGGCTAAAACAGCAATTTGGCAGGTTTTAGATGGCGAATGGTCAAATTCGAAGTTTTAAAGAGAAAGTACATAATAAATTTCGATATTCAAATTTTTGAATTTTTTTCAAATTGAATCGAATTTGGACTATTCCCTAGTTGAAGTACACAAAAATAGCTTGGAATCCGAATTCTTTTACTTCGAATTTTCAATTAGACCCTCGATAAATATGCCCCTAGGTATAGTATAATATAAATCTCACAATATAATATTTAGATTATTGTTACATGGCAGCATAGAAACCAGCACAATAATAATAATAATAATAATCAGCCTTGTAGTATCAGCTTATATGACAGATACATCTCATTTTCTGCTTGATGATTTGCAATGACCTCTAAGCTTAGCTTTTTAACAGCTGCTCAGAGCATACTGAGCATGTGCGAGTCACAGACACTCTTAACAAAATCCAAGATGAGAAACTCCTGTGAAGGACTAGATCATTACTACTATAGAGATGGTAAACATTTAGGATGTTGCAATAAGTTTAGTATATAAAATATGACATTTCTAGCCATATCCATTTTTAGGGTTTAGTTGTTCTTTAAGGCCTTGAATTTGCAAACGGAACCTCATGCTTTTATTCTATGTGCTGACTACATGATGGAATGATTAAGCTCTTCTACAAAAACCCTGCAGCACCACTCAAGCTCTTGAAGACTACAATTCCCAACATCCCCAATCCGCTGGGCCAATAGTTCTATAACACGGGGCCACCGTTTGGAACTCTTTGCTCCAGAACCAGGGAAATATGTTTCATTTTATCAGTTAGGTTGAGTTCTTTCTGCATTGTAAATTACAGTTTTATTCTTTCCCAGGCATGCTGACCTGCGAGTAGCAAGTGGAGTACAGGTTTAAACCAGAGAAAATGATGTACTATATTTATTTATCCTTGTGCTCTGTCACTGGGTATGTACAGTATAATAAATTAAATCTAAGTGGTACTTGATCTGCTTGGATCTCCAACTAAACGTTGGAGCTGTAGAAAGCATTTATTTTGCAGTTTTTTAAAGGCAAGTGGTCACTGGATGCTTGAGGCTACATCATAATAAAAGAGTTGTTTGTGAGAAAATAAGGTCAATAATCAAACAGAATCTGAAAGTGCGCGTCTGACTCCACTGGGAAGCTCAGTAGTCTTGGCCTCGTATCAGACTCCTGTTTTTCTATGTTTACAAAACCAAGATATGTTTTATGCCGCTTCCTTTTTGCTACTGGGATTATACTGGAATAATGTAATCCATGTCAGAAAAATATAAGGAAACCAGAGGTCATTGAGGAGTTGCATGAACATATACAACAGAACAAGACCACATATACCTTATTATGTTGTTTACTATAAATAAACACGTTGAATTGAGTCATGGGACACGTGACTTCACTGCACACCAAAGCCGTGGCACCCAAAGCAAAGTCATCCAACAAGAACCATGGTCGTTTTTTTCATGTAAATGACTAAGGCAAGAACCTCCGATTTTTCTTGCTGCTTGTGGTTTGATTATAACAGTAGTGATATACACAAGGGCTCAGAGTCCGCGGAATCAATGCCATCCCATCTATCTTTGGAATTGTAGTTCCCAACAGGGGTCTTAGATTCAATTCCACCCAGGGCTTCTGCAAGCAGTTTGTATGTTATCCCCAGGTGTCCTCCGACACTCCAAACCTGCTAAAACTAAAAACTATGTGTGAAAATGTGATAGGGATCTTAGACTGTAAGCTCCACTGGGGTATAAAAGAATGTGGATATAATCTCTGTAAAGCACCGAGCAATATGTTGGTTCTACATAAATATCGAAGTGTCAGGAGCGATCCGTTACGGAGTGCTCTGCTCCACGTCTAAGATGGCGGCGCCCAGCGCCACACACTGACATCATCGTGCCGCGCCGGGATTTTCGTAAAAGAGGTATCTGTGAAGCGACCTTTCACAAAAAACAATTTGGCAAATGATTCTACATTTGGCTACCGAGTTGGAGAACTGTAACTCACACCATAATATACCCAAGTTGGAGAACACCTATTTTGTTCTACATTGTAGATGTCACCTAAATATAACCTAGGAGATTTTTGTTAAAAATTTTTATCATTGTGATTTAGAAGTGACCACCAACCTGAATTTTTTTTAAAAAAATAATCCTTTTTTCTGATCTTATATATTGATATATTTATATTGTTACATGTTTATATTGATATATTTACATTGTTATATGTTTAGTTCCTGGCTGGCCATGGTTTTAAAGTGGACACATTTTTATTGAACAATAAATGTATATACCTTCAGATTAACTTGGTCTGATACTGGTACTATTGCTACTTGGCCTAACTAAGCCACATTACTACACTCCTTCTTCAAAATGAGGTGGCCTTGAAAGGTGACCCTTTAAACACTGTCAAGATGCCACTATTCTAACCTTATTTTTCATTCAAATTAATTTATTAATAAATGGTCAGCAATATATTTTCTATAGTTTATCCTGCACTGGGAAATTGACTTATCTTTAAACATTATTTATCAACACCAGAGCTGCCATACTGATTACTCTGATGGACATTCGGCATCACCTAAGCAGACTGGCCAAATGCTTCAACAAGAGGTGTCCCATGTTAATAGAGAATCCCAAACAATCTTTTCTTTACAGATACATGGTCAGCGTAATCTTTAAATCCACTTTCAATACACAAATTCCACCAGTAAGGATTGCAGACAGATTGTGGTTGTCGTTTATTATAAAAAATACATCATATAAATGCCCAGACAATGAGAAATACATGTCTTTTAGTGATCGGTACAAAGTGCAGTAAACCTTAGCGCTTCTCCTCTCAGCAGAAACACAATGCATTAGTGGCAAGCATACCTAAGGACACCAGCAGTGATTGATATCACATAATAAACAAAGAGTCCATTTAAGCATAATACATTTATTTGTGTTACACACTCCATGCAGACTGATGATTCTTTTACATGGCATTCTGGAAAAGTACAATTCTGCAAATGGTTGCTATTTTAAATCCTGGATGGTACATTACCACAAGCAATGTGTTCTATAATCAGTTAAGGCATTTTGATTCATTGTCATTTCCTAAGGCAGAGCAAAGTCATGTATTTTATTTTCTACTCAAAGGATAGCGTTACTCCTCAGATAAATGACAAGTAGGAATATAGGATTTTTGAGGGCACTTCTTTATTTTCCTCTATAATGTGAAAACGCAGCATGTCATCCACTGTCTCGACGTGTGGGATCATTTCTTTTAAAGCCAAATCTTAAATTAACGCTAGAGTACACGAGTTATGGAAAAGCAAAGACCTAAAATTATTTTATGAAATAAAACACCTTGTATATAGATGTCTAAATACTACTTGTCATTTATGCCAATTATATATATGATTTTATTTTGCCTTTTTAAGCAATGTAATAGCCCAGGGCAGCACTAAGAGTGAACTACTTTCTGTTTGGTTAATTATCCTGTGCCTCCATTATATTAGTAGTACTGAATATTGACTTGCAATTTTCTAAAATATTAATTAGTGTTTAAAACCACTTAAACTTGTATCCTGGACGGTGCTTTTTCTTTTACCATTGTCCCTATTTCCCAGGTCACAGGGGGTTCCCTTCTCCAAAAAATACCCAAAAATAAAAAAAAGACATCAGACATACCAATATATTACAGATGTTTAAACATTTATGTCAAGGAATGTCTAGTTGTTGTTTATCTACACTTACCAGAACCCATCTGACAACTGAAGGCTGTAAAAAGAGTGATGGGAATTTATTTCTTAGGTCAGGTGCCTATACTTTCTTTGTAAACCCATAGTCAGCTATTAATATTATTATTATTACTTCCCAGAGCAGTATGGCTTGGAACAGTAAAAGCCTGCAGATCTCCAGATGCCTAAAGAGTTAATAGTAAGACCCTATTTTTTATTTAAAAAAAGTTGGAAAGTATACCAAAATTATCATCAACAGCATTTTACTGAAAGCAGAGCAGTTATTTAGTCGCAATTGACCTTCATTAGGCAAATACTTTTGTTCTTTCAGTAGAATATTTGATTAGCAGCAGTTTTGCTCTTTTAAATGACACTGACTGGTTGCTCAGTTATAGCCCTAGTTTTGAATACTTGGGCAATGCTGGAAATCAGTCTTTACCAAATAATTCAGTTCTCTTTTCTGCATAATGACAGGCATCCATTACTTTCCAATAAAACAGCACATTCTCAGAGCTTTCAACTAGCTCTTTTCTTTCTTGCATTCAAAGATGAATCAGTATTCGGATATTGTTATTATCATTATTAAACGGAGAACAATGTACCCCCTACTGTAAAGATAAAAGGATATTCAAAGACATGGAATAAAATAAATACAGTATGCCATAGTCCTCTAACAACCTCCCATTATGAAAACAAGGGGTACGTTTTCTTTAATATTGCACAAGTTTCTGTGGGTTTTGTGACATCACTAAGCACCAGTTATAACTCATGACATCACTAAGCACTGTACAATTGCCGTGAATTTTAATCCCATTAATTATTTTGCAATTCTCTTCAGGCTGACACATCAGGGCCCCATTGGCGCCCCCCCAGTAGCAGTCAGGGCCCCCGTCACTCCCTTTCCCAGTAGCAGGCCCCCCCTCACAGTAGCAGGGCACCTGTCACCGAGCTCCCTCTGTCCCACCCTTCCCCCTCGCCGGCACGTACCTGCTCCTTCCTGTGCGTTCTGGTGAGGGAAGGTCAGAAGTGCCGGCTTTCTGTCGGGTCTGGGCCAGCGGGGCCCACGAGGGCGTGGGGGTCTGCCGCTACCCCTCCCAGTAGCAGGGCCCCGCTGGCGTGCTCCCTCTGTCCCTCTCCCCTCGACCAGTGTGTACCTGCTTCATAACGCCACGGGCCCACCGTGTTTTTTCCTGGTGTCCCGCCGGCCTAGTCCGACGCTGGCTTCACCCACAGTATAGTTTAGGTGCCATATGTTATCAAATGTAGGGGGGAAGGAGGGTACCCTCTGGCGCAAGAGGTAACGTTCACAAAAATGAAGTGAATTTACATAGTTACGTCCCTTCTCCATAGCGCAAAATCTGCGAAGTGGCAAAATGACGTCACGCTGGTGAATTTTCGCTAGCGTTAGGCACTTTGCCCTTTAGTAAATTTGCCCCTGTAAGTTAAGTCAAAGGTGAACAACCCCTTTAAAGAAGAAGGGGTGTGGTGTTTATACAAATGGCCTGTAGATGTCACTGTGCCCAGACTTATACTGTGCATACTTCCTGACAGCTTAAAAGTGAAAGTTACTGTTGGGTAATGCCTGCATGAGCCTGCTAATAAAGCACTGTTATACTCTACTCATCCTCGGCTACCCAAAACATAACAGGGGGGAGGTGCAGTGTTGGCAGCCTGGGTCCTCATCATGGCTGGTACAATACATTTATCATAGTTAGGGAGGTTGGCATTTGCAGTTCAGTAATGACTGGAATACTACAGGCTGGTCATCCTCGATTATTACTCCTTTACCTCATATTCTCCCCCTCCCCACATCAAATTATGTCACATGAGACCATGATTAATACCCTTTTTTAACATCATCCCGGCCTGGCACCCACACTAGAGTTTTTTTTGCTGGTGTCACTTTGTAAGTGAACCCCTATTTTCAGTGGTGTAACTAGATATTACTGGGCCCTACAGCAAATTATTTTTCAGGCCCACAAAATGTCTACAGGTTGGCTTGTTTTATCATTATTTATTGAAATTATATATGAATCAGAGCCTTGTGTGGCCCCTACATCACCTGGGCCCCCCTGCAGGCGCAGGGTCAGCTTCCTCTGTAGATATGCCCCTGCCTATATTCCCAGGTGCCATTAATGAGTTGATCATTGCAGATAAGTACAAAAGCTGCGAACAAAGGTAAATGCCCTAGTTCACAGCTTTTACATCTCCCTGTGTTTTCAACTATACATAAATTAATTAGTGATTTAAAGAGATTCTTTTTCACCGCCTTGTTAAAACAAATGTGAAAGTGTGATAAATTCTTACTTGCGAGAACTGTGCAGAAAGCAGCCGCAAGCACAGGGAGAAAATGTTTTGTCTTGGACCGGTAGCATTAAACGGCACGACTATAGGAAGGGACGCCAATAACATATTTAAGGCAAATGGCTGTAATTTCAGGTTAGCACATTCACAGATCAAAGCTCTTTGCAGAGAAAGATCAATTTGTTTGATCAGTTCGCGAGCGCCCGCTGGGTTGCGTTGCTATAATATTCCAGCCCCTACAGAGTGAACTGTAAGGCAGGAAGAAAAAGCTGTGGCAGACAACGTGAAAGATAAAAGGCTTCCAGTATGGGGCAGGAATTTCACGGAGAGGCCAGTCAGACCAAGATACTGTGCCACAGTTTAGTTATGGGCAGAGTCAAAGGCCTAACGAGGTGCCGGAGAAGATAGTCATAAAGACAGAGAAGCGCACTAACTAAATGACAATCGATTCCCCTTGCAAATAAAAACCTTCTAATGCCGTTGTATGCTGTCAGTTTCATTACTACATTAATGGAATTCTATGATGAAATTTCAAGTGAATTAATTAGTGCGATAGCTCCTTGTCCTCAGAGTCAACTGTCACTTTCCGCAAGTTGGATGTCGGCAGCGAATCCACTTTCCCCTTTTATATTGTGCCATAGGAAAACACAAAAATAATAAAAGACATTAATGTCACAGACATTACAAACCAATAAAGCGGTTTAGTCTTTGTAGCAGACGCAGTTGAGCGAGGTGTCAGATAAAACAATGATAATTCTAATAATAACAATAATTCTAATTATAATGATAGGTCATAATACAAAGGGAGCTGATGTCATAAGCCGGCGATTCACGTGCTTAAACTTACTGGCCACCAGAAATCCAGACTATTGAATGCAATCCTGATGTATTCAGTTACCTTTTAAAATTTCCATGGCAACCAAACAATTTGAAGGATTTTCACAGTAAATTGAATAAGTGCCTCTAATGTTTTCACTTGTAGATTCTAAGCTACAGCATTTAATAACATTCCTTTTCTTTGAAGTTCATTACATATGCCTAATGGCAAGGTACAGTACACAACATTAGATGATTGTAACTTAATTGTTACTAATATCTGTAATTTTCAGGCACATACAGTTCTTTTTAGTTATGAGATTATTATGATCTTAGTTATTTATTTATTTTTCACAAAGGGTTCAGCTAAATTCTTAATGTGACACCGTACTGGTACCTTTGCTGGATGCAAAGCTTTAAATAGTGTTGTAAGGGAAAACTGCTCCTTTCTATCATTATCACCAGCCTGCAAAATAAATTGTAATATCTATGTACTTTCCCTCCTGTGGCTTCCCTGTTGATTGACATTAGCTATGGCCAATGCAAGAACTTTATCCAGGATAAACCTGGAATAGAAAATGATATACTAGTATATTAGATATATCAATATATATCTAAATATCTAGCTATCTATCTTTAAATATATATATTTATATACACAAACACATGGCTACTAGTGATGAGCGAATCTGTCGACAAATTTTTAGGTGAGACCATTTTTTTTCAATTCAGATGCATTAAAGTCAATGGGCGTTTTTCTTTTTTTGTCTTGGCAACTTTTGTGTCTCAACGACTTTTTGGTCCAAATGCATTAAAGTCAATGGGCGTTTTTTTCTTATGGTGATTTTTTGTCTCGCCGACAATATTTGATCTGATGTCCCCTCATTTATCTATTCTCTAAACTATATATATTATCTAAAGGAAGCTAATATCAAACATAGCTTAATTGATTAATTGAAATATTATGTAGAATTTTTCCAAGTCAGATTTGTCTACAACATTGTGTATGAGGTTAAAAAAGGTAAGGGATGCCAGAAAATGGACCATACAAGACTCTGCATCTTCCTGTCCTGTTTACTGATAAAAGAAAAAACCTCATTCATTGTTTATCGTGCTCCTAGATTATCCTCTGAAATCAGCACATTCGTTGACACGTGTTTCTAACAATCCCTAGAGAGACCTTTACATTGGAAAAGTCAAGGGGTTGACAGTTGGATTCCAAGAAGCAGTTTTTTGCTGTAAAAATAAGTGGAAATGTTGTGCTAATTTTTGCATATATTAAGTCAATAAATATCAAATATATTATATGCCAATATAATGCATAATCAATAAAGTGTGAGTGTCACAACTCAAGACTTGGAATGAAGCCATTTAAAAAGAATTTGTCCATGTTCCCAGTTATCAGTCAAGGGGATCTTTTGAGGATCAGCCTTCCATTTATTTTAATAGAGGGGTGGTATTGTAAACTAAGGGATGCTGTGGTTTCAGAACACAGCAACTGCGATAGTGTGAAGTAGACAAGCGCTTAATATTTGCGTCCACCATTTAGTATTGCAGAATGCCAAGCACTTGTTTTCCTACATTACTCTTGTTGATTGATAGCTGCTTGATAGGCACTTTCTGTGTTTGTCTGTTTTTTTTTTTTTTAAAAAAAAAGCCATTATTTTTGATTGTGTTAACCTTAAAGCAGTTAGATTATGGTACAGTACAAGACAACAGAATAGCCATACTTTCCCAGAATCCTCAGTATATTTCTAAAAAAAGGAGAACTAGATTGGGGCAGGTAGCGCTACCTGGAGAATAAAGAACTCTGGAGAATACTTTTGTATTGCACTGTTTAACCAATTATTTCCTTTCTTCTTTATATAAAGTTTCTCTTGGTGTACTGCAAACTGTGTGTTTTATGCTCCTAGTGGAATCCTCCCCTGGATCCTCAGGGCTCACTAGATGGAGGCACTGAGCTGTAAATCCCAATTCCCAGTATCTTTCATAGTAAAGAAAGCACAGGATACTGGATTGCAAAGGGTTGACTGCTGTTAAAGAGAGTGTGATCCAATTCTACAAGAAGTGTGGTAAGCAAAGGGTTACAATCCCAAAAACAGTCCCCTCCGTTGGCCCTTTGGTACCCCTGGAAGGGGATTTTCAAAGGCTTCAGTTCTGTCCAATCAGAGGTCCTCTCTAAGGGACATGTTTACTAACATTGGAGATAAAGATCTGGAGAGATTTCTGGAGATATTGCCCATAGCAACCAATCAGATCTTTGCTTTTTTTTTCTAACTTATAGGTGGCTGTTTAAATCTTATTGCTGATTGGTTGCCATGGGCAGCATCTCCAGAAATTTCTTCAGATATTTATCTCCAATGTTAGTAAATGTGCCCCTTAGTCCATATTTGGTGACGTATGCTCTAGAACCTTGCAGGTTGTCTGATCTTGTCTGTTCTTAGGCAATAGGTATGTCCCAGATATGACTAGGACATCTCCTCGAGATTGGGAGGAACGACACTTTTGAGTCGAGGGAAAGATGATAAGCAACAAAACAAACAGTACACTGCAAACAAAGTTGGTTACAAGTTCACAATACCAAGTTGCAAACTCCTAGGCCTGCATCTTGTCACTCTATTAATATCAAAAAATTCAATTCCAAATTAAACATGGCCTTATACACACTTAATGCTTCCAACTTATCCTCCCATGTCTATGGTACCATCAGTTGGAAATATACTGCAGTATAAATTCTACAGTAAGATCTGGTCCTGTAGCATAGAATCTGGGCCAAATTGGAGTCCTCTAACATATGTTGC
Source organism: Xenopus laevis (assembly GCF_017654675.1). Taxonomy (NCBI): domain Eukaryota; kingdom Metazoa; phylum Chordata; class Amphibia; order Anura; family Pipidae; genus Xenopus; species Xenopus laevis. Next base: position 88,519,840 of record NC_054384.1, on the reverse strand, counting down.
AATTACTGATCAGTCTAGAAGTTCAAATACTTCTGGGCCCTTCTGCCTAGCATCATCTACTGGCTCTACAGCCTCTATTGTTACACTCTTGCTATCAAACAAAAACCTTTAAAAACCTTCTAGTATTTATCTGGGCAGACACATAAAAATCAACTCATCTCATAAGGTTTCATGAAAAACAGAGGCTATTATTTTCATGCATATCTTTTATTATAAGATGATATGCATCAACTAAATAATGGCAGACTGCCTTAATGCCTTCTAAAGTGGCTGAGATGACTTCTTGGAGAGCTATATTCAAGGCTATAGCAATCTCAAGGGCTACAATTAAGAGAGATATAACAACATTTTCTTGCTCACAAAAATACTTTTTTGAGATTTGAGCAAGTTTTTCTATTGACTTAAGGTAAAGAAAATTACAACTTCTTGACTACTCTCATTAATGTGGTGTGCAGTAACAGTTCAGCTAAAACACACATTGGTGTTCCCATTGGACTAAATGGATATTGGAAGGCTTTATCTTTGTTGTTTTGTCTTTGTTGTTGAGAAAATACCAATGTCAACACCAAATTGCTAGATACCCAAACAGTCCAACTTTCTGCATTAATACTAATAATAGTAATAAACTGGCGACAAAACATGAAAAAAATGGATTTGAAAAATGTTTTTTTCTTCTGATCTTTGTATGTTTGTATTTGTGCATGTTTTATATATACAGGTATGGGACCTGTTATCCAGAATGCTCAGGACCTGGGGTTTCCAGGATAATGAATCTTTCCATAATTTGGATCTTTATGCGTCAACTCTACTATAAAATCATGTAAACATTAGATAAACCCAATAGCAGCCAGATTGTGGAACCTTTTTCTTTTTGCCTTTTGTCATAAAAAGTTGTGACCTGTGCAATAATTTATACTATGTTATAAGTACGGGTTCAATTCATCCTCTCCACTGGCTAGAGGAAGGGAAAAGGAAGTGATTAGCAATAGTGATGGGCAAATTTATTCGCCATCCACCAACGAATTTTTCGGCGAAGCAAAACAGCGCAAATTCACCCATCACTAATTAGCAACTGTGTTCCCCCTGTTATTGATGTTCTTAAGAAGGTACACAAGCATGGTTAAAGAGGATAAGATTAAAACTATGTAATAAACGCAAAGTGGAAGTAACGATTATATATTTGCAAAATAGGTTTATACGCTGTTAACTGTGAATATACAGCAATGGTATTCATGACGCTAGAACTACAGTATGCTTTGTATGTATATCATTTTCTTTTGTCAAATCTGATGTCCTGTGTCTGTATTTCAAATTTGAAAATGGAAAATAAAGAATATATATATATATATATATATATATATATATATATATATATATATATATATATATATATATAAAAAAAGAAATGAGATAAACCCAATAGGCTGGTTTTGCATACAATAAGGATTAATTATATCTTAGTTTGGATCAAGTAGAAGGTACTATTTTATTTTTGCAGAGAGAAAAGAAATCATATTTAAAAGTTTGGACTTTTTGATTAAAATGCAGCCTATGGGAAATGGGCATTCCGTAATTCAGAGCTTTCTGGATAATGGGTTTCTGGATAATGGATCCCATATATATATATATATATATATATATATATATATATATATATATATATATATATATATATATATATATATATATATATATATATATATATATATATATATGCATTTGGGATTATTTGGAGGGGTTGCACATAAATTGACTTTCTTCAACCTAAATTAACTTTGCTCCCACCGACCCAACTGCCACTTACACTTATAATGCAATGCACATTTATGGTGTGTTAAATGGGACATTTTTTTGCGAGGGAAGAACTATATTTCTCTTGCTCCCACAGCATTAGATAGAATTAGCTTGTTAACAATGCCACTTTAATTATGAACAAGTCCCAGCAAACTGAAGTTGCAGAAGAACTTGAGACTGACGTTGCTTGTGAATATCTTTTATATTATTTCTTTCTTCGGGATTTAAGTAAGTCAAGTATTTTAGCTGTGTGATGAGTGACAAAGGCAATGACTGCAGACAATAGTTGAATTTATACTCTGCTTATTGTTTGGGCCAACTAAGCACACGCACATGAATGATTTACACTTGGGTGATCCCTATTGCTGACTAAGGCTTTTTATCCCTTCAGAGTTTAGCAGCACTGCTTAACAGCGCAAACATTTTAACTTAAAGATTGCCCAAGGCAACATCTTTTGTCAACATACAATTTCACAGTCAGCACACCTGTAATCAAACATAATGCAAGAGGTCCCATCAGCATTTGCTTAATAAGTTAACAAGACGTCTCGTAGAGTATCTAAAGCAGACATTTATTTGACTCCTTCTAGGGGAGAATCACTTGCAGGATGGAAAAATAGTGTGTGTGTGTGTGTGTGGGGGGGTCGGTTATGGTTAACATGGGGAAAAATTTTTAGGACTTCATTGTACTGAAAGCTGGAAGCGGTGTAGGTCAACCTTTAAATAGACATTTATATTTTGCTGGTCGCATATGGATTTGGAACACAAACAACTTATATACAAGCTTGCATATGTTAGTTTTCTTTTGGAATACAAATGGTTTGCACCCTACCCAATCATTAACCCCATAAAAATAAAACAAAATAAAAAAGTCTTGGTGGCTTTATTAATTCCACAACATAACTTGTAAATCCTAACCCTTCCCTGTAACCATCAGTTAGTAAATCAACCCTCTGTTCTACTTGGATAAGGAAATGTGATTTACTGCAAAAAAAACCAAAACAAAATAAACCAAAGAGGTGCCTGTTGCCTGTCTCGTCACCTATCGCTGCATGAGCAGTGAAGTATTTTGTTTAAGAGACAGGCACCCCTCTACCCCTCGACAGATATAATCACAAATTTCCACTTATAGGCTGGGAAATTTAAAAGGATTTTTTTTTATGTAGACCATCTGTAGAAAAGTCAAAATAACTGGACTTGCTGTGTTTTTCTTGAAGACGTTTCACCAGTCATCCAACTGGCTTTCTCAATTCAGAATAACTTTTAAAGACCTTTCCTGAAGCTGTCACTCATGATATGTGCCACGGGATGTCTATTTAATACAGCCCTGAATAAATCACATTTTTAAAGCTAGTCTCACTAGTTCATGCACACTGTCATCAGGCAAAGGCCAATCATATTTATTTGATGAAAGTGCCCATTTAAGTATGAAAATCATACTGATCTTCCAATTTTGGAAGAGGCATGTCTTGTGTCCAGTCTTTCCATTGTTGTTGCAGTGCAACTACTGGCATTCCTCAAATAAAAAGCCTCATTTACAGGGGGCAATACAGGGTGCAAAGACGGGTCGAGACCACCATGATTTTTATGCTTTCTTGCTTTCACACCCTGCTAGGTCTGCCATGTGAGTACAGTGCCTGCATGTTGTCCTTGCCCATTCTCCCCCTACCCATTCCTAACTTGCATGTTATTTAAATCTGCAAAAAAACATAGTTTCAAACCTCTGCTTACAAAATTGTGTTATTGATTTGACTGGATGGAAAACAAAAATGTGTGTTCCAAATATTATCTCAGCCCACAATTCTTCAGACAGAGTATTTTCAATTAATTGAAATGCCAAGTGCAAATTAAATGAGCTCAGTCATTACTTCATGTATTCAAACAGAAGCTGAAATGGATAATGAAAAGCTGTCAGCACAAGATTGGAAAGAGAAGGGTCACATTTCCAGTTCTCATCCTTTTCTGGTGAGAGCTGGTGTGCAAATCAGGACAATTTGTGGGAGAATGCCGACATTTCTCTTGCCCCCAAGCATTAGAAGATTCCCTTTAGAAAAGAAACATCCATGGTTGTTATAGAAATGCCTAGAACTGTTTAGAAAGAGGCAGCAAGCTGACAGATACAATCATTTGCACGTTTTTATTGCCACAAATACATGCCTGATAAAGACTTTACTGGTGGTTTGTGAGACTCCACCTTGGCATATTTTGCCTAATGCAGTATTCAGTGGTTGGGTATGTTGGTGCCTGGGTCGGAAATTGTTTCTAGCATTTGTTTTTAGATTATAATTCATCCCTGCATTTCATCCTAATTGGTCCTAAATTGGGCACTCCATTTACTTCATTGGCCACTCCTAGGAGGACATACATTAGAGTCTGGGAAATTGTGGTGTATAGAAAGCAAGGACAAAGAGGGTATGGGCAAGGGGTCTAAAGAGGGAGGTGTTGGAACATTACTATGGCTTTTATTTCACCACACGCAGCTAAGATATAAAAAAATATAATTTTATATGCAGACCAAGGGGCCCATTTACTTTGAATTTCGAATGATTTTTTTGGCTAGACCATCGAATTGGCTACTTCGACCTTCGACTACGACTTCGAATCGAACGATTCGAACTAAAAATCGTTCGAATATTCGACCATTCGATAATCGAAGTACTGTAATCGTAATTAAAATCCTTCGAATCGTTTGATTTTTCGTTCGATCATGAGATCGAACTAATTGCGGTAAATCCTTCGACTTCGAAGCCGAAGGATTTGCATTCGGAAGTCAAATATCGAGGGCTAATTAACCATCGATATTCGACCCTATGTAAATCTGAGCCCAAGTATCAAGGTAAACCAATGCGCAATAACTTGTACAATTTTCTAACATTAGGGATGGCCAACCTGCTACCCTTTATATTTTGTTGAGGTACAACCCCAAGCATGCTGTTAGCTGAGACTAGCAAAACTTGGGCCATTGTGTTGTATGCCATGTTTTTCCCCTTGAAGTTTTTGGATACCTTTGATGCATTACACAAGACAAAGAATTATTTTCCATCTCTAACTACTGTATCTTGAGTTTCTTAAAGTCTGAAAAGAGAACTAAACCCTAAAAATTAATATAACTTAAAATGCCTTATTTTGTATACTGAACTTATTGCATCAGCCTAACGTTTCAGCTTCTTAATAGCAGCAATGATCCAGGACTTCAAACTTGTCACAGGGGGTCACCATCTTGGAAAGTGTCTGTGACTCTCACATGCTCAGTGGGCTCTGAGCAGCTGTTGAGAAGCTAAGCTGTTGCAAATACAGGTTGGCCTGTAATATACTGTAAGCTGATGCTACAGGGCTGATTATTAAATTATGATTTTAATTGCACTGGTGTCTGTGCTGCCGTGTAGTAATTATCTGTATTAATTACTAATCAGCCTTGTATTGTGACATTTCTATTCTATGTGTACTGTATATTGTGAGTGGGTCCCTAAGCTCAGTAAGTGACAGCAGCACAGAGCATGTGCAGTGAATCAGCAGAAAAGAAGATGTGGAGCTACTGGGGCATCTTTGGAGACACAGATATTCCCTGCTAAAGGGCTGTGGTTGCCTTGGGCTGGTATAGAAGACCAAAAAACATTATGTACAACATTTTTAGCCTACTTCTTTTGTTAAACTTTAGTTCTCCTTTAATTCTGAAAAGAATCAGCAGGCAAGACAAGTAATGTGCATTGAGCCATCGCTCTAACCTTATTTGCGCTTGAATTACCATGTCTTTTGGGGAGAGAGCAATACATTCTAAAACAATACACCCTCTGGTAGTAAAGGGGTCAATATAATAACCAGACTTGGACAGCAGTGGCTGTAAATTGTAGCAAAGGAGCAAAATAAAATTGAAAAACAATATCAAGTCAGAATAAAATGTACAGTCAATAGATGGCAGAAAAGGATTATATCTTCTATGACCTTACTGTGCTTTGGTGATCTGACTTTGGAGTATTAATCAGAAATATATGGTTTTTTTTTTTGTATTTTTATTATTTTGTTTTTTACAAACAATATTTTTCAGCTTTCTGGTGAAGGGGTTTCTATAGAGTTGCTTTTACTGCAGAGCAGTGTAAGGATCAGTACCAGCAGGGAGAATGTAATTGGACACAGATGAAATATGTTAGATTTCAATATATTAGCCTCCATGGATACGCAACAGGAAAAAGAACATGTTCAGCAATACATTAATTAATCATGGATTAACTGCGATTCCAAGGAAGATATATCTATGAGCAATATAGTTAATGCAACCTATTCTTGGTGTGAGGCTGGCAGGGAGATAGACAATATAGATTTTATATAGATTTTGAATACAAGGCGTGGTAAAGCAAATCAAACGCTAAACAATGCAGGTAATAATATTATAATCCCATATAACTCACTTGGATGCTTAGTTGGGTTGCTGCCTTCTTTCATAAGGAAAGTCACTTTTTGGGGGTTATTTATCAAAATCCGAATGTGTCTGATATTTTAAATAAAAAAGTCAGACAAAACTAGTATCTACAATTTTACCTTATTTATTAAAAAAAGCACGATTTAACTGGATTGGGGGAAAACTTGATAAAATCGAGTGAAAACCCGAATCGTACGGTTTTTCAGATTTTTTTCCTGAATCGCTTGATTTTTTTTTTAACTTTTGCCCAAAAAGTCGGATTTTCCAGCTAATTCCAGTGCAGACCACAGAAACTTTCAAACAGTATAGGGACCTGTCCCACTGACTTATATGCAACATCAGCAGGTCTGAGATGGCGGATTCTCAGATTCTGACTTTTCCATCCTCAGGGTATAATAAATCTCGAAAAATTTGAGTTTGTTTTCTGCTAAAATTCGGATTTTAGATATTTTCGAGCTTTTTTTTTTTCAGACTTTAATAAATAACCCCACTTGGGAGCATATTTATCAGGGGTCGAATTTCAAATTTGAAAAACTTTGAATTTTGAATTCAAAAAGACCAACTGAATATAAGTCAAAGGTTTTTTTTGTCCGAATAGGTCAGTTTTCGATCGAATAGGTCCGTATTCAGCCGAATTTGAATAGTTTGAATTGAAGTAATATCGGATTTGATCGAATTCGAATTAACGTTTTTCACAAATAAACTTGGATTTTTCAAAGTCCACCAATTGACTCCAATTAGGTTGTGGGAAGTCCCCCATAGGCTAAAACAGCAATTTTGCAGGTTTTAGATGGCGTAAGGTCGAAGTAGAATTTTTAAAGAGGCAGTACATGATAAATTTCGATATTTGAATTTCCGAATTTTTTAAAATTCAAATCAAATTTGGACTATTCCCTAGTCAAGGTACACAAAAATTGCTTGAAATTCGAATTTTTTAAATTCGAAAATTCACCTCGACCTTTGATAAATCTGCCCCTTGGTGTCTGTATCACACATCACTGCCCTGCCCATAAACTTCCAAACCCTACCCCTTAATGTAATTGCCCCACCCTTTATATCACACCGCCCTCCCCTTTATCATTCTTCTCCCAGTGACAAAGGTGGCAACCCTATCAGTATTTAACACTTCCATACTCAGAAAAGAAATGTACAAACAACAATATAATGCCTTAACAATGACACATATCTCCTTCACCTTTATTGTTATTGACTCATTAGACATTCTAATATCTAGTTGGAGGTCCTGTTTTCAAAAGTGAGGGCAGAAAATAAAGTGCAAAAAAGAGCACCAATAGAATGGAGCTACCCCTTTGGTCTGAGTACAGAGCTGCCAGTGTTTGGAGGGGCTGGACAGTGCCCACTAGCTTGCCCTCATTCAGATGTAGAGACTAGGGAAAACCAGAGGCCACAATGTGTAGCTATTCATAGGGTTTCCTAGCAGCTACTTTGCAGTGGACTTTTACTCTTGCAATTAGCACAAGCTTCCCTAGCCTAAAGCACAAGTATGAGGGGTTACGCATACGTATAATGTATGCATTTACAGACATTGCTGGGGTACATTTACTAACATGGGGCCTGGGGGCCCAGAAATGCACAGAGTCCAGCAGGGGTGCAGACTTATGGAATCGACACACGTTGTATGAACTAGGCCACAAAGCATCCGCAGTACTGTGCTGCAAAACTTTTATTACAAAATACACAACATGTTTCGAGGCATCAAGGATCCTTTCTCACACTTCCTTTTTCTCTGTAATAATAAGAAAGTACCATGTACATGATCCAACCTAAGATTAATGCTTATTGGAAGCAAAACCAACTTTTTGGGTTTATTAAATGTTTACATGATTTTCTAGTAGATTTAAGGTATGATGATCCAAGTTAATTATCTGGAAAACCCCATGTCCCAAGCATTCTGGATAACAGGTCCCATACCTGTATCACAAACTAAGCCACATCTTGTATTTTCTGCTTTTAGGTTACCTGTTTATGTCTCCTTACAGTTTAATTAAATGGAAAGACTCAGCTGTCTAATTATTTGCCTCATAAATCATAAATATATAGTTCTGTTGAATGGGGACCTAATGACTGGGCAAGATAACACGTGCCAATACAATGAGTTATGATAAGTTCTGGATAAAAGAATAATAAGTGGGACGATGGCAACATGATTAAGACAGAGGGTGCTTCATTTTTCATGATACAGCTTTATTTTTCATCCAGACAAATGGATTAATGAATAGAAACAGAAAATATTACAATGTAATCGTGTCTAGAAAGGTCTAGTGCAGGAATGTGCTTTCTGGGACTCACCAGCTACTGCGGAACTGCAATATTTAACAACAGAGCTGTCTTGTGCTTTTGCAAGGAGCTAACTCTTTTATCTGAATTCTTGAGTCTCAAATCTGTGTAAGTCCCACTCCAATCTGCACTTTTGTCTTTCCTCAACTGTCAAACGAACTCCAATTCCAAAATGATGTGCTCTTGGCCAGCTCCAAACACACAGTAGTACCATCAGGTACAACTCCCAGCCCTGTGTCAGTGAGTGTTTTGTAAGAGTTTCTCAATAATGAAAGGAACACAGTTTGAACAACAAGACTTTAAGACAAACTATCTTACCCCACTCAGGATATACAGCAGGCACTCACAGATCCTACAGACAAAAACTCCAGGTCCTGAGCATTCTGGATAACAGGTCCCACACCTGTAAATGCTAAATGAGGCCAGGACATTTCCACAGTAATTATTTGAAGTGGTTTGCAGTGGTGAGTTTGAGGAGTGGCTGGGACTAAAGTGGCAAAGGGGTACATCCAAAAAAAATGTGTATGGAAGACAATGGTGAAGTGGTGACATAATACCTGAACTTTTTGATAATTCCATGTGTCCATGAGTCTTTTTAATTACTACGGTAGAGGTCTCTCCACACAACCCCGTTGCATAAAATGGCAAAAGCTAAACACCATAAAAGAGTGTAAGGTACATTTAACCAATGATTGTACAAAGAGAGGGAAACATATACAGTATGTGAGTTTTGAATGTTATAGATATGCTCCTGCAAAGCTATTTTTTCAGGGATTATCACCTTCTGGCTGCCAGCGTGCCTTGGGCTAGTAAGGGAGTAAATGAGATCCATATCAGTATTCACAGCAGTCAGTGAACGAAACTTGATTTTTTTTCTTTAACCAGTGACAGTGATAGGTAATATTTCACTGATGCTAAAGCAACATCTTAAAAAAAACTGATTGCACGGAGTAAGTCTCATACAAAGCAGCATCCATTCACTCCCCAGTCCAGGGTTCACCCACTGACTGAAATAATTAACTGTCAAACATGAAACACTATGAAAAAAGTTATATTTTTCAATCTAAACAAGCAGAACACATGTGTGTTAATTAGTGATGGATGAATAAATTCAGCAGATGCGAATTCGCAGCGAATCTACGCATTTCGTGAAAATTCGCCGGCGTCAAAAAAACTTGCAAAAGTCAACATTATTCAGATGCCCATTCACTTAAACACCGGCGTCAAAATTGACGGGGACATCAAAATTTGAGTTTTGCTAATTTTTCCGCTAATTTTTCGTCGATTCTAACCGGGAGAAATTTGTGCATCTCTAGTGTTAATGAGTTTAATTTTTCAGTCTCACTAGTGAGACTGAACACTATAACTACACTGTAGATTAATGGCATTGGTTGTAAATTACCGCAGCCTTGACTGGTATATCATTGTGAGTATCTCTATTTAACATACTGCTCTGACACGATTGTGGAAGATGATAGTACTTCTTTAACAGTGAATGATTCTGTAAACATATGTGCAAGTCATAATAAAGTATGTGAACCCCTATGGGTTGCTTTCACTATGGAAAAAAGTTCCAGACCATTATTCCTCAACCAAACATTTACATCAACGTTATGCATTTAAAAATGCAGTGTTCTCCTGCCAAGTGTTCTCCTACTTCTCTATATGCCAAACCTAACCTTTTCCATCAGACTGCCAGATGTGGTATTCCAATACTCACTCCTGAAGACATGTTTCAAAGTACATTATATAGTCAATGCCATACCTGTCCAACATCGCAGATGTAGCGATGGGCGAATAAATTCGCCTGGCACGAATTTGTGTTTTGCCGCCAGCAAATAAATTTGCGAATCTCCTGTGAAAATTCGCCTGTGAAAATTTGCCGGCGTCAATTTCCGATTTTCACGATTTTTTCATGAAAATGTCAGATTTTCACGATTTTTTAGTGAAAACCTTCAAATTTCACGATGTTTGAGTGAACTCCTTCTAATTTCACGCTTTTTGAGTGAAATCCTTCAAATTTCATGATTTTTTTGTGAAAACCTTCAAATTTCATGTTTTTTGAGTGAAAACTTCCGAATTTTACGATTTTTTTCGTGAAAACGTTCAATTTCATGTTTTTTCGGGAACTTTCCTATTTCATGATTTTTCACAAATTTTTTGCTGTTTTGTGAATTTTGCGGGAAATTTCCGAATTTTTCGGCCAAACGGGACAAATTTGCCCATCACTACTCAGATGCTGTAATTCCATTTATCAGTCCAATGGAAGTGAACTTTACACTACTCCAGCCAATACATGGCCATGACTATGATGATATTAGGAATGTTTGCCCCTGATCATCACTAAAAACACCATGCTGCCTGGGGCATAGTTCCTGTGCTGACACTACTTATGGCACTTGAGTGTTCCACCTAAGAAGTTCATTGCAAGGATACTTGGCCATATATGGGGTAATGTAAATAAAGGTCTAAGATTTGCACATATAGAAAAATCAAGAGCATCAAGAGCAGGTCTTTCATGAGCTCTTCATTTTGTATACTGTATTCATACACTAGCCATTCCCAGCTCACCATCCACCTGGAGAGGCTACAAGATCCTTGGCATTTTTCGCCACTCAGTACTGCACCAAAACATAAACATAACGTAAAACATAAAAACAAAGGTAGTCAATGCCAAGGTCTATGATTAAGATCAGGAGCCTGAAAAGCATAAGGCCTTGGCCTTGATTAGCTACTGTCTTATTTTGTTGTCTTAGGAGTACACTACACATATAGTAGTACAGGTATAGGATTCCTTATCCGGAAACCCGATATCCAGAAAACTCCGAATTACGGAATGAAAGTCTCCCATAGACTCTATTTTATCCAAATAATCCAAATTTTTAAAAATGATTTCCTTTTTCTCTGTAATAAAACAATAGCTTGTACTTGATCCCAACTGAGATATAATTAATCCTTATTGGAAGCAAAACCAGGTTTATTTAATGTTTAAATTAATTTCTAGTAGACTTAAGGCATGAAGACCCAAATTATGGAAAGATCCATTATCCGAAAAACCCCAGGTCCAGAGCATTCTGGATAACAGGTCCCATCATGTTTGCTCCTACTGCAGGTCAATGGCTATGGACTACAGGACTTGGGCTACGGGAGTTAGACAAACATATCCCTTATATATACTTATTAACAGTAAGTTATAAAATATTTGGTGTTTGATTTGAAAAATATTTGCTTGTGTATTATTAGCTGATACTGTTTTCTTCTGAAGGGAATTTAGCAAAGAAGCAAATGTTATGATATCATGTCAGCTTTGTCTAAGAATAATTATCTGAAGTGTCAAAAATACTAAGCAATTTGTCTCCATCTAAAAAGACAGCTGAATATATAGCAAGATCTGGTGAAGCATATTCTGCCAGGAAATTCTAATGCACAAATAGCAGATTCCCTTAATAATTTCATGTTTATTATCTCTGTGCACTGGAGCAACTTGTATGCCAGGTTCTTAAAAATTGTTGGTAATATGTGCATATATAAAATGAAATAGGCAATATTATTGCTTCTTACATATAGATATATATCATATCTGTATTTTAATGGCTTTGCACAATAAGTATGTAACCCCTGTGTTAAAACAAACCATAAAATACAGCCTTAAAAATGTTGCTTAGCAGCAAGTATAAACAATGTGCAGGATATGGAGATGGCAGAAACGTTTAAGTGAGGAATTGTGCCAAAAAGCTTCCAGAGATAGTTTCTGCTTTTAAATGTTTCTAATCCTGGTAATTCTAGATAGGGGCTTGGACCTCGAAGCTAAGGGTGCATTCAACAGTCCAACTGACCCAGAAACATACTACAGGTATGGAACCTGTTATCCAGAATGGTCGGGGACCTGGGGCTTTTTTTACCGATAAAGGATGTTGCCGTAATTTGGGTCTTCATAGTTTACTAGAAAATCACGTAAACATTAAATAAACCCAATAGGCTGGTTTTGCTTCCAATACGGATTCGTTATATTTCAGTTTGGATCAAGTACAAGCTACTGTTTTATTTTTACAAACCAAAAAGTAATCATTTTAAAAAAAATGTAGATTATTTGGATAAAATGGAGTCTGTGGGAGACTGCCTTTCCATAATTCTGAGCTTTCTGGATAATGGGTTTCCAGATAACGGATCCCAGTCTTGTATTCCTATATGTACTGAGGCATCTGAATATCAATTAAAAAAAACAAAACCTTTCACATAAGGTAGTGGTTGTCTAACTTTCTGGGCTCTAATTTGCATTTGAAGGACCTATAACTGGTCAGGGTCCATTTGGGTATAAACCGTTTAGTTATAGCCCTAACAATCTCACCATTATTATCCTTCCGGTATGGCTTTCAGAGGTAACTAAGAGAGCAAATATGTATTATTACCAAATCTTACCCTAATTGTCCTTCAGCCCCCACTAGTGATGGGTAAATCTAACTGATTCACCTAAAATTTGTGAAACAAAGAAAATTCACCATAATGCATTGAAGTCTATGAGCGGCAACATTTTTTTGATGCGACAAATTGCATGACAAATTTTTGCCTTGCAACAATTATTTTCTCCAATTACAGTCTATGGGCTTAATTTTCACAGTGAAACTTGAACTAAAAAAGAGGGCCCCTATATCTTAGGTAGATGCTGGGCACAGTGTTAAACTGAGTTGTGTAAAGAGGGGTGAGTTGTGGAGGGGTGGGCAAAAGAGAGGCCAAAATGTTGTATGCACTGGAGCTCCTAAGAAACTAAAGTTGGTCACAGTCGAGTTGTAAGATAATCAAAATGGAACCATCAACATTATATAACCTCAATTTGGTCGAACACATGGAAGTCCAACCTGAATTGACAGGTTAGCCTGAAAGCTATGGCTTCACAGAAGTTTGGGTTGGATGATATCCCAATACATAAACCGGAAATCTGGTCATTAGTGTAGAGCAAAAGCACAAGAATGTCATTGACCAAAGAGACAATTTAAGGTTTAACCATGTATATTATCTACATTGATCTATCCTTACTTGTTAAACCAATACCCATCAAGCTCACACTTTATCTGCATGGAACCCAAGCACTGGTGTTACAGAGAGGAGCATAAAGAAACACCAAAGCAAACTGCAAGCATAACAATCAAAGCACTTGCATAAAATACATAGTGTTGCGATTGTATTCTTATTTTATTGCCAACCAAGCTCTTGCTTCATTAATCTCTCTCTCTCTCTCTCTCTCTCTCTCTCTCTCTCTCTCTCTCTCTCTCTCTCTCTCTCTGTTAAATGTTCCTATAAGGTTTAACAGATGGTTTCATTTTGAATTCCTTTGAACATCTAATTGTTCTGAACAGGCATTAATAATGATAACTTTGCAGTGATTGCCTCAATTTCATGCAAAGATCACCAGATGCTTTACAGAAGCAACTTATAGATCACTGGGGTTTGTATGGCTAGGAATAAAAAGTTTTCCATTAGGCTTATTGACCTATAACATTTACCTCTGGTTACTGATGGAAGATGAGGCTTGTAGTTTATACACAGTTGGAGGCTGGTAAGTTAGAACTTAGCACCATATGCACCTGTGCTAGACCCCTACCAAAACAACACAACCCAGCATTAATAGACATAGTCTAGGCCAATTGTGCATTAGGGTTTATCACTCTGTATCCATACTTTACTAATGCGAGGTCTACTTTTAGTGATGTTGTCCTATTTTGATCTACAGCCATAAAACATTGTTAGCATTCTGTTCCATGGAAACTATTACTTAACTATTTTATTGATTTATGAGAGAATGTTTAATTGCTTTTTTAAAAAACAACTATGTCTAATGTAACCATAACATAAAAAATATCTGAATGAAAAGCTAAAAGACAAGATGTTTGTTGAAAGTGTCTTGAGATCTACTGATCACCAGCTAAAGGTCTGATCTACCTTTTGGGCACCCCTGGTATACAGTATATATATAGGTATAATATATATATATATATATATATATATATATATATATATATATATATATATATATATATATATAGTGATTAGTGATAGCACTGACCTGATAGCAAGGAGACCAATGACCAAGGAGACCTCAAAGCATCAAAGGACCAATGAGACCTTCAAAGCCAATTTAGTAAAAGTTGCAGAGTTTGCACCAGTTGCAGTAACATTAAGACACCAATATGTAGGTAACATTTACTCACTTCCATCCCTCTAACCAGTTTAGTTGCCCGTCTCTGCACTCACTCCAGCTCATATATACCCCTCTTAAAGCGGACCTGTCACCCAGACACAAAAAGCTGTATAATAAATGTCCTTTTCAAATTAAACATGAAATCCAATTTCTATTTTTTATTAAAGTATTCATAACTCATTTAAAAATGGGTGGTTCGGACAATCAGGTCCCCCATTCTGGAGCACAAACAAGATTCTGAGATGATGCAATGTCCACAAAATGGCTCCTGCCTACTTGCTATAATTATGAATTCCCAGACTGAAGGAAACAAGATTCAAATAATTTATATAGTGTAATTAAAGTTCATTTTGCTTGACTAATGTTATAAAATAGGATTTTAAATTATTTGTTTCGGTGATAGATCCCCTTTAAGAACTGGAGCCCAAAACTGCACTGCATACACCAAGGGGCAGATTTATCAAGGATCGAAGTGAATTTGAGGGAATTTTCGAAGTAAAAAAATTCGAAATTCTAAGTAATTTTTTGGATACTTCGACCATCAAATAGGATGCTTCGACTTTGAATTAACTTCGAATTTGATTCAAAGTAAAATAGTTTGAGTATTCTAATATTCGATAATCAAAGTACTGTCTCTTTAAAAAAACTTCGACTTCAATAGTTCGCCAAATTAAACCTAGGTGCTAGGTTAGCCTATGGGGACCGTCTAGACCATTTTTTACACATTGAAGTAAAATAGTTCGATTGCACACTAAAATCTTTCGAATCTTCGATTCAAACAATTTAACCGTTCAATCGTACAATTTTACTTCGGTCGTTCGATGGCCAAATTCTGTGAAAAATCCTTCGACTTCGATTTATTTATTTATCACTTCGAAATTCGAACCTTGATAAATCTGCCCCCAAGTGTGGCCTTACCTATGTTGTGCAGCATCAGGGGGTGCAGGCCAACCCCACAGGGCACCCATTGCAGCCAAAAGACACGTAAGTTAGAGGACTAATAGTGGGAATGGGGGGGTCAGCTACATACCTCCTGCGGCAGATCTGTGGCAGTGTGCAAAACATGGCCATTTCTTACACTTTGTACACTGCCCTGTAGTTATTATTAATAAAGGAGACTCTTCAGTTGGTGCTTTAACGCCTTAATAAATACATTAATATGGTGAATAAAGTACCCCCTCTTGTAAAATATAAGGATATTATAAGTTACCGAAGGCCGAGTGCTTTTATACAGGTCATGGAACTCCGAGGTAACTTCTAATATCCTCATATTTTGCAACTGGGGGTACTTTATTTATTATAATACTCAAGTATCAGTAAGTCATGTGACAGAAATGACATCAGAACTCGCCTTTTATAGCTGATGACATCAGAACTCAGCGTTTATAAGGATATAATTTACAAGATAATCATGGCTTTTGTGTATTATATATAGTATGAACCATATGTGGTACAGTTTACAAATGCAATTTGATGCAAAGAAATGAGTTACATTAAATATACATACTATATACTACCCTATTTCAGCACATTTTATGGTGCAAGATCCAAGGCTGGATCTTAAATTTGGCCATTAACTAAGTTCCCAAGTGGTATCAACAGCCTTTTGCTCTAGATACGTTTTTGAGTGAGTCAGCAGAATGGGGAAGCGGACATGGTTAAAATGCAAAAAAGCTGCTCGTTTCTGATAAAGAAAAATGCCGCTGCAACATCTGTTTGACTCTTGTTTGCAGCTTCATCAACACTAAGTGGTCAATAAATCAGACTGGCATGGCGTTTCGTTTCTTCCGTGGCTCAGTCATTAATCTAAAGCCACTTCTCATGAAAAATGAAGGAGAAAGACTGTGTGATACTGAAAATGTATACATTATCCAGAAAGTAATAATAGCATGTAATGCTATCCAAGACCTCCCACAAGGACAGCTATGACTATAGCAGGTTTTCATTTCTCATTGTAATATAAAATTAAAATTAGCATAGTAAATCAGCTATTGTTTGCTCCGCCAGCCCTTTTATAACAACATGTTTCTTGCTATTGCCTTTTGTGTCAAGTTCAAATGCTCTAATGAGTAAGCTTTCTTCCATCACTACAGCTCTGAGGCTCAGCGAGGGGCCCAGCAACGTAAGGCAGAGTGCATCGATGGCAAAAATAAGACAACAATTTATCTTGGAATAAATAAATTATGGAAAAACTGAACTTCAAAGACTGAGTGTCACAAACTTGGCATGAATCTAGATGAAATCCTTTCAGATTAGAGAGAAAAAATATGCGTTTCCTTTAATATCTGTTCATTGTAAGAGAAAGAGATTAGACGACTGCTTTAATATAAAGGTAGGTCTGTTTTAAGAAGCATAAAATGTATGTATGGTATACAAAAAAAGAAGCTTATATGGAAAAATCACACTGCTAATTGGACATCCTGATTATGAATTGGTCAGTGTCTCCTATAGTTTGTCAGACAGCAGTTGCCCCCAGGCTAATAAATTGTACTCCCTGAGTTGAGGCCAGTTTTGCTCTAAGGCCAAGTGAGCATTTAACTTTCCTCGAGGGAGAAACATATAAAGGACATAGTATTTTGTTCCAGAAGAAAGTCACCGATCGTACCTCCAGAGAGGATATGGAGAAAAAAAACTGTTAACCGTATTATTATATTATTTTGTGTTCAATATGTTAGTTTATGTCCAACCTGAAGTCCTTTGGCCTTGGGTGGGACGTTCGCAGCTCAGCAAAAGCTGGAGGGCCATAAGGAGACCATTCCTGATACTGATGTATGTAATGCTCCCTATTCTTGTGGGGAATCGTTCAATCCCAAAATGCCTAGGGCCCCCTCTTCTGTAACTTTGACCTTTCCCCAATTTACAGCTCCATGAAGGAGAACGTACAGTATACAATAGAAAAAAAATAGATGGTGCTGAGCAGCAACATGATGGTTTTGCTTGTGTATTGACACAACACAAAAGTGATGCCATGAATGCTAATTGTTACATATTTATGAAAGCCACTCTCTAGACTTTGTTTTTGGGTTGTTTACTATCCCTTTCCTCAGTTGGGACAATGGGAACCGCAATGGCATTGATACAAGCATTTCATTTCAGTTCCACTCCTTTCTTTTGTGAATAAAAATAACACGACCCAGTAAGAAATTAAATGCAATAAAGAACAAAAAAGCAATGGATTCAGAATCCCTTTAAACAGAATAACACGGAGCCTGGCTATTTCTTTTTCTCTCAGATTAGTAGAACGTCACGTTATGCTGTTCTTTTGGCCACTTCATTTCTTTGAGAACTATTTTTTATCATGCACAGCATTTTATAGCAGAGACTTATTTGGAGTTATCTAAGGTATTATGTAGACAGTGATTCATCCTTTTGGTTTGCTCTTTATTCCTATGACACTAAAGCACATTCCAGGCGCAAAGCAAATTTTTCAACAATGTTGCGAACTTTCCAGAAGCTGTCAGAGTAAATTAATGCCTTATCAGACACAACTGTGAAGGGTGGCAAATTACTCACTGAGCAGACGTAATGCTGATCCTGCAAGTGAGAGCCCATGCCACACAGTACCACTCACCCAAACCAACAAAATCATTGCCCGAGACAAGGCAAAGGACTTTAAATCAACACCATGAGCAAGGTGACAAGGCTCAAACCCAGAGGAAAAAAATCTGACTTTAATTCATGTAAAATTACCTGCTTCAAGCTATGAAATATTTATTAAAAAAATGTTATTAAATGTAATAACATGTTAGTGGCAGAAATAATTTCTTTCTTTAATTCTTAATGGCCACACCATTAGGCATTCTCCACAACTGTTTCCATGTTTCACCACACACGCCTATTATTCTTATTAACAAGGATTTGTAAAGAGTACAATCACAGGGTGTATACAGTACATCAAGCATACAATTTACATACAAACACTGATCAATAAATAGATAAAAAGGGCCCTGCTCCATATAGTTATGACACACTTTGTTGATGTTGCCAAATGAGCAGAGCTTTACCTGATATGATCTCCAACATGCTGGCCCAAATTGGGATGATCTGAGCCAACAACTGGACCATTATAGGGGCCTACCAGAGAGGACCACATCAAGCATGCAATTTTCAAACATGCCTGATACATATGTGGCTGATCTTAGGCCAAATATTGTTCAGGTAGCCCACCAGAATGGCCCCATACACAGGTTAATAAAATGCAAATGTGCCTGAAGTAGGGTTGCCACCTTTCCCCGCTTCTAACTCTGGGCGGGGTGTGGCAATGACGTTGCAGGGCAGTTTGGTGACATAGCAGGGTCAGTTCACTGGTTTCAGTAGGGGTGGGTCAATTACGTGGGCGGGCAGAGCTATAATGTGGTGATCAGCCAATCAATCTCATTGAATTATGCCCAGTTTTTTTATTTTGGAAAACAGGGCAGAACATTTTGACCTGGACAACCCTCCTGAACACCAGGCTGTCTGGATGAAAAACAAACAGATGGAAACCCTAGCCTGGAGGCTATTATTGGTCAATGTATGCCCATCTTAATGCCCAAATATTATGCAATAGATCCTAAAATCAAAGAAGAGAAGCGTTCACATATCAGTCTGTCCTTTCTATGTATACATTCTACCATTCGGCTTCATCCGTGCATTTTTTGATGTACTGTCTAGGCTTCTAAAGCCTGTATAATGAAGACTTTTTAAAATACCTTGACTGCCATGCATCCCATTTAGCTTAGTGGTGTCTCACTTTATTCTCAATTGGCCATCCTTAGATCTTCCCTGACTGTCACTGTAACGTTCTCTATAGTTAAAGGCACCCAGATTGCCTGTGTTTTTTTAGGGGTGCTTCAACTGCAAGGGACCCATTGTTAGCACTGTAACACTGAGCTGCACAATTATAATCAAAAATTATATTTTACTTTTGCCTTTTGGGACACGTAGAGGGACTAATGTTAAAGTCAAGTGAAAGACTGTGCTTGCTACAACTCTTGCACTATGCAAAAAAAGCCATACTAATGACCTGGAAGGCTGTGGAAGCCCCTACGCAAGTATTTTGGAAGGCGTTGGTAAACGGGAGTCTCCCAGGACAAAAACTCACCTATATTGCACGGGGATGTCCTGGCAAATTTGGTGAAATTTGGGATAAGTGGTTATCAGATGTATGAGTATAATGGTGTTCGAGAATGCAATGTACACCGAATGGGATACTTACGATGTAACTGAATGCATTGCTCAATCTGGCTAACTTTAGCTATTTCCTCCTTTTTTCTTCCTCTTTTTCCCTGCTTTTACTCTCCTTCTTTTCCTTTTTATGTTGTTTTTTTTATTTATTTTTTTTCTCTTATTGTTAATGTGAAAATGTACTCAATAAAAAGAATCTGATAATAAAAATTATATTTTAATTTTGTTATACTCTGAAAATATTTCCAGATCATTGACTTAAAAAAAAAGTATGTTTCAAAATCAAAAACTCTTGTGTGTTTGATATGATAATTTGTTCTATTTTTAGGATTCTTACATTCATTTTCTCCCCACAATAACTCTTTCAAAATAATGCAGTGCAACACCTAGGAGGAGAGATCTGTTCATCATTAGCCTCAACATAATTTAGCTTGAGCAGTCATACACCAAAATTGCTTTTATAATGAAGGCAACATATTCTTCCGTGCTTTCTGTAACGAATATCCCAGCAGCTTCTCCTGAGAGATCCTGGAACAGCTAGGAACTAAAGTAGCTGCAAGCACCTTTATTGTTTGCATCCTGCCAGCACACCTTCTGTTTAATGCTTGAGTAATGTAAGCAGTGTTTTCAACACGCAAATAATGTTTCACAAAGAAACCGCGTTCCAAAATGGACTCTTTCATAATAATGGTTTGTGGAAATGAATAATTACTATGGTTGTATGAGATGCTTCCGATTTATACTTAGCACAGGGATGCTCCTGCTTTTACGCTTTCAGAAAAATGACCCATTCAGAATCACCCCTGAACCGTCTGTTACATTGCTCAGCTTGGCAGAAAGGGAGAGAGTCTGGGCCAATGGGCATACAATGAAACGGATCAGCACACAGTGCTAGACTGGTATGTTCCAAAACCAAATGCTAGAGGATTCCATCAGATTTTTTTTTGCAGGCTATTAATATGTAACCACGTATAGGCATGATAATGTATAATATCCTCTGACAGATAGCTGGAACTTCTATTGTACATATGGTTCTTAGAATTTCATAGGCTATTGGCACCTAGGGCTTTTAGACTGCCTCCACATCTGGCAGAAAATAGTGGCAGTCAAAACCTCACAGCAGACAGAAGTGGTTTGACTGTCATTTTTTCCACTATATGATAGCAGCAGCTAGTGGTCATTCACCTTCAAATTAACTTTTAGTATGATGTAAACAGTGCCATTCTGCAATTGGTCTTCGTATTTATTAATTGTGGTTTTTGAAGTATTTAGCTTTTTGTTCAGCAGCTCTTCAGTTTGGAATTTCAGCAGCTATTTGGTAGCTAGGTTCCAAGCTATCTTAGCAACCAGGCAGTGGTTTGAATGAGACTGGAATATAAATAGGATAGGGCCTCAAGAGAAAGTTAAATAATAAAAGAAATAATAAGCGCAATAATTTACCAGCTGTCTGCGTCAATGACCCCCATCTGAAAGTTTGAAAGGCAAGTAAAGCAATTTAAAAACTATAAAAAATAAAGACCAATTATTATTATTAACATATATTTATATAGCGCCAACATATTGCGTAGCACTGTACAGTTGATAAGTTTCTAAGAATGGTCATTCTGCAACATACTAAAAATGTGACAGCGAATACATTTGTGAATTTGCTGAGAAAATTCACCGGTATAGAAAAAGTGGTGATGCCGCCGATGGTTGCAACGGACGTCAATTCTCTTTAATGGGTTCCCGGCATCAACTTTGATGCCAGCACCCATTTTGATGCCGGTTAGTGATGGGCGAATTTATTCGCCAGGCGCGAATAAATTCGCGAAACGCCCGCGAAAATTTGCGGAAAAAATTCGGGCGCCGGCGTCAGAAACGAGACGCCGGCGATGTTTCGCGAATTTCGCACGAAATTCGCTAATTTTTCGGAGAAGCGAAACGGCGCAAATTCGCCCATCACTAATGCCGGTGAACTGTCGCCAGAGTCAAAATCGCCTTTTTGCCGTTTTCGATCCCCTTATTGAATAGCTTCCTTTTCGTGATTTATTAAATCCTGATGCTGTTAAAAGTCCACATAAAAAAGTACTCCATCTCAAACCTGCCAAGGTAATGTAGAAGTCAGTGGCAGATGTCCCGTTTATAAATGGAAGATATTCTCATCTGTGTTGAGTTTCATGCAATAATACGATACATTTTTGGGTTTTGGGCAATAATCCAAAATAATCAGAGTTTTTGGGGGTTAAATTTGAAAAAAATCATACGATTCAGATTTTTTTCATGATTTTATTGAGTCTTTTCCCGCACCAGATTTTTTTTTAAAGTAAATTAATTGATAAATACAGTAAAAAATTTGCACAGGAGTTTGGTCTAAGTGATTTTAAGAAAATAGTCAGACATTTTTGGATTTTAGTAAATTACCCCCTTACTGTTGCATAACTGGACATTCTGCAACTTTCAATTGTACTGGTATAAAATCATGAACTTTATTATAAAGAGCTTTTATATCAGCAGTAAAACCTTGCAATACAGCTTCCATGTACAGGTATGGGACTGTTATCCAGAATGCTCGAGACCAGGGGCTTTCCGGATAATGGATCTTTCCGTAGATCTTCATTAGTAATGGGAGAATCTGTCCCGCGAAACAGTGAAAAAAATTGCGAAACATTTTGTCTAAATGCATTGAAGTCAATGGGTGTTTTCGCAGCAGTTTCGCAGCAGGTTTTCGCAGCAGTTTCGTGTTAAATAAACCCAATAGACTGGCTTCCAATAAGGATTAAGTATATCTTAGTTTGGATCAAGTACAATGTACTGTTTTATTATTACACAGAAAAAGGAAATAATTTTGAAAAATTTGGATTATTTGAATAAAATAAAACAATATATGAAATATACAAAAGTATATTTTGATTATGTAATGGGTTTGGTTTAAATAACTTGTACATTATCCCAGCTTATGAAAATATGCTTAATCATTTCAATCATAAACACTAGCTGAAGTGAACAAAAGGTGATGGTATTATAATACAACATTTTATACTGAGAAAGCTATTAATAAATAAATACAGTACCATATGATAACTTAATGCATTATAGACCAAATATAATGAAAGGAACATGTACTGGTGATATCCTTCATTATTCTGCTCAGGCATTGTTATACTACAGCTCCCATCATCCTAGGCTCACTGGGTCAGTATGATGGATGTTAAAGGATAAATTATCTGAAAAGCTGCTGGTTTTTAACTACTTTCAGGGATTCAAATCCCCAAGGCCTTTTGTATACAGTGCATTGAACAATGAGCCTATCTATGTGTGTTTAATGTTCCGTTTACTGAACTATATTGCCAATTAAAATCGACTTTTCATTCTCCGGGACTATTTCAGCACCTTGCATGATCTTTCAAGCAATTGTTTCTGATCACACTCGTCTCTGGTTTATGATAGCAAAGAAGGTTATCAGCAGTCTCTTAAAACTGGTTGTTTGACCACCAGACCTTGATTCACATGCTCATGTGTTAAGTCATATCAGGCCTTCAACCACAAAGGGCCATAAAATGTGATCAGTTAAGGACAGTATATATGATGTGGTCCATAGCATACATGATATTCCTTTACAGCATGATCTATATCTTAAAGAATCCTTATGATTTATTGGTGAATTATCACTTTTCTGGCCTCATACACAGGCCATTACTTACAACTTTTCATAGTTGGTGTCATCATGGTACCATTATGGTTATGGGAAGTGTAAGAGTTTGGGTAGCTGGGATCAGTTTTCCTGGGGTAACACAGCCCACGGCACAAGCACAACTCATGAGAGTATAGTCTCTTGCTGGCAGTTTATTGTCTCTTGCAGAAAAATAATAAACAAAACAAACAATTCAAAATAAAATCCTTGCCACTTAATGGGCTTCTAACTAATACAGGTCAGTTTTCCTAACTAACCAGGAGAAGGCCTACCGCCTGTCTCCCCAAAACAAAGAACATACAGGAAGATATACAATCCCAAACCTTTTGGTGATTTCAGTCCCTCTCACACAGGCAGCTTTCCTGTGTCTTTTCCCCAGCCAGGAACTCTCCACTCTGGCTTGAGCTGCCTGTTTAATTAACCACCTGAGTTACCTCAGGACAACTCAAAACACCCGGGCTGGACTAGCAGTCCCGGAACCACTCTGTTAGGAACCTGGGGCATAAATAAGCTCCGTCCTGGACTTTCCCAGGTATCCTAGTAGTGACCTCACCACATACCCCCCCTCCTTGTTTCAACCCAATGGTTGGAACAACTGAGGCCCAACAGGAATGAACCCGGGACAGGGCATCAACATTGCCCATTTCTGACCCGGGCCTATGTTTCACTGTGAAACAGTAGTCCTGCAGCGTGAGGAACCAACGATTCACTCGTCTATTGGTCTCCTTCTTTTGGGCCATCCATTTTAGAGGTGCATGGTCAGTAATAAGGTCAAATTTTCTGCCTAAGAGGTAATACCTTAAGGCATCTAGGGCCCATTTTATGGCCAAACACTCCTTTTCAATTGTGGCATACTTCCTCTCACAGTCATTGAGCTTCCTGCTTAAGTACACCACTGGATGCTCTTCCCCATTATAAAGCTGGGATAATACTGCCCCTAATCCCACATCTGATGCATCTGTCTGGACCACAAAGTCATTTGAAAAATCTGGGGAATACAAGACTGGTTGTGCACATAATGCATCTTTGAGGGCCTGAAAAGATTTTTCTGCCTCAGGGGACCACTTGACCATGACAGAGTTTTTTCCCTTTGTTAAGTCTGTTAAGGGAGCAGCCAAGGTGGCAAAATGAGGAATAAACCTCCGGTAGTAGCCAGTGATACCCAGAAAAGCTCGAACCTGCTTCTTATTAAGAGGGCGTGGCCACTGTTGAATGGCTGCTGTTTTATTTACCTGGGGTTTTACCACACCTCTGCCAATGGTGTAACCTAAATACTTGGCCTCCTCCAAACCAATGGCACATTTCTTGGGGTTGGCAGTAAGGCCTGCTTTACGGAGGGAATCCAACACAGCCTGAACTCTGTGCAGGTGAGACTCCCAATCTGTACTGTGTATCACCACATCATCTAAATATGCAGCCGCATACTGTTGGTGAGGTCTTAATATTCTATCCATGGCTCTTTGAAACGTGGCAGGGGCATTTTGTAGGCCAAAGGGCATTACTCTGTACTGGAAAGAACCGCCTGGAGTGACAAAAGCAGTTTTTTCCTTGGCATGTTCCGATAATGGTATCTGCCAATACCCTTTTGTTAAATCCAATGTTGTCAGATAACGAGCAGTACCCAGCCTGTCTATGAGCTCGTCTACCCTAGGCATTGGGTAAGTGTCAAACTTGGATACTGAATTAAGCTTGCGAAAATCATTACAGAACCGCCAGCTACCATCTGGCTTAGGAACAAGAACAATCGGGCTAGACCAGTCACTATTGGACTCTTCAATTACCCCTAAGTCAAGCATTTTTGCCACTTCATCAGCCACAGCTTTTCGTCTAGCTTCGGGAATCCTATAGGGTTTGAGTTTAACACGCACTCCTGGCTCGGTTACAATCTCATGCTCAACAACGGGAGTCTTTCCTGGGAGGTCAGAGAAAGTATCCCTATTCCTCATTAAGAATTCTTTTACCTCCTGTTTTTGGGAGGTGGACAAAGTTTCTGCAATGGTAACCTCAGGGACCAGATGGGTCTCGTGAGTGTCCTTAGAAACAGCACAGGCTGGTACTGCAATTAATGATGCCCTGTCTTTCCAGGGTTTAAGTAAATTAACATGATAAATTTGTTCTGGCTTCCTCTTGCCAGGTTGGTGTACCTTGTAATTTACCTCCCCAACTCTCTCAATTATTTCAAAGGGTCCCTGCCATTTTGCAAGGAACTTACTCTCCACCGTGGGGACCAAAACTAGTACTCTGTCTCCAGGTGAAAAGACACGTATTTTAGCATTACGGTTGTATATCCTTTGTTGGGCAGCCTGGGCTTGGGCCAAGTTTTCTCTTACAATGGGCATAATTGAAGCAATTCTGTCTTGCATTTGTGATATGTGTTCAATTACACTCCTGTGGGGTGTCACTTCCCCTTCCCAGGTTTCCTTAGCTATGTCTAAGAGCCCCCTAGGATGTCTCCCATAGAGTAACTCAAATGGAGAATAACCTGTAGAGGATTGGGGAACTTCCCTAATAGCAAACATAAGATAGGGTAAAAGGCAATCCCAATCTTTCCCATCTTTGTCCACTACCTTTTTCAACATACTTTTTAGGGTCTTGTTAAAACGTTCCACAAGACCATCTGTCTGAGGGTGGTAGACAGAGGTTCGCAATTGTGAAATTTTAAACAATTTACAGAGTTCCTTAGTTACTCTGGACATGAAAGGGGTACCCTGATCGGTGAGGATTTCTTTAGGGATCCCAACCCTACTGAACACATGAAGCAATTCTTTGGAAATGGTTTTAGCAGAAGTGTTGCGCAAAGGAATAGCTTCCGGATAGCGAGTGGCATAGTCCATGATCACTAAGATATATTGGTGACCCCGGGCAGATTTTAACAAAGGGCCCACCAGATCCATGGCTATTCGCTCAAAGGGTATTTCAATAATTGGTAATGGGATTAAGGGACTACGAAAATGTGGCCTTGGAGTGGAAATTTGGCAAACAGGACAGGACTCACAGTAATCCTTTACCTGCTGATATACACCAGGCCAAAAGAATCTCTGCAAAACTCTTTCGGTAGTTTTTTTCACACCCAAATGTCCCCCCATTACATGACCATGGGCAAGATCCAACACCATTCTTCTGTATGGTTTGGGTACCACTAATTGTTCAATCACCTCATTTGATTTTTTTGATACTTGGTACAGTAGATCCCCTTTTAAAGCCATGTGAGGATAGGATAACCTGAGCCCTGGCTCAATAGGTTCCCCGTCAATTATTTTCACATTTTCTCTAGCTTTTATAAGGTCAGGGTCTTTTAACTGTTCTGTACCGAAATTCTCTTTGTGTACATTCAAATCAGAGAAATCCACAACACTGTCAATAATACCCGACTCACTGGTTTCCCCACTAGGGTTTTGACCATCTTCAGGGTCCTCCAAGTCTCCTGCTAATACAGAGAAAGGGAAAGCTGGGGTTTCCTGAGGAGAATCCTCTGAACCTGTTAGTTCTGAATTTTCTATGGGCACAGGTCCTTCAACCACTGCATCAGAGCAGGGAGAAACTGATTGATTCCAGAGATCCCAAAACTGGGGAAAATCCCTCCCAATTATTGCATCATGCAGAAGGTGTGGTACTACCCCTGCAGAGTAAGTCACTGTACCAAGGCCCGTTTTAAACTTTAGGGTTGCCACAGGATACTCCCGTGTGTCACCATGAATACAAACCACACCAACCCTTTTTGACTGGAACTTAACAGGGCCTACGGAGTCTAACTTTACCAAAGTGACTAGACTACCGGAGTCTAGCAATGCAAGCAATTGTTTCCCATTCACACTCACTTTACACATTTGCTTTTCCTGAACCGGCACCGCAGTGCAGGCAACCGTAGCAAACAGGGACTGACGTCTATTCCTGGAAGAAAAATCACATTGCATGGGATCATCAAGCAAAGGGCAATTTGCTGCAATATGACCAAAATCATGGCAACGGAAACATTTAACAGTCTCAGAATTAAACCTAAGAGTCTCAGACTTTCCAGTTTTAGATTGCCAGCCTCCCGGGTTTTTGCCAAAATTCTCTCCCTTTAAGGGTGATTTACTTTTACCACCACCCGTGTCCCCATGAACAGTCTTACCCGTTGCCAGGGTGTACCTCCCTTTCAGGTGTGGAGCCCGGAACGATGCGGGAGGGGTGCCAAAGTTCTCAGCGGCAAAGTACCTTTCCACTAACTCCACAAGGTCATCTGCAGTTTTAGGGTCTCCATGGGTCACCCATTTGCGCAGGGCAACAGGAAGGGACCTCAGGTAGCGATCCAGTACCACCCTCTCAATAATCTCAGGTCCAGTCAAGGACTCTGGCTGCAACCATTTTTTCACCAGGTGGATCAGGTCAAACATCTGGGAGCGTGGAGGCTTCTCCGGGTGATAAGCCCAGCTGTATACACGTTGGGCACGAAGCGCCAGGGTAACGCCAAGGCGGGCCAGAATCTCTTTTTTCAGTTTCTCATAATCCTTGGCAGTAACAGAGTCAAGATCAAAATATGCTTTTTGCAATTCACCGGTTAGCAGGGGTGCCAAAAGACCTGCCCACTGCTCTTTAAACCAACCCTCTCTTTCGGCGGTCCGCTCAAATGTAGTGAGATATGCCTCCGGATCATCCTCTGATGTCATCTTTTGGAGGAAGCGGCTTACATTGATTTTGGGTACATTGCTATGTACTACTGCAGGTGGCTCCTGGGGTCTCTGTGCCAACTGTTGGACCAATCCTGTCAGTACCTGCCGGTCTTCCTCTGCATCTTCTGCCAGCTTTTTAAACATGGCCATCATCTGCTGTTGCTGTGCCTGTTGTTGAACCATTGTCTGTTGCTGCAACTGTAGGACCAGCTCCTTATGGCGGGCTTCCGCTTGCTGCTGTGCCTGTTGCTGGGTGGCATTAGACAGCATTAACTGTTTCACAATCTCCTCCATGCTGCACAGTTCTTATGGGATAACTACCCCTTTAATTCACAGTCTCTGCAATATTATACTGCCTTTTGTTGCTTTATTTTGTGCCAGAGCACCCTCCACCATATGTAAGAGTTTGGGTAGCTGGGATCAGTTTTCCTGGGGTAACACAGCCCACGGCACAAGCACAACTCATGAGAGTATAGTCTCTTGCTGGCAGTTTATTGTCTCTTGCAGAAAAATAATAAACAAAACAAACAATTCAAAATAAAATCCTTGCCACTTAATGGGCTTCTAACTAATACAGGTCAGTTTTCCTAACTAACCAGGAGAAGGCCTACCGCCTGTCTCCCCAAAACAAAGAACATACAGGAAGATATACAATCCCAAACCTTTTGGTGATTTCAGTCCCTCTCACACAGGCAGCTTTCCTGTGTCTTTTCCCCAGCCAGGAACTCTCCACTCTGGCTTGAGCTGCCTGTTTAATTAACCACCTGAGTTACCTCAGGACAACTCAAAACACCCGGGCTGGACTAGCAGTCCCGGAACCACTCTGTTAGGAACCTGGGGCATAAATAAGCTCCGTCCTGGACTTTCCCAGGTATCCTAGTAGTGACCTCACCACAGAAGATAGATAAAATATACAACAAAAGTGGGGTTACAGGTGTGATTTGACAAAAATACTCTCAGCAATGAGTTTGTATGTTCTCCTCAGGCCGGTCTGGGCCCTGCAGTTGAAGAAATGCTGGGTTGAATCAGCTAGTGGGTACACGTTGACAAAAAACTAAACATGCAGTGTGATGGTCTGTCCTGCAAAAGTGTGAGTTTAACTCATGTACCTCTGGCATGGACTTTTATTATTGAATTTAATCCCTTTTCATTATTGCATTTCGTCCCTTTTTAAATAATGCAGAATATCTCATTTTCTGTATTGCAAAAGCTTCAATGTGTCTGTTTATAAACATACATGATATTTTGCTGTGTAATAGTAGAAAACTTGAGTAATTTGGTACGTTTGGTTGAAAAAAGACACATGTTCATCAAGTTCAACCTTTTAAGTCTATATATAACTGGTAGTTGATCCAGAGGAACTGCTACTTGCCTGCCTCTTGACTTCCCCCTTGCCCAGATCACAGCCTCAAGGAGAGAAGGTATGCAATGTGTGTGTGTGTGTGTGTGTGTGGGGGGGGTTGGAGATGCAGTATGGAGGTTTTGCAGCTGCGGTGGGGGGGGGCACTGATGCAGAAGACTGGTGGGCCCAGACCCCCCAAGTCTGAAGCTGACTTTGTCACATACAAAAATAACATTTTTAAAAAAACATAAATGGATCCATTGATGACAACAAGTGCAGCTTGCAAAAGATGTTTTGTTTTTTTACCTATAATGTAGTCTTCCCCGCCAGGGTTCCGCTGGCACCATGGAAATTACATACCTCTCAACCATCCCGTTGGATAGTCTCGTTTTGACAGCTCAGCCAGCAGTCCCTGGTTTTTATTAAAAAGTTGAGTTTCTTATTCATCTCCAGCCCTGAAACTTAAAATAAAAGCCTAAAACTCCCATAAATGTGCTCAAACTTACATAACCAGCCCCTTGTAAGTGGCCGCTTGCTGTCGTCTGAGACCTTGCCTCATGGCAGGAGCAGCCCTGGTAAAATGAACACGATAATTAGGGGGTGTGGCCATAAAATGGGCATGGACAACATTTTCAGCATGTGTAGTGCAGCAGATCTTTATGTCCCTCTTTTCATTTTTGAAATGTTGGGAGGTATGGCGATTGCATTATTTCCGGTGCTCAGCATTAAAATAATATCTGCTTGTGACTCTTTAGGCCCAAGTCTGCTGTGTCTATTGACACAAACTGGGTTGGAGCAGTGGGGCAGATTAACTAAAGGTTGTAGACAGCTTCACTTGCAAAAATTCTCGAAAGACAATTCACAGGGACATTGTCAATTTACTAAAAGGCATAGAGGACAATTCGCTAGAAGTGATGGGCGAATAAATTCGCCTGTCACTGAATTTGGGGCGAATATCTGCATTTTGATGCCAGCAAATAAATTCACAAATCTCCTCGAAAATTCACCGGAAGCAAAAAATTGTGGACGCGTGTCTGAAAAGTCGCTTGGGTCAAAATCGCCACACGTCAACACTATTCAGACGCCCCATTGACTTTAATCTACCCGAATCTGCCCGTGTGGCCAGGCCCTTATGGGTGGCAGGATTCCAGTTGGTGGTCTTGCAGTATACACGACGGTGGCAGTGTTTCTCCCTGCTGTTTTAGAGGTACATAGTTACATAGTTACATAGTTACATAGTTAAAAAAGACAAAGTCCTTCAAGTTCGACCCCTCTAAATGAAAACCCAGTATCCATACATATAACCCTTCCATACCTTCACACAAAATATATATACCCATATCTATACTACCTATAGAATTTAGTATCACAATAGCCTTTGATAATTTGTCTATCCAAGAAATCATCCAAGCCATTCTTAAAGGCATTAACTGAATCAGCATCACAACATCACCTGGCAGTGCATTCCACAACCTCACTGTCCTCACTGTGAAGAACCCCCTACTTTGCTTCAAATAAAAGTTCTTTAAATCTTTTCTTCTAGTCTGAAGGGATGGCCTCTGGTACGGTGATCCTCTTTATGGTCACAGTACGCTAATACATTTTTGTACATTTTGCTTTATATAAGTTTTACAGGGCTCCATCCAAGTGCAATCCACCTTAATAAAAAGTTGGAAAACTCAGAACATGTCGGCTTATGCCTCAAAACCTTTTGACAGCAGCTGTGTACATGTATGATGAGTGAGTCTGGGGATCTGGTAGTTACACAGGCTGGTGCGACAATGTGGGTTACACAAATATGCAGAAGCATGAGGATTATGTTTATGTGCAGATATCTTTAATGACTTAAAGGCTTGTACAAAACACAAGTATTCTATGAACAAGCAATGCCTCATATCATTGAACTGTACATGATACTGTATTGAGCATAGGGCTAAGAATCTGACCTCTAAGCCTTATATTATTGGAGATGTATAGTGTGAAGGCATTTTGGACATCCATAATGTAAACATTGGCATATCCAACTCTTAGTTATGGAACAGGAAAGAAAACCTTCACTGGCAGTTAAGAGGACTCCTCAACACATTACCTATTCCTCACAACTCATTCTTCACCAATAACAAAAGGAGTAGACATTCTCCTTGAATTTTGCATAATACTCAAACAAAACAATAAAGAAAGCAGCATGTCTCCCAAAAGCAAATTCTGAAAAGCAAATTAGATGCAGAATATAATTATTTTACATAAGTGAGACTGCCGAAAAAGATTTAGAATAAAGAATAAGATTGCTTTACACGGACAGGGATACAAAACAGATTTTGTTTGTCCCTATTACCATTGCATGATATATTATACTTTGTGGGAGAATCCTAATTACTAATAAGCTAGAACAAGGATGCTGCACTTTCAGGAAATTGTTTTGAAATAAACAATTGTTTTATTGTAATGAAGTCCCTGCCTTTTAAAGAAGGTGGCATATCCTCAGTGGAAGTGAGACTGAAGATGAATTGGCAAGGCTTGCTTACTGCAAAATGACTGTTTACTCTTGGGCAATTGTAATAGTAAGATTTCTTGCAATTGTTCCAAGGCAAATCATGATCTAACAGGGTGACTTGTTATTTTTTAATGTTCCCCCCTGTTTCTCCTTCAATACCTCTACAAGGATAAGATTAAGCACAGTCACCACTGTGTTTATGTGCTAAAAGAATGAGTTGAGATTTCAGAAACACTGCAGGGCAGAGTGTTGATTAAAAAATACTGTTTTATATTTGTAAGCCATTGTTGATCTGTCTTATTTTATTTTATACCTTTTTCCCTGTGGTCGCCGATAAACTGGAAGTTCCATCATTGTAATAACTCTGCAGAGTTGTTTTTCTGCCTGTTGCACTAAACTCATGCCTGTTTTCAGGACCATATTCCATTTTTCTCTTCCATTTTTTAAATGCCATTATAATAACACATAGCTTTGTGGTGCAACATTACATGATTTCTCTTTATTTCTCCTTCATGCTTTTTTTGTTGGAAGATTTTATTTTATATTCCTCTAAATCTTCTCACTCTGTTTGCCAGAATAAAGATAAAAAAAAACCTCATTGGAAGAGCATGTATAATCCCAGCAGTATGCTAAATAATAGTTCATGATTCTGACTTTTTGCCTGCTAACAAAATAGGAAAGGGTGTTTGCATGACTCTAATCCCCTTTGGTGATGGCTTCAGTTGTCTCACAGCAAGAAGCACAGAATAATAATATGTTATTTTGTTCAAGAAGTGGAAGCTTTTTTGTAAAAGCTGTAAGCAATGATTGGCATCCCCAAACCACGTTGCTCTCCAAACTTTACATAAAGGGGGTTATTTACTAAAATCTGAAAATGTCTCACTATTTTCTTACTAGTGATGGGCGAATTTGCGCCGTTTCGCTTCGCCTAAAAATTTGCGAATTTCGCGCGAAATTCGCGAAATGGCGAAAAATTCGCGAAACGGCACTGGCGTCTCGTTTTTGACGCCGGCGCCCGTTTTTGACGCCGGCGCCCGTTTTTGACGCCGGCGTCCGTTTTTCCGACGCCGGCGCCCGTTTTTGATTTTTTTCCGCGAATTTTCGTGGGAGTTTCGCGAATTTATTCGCTGGCGGCGAATCGCGCAAATTCGCCGCGAATTCGCGCCTGGCGAATAAATTCGCCCATCACTATTTCTTACAACTACTTTGACCAACTTTTACCGCATTTATCAATACATTATCTCTAAAAAAAATCTGGTGCAAGAAAACACTTGTTAAAATTAAAAAAATATGAATTGTACATTTTTTTGGGATTTTACACCTGAAAACTGTGATTTATTCGGATTATCACCCGAAAACCACAAATTCTTCAGATTATTGTACAAAACTCAGCCCAGATCATGATATCTTCCAATTGTAAGTCGAACATCTGCTGTTGAATTCTACATGACCTTGGCAGGTTTGAGATGGAGTACTTTTTTGTTTGGATTTTAGCAGCATTGGGGTTTAATAAATCACAAAACATTTGAGTTTTTTTTCCCCTGTTTGTTGAATAGGAAGCAACAGAGTTGGATATTGAATTAAGCACTGCTTGGATTTACCAGAGATGGATGGGAAACAATGTCTTGTTGGCAAAATGCAAACCATAAAAAGCAAGGGCTAAAAGTTACTGTACGTAAGCATGAAGGACTAAGTAGGAGAGGAGGATACACTTGCATCAAGAATCCTTGTGTTAACAAATGATATCTTATTCCCTGATGAGATTCTTAGGAGATGCAATTGTGTACTCTTGGATGACCTATCACTGCCAAAAGATTTTTGGTATAGGCCCTTTTATTTATTTAAAGCAACGCCATTTCCTCCAAACCCAACATCTCTTCTTCAATATAAACACGACCAACTTGGACCATTATTTGGAAAACAAATTATCCAGAAAGCTTTAAATTACAAGAAAATATGTTTTTACCATTAAAACAATAGGCACACATTATGTTTAGCACAAACCCTATTTATTGCACTAGAGTTTATAAAGGCTATGCCGTCACTTTTACATTTGTACATGCTGTTACTACTTTATGTTGTATTCCAACTCCATTTATAAATGCTCTCCTTATAATTTTAGCAGCACATTTTGCAACATTCTGTCCTTAATGTAAATATGTATTTTTTATATAGCAATAAGATACCCACATTAGTACTCTAGGAAGGCAACAAGAGTTATACAGAGACAAAGGATGCTGTAGTTGCTGTTATCACCATTAAATTCTTGATATAGTACTTATAATATTTCACTTTATGTAATACACAAACGCATAACAATAAATTATGTTAGCCAAGAACTTTAAATATTTTAAAACACCCTTAAACAGGAGTTTTCGTTGCAGGGAGTCAGGTAGCTGCAAAACACCATTTAAATGATTGTGCATCTAAAACTCTATTTATATATGTAAGTCTTGAATAATAAATATTTGAGAATATTACAAGCTGTTTTTCAGCATACAGGAAATGTGTGTTTCTATGTTAGAGTCCCCTTAATGTGGAAATAGGCAAATAAGCAACCCCCCCAAGGTTTCCATGTAAATTACACCGCTCAACTTGAACTGACACAGCAAAGGGAAATTTCCTCATCGTTTGATGATATTCCCTGATGTGTGGCCTTTTTATAGCAGCCATAAAAAAGCAGTAAATCAGGAATGAACTATAAAAGCAAAAGAAACTACTGTAATAAGCCTTTGAGTTCCAAAATTTCCAACAGCAGTATCTTTAAAGGGAAATATAAACCAATGTTTAAAGTGAGTCCCAATAAATGGGACTTGAAAATGCCTTTGGCTTTCTGTTCTGGTTGAGCAACTTACTATAGCTAGATAGATACTTGCATTTGGAACATAATTGTCTCTTTACTCAACTCCTTAAAACCTGCCATAGGCAAGCTAGCTGGGATATAAATGTAATACTTCTGTATTTTTTCACTACAAGTATGAGACCTGTTATCCAGAATGCTTGGGACCTGGGGTCTTTCCATAATTTGGATCTTCATACCTTAAGTCTACAATAAAATCATGTAAACATGGATCTGTTTTATGCAATATATTTTTATAGAGACCTACATTGTACAGGGGGTATAGTTTTCCATTAAGCCTTAACATGAAACCCTTCTTATAGTGAGATAACAGTGTTGGAGGTAAATTTCTTTCCTGGTTCCTATCTTGCACCAAAGTGGGGAAGGTGCTCGGGACTGTAAGGTGGTGCTGGGAGCAAATGGAACCCTGGTACTGATTATATGGGGGTGCTGGATTGGTTATTAGCACTAAAGGAGGACTGGTATATAAGTGGAAGTTACCTTAGACTTCCCCCTCTTTAGATGTCACGGGAACCTGGAGTAATGTGCAGGTCCTTGGCAATGTGTCTGGTCTCCCATAATGATGGCTAATCATCCCAACCCCCCACCCATTGTGTTTTTTTTTCTTCTTGTGTGTTCTGCGTGCAGTGTTACTTATATAATATACTTATTATCGAAAGTTAACTAGATCTGTTGCAATGGAAATGTTCATATTACACACATGCAACTGTCTCCCCACAGTCAAAGATTTTCTTAGCCACAGACTGATGTGGAGCCTGAAGACTCTCTCTCCACTCATGTTTCTTCTTCTCCCTCTTCTTTTTTTGTTTTCTATCTCATTCCAATCACCTGTCTCAACCATACTCAATCTCTTTTCTATAGTTAGGTGCATATCTGCTGTTCTGGTCCTTACCATAATAATTTTGCTTAGTGCAAAAAGTTTTGAAAAGGGCAACATGACATATGTGTGTGTATAGTATCTTTGTATTTAATCATTTAACTTTTGTGTTTTAACCCAATTTATTTTTATTCTACCTCTTGATAAATTCTGGTTGAGATACAATATGCCCTTTCATGTGAAAACAATGTTTACTTATTTGTGAGTTTACATATTAGCAAGCTATAGACTATAATTATCTTTATTCTTATATAGCAGTTGTAAGTAATTATACACAACACTATACTGTATACACTCATTCAAACCAAATTAGTTCTTGCTGCATAAATCTTACAATCTTACTTTGGTGCCCGTGGTAGAGGAAGATTAAATAACTTTCCCAAGGCCCCCATAAGTTGAGACACAAAAAAGGCTAAACACTGAACGCATAGCTGACTGACTTACAATCCTTTATCTATCTATTTTTGGAAAGGTTCACATCCACTTTTATCACCAGAGACCTTTAAAAGAGTATGCCAGGGCAGAAAACATTTCACTTTTAAGACTATATTTTATGTTTTCCATCTAAAATACCTGACTTAGAAGAGTCTTTGTTATGATATTCATTCCTCTTGCCAATTCCGTGTACCCAAGAAGAAGCTGCTAGCACACAGTAATTACTAGAAACACAATTACACAATTACTTTTAAACTTGAAAGAATATTTGGCAGCATCCAATGAAGATAGTTATCTTATCTCGAATACTTTCTTTATTAAAAAAGCTCCTATTGACATGACTATGTTTTAATTACTAGTAGGTTATACAAGTAGGCATTGCCTTCCAGGTCTTAGATTCTATTAGAATTGTTTTCTTTCAGCATATACAATGGATATCGCTTGTAGGATAAGCTAGGAGACCAGCTACAGAATCGAACAATATTCAGCTAATTGAATCAAAGCAAAATTGAATCTAGTGTAACCTTTTTTGTAAACTAGGAAAGAATGTCAAACAACACATCATTTTTGTGTCTTTTTATTGCTAAGTTAATTCTTTATTATAACATGAACTAAAGCTTTGTATCAGTTACTTATGAACTGTCACCCTGTCTCTCTAAAACCACAAATATCATGGAATTTATTTAAAGATCTGAATTTAAAAAGCACAAATTAAAAAAAGTGCTGAGCAATACGTAAAAAAAATACGAATACCACCAATACAACCTCTAGAAATGTGAGTTTCTGAAAACCTGAATTGATTAAAAGTGGTCCAAAAGGATCAGAAAAGCTCCCATTAACTTCTATAGGACCTCAACAACTTTTACCTGGCAATGAGTCAAGCGAGTCGCTCCTTTATGGAATTCAAGCAGTGTTAGGTATATGTGGAAACCAACTATTGGTAATGAAGAAGAAGAAAATATATCAAGCTTTTAAATGAAAAGATTGCATAGATTATCAAGGGGGATTGGAGGACTTTAGCAGATGATAGATAATAAATGTATCAGTAGATAATGACAAATACAAATTTGAACTGTTATATGACATTGAAGCACTAAAATGCTTCAGCTTGAATCAAAATATATTATTATATTAAATAATAATATATATTATATTAAATATTATTATATATATTATTATATATAGTATTATATATTCTATTTAAAAAAAATATAGCTTATTTACAGCTGCAGTTGTGGTCATGTTAAAATGGATAGTTGTGCATAATAACGCCATTCATTGCTCGAGTGTAAACTTGCTCTTTATACTTTCCTATAGTTTTCCTTCTGTCCAAACTCTTGTTTCAAATGCACCACTATGCACAGACTAAATCCTTCTAGACTTGCTCCTAAAGAATCACAATCAGATGTCAATTTTGACAGAAGTGCATTTTGTATTAGGCGTAAAAACACTCACTGGTGGCTGCAATTGGGAACAAATTGTCCAGAATTACACTTTGCACTACACAGCATATGGAAATTACCTTTTATATGGTCTGTCATTAGAAAAGCAATATAATATAATATAGATTTGCTGCATTAACCTAAAACGGTATGCCATGCTGGACACTTTTACAGTTATGTGCAAGGGAGACTTATGCAGTGCAAAAAACAGCCTAAATCATGACAATTACTTGTAAAAGTGATCTGAAAATGTCATAAAAGTGAGAATGGGTATTTGCACAAAAGACTAGTATTCAAGTCTGTCTCAATGACTGAATGGTCGTGTTGTGTATTGATGAGTGGTGAAACTGGTTAATGTATGTCATCTGGAAATGAAGATGATGTCAGCAGCAAGTCAGTCATGTGTATAATACGAAAGAGAAAATGATTGTGAAGGACAGCATATAAGAATACTAATGAAAGTGAAATTTGTAAATGGTCTTTTGCAAAATAGTCATGTGACTTTAAGGGTGTTATTTATTAAAGTCTGTTTTTTTCTGGTCGGACTTTTAAAGGGAAACCAATTTTTTTGGAGAAAAAAAAACTTGATTCTTATGGGATTTTTAAAAGCATATTTATCAAATGGTAAACTCCATTGATAAATACAATTTCACAAATCCCAGAGGAATGAATAGAAAGTGAGTTTTTCTATGGTGAGCTTAAATCTTACACTTTGATAAATCTGCCCCAACATGTATAACTTGCATTTATATTATTTCTACCAAAGTGCATAACCTTGCATTTATCAACAGCAAAATAAATAGCAAAGTGGCAACATCCTTATAGAACTTATAGCTGCACAATTCTGTATCATCAGCAAAAATAGAAACAGTACTTTCAATTCCCACCTCCAAGTCATTAATAAACAAGTTGAAAAGCAAAGGACCAAGAAGAGACCCATGTGGTACTCCACTAACAACACTGGTCCAATTAGAGTGTTCCATTTACCACCACTCTTTGTAATCCATCTTTGAGCCAGTTCTCTATCCATGTACAAATACTATGTTCCAGGCCAACATTAACTTAACATAAAAATTAAAGATCCGTACGATTACGCATATAACCATGCTGGCACCAACTCAAAGCATTATTATTTGCAATGAATACATGTATCTTATACCTTGATATCCTTTTGAAAACCTTTCCTACCACCAATGTCAGACTAACCGGCCTTTAGTTGTTATGTCGAGAACAGGATATATACAGTACACACATATGGAACTAGTTATCCAGAAGGCCTGGGACTTGGGGTTTTCTAGATAAGGGATCTTTCCGTACTTAGGAACCTCCAGAAGGCCTGTGACTTGGGGTTTTCTGGATAAGGGATCTTTCCGTACTTTGTCTGCCAAAATAATAATGTAAACATTATATAAACCAGATGAATTGTTTTGTCTCCAATAAGGATTCATTTTACCATAGTACCAAGTACAAGATACAGTTTTATTATTACAGAGAAAAAATAAATTATTTACCCAATTATATACCCAACCAGATAAACAAACATGTCTAAGATGATGATCTAAAAAGCAATATATATCCTAAATTTAGGTTCTGTGTTATGTTAGCAGTGCAACAGTATGGCATAAGAGCAGTACAACTGAATTCTGCAGGCCTCGATTTGCTTGGTCAGTTTAACAAGTAAACGGGAATTTAGAATAATTTACTTTTTTCCCCTTCATTATTTCTGTCATGGTGATTAGAGCCTGTAAATTGGCAATTAACAAGAGGCAGTTGACCTGAGGAAAGTGAAAATTCCCAAGCTTCTTATTAGATAGCTTATCTTTTATACAGTCAATTATTGTATGATAATGACTGCTTGGTCAGGTATCATTTCTTAATCAATAATGCATTATTCTTCTAAACTGTGTATTAGGGGCCATAAACCAAAAGAAAGGTTACTACTTGAAAAGCAAACAGAAAGATTTTAAGCTGGGTGCATTGAAGGTCTTTGAGGAGGAGAAGAGGAAAAAAAAAGACATTTGATTTGGTATGTATTAATTAGCTCAAAGATGAGACAACTGAGGCTGAACATGTTGTTCTGTTGCCAACAAAAATGCTGTTTCAATTAGTTGTAGATTAGGTACAGTGCTTTTCAATTGAGAAACAAAGAGCCCCACTCAATAGATGTTTCAAAGGCATAGGAGGTTTATTTTACTGTTATAATTTCTACGCTCATGCGCTCACTCTTTTCTGAAATTTAACAAAATATTGGTCTAACCTACTTGGTAATTTCCTCATGTGCGCATTTAGCCACTGACATTCGCCTTTTGAAACCCTATACCTTTTTCAAAGGCATCTGTGCGTTGTTACCAGACAAAGCTCCTCTTCGCTTTTGTATTGGTGATGTTGCAAGGAACACAAATGACACTGGGCTACAGAGTTTTTGGACACAGATAAAAATCAGGTTTTAACCTGCTAAAAATGTAGAATATATGGGGCTGGCTGTCAAGGACCTGACAGCCAATGGGAAAACATATTGTCTACCAATGCCTGCTGCTAGGTGGCATGGGCACCACATGGAGAAGGCTGAAATATACACACTTGTGCATTGCATAAGAATCTGTAAATGGTTAAAGGGATACTGTCATGGGAAAAAAAATTTTTCAAAATGAATCAGTTAATAGTGCTGCTCCAGCAGAATTCTGCACTGAAATCCATTTATCAAAAGAGCAAACAGATTTTTTTATATTCAATATTGAAATCTGACATGGGGCTAGACATATTGTCAATTTCCCAGCTGCCCCAAGTCATGTGACTTGTGCTCTGATAAACTTCAATCACTCTTTACTGTTGTACTGCAAGTTGGAGTGATATCACCCCCCCCTCACTTTCCCTCCCAGCATCCAAACAAAAGAACAATGGGAAGGTAACCAGATAGCAGCTCCCTAACACAAGATAACAGCTGCCTGGTAGATCTAAGAACAACACTCAATAGTAAAAACCCATGTCTCACTGAGACACATTCAGTTACATTGAGAAGGAAAAACAGCAGCCTGCCAGAAAGCATTTCTCTCCTAAAGTGCAGGCACAAGTCACATGACCAGGGGCAGCTGGGAAATTGACAAAATGTCTAGCCCGATGTCAGATTTCAAAATTGAATATAAAAAAATCTGTTTGTTCTTTTGAGAAATGGATTTCAGTGCAGAATTCTGCTGGAGTAGCACTATTAACTGATGTATTTGGAAAAAAACATGTTTTCTGATGACAGGATCCCTTTGGAAGGTGCAGCAAAGGTCAATGACATACACTGAAAAAAGATGCAGGTAACAAGTGGAGTGAACCAGGGGTTCTTGTTGGGACCAGCAGTGTTAAATATTTTTATAACTGATGTGCCCACTATTATGTCAGGAATGATTACTTTACTAAAAAGGTAGTGTATTCTTTTAACCCCATTCTAGCTGGATATTAAACTGTTTGCACCCATGCTACCTAAAACTTCCTTTAGAAACTATTGTGAAAATGTAATAGAAGTCCCAAACTGATGAAACATGCATAAATATGAAAAAATAATGCCTTTTGCAATGTAATTATTTTCATGAGATGGTTATTAGGTGATTGCACCTAGCAATTAAATGCCCTTATATAAATACACCCCTAAAAGTTCTATAAAACCAAACAGAAAGCTTGGGAGGTCACCTCTGGCAAACTGTAGCACATTCTATTTTGGTCTCACAATTTCCAAAATCCTCTGACAGAACTTAGCCTGATTCCATTTACTTCTCTGAATGGTCCTAACATCCAATACCAGTGTGAACAAGGAGGAAAGTTATTATTAATTTGTAATGAATGACTTTTGGAATAGGAGTACTTGGACAGAAATGTGTAATGATTTCTACATGACCTTGCAGTAAAAGTCAAATAACTGACAATGACTTCTCTGCAATTTCTCGCATGCCCCATTTTATACTATGAAAATGAAGAAACTACAGATTTAATCTGATATAAAATAATTGGATTATAAAATACTTCTATGTGTAAGACCATGTCTAGCCTGAAAAATTGTACAATTCAAAGATTGTTGTTATAAAATACAAACATTTTGGGCAACAGTGTGTTATTATAGCCAATCATACGATAGTGAAGTGCACAATCTCTGTGTTTCTTCCCTTGGGATCAGGTGCTAAACAGTATGTTACCCAATTTGCCACGGGTCAGGAAAATCATATAAAGTCCAAATTACTGTTGCACACTGGCAGAGTAAATAAACGTTTTAGCTGTGCAGTTGGCTTAAACAAAGTAGACAAAAGGGTCAAAGCTTGATAAAGGGCCCTGCTAGGCCCTGCTAGGCCCTGCTAGGCCCAAAATGTTGCCTTTTTGTCTACTTTGTTTGAGCCTATAAAACTAAAGGTGGCCATACACGGGCCAATAAAAGCTGCCAACAGACCGTGTCGGCAGCTTATTGGCCCGTGTATGGGGCCCCCCAATGGGCTTCCCCGATCAAGATCAAGCCGAAAGTCGGCCAGATCTTGATCGGATGGGGCGAAAAATCCCATCAGATCAGGGCCGCATCTATTCGTTGATGTGGTCCCGTGATCGACCGCCCATTACTATTCGTTAGGATCTGATCGTTGGGCCCACGATCGGATCAGCCAAATCAGTGGCCAATTATTATTAAAAATGTCCATGGAAGCAAACAGATCCTCGAATGCCCTAGACATGAGCCCACCTTAAAACAAATGTGGCATGCCCCTCAAATTGGTTTAAAAAATTGTTAACACAAATATCCTTAATAGTTAGAACTTTTGAAGGCAATCTTGCTTTAAAATATGAAAAAACTCCAGCATTTTTTTTAAGAATGTTATGACTTTTCGGCATACAGGATATGATATCACTTACATAAGATAGAGGAGGATGTTGCTTCTTCTTATCAGTTAGGCAGGTCTACGGTGGTGAAGGAAACTCTGGCGAAAGAGGTAAGTTCTGTAAAATTCGCACTGTAGTTTACAGTATTTGTGGAGTAGTGATCGTTCGCCTGAGCAAAAATCCGCTTGGCGATAGGGTGTGAAACTACGCTAGCGATCGTCTTTCGCTAGTGAATTGTCCTCTACAGTTGTTAATAAATTGGCAATGTGCCTGCGGATGGGATTTCTGGTGAATTTTTGATAGTGACAGACACTTCGCTTCTGTTACAGTAAGATTAATAGGTAAACGTGTATGAATCTTAAAAAGTATAAGTGCAACCTCTTCTAAACCAACATTTCTAAATTATTCACTGGATTTAAATAGGCACAGGTAAAGATCAATAGCTACATTTTCTGAATGTCTTTCTGGTATGGGTTATTGAACCACTGAAATGTAGCAGTAAATGATCCCCAAAATTCTGCCCCATTACCCTCTTTCATTTCCAGCCATAAAAAGCCACCTTGTCTCTCTGTCCTGACATACTCATTTGCAGTTATTTTCATCCTTTCAGTTGGCTTCATCTCCCTTCCTAGTTCATCACAGTATTTCGAAAATATTTTTTACAAGAAATCATGAACATTTTTTAAACATTTTTTAAATGAAATTCAGAATGCAATATGTGAGAGTCTGAGAGGGATAAAATATGAGCCTCTTGCTTTATATAATGTACAATATTGGCACTATTTACGAATTCTATTGCACCTAAAGAGTGTTTTATGTCATGTCAGAAATCCATGCAATAGAAGGGAGGAAATCTGACATTGGGTTGTTGCCGTATTTCACAGAGTTTTACGGATTGTTATGCTCCTTTACCTTGATTTCAACTGGTGATACATTTCAGTGGGCTATCATATTGCAGTAATTCTTCACCTAGGCAGAAAGCGCTCGTCTTTCAATGTAGAAGGGAAAGATGGGTTAGCTGAACAAGCCTTTTTAAAAGACAAATACAGTTATAGGATCTATTTTCTAGGAAACTTGGAAATGCCATTTCCCGTGATGCTTGTTTAAACAATGACATAATTCTTAATTTTTTACTTACTTGATTTTTTTTTCTGTAGTATTAACACAAACCTTTGTGTTAACCAAGCTGCATAAATCTATGTTGATAGCAAAACAATCCTATTAGGTTATTTTTTTT
Organism: Xenopus laevis; assembly: GCF_017654675.1. Taxonomy (NCBI): domain Eukaryota; kingdom Metazoa; phylum Chordata; class Amphibia; order Anura; family Pipidae; genus Xenopus; species Xenopus laevis. Next base: position 88,476,115 of record NC_054384.1, on the reverse strand, counting down.
TAATAGTCACAACCCATGGTTCTCCATTTAATAGAAAATTATAAGTCCCAAAGTATTCCAGATAGAAAAACCATACCTGAAACACTAAGGTACATTATTTCTAAAGGCTTTCTTTTTTATGTAATTGGGTATAACGATAACTTAAAAAATGAAAAGGGAAAACATACTCTATCTATACACATGTGGGCATCAAAATTCAGGTAATCTAGAGCACATTCACTCTGATAACACCTAATATTGGAATAGCTTAACTATGCCAGAAGGCAATACAATTATTGAACTATTTATTCAAATACATCTGTTGGGGCCTACCATATGGAAGATCTAATACTGGGCTTCATATACTCAAAGGGGCACATTTACTAAGGGTCCAATATCGAGGGTTAATAAACCCTCAAATTCGACCCTCGAAGTAAAATCTTACGAATTTGAATATCGAATTCAAAGGATTTACTGCAAATCCTACGATCGAACGATCAAAGGAAAAATTGTTTGATTGAACAATGAAATCCTTCGAATCGAACGATTTGAAGGATTTTAATCGATCGATCGAAGAATTTTCCTTCAATCAAAAAAACCTTAGAAAACTGATGGGGAAGGTCCCCATAGGCTAACATTGTACCTCGGTAGGTTTAAACTGCCGAAGTATGTAGTCAAAGTTTTTTTTAAAGAGACAGTACTTCGACTATCGAATGGTCGAATAGTCGAACGATTTTTAGTTCCAATCGAAGTCGTAGTCATAGGTCGGAGTAGCCTATTCGATGGTCGAAGTACCCAAAAAAAAACTTCGAAATTCAACGTTTTTTTCATTCGAATCCTTCACTCAAGCTTAGTAAATGTGCCCCATAATGTAACTTGCCATTCAATGCTTTAGTTTTGAATTTTCTGCTACAAGTTATAAAAAGAGAGTAAAGAGCTGATTGAGCTGGTTGATGCTGGCAGCTGCACTTATGCAATGTAGCATCTATTTTAGTGAATCAGCCATTTCGTTGCCTTGGATTTGGGGTACCAGTGTGTAACAGAGGTATTCTATGCTTTATGCTGAAATCATTCAGGGCATTTGGTCTGATGGTCTCTCTGGCAGTTGCATTCAGTAGAGTTCTCATTACAGTTAATGGGAGGCAGCAGACATTAATTTTGGGCTTACAACAGGGATAGATTTTGGGTTTAAGGCACACGATTTATAGTAAGTAAGAGCCACTGTTTAGAGCAGCCATTAATGACAATAATACAATATCATTGCATATATAAATAGCCTCAAGAAGTCACTGCTCAAGTTAACCATATAAAAATGTGGCTGGAGTTGTAGGGCATTCTGTTATATAATTTGCAACACTTTTTTTTACCGTGTGGCTAATTTCTGTAATGTAATTATGTAATTGCTTTATAAGAATTGCATTGCCTTTTTTCTGTCTTCATAAACACTAGACATAAAAAAGCTTCATGAATTCTTTATGAATTTGGATTGAACTGGATCATTATTGTGTTGTGCGGGGGTGTTATGAAAGAAAGCTGAGCCTCAGTAACGGAATGCCAGGAAATTGTGGAATTTTCAGGTCAAATTGAATGTTGCGAAAGCTGCATTAGAGTAATATAAAATGCAATATAGGGCTAATCATTTTCATAACCCTCCTCCAGCCCCCACTCCTACTATCCCAAAGAGAAAATATCTGCCTATTTATTCCATTTATCACCATGCCTTTTTCCAATGAACAGAAACTAACCCTTACATTAACTCTTGTTGGAAAACTTTGTAAGCCTTGTTGCAATCTTATGGGAGCCCTAACATGAGCTGAAAGTATAAGGTATTGCTAATATTTAAATGTTTTGGCTGCACTGAATGTTATTAAATATGACAGCAGTAACGTAACTATAAGCTACAGGGCCCGGGTGCAGGCCATGCAGCTGGCCCCCAACCCCCTCCAGAGACAATTTTCATGGCTGTTTTGCATGCGCACAAAACCACCGGCAGGCGGGCATGAGGGGGTACAGACCCTGGTGCAGTCGCACCCCCCACACCCCCCGTAGTTCCGCCACTGTATGACAGTATTAAATGGAAAAAACCTGTTTATCAAAACCAAACTTTACAATAACTAAATAAGCTCATGCCCATGTTCCCTACATCAAATAAAGTCTGAAGTGTACCCTGAACTCTTTGTGCTATATTGTGCTCCAAATGTGGGGCAATCACTTGAATATTTTGGATATACATGATATATTTTTAAATGTTGGAGGCAAACTGAAAGAGGCATACTGAGAATGATTATGCAGGGAAATGAGTGGTGATCGGAGTATACTGACAGATAAGTGTTTATATACAGCATTTTATTATAATCTTGTTATTACATATGATACATAGGTAGGGTTGCCACCTGGCCGGTATTTTACTGACCTGGCCGGTAAAAATGATCTTTGATCCCAATGTTATTAATAGGGAAAACATATAAATATATAGGAAGGCCAGCATTTTTTTCCAGGAAAGGTGGCAACCCTATATGAAGGGATTGGCCAAAAGTTAAGTAAAAGTTGACTATCCTTAGAAAAGTTTCCCTTCTTTTGCTAAGAGATACATACATGGATAGTACCAATAGCAACTAGATATGCAGCTCTAGAAATTTCAGCCATGTTTAAGCAGTCAGCTGAGAGAATGGTAAGTGGAATAACATGATGTGTTTTCTCTGGCAAAGTAATTGGAATGGAGAAGCTGTAGGACCAAGCTCTGTGTAAAAATAAAGCTATGCAAAATAGACAGCACCCAACAGGAATTTTCTTAAAAAGCCTTTATTTGAAGGGCTTTATTCAGACGAAATACAGCAATGTTTCAGGCTTACATTAGCCTTTCCTCAAGCTTGGTCTATTTTACAAAGTGTTCCAGAATTTCGGCTGTTGGTGGCAGCCTGGGACGTGCACCAAAAAAGACTGTTTATGGAGGGTGAGTGCTGACTTCTTATCACATGTAAAAATAAAGCTATTGCATACTAAGGGGCATATTTATAAAAAAAAGGTTTTAAAAACTGTGTAAAATAAATAGCGTGTGTAATTTTACACCATGCGAATGCCAGATATGTCGCTGATATTTTCCATTGCTTCCAGTGGAAGCCACTCTAAAAAAAAAAAAACGGGTAAAAAATTACACAATTTTTTACATGGTGAAGCCTGCCGATGTATGGTGTGTTATCCTACTGTATTTTACACAGCATAATAAATATGCCCCTTAGTCCAGTTAGAATCTATAAAGGTTTCCAAAATTAAAATTCTAACTCGCTCACTCGTATTAGTGCAGGTATAGGATCCGTTATCTGGAATGTTATTGATGGGGGGTTCTATATAAGTGATTTTTCTGCATTTGTCAGCTAAAATATAGAAAAAACTGAATATGATTATTTTGTCAACAATTTGGATATACAGCATGCAACCTAGTTACCATTAAGTAAATGTACATGAAAATGAAAGCTCATGGATTTGCAGAGGAATATTAGGACTGAATGCTTTGGGATAAGTTAACCTAAACAGTTCAACGGTACATAACACATAACAAAAGCTTTCTGAGATTTTGAATATATGGTGGTCTCTTTATATTTTTTATTGGTAGAACTTTGTGGGTTCTTATGCATTGTGAAAAAGAAACTTCTCCCTCTGCAAACAAAAAACAGACATTTATGTACAATAAAAAAAAGTGCAAAAAATGTTAACGATTAACATTTGGATTTGTATGCAAAAATGGTCAAGCAATGCTTTTATCAAATAATGTTATATTATATTTTTACTTCAATAATCAGCTATCAGAGAGCAACAGCAGGTGCCATTAGGCCAAGCAAGGGAAGTGCTCACAGAGTCTGTTCAGGCTTTCAGCGAAATTCCTGGCTCTGAAGCCAACTGTTGAGAGCAGTGTGGTCATTTCTAGAGGATGACAGTTTGTCGATAGAGCTGGTACCTGTGTTCTTTCACTTTCAGTAAAACACGGTGAGTATTTTTTTAGCCCTTGGGCTAAAGTTAAACTGATAGGAAAATGAGAAAAAAAGTAAATATGTCTTTTACTTAAGAAGGGATTAACCTCTGTAGGCACCAGTAACATGACTTCCTATTTTTACTTAACAAGTCTCAGTTTTTCTAAGCCTAATCCTATGACAAAATGCATTAATTTAGGACACAAATAATATGTCCATCTTTAAATTTTGGTTGCTTGACCTTTTTACTAGTGCAGACATCTAATTGATTGCTGGCTACTGAGCTGGGGAAAATATGCCTGTGTTTCGATAATTTCTTTGCAGGACAGTATGTAAGCTATAAATTGGAACACTAAGAAGTTCCATACAGGGCTGGGCCGAGCAGCATGGGCGCCCTAGGCAACCTGGACGGCTAACTCCGCCCCACGTGTGCGGAACCACGCATCCGCCGTAACAGAGGGGGAAGGCAATAAAGGGAATCAAATTTGTATTCTTATTTGTAAGCAAATTTGTTCTCTTTGTGATTTTATCACATTTCCCCCTTAGCGTGCATGGTAGGGCCCTTAAATTGTAATTTCCAGTGGGGAAGGGACTCATGTGTGTCCAATCTGTAATGACCAATCTGTAAAGTTTTGCAGAAACGATATAATTGAAGGATAGTAAAATTATAATGCACAAGAGCATATAAATTATATTGTTGGTGATCTCATTAGTTATAATCTATGTAGATCTATACTGTATATAGATCTATAATCTATATATTAGGTGTGTATATATGTATATACATGTCTCTCTCTCTTCCTCTCTTTTCCCTCTGTGCTCGTTTGCTGGCAGCAAATAAATTTGTGCCGCGAAAATTCACCGGCGGGGAAAAAAATTTGACGCTGGCAAGGGTTTTTTCGATGCCATAGACGGTTCCAACACTGGTGTCCATTTATACGCCGTAGAAAATAAACGGACACCCATTGACTTTAATGGGCGCCGGCATAAACTTTGACGCCGACGCCCATTTTAATGAAATTCGTGGTGAAGCGAAACGGGACAAATTCACCCATCACAAGTTGTGAGTGTAAAAGATATCCTTCTAAGTGGGGCTCAGCCTGTGGCTTTGTGCTTAACTATGCTTTACTATGGTCATTAGTCATGTGCGGGCCAGCCCAAAGCTCACTGGACCCGCGGTCGGATTCAGGCCGACACTCAAAATATTCAGGCGGGTGTGGCCGAGCTCTTCCTGCTGCATTTGCCGCCCTTCCTGCCTGCAACTGAACAGTGACCCACTTACACATCTGGCACCATCTATTTATAGATACTCCCTGTCCCACCCCCTCCGTGACATCAGAGATGAGGGTGGTCCAAGTGTGGGTATATAAGTAGATGTGGAATCGCAGGCCAGGTCAGGTGTGGATAGTGAGAGGTCTAGTTAGGGTCAGGTGCCGGTTAAGAATTTGTCGATATACAAATCACTAATGGTCGTGGAACTCATTTGAGAATTCTAATGTTCTTATATTTTACAACTGGTGCTGGTACATTATTCCCTATATATAAATTACTGGATTCAAAGTTATTACTTGAAGCCCAAAGAAGTCTCATTTGGTTTTACCCACATCAAATCAATACACAATTTCCACTTAACATAGATCTGCTCTTTGATTTTATCCATATCAGTCCAATGTTTACACTTCAGATCAATCAAAATCTGCCTAGAACATGTCTCTGCTAACTGGTCGTTTCATGTGCGGTTTTACACAAACTTAGCAATATTTTCAGGGCAATCTTTTCATGATAGTTCAGTAATAACGATGCTATTAATAATTTCTCAACATTGACTTTCTTTTTGCTTTTCTTTTTTTGTTATGCCTCTTAAGTCAAATTTTCCCAAGACTTTTTATACAGCGGAAATAATTCCAGAAGGAAAAGAAAAAGAAACGTAACGCAGTTTTACAAAGTGACAAAAATAAGCATGCAGAATAGGGTAAAATCTGTCAATTGCCTACATTTGCATAGGTGTGTTCTTTGCTGGCATTAGGATGTTAAATATTGTAATGCTCTTGTTATTCCATCGCTCAGCTATTAAGGAAACAAAAAGCAGAGATGACCCAGAAAATGCAGAGCAAGTAGAATATTGAAAATAGAGTATCGAAATGATTAAAATTTAACAAGTGGCCTTTTGAAGTCTTCAAGCACATGGGGAACACAGCAAGGATCAAAGGTTTCTTTTAGACTTCAGACACATATCATTGAACAACGTTGTGGCTAGCAAAATAAATAAATAAATAGTCACCAGGAAAGCATCAGCAGTCTCACAAACAATGTGTTTTATCTGCACCCTACACAACTGAAAAACACATTTAGGGGAATGCACTGACTCGGCTTTAGACATTTCCCGACAAGACACTTGATATTTATAAAATGCAAGTCCACAATAAGCATTTTTCAGATTGTCACGTGAAAAACCATTTTTGTCCCGAAAAGCACAAAAAATTTTGCTTTCTCTGAAAAAAAGTCAAACCTGAAAACTCTGAGCATTTCGTGAGGGTTAAAACATCTTCAAATGGTTAATGGGACTTTTGTCACTAAAATATGGAATAAAATACCCCAAACAAAACGCAATACATAAGATTTTGTGCAATGTTCAGACTTTCATTTTTAAGATGTTTTACCTTCATACACTCCTTCACATTTCTTGACTATACAGTGGGGGGAGCATATCAATACTCACTGGAAAATGTACAATGACGCAATAGAATTCTTAATGAATCAGATGAAAATTGAGCGTAAGACTGGCCAGATATGGGATGACTTTGACGTAGTTGGCCAGCTTAAATATATTGCAATATATGGACAAACAATCCCTGTTTTGTTTAAAGGGTAAGGCATTTTTTTAGTAGCTGTATGCACAAAATGTCTCAATTTCTTAAATATATTGATAATGGGTTGAGTGCAGAGGACTCTTGTATTTGTCTAAATGTATTTTGTGGTCACAGCCTCATTGAACCTAATGGTTTTAAAATTAGTGATGAGCACAACTTTCCCTTGTTTGTTATAGTTATACAGGAGCAGTGACCAGCTCCATGTTGTAGCTCCCCCAATTCCCAGCTATAGCCAGGTGATCCCACTGGTGGCTAATAAAAGGGCAACCAAGTTTGGGAGTTTTACTTTGAAAGCAGCTAGTTGCAAGTAAAACTTAGTCCCTGTTAGTGATGGTCGAATTTCTTCGGCCGGCGCAAATTCGCGGCGAATTTGTGCTATTCGCCGGCAGCGAATAAATTTGCGAAACGCTCGCGAAAATTCGCTGCAAAAATTCGCCGGCGTCAAAAAAATTTTTCCGAAAAAACGAATGCCGGCGTAAAAAAAAACAGGTGCCGGCGTCAAAAACGGGCGCCGGCATCTAAAAAAACGGGCGCCGGCATCTAAAAAAACGGGCGCCGGCGTCAAAAACGAGATGCCGGCGCCGTTTCGCGAATTTTTCGCCGTTTCGGGGAATTTCGCGCAAAATTCGCGAATTTTTCGGCAAAGCGAAACGGCGCAAATTCGCCCATCACTAGTCCCTGTGTATTTTGTGGTCAAGCCTCATTGCACCCCTGCCTAATGGTTTTAAAAATTAGTGGTGAAAACAACTTTGCCTTGTTTGTTATACTCACTGGAAAACATTCTCTGATCAATGGTGTCAAATCTGAGATTACACAGGCCTGTACAATATTATATGCATTCGAAATCAGAATTCTACCTGCAAAGAAGCAAAGATCAATTTTCCTAAACACCAGCCTGACTTGGTCAAACCAGCCTCCATAAATTTCTTGAGAAGCCTCGCCATGGATCAAAGAAAGGTAACACAAATTTGTCATTTTGGATGTTTTATTGAGCAAACAAAAAGCAAGGTTGCTGAGATATACATTGTTCGTATTGTTTATTTCCTGCATCCCCTCTTAAAAAGGACTTTCTTTGTGTGTTTAATTGACACTGCAATATGAGCGTTAAGAAACTATGTTAAATACAATCAGATAACTTGTATAAACTAGAAAACTATTGTAATAAGATGAATATTCAACTTGAAATTTGAGAATTTGAGATGTATGGTTGATTTCCTACAGGACTGGACACTTCTCGAGCACCATGCAAATATGTGCCAAAGGTATTTTCCATATGTTTAATGGATATTAGTGGATGTAGAATTAATAGTACTTTGCTGAAACAACTTTTGAGGGGTTCTTAATCTGATTACAATTATGTTTCCTCTGAGACACAATTTAGACCCTCATAAATCTAAAAGCTGTAGGACTAGCTAATCCATGGGAGACATCATGGAGGTCTGAGATTGAACACAATATTTGTAGGGTTAGTAACAATTACATAATGCATATTAGCCTTATGCATAACAGTATCATATATGCATATAAACAGGGCAGCACTTTCGCCCCTCAAATCTCCAGCACCCAAGCCTTTGTACTGCTAACAATACATATATCATAAAACCACATCATTATAAAGGATCATGCACCTAGATCATGTTCTTCTACTCAGCATACCAAAACTAATCATTTTCTAGTCACCTTGGCATTCTGTGACATGTATGTATGTCTGAATTAAAGTTCATTATAGGTCAACGCATGGGCCCATATAGCCCTACAGATGCCCAATATATAGTACTGGTTTATGGCTTGGGGAGCAACACAAGCATGAAGAAGTCCCTTGGGGTGCCAAATAAGGGCTATGATTGACTATTTGGTAGCCCCTATGTGGACTGGCTGCCTACAAGAGGCTCTACTTGGGACTATAATTAGTTTTTATGCAATTAAAACTTCCTTTCAAGCTTGGAATTCAAAAATAAGCCCCTTCTTTGGGGACCCTCAGAGCAACGTACAAGGGGTTGGAGAGCAACATGTTGTTCACGAGCTTCTGGTTGGGGATCACTGATCTAAATGGTCATTGATCTCCTCTATGAATTAATAAAATGTATATTTTTTTTCTACACACCTGTGGTAAATTTGATCCCATGGGAAGCCTTTTTGTCTATTGTCCCTTCATGATTAAAAGGGAAGAAGAAAATTACATTATACATCTAGTCCAACATAAATAAGCCAGCACCCCAAAACACGTCTCTCTCTATGTCGTATTTTCAAGGATATGCTAGAGGTCAATCTGTAATCAAGGATTACAATATTAGGTAAGGTCTATGAGGCCATAAATGATGAACATGATTTTACAAGTAATTATAAAACCAGTGACTCTAATTAAATAATGATTACAGTAGTGTATAAATCATACATCTTCAATTCTATTGACAAAGCAGACAATATCTGTAATTCGTATCTTCATTGCACTATTTTGCCATGTCTTTCAGCTATTGGGCTGATGAAGAAATTTATGGGTAACTAATAAAAGTCGTTGCATAAGGGAATTCTAGCTATTTACAGTTCGAATCATGACTTATTTATCTAAAGCTTTATGCCTGAATCATATAATAATTGCAATACAACCGAAACAACTGCGATGAAAATTACATTTTCCCTTCTTTAGATTCAACTTATAGATGGTGGTTGTGTACTCTTCTATATCCTAGCTGCGCATACTTTTTCTCTAAAATAATAATGACTCGAAATTACAGATGATTCAAATGGGTAATGGCTTCAGTGTGACACACCTTTCCTGAAAGAGGCCACCTTAGGGCTATAGAAGTATATATATATGTACAGGTATATGTCATATTATATACATATACACTCTCATAGTGATAGGAATGGGTTGAGTGCCAGTAGCCTGTTGAGTAACAAAAGGTAAGCGGATGTCACCAATTATGGCATGAGCCTGTGGCAGCTCTAGCTAATCCAAATGCTGCAAGTTATTTTGAGAACATTAGTGAAGTGATGCTGGAAACATCTTTAAATGGAAGCCATTTGCCTACTTCTGCTACTCAAATTGATGGTGATGAAAGTACCCACATACTGGGTATTTGGATATGTATTGTGCTAAGGGTTTGAAAGGTATTACCCTGAGAATAGTGATGGGCGAAATTGTGCCGTTTCGGCGAAAAATTTGCGAATTTCCTGCGAAATTAGCAAAACGGCGAAAAATTTGCTAAACAGCGCCGGTGTCTCGTTTTTGATGCTGGCGTCCATTTTTGACGCCGGCACCCATTTTTTTTGATGCCGGCGAAATTTTTTTTGACGCCGGCGAATTTTCGCCAGCGAATTTTCACAGGCGTTTTTTTTTAATTTTTTCGCTGGCGGCGAATCACGCAAATTCACCCGAATTTGCGCCTGGCGAATAAATTCGCCCATCACTACCTGAGAACATTTACTAAGTGAAGGGCGGGATTAAAAGCTAAAATATAGTCCAATCTGCTACGATTTTGCACTTTGTGTCCTGCCCTTTACTTAACAAAAATGCCAAAATGGAATGCAGAGACCTTTATTTGTCCCATGCATACTGCACTGTTGGGTTGGCCAGCCATTTAATACTAAAGTGGTAGGTCAAGGGTTGGGGTCACCTAGCTGTTGACCCTCCCATCTCCACCTGTCACCTAACATGCTCATGATTTAGATGCTGAAGTTAAGGTGTTGTTTACAGAACTAGATGCCATTTTTGATCACAAAATGTTGCAATGACATTACCCTTAGGCCATAATTTGGTTGCTAGCAGCTTATGCACGCGCATTATGTGAGTGAATGTCTGTATGGAAAGACCTACCTTCATCATTTGTATCTAGAGCTTCAGAACCCCACTGTGATAAAATTATCCAGCTTGATTTTTCTGATTTCAGAATTCATGTCAAGTGGATGCTCAGCTAGTTAATCCATACAACACATTATAGTTTCCTCTTGAAACTAGGCAATAGCTGATTATGCTGTTTATCATCTTTGGGGGGGGACCCGTGTTTTTGTTATTATCATTTTATTAAATGCAGAGATGTGGACTAGCTCAGTCAGTTCATGTACTCTATACCCTTTCTCTAAAATTATAATTAGCAAAAATTACAAATTATTCAAATAGCAGCATTTTGTATTTGTCTGTTTGCAATCATAATATTTGTCCTCATTTGCATTTAATGTCTTGCACAGACTCTTCATAGGATGAACAGCAAGCAATTATAGATACTCCCTTGATGGCACAACATTCATAATCATTCTTAGAGGAAAAAAAACCACAAAAACAAAATGCAATTAATATTCTTGCTTGCTGATGTAGAGTAATTTGTTTTTTCCAAAACAAAAAGAACAGGTGCCAGGAAAAAAATATATGCACTACCACAATCAATAAGTTATGCCAACAAGCAAAAATTGGTTATGTGGGAGGGATATACTCACAGTTCACCCCAGTCCACAGGTGTATATCCAAGAAAATGCAACAATAGTTGTGAGTCCCTCCAAAAACAGTTAAGATTATTAAAAATACAAAAATATTTATTGGGACATAGTAAAAAGCGGCCTAACGCATTTCGTGCCTGTTGGGGCACTTACTCATATGAGTAAGTGCCCCAGAAGTCACGAAACTCGTTAGGCTGTTTGTTGTGTTTTTGAAGGGACTGCAACTTTTGTTGCATTCATTTATTTTTTCCCCTTTGTTCCATAAATATTACTTACAATAAAAATTCTCTGTATTTTTTCAGCTAAATGCACTGTTAAAGCACTCCCATCCATACCAGTGCACTTGAGGTCCCTTTAAGCTTCCCAATTTTTTGAAGCAACAAAAAAGCATCCTTGTTTCCAGGTGGGTTTTGTTGGGTATGTGAGGTAGCCCTGTGTGCTATTGACCTTAACAACTTGAATTTGCCACCTAAAACCTGCCGAATTGCTGTTTTAGTCAATGTTAGTGCATTCGAGTTTTTTTGGAGAAAAAAATTGAATCAAGTTTTTAAAACTCGAATCAACCCATGATAAATCTGCCCCGTAGTATTATCCTTATCCTTAAGGATTTTATCCTTAACATTTTATATATTTACCAAAAGAATGTTATTTTCATGGTTTCAAACAATCAGAGTTGGTACTTTGTTGGACACAATCCTCACTAGTCTGTTATACAAGCCCAGCTATTTTCTGGTGTTGTAAATCTGTACCTTTTGTGCACAGATTATATCTATCCCACTAAAACAAGCCACCTTTGAAGTATGTTATATGACCTTTACAAGCCTCCAAATAAACTGAGGGGGTTATTTACTTAGGGGGTTATTTAATCAAATGTGCCCACTATTTTCTGAAAATGACACCTACCAAATACACACAGACTTTTCTCCCCTATTTATCAATATATTTTCACGAAAATATCTTGTGGGGCAAAAGACTCAATAAAAATGTGAAAAATCCATATCCTACAATTTTTTTGTCTCCAAGAACTGAAACTGTTTTGCATTTGATGCTAGAAACCTGCGACTTTTTAAGATTTGACGCCCGAATCTTCCTAAAATCTTCGGATTATTCTCAGAACAGTAAGAATTTTTCAGATTACTGACCCCTCCAAATAAATGGACAGAATTAGAAGGTTTAGCAGTGCATCCACTTCATTTAACTAACCTAATATGGGGTTCTGACCAGAAAATACAAAGAGTGTCGCGCTCGTTACACACAATAGATTTCACGAGAAAAATATGGAAAGTGGTCCAATCACAACATACTCTGCAATCTGTAACCTCCCCACTGCGTAATATACTTGGGAACCCGGGATTCTTGCCCGGCCAGAACTCAGACTTTAAAGGTACTGTATATGGGACCATCCGAAAGTTTTTCATTTATATAGTATCTGGGATGTTGCTAAGCGCAAACCTCTTGACCTAGTGACTCTACAAACTAAAGCAGATGGCACGACTATCCCACTTTACCAATACTTACAAGTTTCCCATTACTTGAGGTCTCAAATGAAAATGTCCTCTGCAGTAGGTTTGACACCATTTGAGCAAATCTGTCGGAACGGTCCAGGACAAAAGAAAGTTATTTCTAATATTTATGGGATGTTGATAAGTCTCCCTATGACAGATTTCCCCAAACATGATTACATGACATACTGGGAAAATATATTCCCTGAAGATGTGAGTCTCACCACTTGGGAAGCTATTTGGGACAATGCGAAAAAATCTTCTATTTGTGTCCAATACAAGGAGAACATATATAAAATTCTGTTCAAATGGTATTATACCCCAGAGAAGCTCCATAAAATTTATCCCACGACGTCTGATAGATGCTGGCGGAATTGTGGGCAACTAGGTTCTCTACCACACATACTCTGGGACTGCCCCGTTATTACCCCCTATTGGGAGGAGGTGCGGGAGCTTCTCCGGAAGGTCCTTCAGGTGGCTGTAAGGAAGGACCCTTGGACATTTCTCTTAAGGAAACCCGATACTACATTTGTTAAACCAGTCAGAAGGTTGATGAATCACATTCTGTCTGCAGCTAGGAGATTGCTCTGCCAGAAATGGAAACAACCCAACAAACCCACGATGGGGGAATTACAGAATAAGATTGTGGAAATAAAGCATATGGAGTACCTTTCGGCACTCAGTAATACTTCAATGCCCAAATATACCGAGACATGGAGTTCCTGGGTCTCCTGCTTCCCTGTAAATTGACCCACACTGTATCTGACACAACAGTTACCACCTGTCCCCCCTCTTAGATATGATATCTGAATACCGCCCTAAGCCTGCATATATGATTTTCTTTGTCTTTTTTTTCTTTTTCTTTCTTCTATTTTTCTCTATGTTATATCAGTTTGTATACAGCACTCGACAAGGTTATAATTGTATTGTGCGCAGTATTCTCATGATTGTACCTTGTGATTTTTATTACCTGCCATTTAATATCTGAGTAATATTGTCACGGATACTTGCTTATATCTGTTGTTCAAAACATTTAAAATAAAGTGTTTCAAAATAAAAAAAAAAGAATTTTTCAGATTATTGCTGAAAACCCACAAATTATTCGGATTATCGTACAAACCCCAGAGCAGATCATGATATCTTCCAATTGTAAAAGGGACATCTGCCACTGACTTCTACATAACCTTGACAAGTTTGAGATGGAGTATCTTTGAATTTGGACTTGACTTTTAGCAGCCTCGGGGTTTAATAAATCTTCAAAAGTTGTTTTTTTTTCCCACAAAAAAATAGTTTTTCCCTTTAAAACCCTGACCAGAAAAAAAAATCAGGTTTTAGTAAATAACCCCCTAAATGTTTATGGTATAGAAACTAGACTGTAATTGAACACTATATCTAAAAAAAAAATAAAAGCAATAAAAGTAGCAAAGTTTGGACTATGGGGAAAATTTACTAAAGGGCGAAGTGATTAACGCTGGTGAAAAATCAACAGCGTGACGTCATTTCGGGACATCGCCGATTTACTAAAGGGCTATGATGTAAATTCACTAGCATAGGCGATAGACTCTAGCGCTACTTTGCACTCTAATGCCAGGCGGATTTTCGCTCTGGCGAATGGACGTAACTACTCAAATTCACTTAGATGTGGATTTTAATTAACGTTACTTCCTGCGCCAGACTTGCCTTCGCCACCTCAGACCAGGCAAAGTACAATAGCGTACATAGGAGTTCTAAGTCCCAAAAAACGCTGGCTAATTACACATGTCTTCTGAAAACCCTTAAATATGTAAGAGACCCCACTAGGGGTAGCAGCACTGGAATTTCTGTAATTTTCATGCAGGTCCCTATACAGATTGTCCCTACTTGAGGGGGAATCATCATAAAAAGAACCTGGCCTTTCCCAAACCAAAGTACATAAGAAAGTCACATTTATCATAACTCATAGTAACTCATAACTCATAACAGCAAATCCAGTTGTTTTAGAATTACTTATATCAGAGATAACTCATAGTATTATTTATTTATTTTTAAACAGAATATTTGCCAATGTAACTTTCACAAGGATTCATAAAGTTTAAACATAAATTATGGCCAGTTTCAACAACCTTGTAATGTAATGCTGTTGCTCTACCGTTTGGGCACCTATTAAATGACCTACATAATACATAATTCAGAATAAACCAAATGGGTGCCTGGTAGATAATCTTTTAATTTTGACAGAATCCTGTTAGAAAGAAATACAGAAAGTAAGACACGAAATCAATTGAGAGCAAAGCTTTTAAAGTCATTTGCCATTTAACATCTCATTTTTTCTAATGCAGCTTTTCATGTTTAGTCTTAACTAATTAGGTCCACTTAATTAAAACATCAAGCTGGGGCTACAGAAGATAATATGGAAGTGGGAAACAAATTTGCTTCCCTATATAAAATAAATATATAAAATTACATATGTTTTGCCTCATCAGTTTTATAGGGGAAAGCTAATTTGCTAAACAGTTTTATTTTTTTCATTAAACATGTATGTTGTGTAAGGCCATTTAATTAATGCACGCTTCAGTTCAAGGGAGTTGTGTTGAGCTGTGATACATTATAGGTTATTTCCAAATGGCATATTTATGAAAATGTATTTGTGCATTTAGGATGCAGTGCATCCAGAAGATTCTTTATCTTGGCAGTTACACTTATTCTTATTATTCTTATGTATGGATTTGCATGCAGTGCATATTGTAATGCATGACACACAGAGGCAGGCCTGCTGTGAATGACCTACAATGTTTATAGGAGACCATATACATAAAGGCATTTTTATTCATGTGTACCTTCATTCAGCTGCAGTTCATTGATAGAAGGAGCACATACACACTTTTAGGGGGTTACTAAAATCCGAAAATTTCTCATTATTTTCTTAAAACCACTTTGACCAAACTCCCAGCCACATTTTTACTGTAGTTATCAATAAATTAGCTGGAAAAGACAATAAAATTGTGAATTTTTTATTTTTTTGGTTTTTGAGATTTGATGCCTGATTTCGGATTATCGCCAAAAAATCATGAATTATTCGGATTACTGTACGAAACCTCGCACAGATCATGATATCTTCCAATTGATTTCTACACAGTGTCGGACTGGCCCACAGGGATACCAGGAAAACTCCCGGTGGGCCCAGGTGTCAGTGGGCCTCCTGCTTCTAAACATTTGGCCTATTTCATGGTCATTCCCTATTTCTTCATGGGGGAAAAAAGGCTTAATAATGGAAGAAAAAAGAATAGTAAGTGGATATAAAAGACTAGGAGAAAAAAGAGGTTGAGTGAGGAAAGGAGGAATACTAGTTTCGAAAGTGAGCCCACAGTCTAAGTTTTTCTGGTGGGCCACTGGCATCCCAGTCCGACACTTCTTCTACATGACTTCTACATGACCGTGGCAGGTTTAAGATGGAGTTCTTTTTTATGTGGATTTTTAACAGCATCTGGGTTTAATAAATCATGAAAAATTCAAAGTTTTTCCCTATGAAAAAATGGTGTTTCCCCCTTTTAAAACTCCGACCAGAAAAAATTGAACTTTATAAATATAACTGCTTCTTTAGTGGTTGATGGATGGTGAATGGACTGTAGGTGGGCTGCAAATTCAGCACTTGCTCCTAATGTAGGGTGCAAGCTGTGGCTAATGTTTTCAAAGTAGAGGTTGAGTCACTTTCAGAGTGATCTTTCCGAAAGGTGTTTGCAATCATTCGCTGGGACTAATGACACAGTACCCTTTAGGAAACCCTGGAATTACTGCCATCTTCAGGTTGGTGGTAGCTCCAAGGTTCCCTGACATCAATATG
Organism: Xenopus laevis; assembly: GCF_017654675.1. Taxonomy (NCBI): domain Eukaryota; kingdom Metazoa; phylum Chordata; class Amphibia; order Anura; family Pipidae; genus Xenopus; species Xenopus laevis. Next base: position 88,459,542 of record NC_054384.1, on the reverse strand, counting down.
CACAGTACAGTACCTCTCATCAGAAGATGCAGAATGGGCTCACTTCTACTGGCAACCAAGTAGAAGTGCAGGAGCCTGTTTGGATACAAGTATCAATTAATTGTGTTAATATATGCTTTACACTGTGTGTATGTGTTTTAAAGCACCCACACTTGCAGGTGCATTGCTAAATGATCCCTTATAGGATGCAAATTGCCATGTTTTTTCACCCATAATGCAATACTTTTAACCAGACTTCCCGTGTAATTGCAGTTGCATGTGAATTTGTGGTTAGCACAAATGCATCTAATACATGAAAACCTGTGCATTAAAATTTGTGCAAATTTGTGCGAATGCGCTGTGCACGTTCTTATGAATTGGACACAATTGCACTCAACATTGTTGGAGTGGGATGACGTCAATCCGGCACTTGGTGTTGAAATGTTTGTGTGTGGTTCTTTAGACACAAGTCTATTGAGCCTATTGATCCAGACACAGTGGGAACCCTAAAATTACTGTCACCTTCAGGTTGGTGGTTAGCCCAGGGTTCCTATATTTTAATAAGTGCACTTGCCTGCAGATTCATAAGGACAGGCTGAGCAGAAATAATGACTAGTACAAAATACATGGAAGTAAAAGGAGTATGTTTGGATACAAATGCCTTTAATGAACAAGCTCAATATGCACAATGACTGTGTCCACCTAAACTACACCTCATGCCACTTATGTTTTTCCCATAAAGGATTCTTTTGAAAATGGTCACATTGAAGATGGATTTATGGTCATACCATCATGTTCTCCATTAACCTCTGAATGTATACATCAATGCATACATTTTTTGGTGGGTTTGGGGACTTGGAGAAAGTTCTTCAGCTACAGTGGCGTGGAAATGTCTGGGCAGAAGAAGAACATAGTTTGACAAACACAGAAGTATTGTCAGTGAGTGTCAGGGAACTCTGGAGAAACAGGAAAATATTCAGTAGCCTTTGTGATTATAACAATACTGTATTATACATACTGTATTTTCGTTTGGGGGTACAAGTGTACCAAGTTTGCACCCAGTATACACAAATAACATGCTCATATACATAACCTTAATTATGTGAAATACATTTAAACACAGTCTTGCATTACTGTAGATAAATTTGAGATACATTTTATTTTGTAGGCCCCAAAAAGCCAAACTGTACAGAATTTGAATTTGAAGTCATGTTTTCCTTTACTGTAAGTTCATTAGAAGAAGAAGAAACAAACAAAATTTAAGTTGCATGATTCTAAAGAGGCTTGTCACAGAACAGCCATGAGCCTTTAATAATAGAACTAATACAACTAATATATGAAAACTGTGTAGGGGTTTGACAAATTTGTCTGTCCCTGGCATGTGACAGCCAATTTTAGCAAGTGGGCAAATTGATATTGTAGTGGAGTCATCCACACAGAAAATGACCCTGAGAAATCAAGGACTGATTTGTAATTTCTTTTGGATATATAACCCTTGCTTCACAGAATCTTCTGAAACAGGAGGTGTCAGATGGGTTCTCTGGCTGTTACTAAACCACAAATCCCAAAATCCTTTGCACTCTGCAAAAACAGTTCAGGAACCCATAATAATAATTTCTAATAATAATAATTTCTGAACCACACACACATATACAGTATATATGAAAACTGGGGAGTCACAACTTGCAGGTGGTTGACTAATGTAAATGCAAACTAGGGTTTTAATTATGGTTTTAATTTTCTCAGCCGACACGCCTGATTGTGCCATTTCCAAAATAAATGAGAATTATTATTAGCGATGGGCGAATTTGTCCCTGTCATGATACAGGCCTGTAATAGTTAATAAAACAGGCCAAGGTATCATGAGAAATATTTCTACCAGCATCTAAATCAGACACATAACAGGCCTCTTTTCACTATGGTCAGAGGGGTCAGAGCTGTAATTCCCTCCTCCATGCCCTGGCTGATAAGAGCCATTCCATGGGGAGGGGGAAGCCCAAGGAGTGAGAACTTAAAGTTCCCAGCAAGACCCTCAAAGGTGAAGTAAAGGTTACATATAATGTATACTCCAATATATTTATCCTTACAGAACCCAGACCTGTTGTACCAACAGTATAAAAAACTGATGATGGGTTCAAGGCAATTTCATCTTTCCAACGAGTCCAAACATGACTAGGTTTGGTACTCTGTATATTAGATGTGAATATCTGGGCAGGGGCAGGTCACAAAGTATTGATGTTTAGTATCTATGGAATCCCTGAGAGAATTAATAACCAATGAATATAATATCATCTCTCTCCTATGTTCCAATAAGGAGTTATGGTCATTATATTCTTGGTCCAGTTCCTACTCACAGGAGGTCATAAAAACTCAATCTGTGTCCTGCTAGGCCACACCCCCTTACATTCCCGAGGGAGGGGGGAGTGTGCAGTTACCTGATGCCCTGAAATCACTAATAAATAGTCAGCTCTTCTGACTAAACTTTGGATTTACTTTGGAGGACCAATTGCGATTGGAAGTTATCCCGTTTGTTTCCCCTTGCCTCCAGGACCAGGAATTCTATATCTTTGAAGTTAAGTATAGGTTTTCCATGTTTTCCCTTTTATTTTACAACTGTTTGTAATTGTATTATTGAATGTATGTCTCTTTTTGTAACATCTTTTTGTATATTGCACTGTTATACCTTTTATAATATTAAAGAGAATTTAATAAGATTGTCTTTGATGCTCTAAACGAACCTAGCCTGAAAGAGTTGAGCCTTAACCCTCTGCATACTGAAGTACTTGTTGAGTCAGTAGGAACTAACTGACTATAGGGAGAGAGTGTTAATGCATTGGTGTATTGTGAATTATTACCTGTTAGAGAGAACAGGGGAATAGTCACATTAGGTTTCTATCGCCTGTGAATGATAGATGGTGGCAGCGAATGAGTTTTGTGGGTGTTGGTTGGTGTTTGGGGTGCTTTTGTGTTAGTCTAACCTGTGTGCAAGGTGGGTGAGAGACTGAGTGAGTGACCCCTGATAGCCACACCTAAAGTCACGTGCGGTTGGAAGTACCGTGTTCGTGACAGATTGGTAGGCAGCGGTGGCATATTTTTTATTTAGAGCATTAGTGCTTGGGTTAAGTCATTAAACCTTGCACTAAAGAACTGTAAATCCTTGCGAGGAGTATACAGTCTTCAAAGACAAACTCAGTGCATACTATTTTTATTAAGACATACTTGCAAACAGTTTCCCTTCCCTTCTTGTTTTTCTTTTCTATCTTTTATTTTGGCAAAGTGTTGCAAGATGGCAGCATTTTACAAGAGGCAGACCAAGGAGACCCTCATCAATCTCTGTGAGCAAAGAGGAATTGATGTAGTGGACAAATCGAAGGAAATGTTGATTTGTGCCTTGGTGGAAAAGGAGCAGCAGAACTACACACCTGAGTCAGGAGACTATGCAACTCAGGATGTCCCAGTGATGAACTCTGTTCCTGGATCCTCTCAGCGAGAGGACAGTTCTAGCTGCAGTGGGCAGGATGACAGGAATTCATCCCTGCAAGCAGCTTTGCAATTGTTGGGTTCAGATGACCCCCAGCTGCGTCTTCAACTTATCCTGCAATATCAACAGGCAGAAAGAGATGCAGCAGCAGCAGCAGCAGAAAGAGATGCAGCAGCAGCAGCAGCAGAAAGAGATGCAGCAGCAGCAGCAGCAGCAGCAGAAAGAGATGCAGCAGCAGCTGAAAGAGATGCAGCAGCAGCTGAAAGGCAGGCAGAACGACAGCATCAACTGGAGTTAGCAAAGCTCCAGCAACAAAACTCACACCTACCGTCCATGGAACCCAGGGTGGCCCATCCTTTCCATATTTCCCATGACAAATTCCCGACCATGGAGAAGGATGGAGATATGGACACCTTCCTGCGTGGGTTTGAGAGGACTTGTAGACAGTACCAACTGCCCCGGGAACAATGGGCAAAGTACCTTACCCCAGGGTTAAAAGGCAAAGCCCTGGAAGCCTTTGTGGATTTACCACCAGAGCTCGATGGGGATTATGATGCTATCAAACAAGCCTTAATTGACCGGTATAATCTTACTCCAGAAAGATATAGGAAACGGTTTCGTTCCCTACAAAAAGGCCCTGCTGACAGCTATGCAGATATCCTAAGTAGTTTGAAAACTACCTTTAAGCAATGGGTCTCTGGACTGGATGTTACCACAATTGAGGATTTAACTGATTTGATGGTCAAAGATCAGTTTCTACACATATGTCCATTGGAAGTACGGCAGTTTGTTATGGACCAGGAGCCTAAAACAGCAGACCAGGCTGCTAAGCTTGCTGATACTTATGCAGCTAGTCGGATGCCAGAGCACCGCAGAGCATCTGTACCAAGCTACAAGGAGCGATCAACAGGAGGAATCGCACAAAGCAGTCCACAGTCTGGTGAGAATTCATATTTTGGGGGGTCTGTTGCAGCTGTGGGGCAAAAGGATACCCGCCGATGTTTTTCCTGCAACCAGATGGGCCATGTGAGGACTGACTGTCCACATAAGAAGGAACCAACTTCACCTGGACAGCCTGTTGTGATGCTTGTGTCTGGTAAGCCTGAGAATCTACATCATCATATGCAGTCTGTGATTGTGGGGGACAAAGTGACTCAGGGACTAAGAGACTCAGGTTCTAATTTTTCTCTGGTGCGTCCAGAGATGATAAAAACTGGGGACATTATACCTGGAAAGACTTTGTCCATAAAGGGAGTGGGTGGGAGCCACCCAAAGGTGCCTGTGGCAAAAGTTTTCTTGGATTGGGGTGCGGGGAGAGGTCTAAGGGAAGTGGGTGTAACTAATGAAATTCCTGTAAATGTCTTGTTGGGGAATGATTTGGGTTACATGATAACTGCTTTTGTGCCCTATGACCAGGTCTCACTAGGTCCAGCCGCGCTGGAGTGTGGCCACCCACCTCAACAGGTAATTGTAAAAAGTACAATGCAGCAAAGTAACTGGGAGGGAGGACTGGGAGGCAGGAGCCAGAGTCAACCAGTGCCTGAACCAGTGTTGTCCCAAAGTAGGGATAAGAAGGGAGAGGGGGAGGAGAGGTATCCCCTAGGAGTCTCCCTGGTGCAGCCCGGTAGTATACCGGCAGTGAGGGATTTCCAGCGTGTAATCCCTGATCCTGTACCCAAAATGCCTGAAGTCTTGAGGGGGGGTCAGCAGCTACGCCAAGCTCAGGAGTCAGTGCAGAAGCATGAGGGACAGGTGGTTAGGACTCAGAGTAGGGTCCTAGTGGATAATGCCACTCAGACTGGGGAGAGTGATGGTAGTGGTGGGCCAGGAATAGCCCTCATGCCAGAACCAGTACTGAGGGGGGCTAAGGTGGTCAGTACTAAGGAGGAAAGGCTGACAGTACCAGGAGTTGCTCCCAAGTCAGATAGCAACAAAGTAATTTTTCCAGAAGTCCAGAGTATTAAGGACGAGCCCAGTGGTTTATGCCAACCCAAGACTAAGCAGGTCAGTGGAGACCAGGGTGGCATCAAGGGGGTGGGAGGCCTCCAGCTACTTTCTATGTCTAGGCCCAGGGAATGGGAGATTAGAGATAGGCTGGAGGGCCCCTCAGTGAACAAGGTGGGAGGCCGCCAGCTAGTTTCTATGTCTAGGCCCAGGGAATGGGAGATTAGAGATAGGCTGGAGGGCCCCTCAGTGAACAAGGTGGGAGGAATAGGTCAGATGCCTGAGGAGAGCAGTGATAGACCATTGCCTACTATGCAAACCTGCACTCTGTCCAGAGACAGTGCAGATAGAGGCAAAACGGGAAGTATACCTACATCAAACCAGTCCAGTACCTGGGATTATACTGATACAGCCCTCAAGGAACAAGACTTTAGGCCTGGGAGGTAGCCTGATCCCTCATACTGTATAATATGAATGGATATTTCGATAATGACCTGGCTATGGCTATGGATTTATGTTTTTATTGTGGCAAGGTTAAGAGTGACCTGTAAGTCAATCTCCCCTTGCTCACTCTAAAAAGGGGAGGTGTCATGATACAGGCCTGTAATAGTTAATAAAACAGGCCAAGGTATCATGAGAAATATTTCTACCAGCATCTAAATCAGACACATAACAGGCCTCTTTTCACTATGGTCAGAGGGGTCAGAGCTGTAATTCCCTCCTCCATGCCCTGGCTGATAAGAGCCATTCCATGGGGAGGGGGAAGCCCAAGGAGTGAGAACTTAAAGTTCCCAGCAAGACCCTCAAAGGTGAAGTAAAGGTTACATATAATGTATACTCCAATATATTTATCCTTACAGAACCCAGACCTGTTGTACCAACAGTATAAAAAACTGATGATGGGTTCAAGGCAATTTCATCTTTCCAACGAGTCCAAACATGACTAGGTTTGGTACTCTGTATATTAGATGTGAATATCTGGGCAGGGGCAGGTCACAAAGTATTGATGTTTAGTATCTATGGAATCCCTGAGAGAATTAATAACCAATGAATATAATATCATCTCTCTCCTATGTTCCAATAAGGAGTTATGGTCATTATATTCTTGGTCCAGTTCCTACTCACAGGAGGTCATAAAAACTCAATCTGTGTCCTGCTAGGCCACACCCCCTTACATTCCCGAGGGAGGGGGGAGTGTGCAGTTACCTGATGCCCTGAAATCACTAATAAATAGTCAGCTCTTCTGACTAAACTTTGGATTTACTTTGGAGGACCAATTGCGATTGGAAGTTATCCCGTTTGTTTCCCCTTGCCTCCAGGACCAGGAATTCTATATCTTTGAAGTTAAGTATAGGTTTTCCATGTTTTCCCTTTTATTTTACAACTGTTTGTAATTGTATTATTGAATGTATGTCTCTTTTTGTAACATCTTTTTGTATATTGCACTGTTATACCTTTTATAATATTAAAGAGAATTTAATAAGATTGTCTTTGATGCTCTAAACGAACCTAGCCTGAAAGAGTTGAGCCTTAACCCTCTGCATACTGAAGTACTTGTTGAGTCAGTAGGAACTAACTGACTATAGGGAGAGAGTGTTAATGCATTGGTGTATTGTGAATTATTACCTGTTAGAGAGAACAGGGGAATAGTCACATTAGGTTTCTATCGCCTGTGAATGATAGATGGTGGCAGCGAATGAGTTTTGTGGGTGTTGGTTGGTGTTTGGGGTGCTTTTGTGTTAGTCTAACCTGTGTGCAAGGTGGGTGAGAGACTGAGTGAGTGACCCCTGATAGCCACACCTAAAGTCACGTGCGGTTGGAGGTACCGTGTTCGTGACAGTCCCGTTTCGCTTCACCACGAAATTCGCTAATTTCATGAAACAAGCATTTTGACGCCGAAGACAATTCCGATGCTGGCAACTTTTGATGCACATTAAAGTCAATGAGCGTCCGTTTACTTTATTCACCACATGCGAAAATCGGAAATTTGCTGCCAATTCGTGCCTGCTGAATAAATTCACCCATCAATAATTATTATGGCATTCGCCAGGTACAATTTGCTACAAGAGCCCTGGAAGTAGCACATCCTCAATGGAGTTGTTCATTTATGAGTACCTTTGTGTCTGTGCACCTTGCACATAGTTCTCCAAAGATTGGCAAACAAATGTAGTGGTCCTAATCAAATGTTATAAGGAGCATGCAATTTTGTTTGTAAGTAGAGCTTAAAGAAGTGCAACATTTGCATAGCGTTGCATCTAAACTCAATGATTAATTAATTTGATTATAATATTAATTATATTTTTTTTCATTCCAAATACATTTCTAATTTCTTAATAATGGGCCAAACGAAGCCTGTTTTAACCAAAATATATTTTATGATTAATGTATATATTGTCTGGGATTAAACCGGGTGTAAAGAAATCTCATGCTCTCTTTAACATTGCACGTGCCGACTGATGCCTGCATAATAAATCTTTTGAGAATAAATGAGTTTAGTAAACAAATTTTACTTTAGCTGCAAATGAAAATGTCGGAGTCCTCGATGTGTTGTGCTATGTTGTTGATTAGTGAAATCAAAATGTTGCCACTTGACAGACGGCAATGCAATGAGCAAACATTGATTTTCTTTCCCTTACTTTAATTCATTTACAGGTAAATTTCCTTTGCATCATTTTTACTTACAAAAAAAAACAACAAGTGGGTTAATACTAGAAATGTACCAAATCCATTGTTTTTGTATTCGAACAAGTAAGAAATACTCCACAAAGGATTTCTTCAATACCAAACTGAATCCCGAAATTGCTTATTCTGGTGTGACAAAACACTACAATTAGCATAATCTGTTAACAGCAATTGTCACTTTTACTTAGCCACAAATCTAAAATCAGATACATTTATGGGTACAGATGTAATATGGCCAGATACTCAGGGATCAGTCAAATGCATGTCCTGATAAAAATTTCTGGGATTCAGGCTGAACCCAGAGCCAAATTCTTGATTCATTGCTGCCATATACAGCATTAGATAAGATTACTCCAATTCTCTTTCTGGAGCAAACCCAGTCCTTTTTCTACCTTATTCTGCCCCTTCTACCTTCCCTCCACCAAAGGCTCTCCCAACTACTGGACCTGTTTTCCTGAGTGCTGGGGACTTGGGGTTTTCCAGATAAGGTGTCTTTCTGTAATTTGGATCTCTATACCTTATGGGGCAGATTTACTTAGGGTCGAATATCGAGGGTTAATTAACCCTCGATATTCGACTGTCAAAGTTAAATCCTTCAACTTCGAATATCAAAGCAAAAGGATTTATCGCTATTCGTTCGATCGAATGATCGAAGGAATAATCGTTCGATAGAACAATTAAATCCTTCGAATCAAACGATTCGAAGGATTTTAATCCATTGATCGAACTAAATTCCTTCGATCAAAAAAAGCTTAGATAGCCTATGGGGACCTTCCACATCGGCTAACATTGAGGTTCGGTAAGGTTTTACTTGGCGAAGTAGGGGTCAAAGTTTTTTTAAAAGAGACAGTACTTCGACTATCGAATGGTCGAATAGTCAAACGATTTTTTATTCGAAGTCGAAGTCGTAGTCGAAGGTCGAAGTAGCCAATTCGATGGTCGAAGCAGCCCAAAAAATCATTCGAAATTCGAAGTTTTTTTTATTCTATTCCTTCACTCGAACTAAGTAAATGTGCCCCTATGTCTACTATAAAATAATTAAAATAATTATTAAACCCAATAGGATTATTTTGCTTCCAGTAAGGATTACTTATGTATTAGTTAGGATAAAGTACAAGCTGCTGTTTTATTATTGCAGAGAAAAAATAAATAATTCTAAATTGTTTTAATTATTTGATTAAAATGGAGTCTATGGGACAGAGCCTTCCCATAATTCAGAGCTTTCTGGAGAAGAGATCCCATACCTGTAATTACTTTTAATACTAAAATGTTAGTTTTGTGTGTGAGAGTGGTTTTGCAATCAACCACCCCTTGAGTGCACATCCTCAAACCCTCCCGTGCACCACCCCTCTTGTATCACCTGCAGTTGCAATATATTTGTGGAAAGGGGTTTTGAAGGCAATTTTTTTCTGCCCATTGCACATTGACCCCAACCCAGATCATCAATTAACTCTCTTGTGTTTAAAAGTAAGCCTTTAGTCACTTTAATTGAGAATGAGAAACTTGCCCTGTATATGACAAATAGGGCTTGCATTGGCGAATGATATGCACAAATGTGTTTCTATTGAAATATTAAAATCAAGTATTAATCCATCAATAGGGTGTGTTTTAATCTTCCCAAAAGAAGGATAGTGTTTCTACTAAATTGGTGGGTGTCTCAACTTGCTTGTCTAGCCAGTTCAAGCTGCAATTGCTCTCATTTTGGATGACTTTAATTTAGCAAAGGAATGCTATACACAAGCTGCCCACCTAACCCGTGACCTTAAACAACCTTAACAACCTTTTCTTTTTTCTATGTATTTTCCTTTGCTGTGAATTTCATTATTACATGCAGAGAGGCCACAACAATTCATACTTCTTGACTGCCCATGGCAGCATTGTTGAATGGGCGATTAAGGTCACTCTCAAATTGATATCTTTATGTTACAGGTCCTTTTTCCTGTATTTCTGAAGTTTATCCGGTGAAAGATGTGACAATAGTACAGAGTGTGATGAGTTGCAGCATTCAGTGTCAAGGATAAACACCAAATCTCATATGGCCCATGTAGTAAAAGTTATTTTAATGATTTGCTTTGCCTCTAAGGCACTTCAGTAGAGAGACCATGGTAAAGATGACAGGATTCAAGGGAGATTAATTTGCTGTGTTGTGTTAGTCCTTTGGAAAATGCAGCAGAACAGAAATGAGATTCCTGGGTCGTAATGAAGTTCAGATCAATTAAAACAGTTTACTTTGTTGCTAATGATTTCAGACCAATGTACGTTACTGGTTAAGTAAATGCCTTCAAAAGTACATTCTTCTCAATAATTGTGCTAGGGGAATTTTAATAAGTTATTGGATGAATTAATAGAATGTGGGAGCAGTATTGTTATAAGTTATCATGGCAAGAGTAAGAGTGTGGCTGTTATAACTCATTAGCTACTGATGAATGAGCATAATCTTTAACTTAAAATTGGCTTGGGGGAGGTAGGTCTAGGTTGACATATAATCTCCTGGGATGCCACCAATGATGTCTAAGAAGGCTTACTGCAATTGGTTAATTTCCATTGTTTAGATGGAGTAAAATCTGTTATATTACCGATCATAGGTGGATTTTCATTAAGGCTTAAACCCCTGGTAACTCCAGTGATGTCATCATGAGATTTTGCACTGAAAATCCTGTGAGATTTCAGATGGGAAAGTTGAGATGATTTGTGTGCCAAGCTGATTTACCCAGGATGACTGTTTGTGCTGGCGATCAGGGCCAAGAGACAAAGTAGCTGCTAATCCTCCACCTGCTTGTCTGGTATGTGAGGATTCATATACAAAATTCTTTAGTGCTAAATCTGGTTCTGTTCACTTAAAATTAACAAAAGTGAACGGAAGCTTTTAATATGTTGAAAATAAACATTTACTTCTTTTAATTCAACGGGTGAACGGAGTGCTCGTCAAATTATTTCTACTCGTATGTAAGGATTGTTTAATACTTATTCTGCATCTGAATTCATCCTGGATAGATGGTTTCGGAAGGAGTTATTGGCCTAAAAATTAAATACCATCAATGGTAGTTGCATTGAACTATTTAGGTAGGTGTTAGTTGAAACTAAAAAAAGTATGCAGGTGTGATGCAGTCGTAATGGTACCATTGTGACCATCTCACTTTCACACCTGGGAAAGTTTCAGCTAAGGCCCACCTGAATAGTTCAATGGAACCATTGTGATTGAATATTGGTGACAGTTTCCTTAAAGGGTTAAAGGACATGTAAACCCCCCACAAAAATGTAATCAGTGAACAGCCTCTTTGAAATCTTTAGATAACTGGCACTCTGGTTGTTATATACTACACTGGAAATATGCCCTTATTCAATATTAAACTCATCTGCCTTTTTCCTAGGCCTCATCATTTCAGTTAACCTATTTTATAATATCAAGTGAGTTGATGATCATAAACACGATATGAATGGATTCAGACTTCAGCTGGAACAGACGGTCTTTTAATGGCTTGCATTTAGTCCCTTCTATAAACTGGAATTTTTTCCTCTGGTTTATTTTTCTTCTGGGTTATTTAAACCATCAACATTTGGAGAAACATTAGGGAAGCAGTTTTGTTTTATATGTTTTGCTCATATTGTTAATTTGAGGCCTAAAAGGCTGAATTCTGTGATTTTCTTTTACCAAATCATGTTGGCCAAATGTGTTCTACTTGTGTAGCAATAACATGTGCATAGTGTGCAGTTTCAGAAATTAAATGGATCTGACTTACCCAGACAATTTAAAAAGTCAGCTGGACAGCAAATGGGTCCTCATATCTATCATTAGCTTTACTGAAGCTAAGAAGCCCATCCAGATTCACAAATATACGTAAAGTGTTGTACTCACTGCTTACTACACTTCCTAGAATAATATATTATCAAGGTTAAGGAATGCTTTGGGTCCAGCAACATCAGGTTGTGCGTTCTAATGAACATGTGTATTTTAATAAATAATGTTCCCCCTGTTGTAAAATCTAGGAAATTGGTGGATATTAGAAATCACCTTTGAGTTCGATGACCTGTTTAAAATCTCTTGGCCCTTAACCTTGTGCTTATATATGGTTATGGAACTCCTTGGAGACTCCTTAATAGCCTTATATTTAACAAGAGGAAGTACAGCATTCACTTTATTATTACATTTATTTGTAAAACACCAACATATTCCACAGTGTTGTACGTAAGGGTATATAACAATGACAAACAAATCAATACCTTAGGTAAATATGGCCCTTACCCGGAAGGGCTTAGAATACTGTATATAAGACTGCGGATAATTAATATAGAAGGTATGTAGCTGTGGTGGAAGTATTTGTTGGGTAAATATTGACAATGTTAGTGCCTGTGGTTGGGACAGCTACATATGTAGACTTTGATGTGCAATAGGAAGTGATGACTTAAAAGCAGCTTTCGTAGCTTATTAGGTAAGTGTGTAAACTTCATTGGAGAGGTGGGTTTTAAATTTCTGCAGGTTAGTGAACTGTGCGATGCTGCAAGGTAATGAATTCCACAGGTAGGGAGCTTCTGTGAGGGCATTACTGGGGGTAGAAGAAAGTCATTAGAGAAGCAAAGTGGTTAATTTGGAATGTATCTGGAGATGATGTTTGCAATGTAAAAATGGGCCATTGTTACTAAGAGTTTTTACGTTTTAGGTAAGGGTGAGGAGTTTGATGTTTGAGTTGTGAGAATGTATTGGTAGCCAGTGCATGGATTTGGAGAGAGGTGTAGCAGAGGTGGTTTGATGGGTGAGTTGGATGAGTCTTGCAGCTGTATCCTCAAAGGATTGTAGAGAGAATAAGTGAGTTGTAGACCAGTTTAGGAGATGGTTACGATAGTCTCGGCTACAGATGACTGGAGTGGACTTATATTTTGTTGTTTCCTATACTTAAGGCATTCGTGTCATTCTTTGCAATTGATAATTAATTCGTAAATATATAGATATCGCTATATACTAATACATTTGATCACCTAGTGTTACTGGCCTAATCCTTCTAAATGTGCCATATCTGATCCTCTGATAGATCTTTTTGTTTAAAAAAAACATCAGTGAGAACACTAATTAGACGATTAGAAAAATAGCAGGCTAGGCTGAAAATGAATTATGATTTCACATTTAAAAGAATGAGAGATGGTAGGAACAGGTCTAGACTTAGATTCTAAATAGACCCTAGAATTTTAAGCCCCCCCGGCCCAATAAATGGCTTCTTACAGCAGCCCCTCAGACAGTTACACAAATCTACAGATTGCCAGCAGACCCAGGTAGGAAAAGTGGATGTGAGTAATATCAGCTAGAAAATTCCCTGAGCATTTGAAAATTGCTCAAATTTGATCTGTTCAAAATTCCTTTCAACAAGGTTGATCACGGATGCTTTCCTGGTGGGTGAAATATACCAGCACCCCATATGCCATTAGCCTTTGTTTAACACACCTGCACAACTGTTTCTAGCAGATAGAGACTGTGTTGACAGTTTGATCCTCAAATGCTGATTTGCTTCTGATTGTTTCAAATTTTATTTTTAGACTGTGTCTGAATATTTCAGACATCCGTCATTATTTCTTTAGATATTTCTTGAGATACTTGAGATACTGTGGCCTTAAAAGTATCCCAATGAGCCAGACCTTGGGCTGTCCTCCCTAATGACAGGGACAAGATACTATTATCTCCTGTCACTGTTTTCACAACATCCCTAAACGGCGCTAATCAAAATCACAATTATATTTTTGATAGAAGCGAGCAACAATGGAAATCAAACATGACTGAACTGATTGAACTTGTTAAAAATACAGTTTTTAATCATGGTTGTGCAAACATAATTAGCTTTAAAGAAGGACTTTTTTTTTATTTTTTAGCTTTTATGAAAAGAGATATTATTGCGGCAAAATAGGATATAATTCTGAGATGATTAAATCAAATGTGTCCCGATCGGCCCGTATCACCCAGACCCTTGAGTGTAGCAAGAAAGACCATTAAAGATGCAGTGCTGTGTGATTAGGGAACTAGGTGACACAGTCTGCGGTGAATCAATTTTGATTTCTCTCTACCAGTTCAGGGCATATGGAGCTTGTAATTAGTCACAGTGTTCTTGGTAGGTTATTATCTGCTGCATTCATTGCTTAATAAAGGAAATGTCTAACTTAATATACCTTGTATTCTCATTTACTAGGCCATGTCAAAGTCACCACTTGTAATACGTATATATGATCTGTGACCTCACCTACAGTATTCAGGAACTTTATTGAAGCTGAGGATCTCATGCGGATTTACTAGTGTGCTTTAATACAGAACATATCAGCATGCGTGTTTGTAAGGGTTAGTATGCATTAAGAGTGTTTTCATTACTGCTTTATTTAAAAGTTGTGTTTTTACTGTACATTTAGGTGGAAATGTAATAAAATTCATAAAGAGCAAAATTTTGTGAATAAAAATTTTCCTGTTGCAATGTTATTCTTCGTTAGGCTTTTATTGCATGGCAAATCCTAAAAAGTGTGCATAGCGAACCTTTAGCGAACCTTTAACACCTGCTCTGCAGTTAAATATTTTGTTGCAAAAACTGGTTTGCAATTGTGCAATTTTATTACAAACACTGCCAGTCTAAAATGGCGCAAACATGGTCGCTAATGTTCACAACATTTTTTTGCACTAGAGAAACATATTACTTTCCCCCTTAAAGTGATACTGACACTAAAAAAATATTATTCAAAATATTAATGTAATCAAAAGTTACCTATAGCTCATGATGATCGTTTTTCACTCTGCTGCTTTTGTAAGTAATTGTTACTTGAAGTTCCTAATCCTGACTGTTTTTCCAACCTGACTGTCCCTTCTCAACATGTCAGTTAGAGTTTCTAATGCTAACGGACTGCTGAAGCTCAAATATGGCAGCCTCATAGAGGAACATAGGGGATCAGATGGGTAATGTAAAAGCATCTGTAAATACTTTTATGGCAAAATTATAGATAGCATGCAAAGACAATATTATGATATTTGGTTTACTTTCTGGTGTCAGTATCTCTTTAATAACCTTAATTTTTGCACGTGACATTTCTTCTCAGCACCAGTGGCAACTGCAATGAAGCTATTCCAGTGCAGCAATTGATACATTGTCTACTAATGCCTAAATGCCCTTGCTGAGGCAAATACAGTAGTATGGCAGCAATCAGGAATACAGTATGCTGATACACATTCTTACTTTATATCTTTATCATCTTTAAAAACATAAGACTGGTTTACTAGAGGTCCAATGATTAAATGTAGCCCATGGGGGATAATATGGCCCTAGACTGCCTAATTTCTCCATGTTATTTTTTTATAATCAGGCCCTTGACAATGTTGTATGTCAAATAATCATAATCAAATATGGAAATATGGAAAAAGGTTACTAAGACCACAGCAAAGTCACCACTTGTATTGAACGAATGCCCCAGGATGCTTAGGAGCATAGTTTTAAAGCTGTTTTAAATGATTACTTCTAGAAATCTGTGTAACATATGTTGCAGAATAAAATAAATGTTTATAATAATGCATATTTTTCAATATTTGTGATTGAAATTCATGCATTTGGGATTGCATGAAATATATATATATATATATATATATATATATATATATATATATATATATTTATGGAGGCTTATTTATGAATGATCGATTTTAGTTGTTTTAGTGGTTTCTGAAACTACGATTAAACTCTGAAACCATGTTTGCCATTGAATTTATTAAAAGATTTGAATATGTGGTAAAAATACAAATACCTTGAAAACATGTAAAAATTTGAGTTGTTTGGACAATTCCTAGTGAAAAAAAAACAGAAAACCTTTCAAAGTCTGAATTGATTTAAAGCGGTCCAGTCCTATCAGCGCAGCTCCCATTGACGTCTATAGGACCTAGACAACTTTTACTTAGCAAAGTTTTGCCTTAGAGGTTTTACTGGTTTTAACAGTTAATAAATCTTGAATTTTTAAAGCTTTTTAGAAATATAAGAAAACCACAATTTTTTCAATATTTGTGGAAAAAAACCCAAATGTTATTGTTAAGAAATCTGCTCCAACGTGTGCATATTCGTTTATGCCATGCTAACAACACAATTTACACCAATATACACTGATTCAGACCTATAGTAAGCCATTTATACCAACATTTTGCACACTTTTATAATTTTATTTAAATTACTTATATAACCCAGCTACTAAAGGCAAAAAAACCTAGAAAAGAGAAGCACCTACTGTTAGCTACTGCAACACTCGTATAATTACGACTGAGACTGTGATTCTTCTTCTCAGAAAATTTAGAGAAGCCCACAGGCAAAGAACAGTAAGGGTGGAAATGTTTGCATGTTTCAAAGCTACAGTAATTAACAATAAATATTTAAAAAGTATCAGGTGCATTACTGAATAATTTGCTTTTTTTTTGTCTTGGATTCAGATTCAGATATATAACTGATCTGATGGACCTCTTCCACCATGACCCTTATAGGTAACTGAGAATGATGACTCTGGATGGGCATATATAAGAGTTTATGTGCCCATTAGTGACATCTATAAGAGTTTGCATCTAAATTAAACAAGAGAGCAAAGGTATCTTGAAACCTCCAGTGAGCAGCAGATAAATATTTTATAAATAAAGATCTGGTCTGCTGTGCTCAACGTATCTTAATATATACCAGTTGAATCTATAATGAGACTTTAAGAAGTCATTTGCATCACATCTAATGTGACTTGAGATATAGATCAGAGCAATTAATATTTAATTAGCTCATTATTACTGATCCCATAATTGCTTGCAAGACTGTCAATATCATTATCATTTTATAAACAAATACTGCTATTAAAGTGTCGCGGGACAGATGGAGGTTTTTATGTATCTACTAAAAAAAACAAATCAAACATAGAACTATTCTTCTCATTAAAATGTCCATAAAGTGACCGTAAGTAGCTTTACTTAGGGCAGAGGGAATTGGCTTAAATGGCAGAATGGCAATACTTTTCTCAAAGGAAAAGACAGTGGCACCCAGTGCAACATCAAGCAGGTATGCGCCTGCATTTTATTCATAGCAGGTTTTTTTTTCTCAAAATAAGGTTCCATTGCATGACTTATGCAAATAAATAAATTCAAATCCATTTGTCTAAAACTAGGACAGACTGGTCCACTTGCTGTTTGATAATCTAGGACAATTGCTGCTACTAAGTACCTCTGTCACTATAGAGGCAAATCTAAAGTGAAAAGAATATATTAATTTCACTTACAGTCTTTAGGTAGGGCACAAGCTTATCCCCACACATTTTATTTCCTGGTTCACTCACAACCCCTTCCCTTTTCCACAGGTGATGACAACACTTGAACTGGTTTTTTTTAGCCTCAATAAAGACAACCCCTGTCATTCTCTTCATTTGCTTAGTCTTAAAGGACAAGGAAAGGCAAAAAAATAAAATCCCATTTTTAATTTCTTTAATAAAAAAGAAACCTATCTCCAATATACTTTTATTAAAAAATGTGTACCAGTTAATCCATTTTTCAGCAACAGCTCCAAAATGATCTAGCATAGCAAATACATTTCACTCCAAATCTTATCCTAACTGACTCACGTGCTGAGCTTAAATTTGTATCTACAAGAGCAAAGTATCTCAAAAATTTAACCTCTGCTTAACAGTAGACCCAAATCTGCAACCTGTGTGTTGTTGCTGGGCCTTGGCATGAGTAATAAAGTCCCTGTACTTATGCTTAGTTTAACAATGTTATATGTTCCTACTGGCTTTTGAACTCTGTTACTGCAAAGAGCAGAAACACAATCCATTCTTTTGGGGGGAAGTACCACCATTACAAAATGCACAAAACTGATTCACTTATAAATTTGTTGTTTTGTAAATTTACTTTTGAAAATGTAGTGTTTGCAAAAATTATCCATTATTATTATGAAAAACAAATGTAAACAATACCAAATTAAAACCAAATCAATCTAAGCAGGGATTCATGTTTATGTTGCTTGCATAACAGAACAAAGTGGAGGATTTTGAATTTGTTACATAATTGTCCATGATTTAGAGGATGCCCGAAGGTAATAGGGATAGCAAACAAGCCCAGAGGTGGGACTGCTCACAAGCCTAGGGGTTTCTGCAATCGCCACCAGGTAGTTTCATAGATGGGGATCTTGTAGGCAATTCATTTATTTAAATTATTTGTCCTTATATAGATTATTTTACATTTTGAAATATACAAAGAACTTAATGGCACTATGTGAATCAAATTATAAATCCACACACTGTAATATGTATTTTTCTTTAAGAAGTAGTGCTAGATACTTTTAGTTATTTTTTGTATTTTCCCCATGTGACTTCCGAATAAGTTTATTATTGACCGACCGTCCTGTTAGTTATGGTGTATTATTTCATGGGGTTTCATTTACAGATTACTTAAACAATTAGGCTTCTTGTATCATCTATCCAACAAGGATATATAATATGCAGGAACAACACAATTCAATTCTACATTTGTATTGAAAAATTTAAGGTTTGTGTTCAAACTGTGTTTAAATGGACACTAGTAGAAAAGCTACAGCGACTGCCAAGAAATCAGAGGGGATAAGCTATGTTACAGCACTGAGAATGGTTTAACAGAATGTAAATTGCTAAATCCCTCAAATGTGTCACAGTGAACATTGTTAAATCATGTAACTTAAATATATATTTAATGATGTGCAACAGACTACAAAATTAAACAATCGTCTGCTCAACAGTTGCTTTGTATATACTTCAACGTGTTTTCTTATACCTACAGTGTAACCTGATTCAGTAAATGTAATTTGGGGCGTTTCGTGAATTTCCCATGAAATCCGCGAAACGCGAAAAATTTACGAAACGCGAAAAATTTGCGAAACGTCAGCATCCATTTTTGACACCGGCGTCTGTTTTTTGGACACGGCACACATTCGCTGGCGAAAAATGCACCGGCGCCCAAAAAAAACCTTTCGATGCGGTTTTGGGAATTTATTTCCCGGCGGCGAATTGTGGGAATTCGCCGCAAATTCGCGCCTGTCGAATAAATTCGCCCATCACTAAATGTAAGATTAACCCAGGTGGAATGGGTTTATGGAAAGAGAAGGAAGTTTAGATAATGGATAAATAAACGGAAGCGGCTGAAACTATTTTCCTATTCAAAGCTAGTCCTTGCAAATATTTTACTTTTCACTGAAATTTTAAATTTACTTTTTTAAAATTTACTAAATGGTGAAGTGGCTGTTTCTAGCGAAAATGCGACAGAAATACCATCTGCAGGGACATCACCAACTTACTAACAGGCGTAGAGGACAATTCTCTAGTGAAAGGGTTCATCGCTAATGAAGTGTTGCTCAGGTAAACAATCTTTACTTTGCAAATTCACTAAAGTGCAATTTTTCATAAGATGATCCCCTTTCACCAGAGTTTTCTTCGCCAGCTTAGACCTGGCGAACTGATAAGATAAAGCTACATTCTCCTCAATCTTATGTCAGTGACATCATATCTTGTATGCCGAAAAGTCATAAAAATTTTAAAAAACTCTGGCCTTTTTTTTATATTTTAAAGCAAGATTGTCTTTAAAAGTTGTAACTATTGAAAATTTTTGTTTTAACATTATTTTTTACCATTTGAGGGGCATGCCACATTTGTTTTAGGGTGGACTCATATCTAGGGCATTAGAGGATCTCTTTTGTCTTTATTTTGCTTCCTTTTGTTTGTTATTTGTAATAATAAGTGGCCACTTCAAGCATTTGCAGCAACATATCTAATAAAATTATATATACGACCTATATGTACTTGCCCTATTCGGATTGACCTAAGCCCAAGTGTTCTGACAAAGAATGTTTACGAAATTAAATGAAATGCTTTTGCTGACTAATTTAAGACAGTGTTTGGCTGCAGAGACGCAACTTCGCAATTTAATGAATTAGCATATAAAAAACGGACGCCGGTGCCAAAAACGGGCACCGGCGCCAAAAACGGGCGCCGAGAAAAACGGGCGCCGGCGTCAAAAACGGGCGCCGTCGTCAAAAACGAGATGCCGGCGCCGTTTCGCGAATTTTTCGCCGTTTCGCGAATTTCGCGCGAAATTCGCGAATTTTTCGGCGAAGCGAAACGGCGCAAATTCGCCCATCACTAATAGTGGTAGCTAATTTGTGCCGAGAAATGTGGTGGAGCCTGCACAGGTGAAAATTCGCCCTTTAGTGAATTTGCCCCATAGAGTTTGTATGTTCTCTACTCACTTGCAAAGATTTTCTCAAGGCCAGTTTTCCTGTCACACAAAAACATATGGACAGATAATGTGACTCCTAATACAATTTACCATTGTGTGTGAATGTGACAGGGACCTGAGCAGGGCCGGATTTGTGGCAAGACCACAAAGGCCCAGACATAGGGCAGCACAAATTAAGGGGCAGCATGCTGCATCAGAAGTTGGATCACTGGGGTCTAGGAGTGCTGCACGTGTGTCCTGTACCCTCTGTGCACACAATCCTAGAGGGACAGACAGTGGAGGAAGATAAATCCATCCCTGGATCTAATGAATACATAGTCAAGATCAGTGATGCCCTATTCTATCCCTACTTCACAATTGGAAAGAAAAGACAGCAGTTGTTTATTACCATTAATAATTACATAAATAATACATAACAAACCATACATTTAAAACAAACCAAACATTAGTAAACAATGGCCATGTCCTCCCATAGGACGGATTCAGGTCTAAAGCCTGGTTCCTGCCTGTAGATATCAGGATTTTAGATTTAAGCCATAAATGGTTATTATCAAAGAACAAAAGATTATAGAATAGGACACTGCCACAGAACAGCTGTGTTAGACTCTACACTTCAAGGTTAAAGGCCATTCTGTTATTAGAATGTAGAATGTTTGCACAGAACAAGGAATACATCTGTTGTCTCATGTCACAAGTATAGTGCAAGGCCAAGCAAGACACATCGTCTCAGAAACTACAGCATAGATACCATTCTGGACACTGTGTTGACACAGCAATTGTACCTTATTTGGCTATTGTAGTGAGACTGTGAGTCTGTCCCTAAGATGGAAATAGTGACACAGTTATGCTAAAACAAGAATGATGATTGGATGCCACTGGATCAGCCCATGGAAGAAGAAATGGTTAAATAGTCATCTGTTGTATTGCTTATTGTCCCCCAACGTCCTCACGAGCTTTCAGGGCGTGTGAGCTATTATTTAATACTCTGTATTGTAATACTCTGTATTAATGTATACCTCAAATAAAGCTGTCTGGTTAATTTCCTGAGAGAATCTGTTTGGTTCAAGTCAGGCCCAGGGGGAACTTCGGGGCCAGGCTCGATTTGAGTAAGTATTTATTTAAATCCAAGAGGGACTTACTCATCGTGGCTGAGAATCTTATATCCCTGGAGGACTATAGGAGCATAAATCCGACATTTCTGGGGGCTTCGTTCCGGTCCTGTGGTTCTGGTCGTGACGCAAGGACAGATTGTCGAGACTCAGCTCGTGGTAAGTATGTTTCTTTTTAAATCTCGGGAAAGAATGGTGCCACAAGGTTCGCAACCTAGTGCAGATATTATTAGTCTACGGAGTGGTGTATCTAAAAGTACTGTTTCGTCAGGCAGCACAGAAGCTTTTTCCCCTGTTTTGTTACTTCTTCCTAATGTTTTCCTTGAATATGTTCAATGTTGGATCACTAAATATGGCGGGCCATTTAAACTAAATAAAGAAATAAATGAAAATGAGATAGAGGAAAGTCTGGATACTTTGACCTCATCAATGGAATTAAAAGATGGAAAAATAAAAAAGGGAAGAACTTTACAAGCACTGCTGGATTTAGTCTTGACTTCCCTTTCATTAACTGTAAAGCTGCAGGTCAGTTATAATTTACAGTATTCTTATGTAGAAAGACTGCTGGTTCAGTTAAAAAATTGTAGACATTCAGCTGTCCTCCTCCAGCATAGTATCAACAAACTGACAGCTGACAGTGTAAGATCATGTCATTTGAATAGGAGGAGAAGTAATAAGAATTGTTTTGTTACACAAGAAAGTGATCATTGTAACACTTCAACTGATGCAACTAACAGAGTTAATCCAACTGACTCTGAAATATCTAATATTGCACCAGTGTTATTTCAATATAATGAAAAGGTTTTGGTGGGTTTCAACAATTTGAACAACTTGAATGCTGCAATTTTTCCCACATTTCCTTGTGAATTTCAAACATACAGCAATGTATATGTAAAAATCATAAGAGCAGCAATTATACATACAAATAAATTACACCAAAAGTGTAAATGTAGAAATATAAACCTCGTGTTCTGTTTTGACAATGGAGGTTAGGTTTAAAGTAGAAGAAAGCTATTCTGGATTCTATGATTTCTGAAAAAGGTTGTAAATGAATTAAAATAAATAATTTAGCATTTATACATCTTTTTATATCAGAGTTGGGAATCTAGTATAATGTTTGTTTTATTTCTTGAATGGAAACCATCAGCACTGTTGTGATTTTTTCTAATGTATGTTTTATTTTGCAGGTGTTTAAAGCTTCAGACCAGAGAACCAGATCTGTTTGAGTAGTTTTAGATACTGTTGAAAGACATGCAAACAATACTTTAGGAAACATATGTTTCCATATTAAATTTTATGTTTTTAGTAATATTAGTTTGCATTTAAAATTTAGATGCACTATAAATTACTTTTCTTAATTGTTCTCTTTCCTTAGTAGAAGATTTGACAACAATGACATAGATTGATTAGTAGAAAAGTTTATCTCTTTAACAGCTGTTCAACCTCGAGGACAAAGATATCTTTGGCAGTCTGCAGGAGAGATCGGACATTTCTAAGTTTATGTCATGTTTCTTTCCTTCTTCTTTCTGTATTTGTTTTAACTTTCTATTGTTTAATTAATATTCCTTTTCTGTATAGTTACTTTTATATGTAACACATCACTAACAACTTATTTTTCTGTATATGTCTCACTTCTAATACTTTCTATTTTATTTTTATCACTCTACTGTCTTGTCTAAAATTACTAATTTCTCTAATATCACTAATGAATTTCCTTTCTTATTGATTGTTAACTAACATGCATGAATCACAGAATCCCTACTAAAATTTTCTAACCAATAATGTCTAAACACTTAATATAAAACAATAAGTAAAAACCATTTGGCAAAGCAAAAGCTCAAAGATTTTTTTTTTTTTTTTGCCATCACATATTATATTAACATATTTTTATTTTTTCATAAACGTTATCCTAAACATAGTTTACTGTGATATTTTAACATAAGTATTCCAGTATAATAACATTGTACTATGGTTTATATGGGATATTTTTTCATTTATGTTATGGTCTAAAAATCTGATATCTAAAAAATTTTTTTTTTGTATACCATCTATAATTTGGGACATGATTCTAGACCACGTGGAAGAGTGTTAGTACATGTTGAATAGTTCTAGTATCAATTAACTTTATTATTATCAATGTACCATCACTTTGAATTAATTACCTCTTTAAAACATTTATTGATATTGTTTGTTGTAACTGTAATTCCATCTCTAAGTACCATTCCACAATTCAACTACATATATCATATTCAATGGTATATATATATATTTACAACCTATTTATTGTGATTACTTTAAATATAATGATGATGATGAACGATTTTACAACAAATGTTTTTTTTTTTTTTTTACATCAAGATATTGTAATTAATTATATTTTTGCAATCTATTTAATTTCAAAATTTTTAATGGAAAGGGTTAATTGATAGCATTGATCATTAGTAACTGTGAAACACAAGCAGGCCATTACCAGGGTAATGTTAATAACTTCTTATATAAAAGTATTCTGTTGAAAACAACAATTCTACTTACTCAGCAATTACTTATGTGTAACTTCTAATGTTTATATTGGTGTTTATGTGTGCATGCTAAATGTTTTAAAAAAAAAAAAAAAAAAAAATCAGACGGCTATATATAAATTATATGATAAATGTTATACGTTTACCAAATATTTATTATTGTATTTTCAATAGCATTTATACCATGATTATACACCACAGTAATCATCCTGTTTTAATATAAAATATTTCTTTATTTGTGTACTCATATCTTCTATATTTTTGTTTCTTTGTAGATAACACCACCTTTACTTACTTTCTTCTATTCTTGGCTTAATCTTTTTGACTGGCACATGGGCATGTTTGTTTAAAAATCTACCAGATAGATTAAACAGCTGAATATTCAATTGCTGTACAATAGCTACACATGAAACTATATCAGTGGTGAAGCACACAGACAAAAGCATTCATTACACCAACTCTGCTACAGTATGAACTTTCATCGTCATTGCACTGACTAAAAGTAAAATCTTGGACTGATGCTTTAAGAGACTATTTCAAAGACATTTCTACATTGCCATTCTATGATACACCATATCATCACAGGCTAGAGGACTAGTCCGAAGTGGTGCTGGATCATCTGGACATTGAATGGACTATGCATCTTCTCTGGATTTCTCCATTTTCATCATTGAAATGCCTTTATATATACTGTATATGCATATTACTGTGTTGATAAGTCCACTGTGATTGTAGCATTTTATATTTGTCTGGTAGAACCAATTTTTTTTTTTTCCATTTTTATATGTATTTTTTGTTTTCAGCCCGCAGTGCTAGCTTAAGGATTTTGCTTATATTAGAAGAAAAAAAGTGGGGGAATGTAGATATCAGGATTTTAGATTTAAGCCATAAATGGTTATTATCAAAGAACAAAAGATTATAGAATAGGACACTGCCACAGAACAGCTGTGTTAGACTCTACACTTCAAGGTTAAAGGCCATTCTGTTATTAGAATGTAGAATGTTTGCACAGAACAAGGAATACATCTGTTGTCTCATGTCACAAGTATAGTGCAAGGCCAAGCAAGACACATCGTCTCAGAAACTACAGCATAGATACCATTCTGGACACTGTGTTGACACAGCAATTGTACCTTATTTGGCTATTGTAGTGAGACTGTGAGTCTGTCCCTAAGATGGAAATAGTGACACAGTTATGCTAAAACAAGAATGATGATTGGATGCCACTGGATCAGCCCATGGAAGAAGAAATGGTTAAATAGTCATCTGTTGTATTGCTTATTGTCCCCCAACGTCCTCACGAGCTTTCAGGGCGTGTGAGCTATTATTTAATACTCTGTATTGTAATACTCTGTATTAATGTATACCTCAAATAAAGCTGTCTGGTTAATTTCCTGAGAGAATCTGTTTGGTTCAAGTCAGGCCCAGGGGGAACTTCGGGGCCAGGCTCGATTTGAGTAAGTATTTATTTAAATCCAAGAGGGACTTACTCATCGTGGCTGAGAATCTTATATCCCTGGAGGACTATAGGAGCATAAATCCGACACTGCCTTCTTTCAAAGTCCCCAACCGAGGCTATCCACCTCCCCTCAGGCCTAACTAGTTAACAACTCACCTTGCCCACTTCCCATTCTACTTACCCCTAGAGCTCAGAGTCAGGGCACCCCTGTTAACTGTTACAATTTCACCTCTCCGAACCCATCAGCAGGGAGGGATAGCTGTTGTTGTGCTCCTGGCCCTCTACCCGCTAAAAGCTAACTCCAGGTAATTTATAATTCTGCCTTTAAGCCCTTAACCCAGTCAATCACTATCCAGGGGAGGGGGAAGAATAATCATTTCTGAACATTATATAACTTTTTTAGCATATATACTAATTATCTTAAAGGACAAGGAAAGTCTAAAATAGAATAAGGCTAGAAATGCTTTATTTTGTATACTAAACATACGAATGAACTTACTGCACCACAAGCCCAATCAAACAAATGATTTATGCTTTCAAAGTTGGCCACAGGGGGTTGTCATCTTGTAACTTTGTTAAACATCGTTGCCTGACCCTGACCCTGCACATGCTCAGTGTGGTCTGGGCTGCTTAGGGATCGCCATAAACAAAGCTGCTTGAGTTCTGCATGGCTGGGAAGTAAAGGTGGCCATACACGGGCCGATAAAAGCTGCTGACAGACCGAGTCGGCAGCTTATTGGCCCGTGTATGGGGGCCCCCGACGGGCTTCCCCGATCGAGATCTGGCCGAAAGTCGGCCAGATCTCGATCGGATGGGGTTAAAAATCCCATCTGTTCGTTGATGCGGTCCCGCGATCTGACCGCCCGTTTGCGAATGTGAAGGATCCGATCGTTGGGCCCTAGGGCCCACGATCGGATCAGCCCGATATTGCCCACCTCAAGGTGGGCATATCGGAGGGAGATCCGCTCGTTTGGCGACATCGCCAAACGAGCGGATCTATCCGTGTATGGCCACCTTAAGGCGGGGGCTCCCCCTGCTGTTCATAAGTATGATTGTTTCCCTGCTCAGCAGTTAGGGACCATATGACAATTCCTATCCACAGCAGTAAATGAAGGGAGAATTTCACTGCATACGGTCAGGTTTCTTATAAAAACGGCACATTTTTTAATTAAAGTATATTGGATATAGGTTTCTTTTTCATTAAAGAAATTAAAAATGGAATTTATTTTTTTTTGCCTTTCCTTGTCCTTTAAAAGATTCTAAGCACAGTAACCAATTTTTAAAGTGATCTCTTTGCTGCAGTTAATGACAGTTGCTGTCCTCTGACAATAATCACCAGGGGGCTAATATTTTGATTATACCTTTCTTTCTCCTTTTATTGGAAATATCCCTGGCCATTCTAAAAGTATTTCATTTCAAAAAGATAAGTAAATAGCTTATAAAATGGCTTTATTATATTTAGAATCTGTCTCATGGTAAATCTGGATGGGTATGCCACAGTCCCTTTATTTGTACCTTTGCCCTTTCCTCTCTTTTGCTTATTGAATCTCTTTTCTCTGTTCTCAGGAAAACACTATGCTTTGGAGTCGTTCGTAAATGTTTCTATAACCTACGAATAACACAGCGTTCTTGGAAATGAAAGCATCAAAAGGTTGTCATTTTGGGGATATTTTACTATACAATAGAAAATTGATTTTTTAAGAAAAAAAAAATTGTGATTGTTGTGGCATTCCGGGAGAGAGAATGACTTATCAACCCAAAAAATGCCAGCTACTCACTATAAAAATATACAAGTGGGGAAGATGAAAACATTTAACCCTCTCTTCACCAACGTCAAAGCATTTTATTCCCAGCTTTAATTTGCAAAGAAAATCGAAACTACCAATAAAAAAAAAACAAATTGAATATAAAATAGCTTGAAGAAAAAAAACAGAAAAGCCTCTCAATTTTAATGCAACGTGTTTGTCATATAAGGCATTGGCAGCTATAAGCTTTGGGTTTTGTTTAGAGTTGCTATAATAATTTTATGTACTCTCAGTAGTGCACTGTTAAATGAAAAATACACTCTATATATTTTTTACTTTTAATGACAATGCTAGCGTCAGGGTTCTGTATTTCTCTTTGGCTTTTTCATAACCAGTGTTTATATATTGTTAACTTTGTTCTGACAGCCACATAAAAACCACGCCGGGATTTCTGAAGGTTGCTAAAGGACACCAACAAATGGTTAATATCTCTTTAACCTTCTGGTAACCTTCAGGAATGTTTTAGACGGTTTCCAAACAAATGAAAAAGATATATATAATACAATATAATGTAATGTATGAAATGAAAGCTCTCAATAGCAGCCAGTACCCACCCTTTTAGAAAGATCCCTAAAAGAACTACAGATCATAAAAGCAAGTTCGTGCAATCAGATGGTCAAGACAGTGGGGCTCATTTATTAACGCAGCGCAGCGCTAAAAAGAGCGCAGTGGCCTGACATTTGCCCAGCGCATGCGAGTATTTAATAATGTAGCGCACGATACCTTAACAGTGCGATTTGTGCGCTAATGTAGACACAGACAGGTGCGACGTGTGAAACTGCGTATCAGCTGTCGCAGTGCTTATAATAAATTGTGCGCACAGGAAGATACCGCAAAGGTATGGATTAGTTGTGCTCATGTATGAATGCGCTGCTTTAATTAGTTGCGTCACATATTGCGCATATTGCGTTCACTTAGACGCATCTGCATTTGTTTCTGTGCTAATATTTGTTTGGTTGCAAAGGTGTTTAGCCTACCTGATACCCTTAAAGGAACCTTGGTCAATATAAACATGTTGGGTGGAAGGCGTGGTTAATATGCACTTTACAGGGGTTGTTCATCTTTGAGTAAACTTTGAGTTAACAAACATCCCCACCAACAGCAGCACCATTGCAGAACACAGTTTAGCAGTGTGGCTCTGCACACATATATAAAATTCTCTTTTAAGCAACATGAAACGCAAAAATGTGAATATACAAGCGCAGCTGGGCAGGAATGCGCATTTTGAAGAGCGTTACTATTACGCCACAAAGAGGCAGTCGTAAAATTTGTGGTGCTGTTGCCCGGGTGCAGTTTTGCACATATACAGACGCAAATCTGCGACGGGCGCAGTGCAAGCGCATTGTAGCCACGCCCACAGCCACGCCCCTAACAACCACGGCATCGTTTGCGACATAAATGCCCAATCTTTTGCGCAATGCGCATAAACAAAACCATCGCAAAAGCTCTGTGTTATGCGCAATATCACGCAAATATATTAGCGATCACGCTCGTGATGGCGCAGACAATCTTTTGCGTCCACTTATGCGCTGCGCTGCTTTAATAAATGAGCCCCAGTGACTCTATTCACCATGATAAATTTATAATTTAGAGACATATTCACATAGGGAAAGAAGCAGAACCTCCATAATTCAGATGCTCCTTTTGGAATTAATATTTATGATATACTAACCCAATGGCATATTTATACTTCACACGCTGGATAATTTGATTAAGACACATTTCGGCAATGATGCACTTTGTCTGATATTTTTTACATTTAAATTCCTAATTTATAATATATACATAGACAGGGCACAAGTACAGAGAAAACAGAGAATGTATAGAGGGCCCAGTAAGGCCATAATTATTGAGCAATTTCTATAAAGCTTGGTAGGTGGTCAACTTAGCAATGTTTTGTGGCCCTAAATTTAATTTACTGTGGGGCCCAATAACATCTAGTTACACCCTGTGTATAGAGGCCCATTTTAAATTTCCAATATGTCTAGAAGTAATCTAGCATTCAAAACCTCACTATGGAATTACATTGTAGTTTTCAATATCAGCAATTAGTTGTGACCGGTCTACTATGAGTTGTGAAACGAATTGGTCCTTTTGGCAACTTGGTTTGTGCAACTGAGCACCTGTTTTGGTACATAAATAAGAAACAGCCACAATAAACAGGACACAAATGTAATCATGCAGTTGTATCAGTTGCAAATCTATAAACATGGCTATTGCCAGATTGCTTGTAATTGACTATAACTAAATGCTCCAATTTCAATTTAGCCTGTTCATTAATGTCTACTTTCCAGTCCCTATCGGGAGTGGGTTCTATATCAATGTGCATATATTACAATACCAAACCCCGAGCAATTCAATTTGCTTTATTTTGTGCAATTTTCCCTGTGCTGATTCCCAGATAGCCTTTTCGAAATCTAAGCAGATAGTGCATCTATTTCATTGATCTACACTCTCCTAGTCATTTCCGAATACAAGTTGATAATGTGAGCCTGCCTAGACCTATTTCTCCTTGAAACCTTACTGATCGCTACTAATGATTCCAAGCTCTAGGAGCGGTGTGTTGACTTTGGCTTTGGTATAGATTCAAGTGACTTGTAACTGAGATTGATTGAAGACCAAGCAAAGAAAGCCAATTATGGATGGATGGAACCACTGTACATGCTGATGAACTTTTGAACTTTGTTCTACTATATCTCCAGTCATTGTTATGTTCCTTTTTTCCTTAGTATCCCATCTTGCATTTAAAAGTTAGGAAACAGAGAAGCAGTTTCTTTACTGGTACAAAACAGCCTATTGGTGCCCCGTGAGCCACAGTTTTTACCTTAACATTGTTGAGATTGATGATGGCTTAGCATTTGTGCCAACTGAGTATATAGTACAGGTATGGGATCTATTATCCGGAAACCCATTATCCAGAAAGCTCCAAATAACAGGAAGGTAATCTCCCTTAGACTCCATTTTATCCAAATAATTAACAGTGTTTTGCTTTTAAGGAAAAACAAGCCTATCAAGTTTTTTTAATATTTACATTATTTGTAACTGAGATTGTTTGCTGTATAGCAGTAAACAACTTATTGAAAGCTCTTGAGGAACTGATGAATAGATTCTTTTTACAGAAAATAGTTAAACCTACCTACATTCTTGGCATATCAATTGCTACTAAGAATGACACCTCCAGATATTTTTGAGAATGTAATTGTTCTTCATTTGTGCATTCGTTTCATAATTGTCAACCAAACACATCTTTGCTTTCGTTGAAAACAAAGTTTGAAGGAAGAAGAAGCTCAAAACAAAGCAAAAGCAAAGCTCACAATATACATTATTGTACATTTTGTCCTCCATTAATCCTTCATTAAATGAAGCAACATGAGATAATTATTATATTTCCAAAACCCATAAAAAGGCACACTGAAACAGAACTTGAAGATCAAGCAAAGAAAGCTAATTATGGATGGATGGAACCACTGTACATGCTTATAAACTTTTGCACTTTGTTCTACTATATCTCCAGTCATTGTTATGTTCCTTTTTTCCTTAGTATCCCATCTTGCATTTAAAAGTTAGGAAACAGAGAAGCAGTTTCTTTACTGGTACAAAACAGCCTGTTTGTGCCCCGTGAGCCACAGTTTTTACCTTAACATTGTTGAGATTGATGATGGCTTAGCATTTGTGCCAACTGAGTATATAGTACAGGTATGGGATCTATTATCCGGAAACCCATTATCCAGAAAGCTCCAAATAACAGGAAGGTAATCTCCCTTAGACTCCATTTTATCCAAATAATTAACAGTGTTTTGCTTTTTATAATTTTTAAGGAAAAACAAGCCTATCAAGTTTTTTTAATGGTTACATTATTTGCTAGTAGACTTAAGGTATGAGGACCAAAGTTACGGAAAGATTCGCTTTCCGGAAATCCCCAGGTGCCAAGCATTCTGGAGAACAAGTTCTATACATGTCAATTGCAAATGGGCACTTTGACTTTGTTAACCATACATAACAATACAGGTATGGGACCTGTTATCCAGAATGCTGGATACTGACCTGGGTCTTTCCATAAGTTGGTTCTCCATATGTTAAGTACTAAAAAATCCATTACACATCAATTAAACCCAATAGGATGAATTTTTAAACCCATTGAAGATGAATTATATATTATTTGGGATTACAGTAAGTACAAGTTATATAACAGAGAAAAAGTCAAATGGGTTTCAAGATAACAAATCCCATACCTGTATATAAATTACAATTTACTGCAAATAGACAGGGCATACAGCTAAAACTATTGTATAGGAAAAGTTCTTGCCTGTAAGGTTTTTGCTTTGTGTAGGATTCCAACGTATAAATGGCACTAATCCATAGATTGCTTTAATAAGGGCTATGGATGGATGATCGTTTCTCAGTAACCTGAGTCTAAACTTATCTCTGTTTGTCCAAAGCAAAAGCTTGGAAATCTCTAGCCTGAATACACCATGATGCTTTAAAATCTGAAATAGTCATGAAAAAAAGCATTTATCAACTCATGACTCTTTCCTGTCTTTACTTTATTCAGCACATACACTCACTGCACTGCTTCTCCATTTTGTTACCTTTTCTGATAAGAGTTTAATGAAATATTCATAGGCAATTCTTCTGGCAAGCTGCAGAAAATATAGCTTTTACAACTTGATTTCTGTTTTATTTTGATGTGCAGAACCCCTGTTTAATTCATGGTTATTCCTTTAGGTTGGCATCCCCATATTTCTCCTCTTCTGCCTCCCTGCTTTTTTCCCCCTTTTCTCTCAAAACAGGTAGTATATTCCATAAGTCTACTAAAAATCATTTAAATTCACCAAATAGGATAGTTTTGAAACACACACACACACATATATATATATATACGGGTCTTGATAAAGGTCTTAGGAAAAGACCGAAACGTTGACCTGCTTTTAAACATGTAATAAATAAAAATTTAGATTTTTTATCTTTACAAAGGTTCCCAGTGTGCACCTAATTTTTTGGATTTTTATATATATATATATATATATATCTATATATATCTATATATATCTATATATATCTATATATATATATATATATATATATATATATATATATATATATATATAATATATATATATATATATATATATATATATATATATATACACAGTGTATATACTGTATGTAGTGTTGGACTGGGATGCCAGGGGCCCACCAGAAAACCTCAGGCTGAGGGCCCACTTTCCAAACTATTATACCTCCTCTCCTCACTCAACCTCTTTATTCTCCTAGTCTCTTTTCTCTACATACTATACTCTATTCTTAAGACTGTTTGTTTCCATAAAGAAATAGGGAATGACCATGAAAAAGGCCAAATGGTTAGAAGCAAGATGCCCACTGACACCTGGGCCCCTCGGGAGTTTTCCTGGTATCCCAATGGGCCAGTCCAACACTGAGGGGCAGATTTACTAAGGGTCGAATATCGAGGGTTAATTAACCCTCGATATTCGACTAGGGACTAAAATCGTTCGACTTCGAATATCGAAGTCGAACGATTTAGCGCTAATACTTCAATCGAACGATCGAAGGATTATTCGTTCGATCGAACGATTAAATCCTTCGAATCGAACGATTCGAAGGATTTTAATACAACGATCGAACGAATATCCTTCGATCAAAAAAACATAGGCAAGCCTATGGGGACCTTCCCCATAGGCTAACATTGAGTTCGGTAGCTTTTAGCTGCCGAACTAGGGGGTCGAAGTTTTTCTTAAAGAGACAGTACTTCGATTATCGAACGATCGAATAGTCGAACGATTTTTAGTTCGAATCGTTCGATTCGTAGTCGAAGTCGTAGTCGAAGGTCGAACTAGCCCATTCGATGGTCGAAGTAGCCAAAAAAACACTTCGAAATTCGAAGTTTTTTTAATTCGAATCCTTCACTCGAGCTTTGTAAATGTGCCCCTGACTGTATGTATAGTTACCAGGTACTGTTTTATTGTTATTACAGAGAAAAGGGAAACAATACAACATAATCATTTGCTTTAATGGAGAACTAAACCCTAGGTTAGAAATGTTGTACATTAAAGGGAAATGTTTATTATGCTGTTGAAAACAAAATTCACAGAAAAAACAGTGTAAGTTTTGTAAAATAAATGACAAAGGTGTATATAATTTTACACCATGCAAATGCCAGATTTGCCGCCATTACATTGTTTCCGGTGGAAGTCACTCTAAGAAAAAATGTGCTTTTTTTCTGTTGTTTGACAGTACATGTTTTAGGTTGATGTCAGTTTCCTGAGCTTAGCTGATATACAATGTGTACAATATAAAAAATGACTTTACTACGCTAATTGCTAACTAATTCACCACATTGCAGCTCAGAAATGGGTGAATTCTAAATCAGAATTTAGAATGCATCAGCTCCAATGACCTAATTTCCTGCTTGATAATTTGCAATGACCCCTTTGCTTACTTTCTCTACAGGTACCTAGAGTACACTGAGCATGTGCATGTCACTGACACTGCCAACAAAATCCAAGATGGTGGCCCCTGGGAGAACTTTTAAGGCCTGAATTATTAGTGTGTATATATATGTTTTAGAGATTCTAAAACTTTAGGCTGGTGCAGTAAGTTCAGCATATAAAATAGAGCATTTCTACCCATATTTGTTTTAAGGGTTTAGTTCTTCTTCACATTAACTCCTGGAATTTGGACCTTTCTGGATACTGGGTTTGTCGAAAAGAGGTTACATACATTCACACACATATATTCCCGCCCTCAACAGGTCTTGTGCAAAAAAAAATCTTCTTTTTGTTTGCACATTATTTGTTACCAGCACCTATGTAGATGATATTTTGGAATGTTTGTAAAATAAAGGAGAAGGAAACCCTGTAGAAAAAAACCCATACCCCCACCCCTCGTAGACCCCCCTCCTCCTCCTCCCCCCAGGCTAACTGCCCCCCCCGGGGAAAATGCCCCATACTTTATACTAACCCCTCATTGCAGATTCCGGCAGTGGACTTCACATCATCCATCTTCCAGATCGATCGGCAACCTCAATTTCAGTGCATGCCAGTGGTAAAAACTCGCAAATTGCATCAACTGCCATTGCGCCGACATACCAATCTCCCAGTCAGCTTACCGAGGACCCGGAAGATGGATGCCGTGAAGTCCACTACCAGAATCTGCAACGAGGGGTAAGTATAAAGTATGGGGCATTTCCCTGGGGGAGGCACTTAGCCTGGAGGGAGGAGGGTCTACGTGGGGTGGGGGGTACAGGGTTTTTTTCTACAGGGTTTACTTCTCCTTTAAATTTTACAATTCGTATTTTTGTTTGAGCAAGACCTGTTGAGTGCTGTATGTCTTGGGACTGTTAAAATATATTTGTTACCAACACCCAGGCAAATTATATATATTTATGTGAATGTATATATATATGTATGTTGAAGCTGTGACTGTAGTATAATGTATATTTATCAAGAAAATGGGTTTCATTTAACAATTTTATTAGTTTCTTTTGAGTACAGCTTTTCCTGCCAATTAAATGGTAATTTCAAAGATCTTAACTGAAGAACTTGACCAGCTATGGAATATTAGGCGATTGTAGTTTATTGCAAATTTTGACTAAGGCATTACATTTTTTTATTCATTTAAAAAAGGAATCCCAAGTTAGAATCCCAGTTAGCCCATTCATGTAACTTTGCAAGTTTTTTCTGTTACCTGAAAGCAGTTGTAATTAATAAACATTTATCAAAACCCATTCATGGAATTGACATTACTAACATTAGTTTTATAGTTGTCCAAGCTTGTGCATAATTTGCCTTAAGATGGCGTTTCATTTAGGGGCCCATTTACTTAGCTTGAGTGAAGGAATAGAGGAAAAAAAAACATTCGATAGTCGAAGTACTGTCTCTTTAAGAAAAAACTTTGACTCCCTAGTTCACCACCTAAAAGCTACCAAAGTCAATGTTAGCCTATGGGGAAGGTCCCCATAGGCTTAGCAATCGTTTTTAGGACGAAGAAAAATCATTCGATCGTTGGATTAAAATCCTTCGAATCAAACGATTCGAAGGGTTTAATCGTTTGATCGAACGAATAACGCTAAATCCTTCAACTTCGATATTTGAAGCCGAAGGATTTAACTTCGACAGTAGAATGTGAAGGGTTAATTAACCCTCGATATATGACCTTAAGTAAATTTGCCCCATAATGTTTCTTTAGCCATAATAGATTTATTAATAAAATTCTATCTCAAAGTGTATTGTCTGTTCATTCTTTGCTTTTCAAATGCAGGGAAATTGAGATTTTATTTCAGTTAAGCCTGAAACTCACCATAGCTGACATACCTGCTTTGCTGATATTTTGTAAGTCTCGACGAATTAGGTTTAGCTAGGCTGATGTTTTTTATATGAATGGTCTTAAAGACTTTAGTTGAATTTCACTGCGCAAATCTGTACTTTTCCATTAAAATGTTTTTCCCCTGTCAAATCACAACTTGTTTCATTTTGGTTGGTTGCGAGTTACAATTTACCATAAAAATAAACCTTATTTCAACTCACAACAGCAGCAACACAAAATGATTTTCATTGGCTAGGTGCAGTCAATGTTTTACCCAACATCAAAAACATTATTGATGGTGAATTGTCTTTGAGCTGTAGAATAATTATGTAGCCCTCTCTTAAAATGATAGACATAGAATTATGATTTAATACAGTTTTGTTGAGGCATTTTATGGGGGAATGTCAAATAAATACATTAACTAGAAACTTTATTTTGCATTTTTTGGGATGCAGATGCTAAATTCTTAAGAAAAAGAGGGTATCAATACTAAGGAATAGCATACTTTATAAAGTTTAAAGTTCAAAGATAAAAAAAACTTGCCACCCTAAGAAATAATTCCAAAGTTTATTTAATCATGTTAATCAAGTTAAATAAACTTCACTTACACTATATAAATGATTTAAATCGTGTTTCTTTAAGGGGCACATTTATCAAGGATCGAATTTCGAAGTTAAAAAACTTCAAAATTCGACCATCGAATAGGCCAAATTCGATAGTCGAACTATTGAATCTTTTTGGCCGTTTTCGGTCAAATTTAAATTGTTTGATCGATCTCAGAAATCGATTTAATCAATTTTCAAAATAAATACTTTGGCTTTTTTATAACTTAGCCAAATTTTGGCTATAGGTTCTAAGAGGTCCCCATAGGCTAACATAGCAATTCGGCAGGTTTAAGGTGGCGAAGCGTCGAAGTCGAACTTTTTTAAAGAAACAGTACTTCAATTTTCGAATGGTCGAATATTTGAAGTATGGCCTATTCGATAGTCGAAGTACCCAAAAATTACTTTGAAATTCGAAGTTCTTGAATTCGAAAATTCACTTCAAATTCACTTCGACCCTTAGTAAATGTGCCCCATAGTCTTGAAATTCGTAGTCACAGCAATCAGCCATGCACCGTTTTGTGGGCACTGTTATGAAAGAGGATGTTCACCTTTACATAAATTTTTAGTATGGTATAGAGAGTGATATTCAGAAATAATTAATTTATTATGTCTGTTATTTAGCTTCTTATGCAGCAGTTCTCCAGTTTGCAATTTCAGCAATCTGGTTGCTAGGGTCCAAAGTACCCGAGCAAGCACACAATGATTTGAATAAGAGTTTGGAGAATGAATAGGAGAGGTCCTGAATAGAACAAGGAGTAATAAAAAGTAGCAAAAATAATAAAGCTGTAGACCAGAACCAATGTTTTAGATGGGGTCAGTGACCCCCATTTGAAGGCTGCAAGAAGAGTCAGAAGAAGAAGGAAAATAATTTAAAAACTATAAAAAAACTTAAGATCAGTTGAAAAGTTGCTTAGAATGAGCCATTCTATAACATGTAAAAAGTTAACTTAAATGTGAACCACCTCTTTAAGGCAAACTTTGCATCATGCCATAATCTGGTTTATGTGCCAGAATGGGGTATATGATGCTTATTTCCATGCACTGGTTTCACAATTAAATGGTGAGGGAGGAGGAAGAATGAAGGGAGTGTTGTAACAGCTAGGAATTACAGAGAACTATTTTGGATGTGTCCAAAATACCAAATGTCAGATCAGTATAGTAGAAGTTGCATCTGCTTGTGTAAGGTGTGATGTAAATACAAAGTTGTGACTTGTTCTGCAATACCTAGATTGAAGAATGGCAAAGCTTTGCATTGCTGAGCATGGTTTTCTCCCATGGGCTTGTTCTGCTAACTCTATAACTTTAAGGGGCAGATTTATCAATGGTCGAATTTCG
Organism: Xenopus laevis; assembly: GCF_017654675.1. Lineage (NCBI taxonomy): Eukaryota > Metazoa > Chordata > Amphibia > Anura > Pipidae > Xenopus > Xenopus laevis. The sequence goes on along the minus strand of NC_054384.1, from coordinate 88,422,073 downwards.
AAGTAGAAAAAACTTCGAAATTTGACCATCGAATTAAAAAACTTCGAATTATAATATCGAATTCGAAGTTTTTACAGCAAATTTGGCAATCCTGCGATCAAATAAAATCTAACGATTCGAACGATTTTAGCGTACTATCGAACAATTTTTATTTGATGTGTAAATAACATAGTACTTCAGCGAAGTATTGTCGAAGTCGAGGTTTTTTAAAGAGACAGTACTTTGATTATCGAATGGTCGAATATTCGAACACCTTTTATTTCGAATCGAAGTCGAAAGTAAATTCGAAGTCGTAGTATCCTATTCGATGGTCGGAAGTATTCAAAAAATTACTTTGGATTTCTAATTTTTTAACTTCGAAAATTCCCTTGAATTCACTTCGACCCTTGATAAATCTGCCCCTAAATGTAACTTTCACAGAATTCAATAAGTGAAATCTTTTACAATTAAGAAGTCAGGTCTAATAAAAGAAATGTAATCTAGTAATCTAAAATTACCATTGGGGGGAGGAGGGGAATAGGAAAAGTAACTGGATGTTAATTTTTTCTTTTCTTGATTAAGTCTTCGAGTTTTAAGATGCTTCCTTCTGTATGTAATGCACTTTGAATATCGGTTTATTAAATAGCATGATTTTGATATATATGCTTATTTGTGCAGAGACAGATGTTAAGGAAATTGAAGTTTGCAGCGAGCAGATCTAAAAATAAATATAGCTGTTGTGGGATTGTGTGTGTGAGTTTTTTTTATTTTTTTTTTGCATGACTTTTACAATAGTTATAATTCCCAGGACATGATTAATAGCTTTACAAACCTTTATGACACAAATCAGCAGAGACCATTGCAGGGACAGGAAGCATCTAATGCAGAGGCTCTAATTGTTGTAAAATAAACAGAAGAAACCATGATGGTATTTGCTATGCAATGTCACCTTGCAATAAATGATGATATGAGACTCCATGAATTAAATGTCAGTGGCTAGTCGACCTTATGAGTTACTAATGGTGTTCACTCGAGTCTGTCTAAATTCTTTACCTTGCCAGTTCAAGATTATCTCTGCTTTTTATTGGCGGAACGCCACCGAAGCTGCGCAGGCATTTTAGCTGACAACCTAAATTGGATACGCACGGTTCAATGTCACTTTAAAAAGTACGAAAAACAGTTGTTCTTTGTGGAATGCAAACTTTATTAGGAAATATAATAGATATATGCGGTGGCACTGGACATTGCTACCTATAAAGATCCCAAGGGAAACCCACATTTCTAGTAAAATGACTGGTACGGTGTTTGTTGTCGTGTTGCCAACTTTACTTTAGGTCATGATGAGATATTAACTTCTAGTTGGGTGAAAACAGTGTTATGCTTAAGCATTGTGATTTCTTTTTCTCCTCATTACATTTAGAATGCAAACTTTATTTGGAAAGATAATAGAGAGGAATAGAATTAGGTGGCACTGGAAATTGCTACCTATAAAGATGCCACGTGAAACCCTAATTTCCATTGAAACAGCTGGTACAGTGTTTGTACATTAGGGGGCCCATTTACTTAGCTCGAGTGAAGGAATAGAGGAAAAAAAACTTCGAATTTCAATTGTTTTTTTGGCTACTTCGACCATCGAATGGGCTACTTCGACCTTCGACTTCGAATCGAACAATTCGAACTAAAAATCGTTTGACTATTCGACCATTCGATAGTCTCAGTACTGTCTCTTTAAAAAAAAACTTCGACCCCCTAGTTCGCCACCTAAAAGCTAGCGAAGTCAATGTTAGCCTATGGGGAAGGTCCCCATAGGCTTAGCTAGCTTTTTTTGTTCGAATAAAAATCATTCGATCGATGGATTAAAATCCTTCGAATTGAACAAATAGCGCTAACTCCTTCGACTTCGATATTCGAAGTCGAAGGATTTAACTTTGACAGTCGAATATCGATGGTTAATTAACTCTCGATATTCGAGCATAAGTAAATTTGCCCCTAGTTGTGTTGGCCACTTTACTTTAGTTCATGATGACATATTAGCTTATAGTTGGGTGACAACAGAGGTCTGCTGGGGCATTGAGATTTTTTTTTCTTATTATTACATTAGAATCTATCTAAGAATTTACAAATGTTAACATATATTTCTTCTTAAGCCTAATGCTAGATGGTATAATTTTTTAAATAATAGATCAACTTGATCTTTACAAACTACATACATTTATTTTTGCAATAAAATTGTGCTGCTATACCTTATTATGAAATCTTAATAATAGTTGTATTACCTGACTATCTCAATCCAGTCCTAAAAATGTGGGAGGTAAAATAATCCTGTAGAAATTCAATAAAAGACAGTATCAACATACTGATCCTCCTTTATAAAGCTTCCCTGCAGAAAAGCACAAAACTAATTTTTAGAATGCCACCATGCCAAAAAAGCATTTAGTGATACTCTTATTTACTTCTTTTGATGCAAAATTGACGGCTAAAGCAATATCATGTGCAAAATACATGGCACATGTTTTAACTGAAAGGCTTAAGAGCTCAAATTTCTCATTAATGAACAAGTAAAATTAACTATGTTAATAGGACCATTTAGTAAGGTACTCACTTTCCTATTGACCATAGTAGCTAACATTTCTGTTACCCGAAGTAGATTGACTTCAAAAAGTGTTCTTGGTGGGGTAGTCTTCTTTGACCCATCAGCAGCACAATCTTGACAACACTCTTACTCCCATATGTAACCCATAACAACCAAAATTTTTTTCTTTTAAACAGGTGACTAGTAAATGCTACCTGATGATTGGTCGCTTTGCTGTTTGGCCAAACTTGATTCATGATCCATTGATTCTCAGTTTTGGGTAAAAGTCATAAAATCTGTATATTTGCTTTTTAGTTTTTCTTTTTGAAGAATTTATTTCCACAATTGTGTTTTTTTCATAAAATAAAAAACTTGCCAGCCAGGTTTTAGGTTTAAACATTTCATTAGAAATATTCATTGTTTTATTTGCACTCTGAAATTTGCATACAACTCTTTACTTCTTATGTCCTCAGAATAAATGAAAGCATCTGCTAACCCTGTTAACAGATGTCTCTATGCTAAGGTACAGTACGTCCCACTGCGAGAACACATTAAGACCATTGAGCTTCCTGCTCAGGCCCATGCTATGCACATATATACTTTGCACCACCGAAAGGTACTAAATTGCACAGTTCATCAACAAAATGGACATGCCTCATTGTGCAACCAACTGGGAAGTTGAAGCATCAGCTAAATTTCTGTTTTAATTTTAGAGGGAATATGTTTTAAAAGAAGGAACATTGCTGGCTAAATATAGTAGCATATGTTCTGCACTAAAATAATTTTATTTAAATATCACTCATAATCTGAGGTTGCAGTTATATTGCAGGATATGAGATGAGTTATCAAGAATCATGGTGGAATGCTTACTTAAAGGAGAAGGAAAGTCTTAATCACTAGGGGTGCCAAAAATCTAAGAAATTAATACATTATTGAAATGTTCATATTCTGTATTGTATACTTAATATTTATGATTCCCATGATGTTGCTACTTTGTTATATATTGTTTACTTAATACTTTTGGTTTCACTCAGATCCCTTCCATTTTTCACTTGATTAATAAAATGGATCATGTCGTTTAAACAACTATATCCTTATTGTGGTCAGTCTGGGAAAGGTACAGCTGTCACTGAGTAACCAATACATACATATTAGGCTCACCCAAGGTAATCTGGTAAAATAATTCTACCTGAGTGACCTGGCTCTAAGAGGGAATAAAGCAGTTTCTATCTGGCTTTCTAGACATCCATCTGTATTTCATACGTTAGAAAGTATGGAAACATATATATATATACAGTATATATAAACAAAGTCTCATTCTGGTGCACAGTGACAAATGCATGGAATACTGCCTAGGTGCCGGTGCCAATTATTTCATATTTAATACAGACCAAAAACTGCACTCAAAGGACTTTCTCCATAGGTGGAAAAAAAATAATTTATTATTCAATGTTTCAGCCCCCATATTTGGGCTGTCAGCGACAGCGAAAAATTCATGGAATACTGCCGGGGTGCCGGTGCCAATTATTTCATATTTAATACAGACCAAAAACTCCACTCAAAAGACTTTCTCCATAGGTGGAAAAAAAATAATTTATTATCCAACGTTTCAGCCCCTATATTTGCGCCGTCTTCAGATCCATTTTATCAAGATAACAACAGCAGTTGGGAGTTCCTCTTCCTATAAATAAACATTTATATTCAGTACTGCCAAATAAACAGTATGAATTACAAGATAAAATAACATAAAGTGAAATAAAAATGTAATAAAAAACGTAACATTAAGTTAAATCAAACGCTTTCCAACAAAGGGTGTATATCTTCCATTAAGCTGTGGGTGACATTAAAGCGACTCTTCTGTAATACTTATTTGCATATTCCCATTGTGATTGGCCACAGTTTAATAGGAAACTTTCTTAAGATATTAATTTTAAATTAATTATCATATCCCTTGATTAATTTGCTGCAAATATCTGTGCATATGGATATGGTGGGATAACGTAAATTGGGAAAAGAATAAATAGTGTATCACTGTTCATTTCCTTGAAACAGGGATTAATCAACACTGAACAAATGGGCTTCTGCTCACAAAAATATCTTGAGAGCAATCTTATTTGTCCATTGCCAACAAGCAAAGTACTCCTTGTTAATTAAAAGTATCATCAGTCGAGGTTCACAGTCTAAGCAGATATTGAGGACCATGGGATCAGTGTCTATTTTGTACGGCTGACTTATGAGTGTTTAAGAACTATTTTGCTTTCCAGATGTATTGTTAAATCAGTGTGAATTTTTTTTTTAAATGTCTACAAATTTGCACTGATGCACCAGACTAATAAAACTGCCATCACAACAAAGGGGCCCATATATTAAACCTCCATTTTTTATGATAGAGTTTTTATATGGGAAATCCCCTCCCCTCTAATTTCTCGAGATTAATTATGCTCTGAAGCTGCTAAAAATCCAAATCCGAAATTACTCCAGCTAAAGCCTGTCAAAATTATGTAGAAGTCAATGGCAGATGGTCCCTGTAACAATTGGAACATGTTTTTTACCTTCAGCTAAACAACCGTTTGTCAGAGCGGAAAGTCGCCTGGCGATAGGGTGTGAATGAATGATAGCGACGGTCTTGTTCGCTAGTGAATTGTCCTCTGTGCCTGTTAGTGAATTGGCGATGTCTCTAGCATCGGCCACTTCGCACTTTAGTGAATCTTTCCCAATTTCTACCCAATTTCACCAGTGCATTGTGATTATATATTCTCTATTGGTGGAAGACGTTGTATCAGGGGGCATGTCATGTGTTGCACCACAAAGTGTGTTTTTCTTATAGCGGTTTAAATTTTATGAGTGCTCTCCTTTTACAAGTTTACTAAAGACCCAGATGTTCATTTGGGAACCACTGTTCTTTTCACAACTGTATTTTTTAACACCAACTAAAAAAGGTTTTATAATTTATAATGTAATGCAAAAATAGTACCTCAAAATACAAAGTAGAGATGGAGATTGATTATTCACCATTCTTCCCGGATTTGTGGAAAGGCCACCAAGGCCTGGACCTAGGACGGCAGGTTTTTTGGCCTTGGTTTGGAAGCTCTAGTGCTGCTCATGAGACACAATAGTTTTTTTTTAATTTCCTATGCACCAATCCCCAGTGCTCCCAACCTGATGATGAAAATGTGTGCATGAATGTAGGGGAGCGGGCCTAGGGGTGCAATGTAAATCCGGCCCTGATTCTTCCTTAAAAACTCACTTTATTCAGGATAAAATGTGGGCTCACATCACAAAAGCAGTGTGTTTACATTCATAATCTATATAAGATTTGTTTCCATTGAATTTCCATTCATCAGCATATAAAAGTAAAGCATCAGAGTGTCTTGTGTACCCACCTGCCTGGCCCCAATGTCCCCCAAGTATTGCCTCTTACCACCAATCCAGTGCATTCCACCAGTAAATATAAATGTGAAACAAAACTGGTCATTCTTATAATACATGTTTTATTACTTTCCAAGCTGAAGTAATACATGATTTTTCAGAGATACTTGTTGATCAAGGCTTAGGAGCAAGAGAAACTAAACACAAAAATCCATTCAGCTTTAGTGGTCATTCCTATCATCTTCACTGGATTATATGTCAGGCCACTAAAACTAACAGTCATTAAAAGAAAAAATGTTAAGTATCCCAAATGGAATACACCAAAGGCAGAAGTGCCTAAGTCCTCTATCTTATCCAGACTGATATTAAAAATGTTTTCTATTTCAGCAATTTAATTTTATAATGTAGCTATATCAGGGAGAATAAAAAAATGTCTCTTTACTTTGTGTTGTGATGCAGAAGTCTCTACTTAGCACCAAAGTATTATGTATTCAGCTTTGCTGTTTGATTAGTTACTCTGGGCTGCATAATTACTTCACATAATGCAATTAATTTGTCTTCTTCTGACATAGAAACTACCCATTTTCTTAGCAGTTGTAAACGCGAGATAAACAAGAAATCATATTTATGGGAAGCCCAGACATGGCTAGAAACCCAATACCACATATAGTGCATTGTCATACTGCTTTATATGTTTAAAGGAGTAAAAAATGTATATTCTTTAAGTAGGGTTCACTTTGTGTAACTGTCAGGAAACCAAAAGAACATACATAAGGCTGTAGAGACGCCTTATATTCATATAAGTATGGGATTAATTTTCTGGAAACCCATTACCCAGAACGTTTTAACATTCTTGAAGGCTGTCTCCCATGGAGTTAATTTTAAGCAATTAATTCCAGTAGTAAAAAATATATTATTTTTCTCTACAATAATTAAACAGGACTTGGTACTTGATGGTAACTAAGCAGCATGAATTCATATTGGCGGCAAATCAATCCTATTTATTTAATGTTTAAATTGTTTTTAGAAGAATTTATGGACATTATGGAGATCCAAATTATGGAAAGACCTCCAATATGGAAAACCCCAAGTCCAAAGCATTTTGGATAGTAGCATTTGGCTATTTTAAAAAACACAATCCTATTGGGTTTTGTTTAAATGATTTTTAGCAGACTTTACAGAGAGCCAAATTATGGAAGGACCCCTTGTTTGGAAAATCCCAAGCATTTTGCATAATAGGTCTTATACCTGTAATTATATTTGTGGCATTATTTAGTCATATTTTTATTCTGATAATCCGGGACTAGTCTGTTCTCGGTTTAGACTGTTAAAAAGTAAAGATGGATATATTTATATTATTGATGTTTTACAATAAACATGCCGAGTAACAAGTTTTCAGACATAAGTGTAGCAAATCACACGCCTACCCTCAAAACTTGAGGACAGAGTAAAATTATACATATAATGAAACAAATAAACCAAACAGATAGGTCAATATAATAAACTAAATTAAATTAGCCATACTGAATCCCAGTGGATGAAACTAAGAACATTAAGGGGCCGATTCACTAACTTCGAGTGAAGGATTCGAAGTAAAAAAACTTCGAATTTCGAAGTGTTTTTTGGGCTACTTCAACCTCTACTATCGAATTGGCGTAAATTCGCCTGAGTAGAATGATTCGAATAGATCGAGTGCAAAAACGCTGCGACTATTCGCCATTCGATAGTCGAAGTACTGTCTCTTTTAAAAATACTTCGACTGCCTACTTCGGCACCTAAAACCTACCGAATTGCTTTAAAAGCCTATGGGAAAGTCCCATAGGCTTGTTTTCCAAGTTTTTGATCGAATTAAAAGGCATTCGATCGAATGAAAATCCTTCGAGCGAATATTCGATCGAGCGCCTATTCGCCTGGCGAATATTTGCCAATTCGACTATTCGCCAGCGCGTAAATTCGCCCGAATTGCCTATTCGATTCTATTCCCCAGTCGAATTTCGAGGGATTTAACCCCTCGAAATTCGACCCTAGATGAATTTGCCCCTAAACAATGATTCCTAAAGGAACATTGTTCTGGTTAGATAAAAAAAGAAGAATCAAACAAATCTGTTTAAATTTTAAGCATTTTAAAAATCTGGTCTTTATTTGTGGAGTCTATTAAATCAAAATAAAGTGACCATGTCTTTTTAAACAGAAGTTTGCATTTTGCTTCGCTTGTCTTAGCTTTAATAGCTTCCTGCCAACTTATTTGATTAAGATAAGAAATCATATCAGTTATCGAGGGGCAATCTTTTTTCAACCAGTTATAAAATAAAGCCTTTCTGGAGGCAGCCATGAATAAAATCAACAGTTTATTCAAATGATTTGCTAAAAGAAGTGACAGGGAGGTAGAAAATAGCTCATCAAATTTAATTTGTAATAAAACAAAATTGGAGACAGCTTTACACTTGTTTGCAGCTTTAAAGGGATACTATCATGTTTTTTTTTTATTTTTTATATTCAATTTTGAAATCTGACACTGTCAATTTCTGAGCTGCCCCAAGTCATGTGACTTGTGCTCTGATAAACTTCAATCACTCTTTACTGCTGTACTGCAAGTTGGAGTGATATCACCCCCCCCAGCAGCCTAACAACAGAACAATGGGAAGGTAACCAGATAACAGCTCCCTAACACAAGATAACAGCTGCCTGGTAGATCTAAGAACAACACTCAATAGTAAAAACCCATGTCCCACTGAGACAAATTCAGTTACATTGAGAAGGAAAAACAGCAGCCTGCCAGAAAGCATTTCTCTCCTAAAGTGCAGGCACAAGTCACATGACCAAGGGCAGCTGGTAAATTGACAAAATGTCTAGCCCCATGTCATATTTCAAAATTGAATATAAAAAAATCTGTTTGCTCTTTTGCGAAATGGATTTCAGTGCAGAATTCTGCTGGAGAAGCACTATTAACTGGTGCGTTTTGAAAAAAACATGTTTTCCGATGACAGGATCACTTTAAATTCAAAAACTCTCCCCATCAATCCAAAAAGTAACTCTCCTAGAACGGGACCAGAAATAATGAAATAAGTTAACATTCATTTTTCTACATTTAGGACAATAAGAATATGATTTAGAGGAATTGTTTCTAAGAAACATTTTCCGATAACCCAAATAAACAAGCTTAAATTGTTGAACCCTCCAATTTTTGGATCATCTTGTTATAAGTACGTATGGAACTAAATATAACAGAGTGAGACACACTTTATTGTAAATACTCCATCCATTTCGAAGAAACACTTGCCAAAGAATGAAGATCATATTGAGGAACATCCCAAAATTTGCCAGCAAGTGTAGCAATATTTATATAAAAGCTGGATATAAACACTGAATGATATATAAAGATAATTTAGCTGTGCGGCTCTCTGTAAGCAGAGCCTTGACAAAACATTAGGCAACTGAAATGTATCATGGTCAATATGTCTGGACAGAAAATCTGGTCTGTTGATAACACATTGGGGGATTCAGCCAATGTGAATGTGCCAATAACAGGAAGGTGCAGACTTCTTTATTATTAAATCTATAAGCCCATCAGAGAAGTTATTGGTCCAAAAAGGGGGACATGTTGACATAGTTATATACTGTAGTATAGTTGTACAATACAATACATCAGGCATGTCATAGTTTTGTGTAGAATTTTGAAATCTTTGAATCTAAAACATTAAAGGAAAACTATACCCCCATACAATGTAGGTCTCTATAAAATGATATTGCATAAAACAGCTCCATGTAAATAAACCATTTTCATAATAATATACTTTTCTAGTAGTATGTGCCATTGGGTAATCCTAAATAGAAAATTGCCATTTTAAAAAATAAGGGCTGCCCCCTGGGATCGTAGGATTCACAAACAAACCATACATGTTAGGTCACATGAGCCAATTAACAGACAGAGTTCTGTCTTTTGCTTCCACACTTCTTCCTGTTACAGTTAGAGCTGCAGTATTTCTGGTCAGGTAATCTCTGAGGCAGCACACAGACAATCACGAAATGGTGGTTCAAGTCAAGAGATGTAAAAGGGCAATATTTACTTAAATATATATTCCAGTTTGGTAAGATTCTTTAATATGCCACTTAATATGATATAAACTCACAAATCTGTAAATAAAATCTATAAAATCTGTTGCTTAAGTGTTCATTTTGGGGGTATAGTTTTCCTTTAATAAGTAATACATGTTATTTTAAAACTAGAGCATTCAAGTAATTAAATACAACTGGTCTATCTGATATGAATGAACATATAATAAAAAAAGGTCCCATATATACATGGATTGTTAACTGGTACCTTGAAATTGAAGGTTAGAATGAGGGTTATTGACCTCATACTTTACACACCTGGGCATGTGTCCAGCAAAAGCATGGAGATGGGAAGCCATGTTGGAATACCACAGATGAAACATCTGAGTAGCAGGAGGGTTGATATTATGCAGCATAAGGTTTCTGGCTATTGGAAGCCCCATAGCATCTGTATGGCCCGAGGTTACTTAAAACAGAGCCAGTGTTAAATCAGACCATCATTTGGTCTATTATTTTTACATAAAACTTGAAAAAATCAGAGGTTGCAAGAACTGTTCATACTATGTTCTAAAACAAATCCTTCATTTAAATCTCCTTCCACCCAGCTCCCCAAATACCACTTCCCATTATGTTTTGAAATTGACTTTTTTTTTTGGTTGTCGAAAGTAATGTTCATCTGTTTTAACTACATATCTATATAATGAAATAAACATTAAGGACTGGCTTATTAAAACAAGCAATTAAGAAACTAATTCCAGGTTTTTAATAAGTAAAGCTGTTTTGATTGACTGCTTAATTGTCAGCATAAGAAATAACTGGAAAAATAAATAAATACATAGACATGGTTATTTATTGAGATGCGTGCTGAGCTGGAAATGGCTTTGTTTTTCTATTCTCTGCATGAACACCTCTGATGAAATCAAATCTACTTCTGCTGTGACATAACCCAGATTAATTCTGATCATTCATCGCAAAATTTAAAATTCAGCTCGAGTCAGCAGCGATATGGTCATCTGGTTATAAAGTGGGTTTAGTAGCATAGGACAGGGTGCATAATACCTGCTATATGTTCAACTACTCACAGGCTGGATCTAGAAACCTATCACAGACATACTCTGAGAGCTGATCACTCATAACCCAAGCTGGTGGCTCTCTCCCCATTGCTGCAGGGACTCCAAGTACATATGGAAACCTGAAGAAGCTCACTGTGTTGCCAGACTTTATTGTTGGTCTACAACATATCATTTACATTACATAAACATGTTCTTTAACAAAACTTGTCTCACTTTGAACTGCTTTTGTGGTAAGTTCTTCTCTTTTATTTCCCAATAACAATTTCCCGGTGAATAAAAAAAGGTGTATAAAAATCTTTTATTATTAGTTGAGGTACTGCAATAAACAGAAACACTATATGGGAAGTTTGAGTATGTTCCATATACTTTCTATAAGAAATATACCCGCAGGCAATAATATTCATCCTCTCAAATCAGAACAGCAAGGGTCTCTAAAGCAAAAACATAAACATAAAAGCATGCACTAATAAAAATTACAGTTGAAAAGCGATACTTAATCAGTCCATAAACCACAGGGTAAATCAGAATTACACTGTATTAGGGGGAACTATTGCATGCCTTCTTGCTACCTTGACCCCAGGGTTATAAGAGGGCCTTGCTGTTTGCTTCTTTCTTTTCGCCCTAATAAAAATATCCAGTCTATGGCAACTTAAATTAACAGTGAGTCAGTCTCACTAAGCAGAATGGGACATTAAGGGGCATGTGCCAATGAGGCAAGTTAGGAAAGCCACCTCAGGCAGCAGTGCCCCACTAGTCACCAGGCGTGGCAAAATGCAGCTCCTGTAACTTTAAGAGCCGAATTTCCAATTTTCAAACCCAAAATGTGGCCTTCTAGCACAGAGAGCGCAATTTTGCTCTCTGCGATAGACTCCTGGACCCCTCTGCCAACAGTTTTGACCCACTCCCAATTGACCATCTCCAGCACATAAAGGTGAGTGCACCGGGGAGTGAGGGCCGCAGCAGCAAGCTGCCTCAGGCAGGGGAGGGCCCCTGGGGACAATCATTATATTCTGCCCAAGAATGATATTGTTCAAATGTTATAACATGTTTTCTCAGATGAGAAGATGTCTAATTTTTTAGTAATTATCAAAGAAAATGCCTTACCCTGACTGAGGAAATAAAGAACTAAAGCTGCTAACAAAAATGTACAAATCATTTTAGTGCTGGTAAAAAAAGAACCTAACAGCCTGCAGCCAAGCAGCTATTGGTTAAGCAAAGTCTGATTATACTTTAACAGAGCTATTGAGGATGCTGGGGGTATTAGTCCAATAAAGCAGCTTGTATGGCTTATTAAAAGGAGAAGGAAAGGTAAAAACTAAGTAAGCTTTATCAGAAAGGTCTATATAAATACACCAGTAAACCCTCAAAGTAATGCTGCTCGGAGTCCTCTGTCAAAAGAAACACTGCATTTCTTTCCTTTTATTGTGCACACATGGACTTCTGTATCAGACTTCCTGTTTTCAGCTTAAACCTCCAGGGCTTGGGTTTGAGCATGCTCCATTTGTTCCTTTCTCCCTCTTCCCCTCTATTTTCCCTCCTCCCTGCTGTAATCTGATCCCAGAGCTATGAGCAAGCAGGGAGAGACTCAGGCAGGAATTGATGTCACACCAAGCTAATATGGCAACTGCTATCCTAAACAAACAGAGAGAGCTTCTAGAGTTGTTTACTCAGATATGGTAAAGCATTCTGCTAAATAAACATAGCATGCTAGCTTGCACTATTGTGTCCAACCTACTGGTAATAAACTGCCTTGGCAGCTTTTATTCTCCTTTAATGGCTTTATTTTTACCGAGATCCAAAGAACAATGTGTTAAATTGTAAAATAATTTTGAATTGAAACAATCACTTTAAAAGAGAAAATATGAATATGAAATGGGAATGTTAAGAAATTCCTGTAATATGGAACAGTCCTCCAATGCTCATTAACAACTGTGAAAGAACATGAAGTTATACTTGGCATATGCTTTCCTGAACCTAGCACAAAGAAGCAAAGAAAGTTTAAGATACCCTTTAAGATTCCTTCTTTGTAGTCATTTCACAAGTGGCTTAATGCGGTTTGCTACTACAAGAAACTAAAAGAGAGTCCTGAATAACAATGAGTTGGCTCAGAAAAGTCAATGAATTTATGAGATACGAGAGACTTATACACTTATAATATAGAAATACTTAGGAAATACATTTTTATTGAGCTTGCAATTTGCATGTAAACTGAACGGTGCTGAATGGAATATACAAAGCACGCAAACCCGCTGCCATAGTATGTTTGATTGAATTTAAATGATTTGACATGAACGTCTCTGCTTCAGGAATATCTTAGAGCCTTATTAATGAGTTTCTTGTATGCAGAATGGTAACAGAGGAAAATGAAAGCCATTTGCTGCATGCCAAAGTATATGGTTTTGCGTTTATTTGATTTCTTTATTCTGAATACACAAACTAAATGCTGTAAAGGCAAGGAGAGGAATAGTTCTTTTATTAATGTATTTTTTTGAGTAAATGCTGTTCAAAAACACAGTCTGAATAAATAAAGAATAGTTAAAAGCAAGGGTGTTTTCTACAAGAGACATGAACTATCAATATGCACCAACATTATTGTAGTATATAGCATTCCCCAATATCTTCAGGCTGGGAATGAATAAGAGTTTCCAAATGAACCCCTTTACTGAATGGAATGAGAAGTATTTGTAATTCATTATTGCATCACCAGCACAGATGTTTACCCATTGCCTTAGGAAGTTCCACTGTTGATTAATGCTGGTACCTAACCAGAGTGGTTTGACTTACAGAGGGATTATTTTGAATGAACTATATATACATTAAATGTTACTTTTGAAACCCCCTAATGTAATGTAACACCCTCTTGGTGACCCCCCTGATGCCAAGGTTGTACTATCTTACCAATTCAGGTCCTGAGTCCCCTTTTCAAGGTGAAAGGGTACTGGGAAGTTCCTCTCTTGGCAGTGCCTCCACCTAATGGGATCCGGGAATACACCTGCAGGTGGCCCCATTAGGAAAACAGTCAACATACACTTTGCTTTATAGCAATATCAACTTTATAATAAAGAAAGTGCAAATTAAAGGGTAAGTAAATATTCACAGTACATAAATGCATTCAATAGCATGACCTACTACCCTGGGGAACATGTGCAAGTCCTTTCCTGGTAATTCCCTGCCAGGCAAAGTCCCGCACTACTCCTTTGGCGGACAAAGACTCTAGGTCCCTTTTCCCTAAAGAACACACTTGGTCCCAGGTAGCGCTACTGCTCAAATACGTTTCCCAATGGACAAGGTACTTGCTCCCAGGTGGCAGGCACACAAAAATCCTGTATCGCAATAGAGGACACATTGGATCCTTTTCCTCTACCCTCCCAAGGCTGACTCACCTTGTGACACCCTCAGTTATCTGCCAGACATGCTGCTCTGGGACAAGGCTCCAGCCCCTCCCTAAGCTCTAGGTAGACCCTGTAGCTCACATTAGGGGATTTCCATACCATGTGGTTCAGACCGTAGGGGAATTACCCCTACGGGTCCCTACAGTAACTTGTCTCTAAAGTAATTGAGTAATTCTAACCAGACTAGTAGATCAGGATTCAGTAGAATTCTATTTTTGTAAGATTTGTTAGGATACTTAGTATTCAGATAAGCTGGATTTGATCCATTATTGTAATGTGAAGTATTGAACAACTGAATGTGATGCCATGTTATTCATCTCCAAATATGATTAAAATGTATTTTAGTATTTGATTTGGATTTGAATGCTAAAAAAATAATAAATAAAGGTATGGGACCTGTTATCCAGAAATCCAGTATCCAGAAAGCTCTGAATTACTGGAAGTTCATCTCCCATAGACTCCATTTTAATCGATTCTAATTTTTTTAAATTATTTACTTGATCCTAACTAAGATATAGTCCAATTGGGTTTCTTTAATGTTCACATTATTTTTAACAGACTTTCATTATGGAGATCCAAATTATGAAAAAGATCCCTTATCTGGAAAACCGCAGGTCCCAAGCATTCTGAATAGCAAAACCAATACCTTTATATAGTCAGTATTGCTCTTACTCAAGCTGTGCAATCATCATATAATCATACAAGAACAAGCATTTGCTGTACTTGCTAGACAAAAATATAATCAACAATATAGGGTCATATGTGAAAAAACTATTGCGAAAATTAGAAATTTATATAACCTTCAGCAAACTGAAATACATACTAAATCTAAATACAATCAATTAAAAATTCTGTACTGTTTCTGAAATAATCAAGTTTGTCTACACTATTCTTCTCTCGGCATCTGTTTCTCTTCATTCTGTCTTCTTGCAGCAGTTGGGTGTCAGATAGTCATTGACATTTAGATCCAATATATCTTATAGGGGGCTCCTTTTGCCTAAAAGATTTATTAGAGCTCACTCTATTAAAATCACAAGAAATCATGTCTCTCTACATGCAGAATTTGTACAAAAGGCAATTATTTTGTTAGATTTTGTTTGTACTGGAATCAGTTATTTGAATGAACTCTAAATCATCTGCTAGGAAAGGAAGCCTCCCTATAAGATACAGTATATTAGATCTAACTGTCAATGATTATCTGACAAACTGCTACAAGAAGACAGAATAAAGAGAAAGAGATGCTGAGAGGAAAGGGAAAATAATAGTGATTATTTCAGAAACTATGCAGTATTTTTAATTGATTGTATTTACAAAGTTTCTTATTTCAGTATGCTAAAGCTTATATTAAATTTCCCCATTTAAACTTGCCAGTCACTGCAATTTGGCCATCCATGTGTGTTATACAAAAACAGAATGAAGGGTTTGAGAGCTACAGTAACTGGTCATGACTATTTAAAGAAACCTGATCTAAATTTACACACGGGGGTTTAAGTTGACACAATATCAAATGGACAGGGTGCCCGGACACACCTCTAAGGCTTGCTCTGCTAGAAATGTTTACTCTCTATAGTGTTTTAGGCTGATTCCTGTATTTTAGCTACAATAAAGAACTTGCTGTCAAGCAATGATATTAAAAATATGTTTCTCTTTTTTTTCTATTACTCCAAAGTGCCTTGATTTCCATTTATATTGTTTATTTGTTTGCCATTGACAGTTAAAGAATACATTAGAAAAGTTTTCATGAAAGCAAAGAACGCTTTCATGAATGTATGGCTGTTATGAGACAAGGTCATATTTTGATGTCCATTTTATTAATAAAATATAAAAAAAAAGACTATATTGTTCTGCATGTAAGCAGCTGTTGCCTAAGAGCAGCTTCTCTTGGGTTGTTATGCCAACAATGATCTACTTTAATGAAGCCAGTGCAACAGTGTGTGTAAGTGAAGGGTTACAATGTGAAATGCAATTCATAATTTAAGTGTTGATAGAGATGGGGAATTTAAATGCTAGCATTTCCCCTGACATAACTCAAACTCTTTTGGAAGCAGTTGACTTGAGGTGCTTAAGTTATTACCGTATTCAGGTTTTGATGCACGTCTGCAGATCAGGAGCTCAGACAATTTATTGGATAACATTAACAGCCACAAGCAGTATTCACTGGTCCTTAGTGGTGATTAATTTATAGCCTACTGCTGCCATGAAGTAATGACTTTAGTTTTCCCATTAGAAAATTTTGTGTAGTAGGTAGTGATGAGCGAGATTTTTCGATTACCTGACCAAAAAAAAAAACAAAAACTGATGCCCATAGACTTTAATGCATTTTGACAAATTTTGCTAATTTTTGGCATAGCAAAATGGGTTGGATTTGCCCATTACTAGCAGTAGGTACTTGCTATTCTATTGTTTTAAAATACAACATGACTGTTATGGACAATAACTTGGCATAACAGTCCTATGTAGAATATGGCCCCAATGTCTTCCCACACATCCTGTTGCCTTATAGGATCTTCTGGTTTCCATGCCCCAGTGATATCATGTACATGCTATGATTAACACGTGTGTGCAGGGCCACCATCAGAAATCACAGGGCCCTGTACAGCAAAATTTTCTGGGCCCCCTGATCCCCAACCACCACACAGTAAAAAGTCCACACCAGGGCTAAAAACATTAAACCACCTAACTCACAAGTTATAAAAAAGTAAACCCCCCTCACTCAAGTTTTAAAGGGGAAAAAAATCAAATTTTTAGAGGGATTTATTATGCTCTGCAGCTGATAAAATTCAAATCCGAAAATACTCCAGTGAAAACCTGTCGAAATTATGTAGAAATCAATGGCAGATATTTTTACCTTCAGGATTCTTGATAGTTTTGGGCTGTTTGCTCTAGTTTTTGTTCAATAATCCAATACATTTGAGTTTTCAGAGCGACAATTTAGCAAAGTTGAGTTTTCGGAGTGACAATTCTAAAAAGTTGCACGGTTCCGACTGTCACTCGATTTTGTTGCATTGATTTTGCCAGAAATGTTATTAGTAAATTAAGTGGATACAAGTTTGGGAGTTTGATCGAGTTATTTTAAGAAAGTGAAAACCTCCCAAAAAGTACGAACAAAAAAAAACACTGAACAACGCGCTAAAAAATATGAATACGCCTAAAAGTCCAAATTGATAAAAGTGGTCCAATAAAAACAGCGCAGCTCCTATTGACTTCAATAGGACCTCAACAACTTTTATCTGCCAAATCTTTACATTTGAAGTTTTTGTGGTTTTTACACTTTATAAATCTCAAATTTTCACAGCTTTTAAGTAATATAGGAATACAACAAATTTTGGGCCCCTAGTGTACTCCTCAAATGCTTTGCTTTGGATGCAGAAGAGATAGAGGCACCCAGTAGCCAAGACAAGGAAATAAGGGCTGGAGGAGATCAAGCAATATGTTCAAGGGGATTGTACTTCCTTCTAGTACAGGTATACAATTACATGTGTGCACTCAATCATCATTTAAAGTCTTGTTAACTTTAAAACAAACCTCTTTATAGAAAAGATAGATTGCAATTTGAAAGATTTTACTATTTAAACTTCATTAGGGCCCTTGTTGAATAGATGTACACATCTCATATTTATTGGCATAGGCATATAAAGGCACCAGTGTCATAACCCAAAGCAAACAATTAATTTACATTAATAATTCCAAATGCAGTAGACGTATTATATCTAATTGGTGTTTAGTGGATATAGTTATATAATATATAATACTATTCTGATATTTTATCCTCCCAATCAAAATATCTGTTTTTTATCATCCATGTTAGAATGGGTTAATGTTTACTCTACATGTGTAGGAGGCCATCCCAGGAGGGAAAAAAGGAATAAAACTGCTGGTGCTAGTTGCAAAACAAATAGATAAATCAATGTTTCAGTTCGCTCTATGTGAAAAGAATGGCCTGCTGTTGCCTAGCAATATAAAGAACATTATTGTAGTCTTCCCAAAAGCAACTGTAAATGTTGGGAAAATTGCTAGGATTTATGCCTTTTCAAAATAGTAACAAAATGTTGGGTCTTATTGATAGCAATAGTTCAAGGGTGACAAAGCTCAATTGAAACACTTTTGTATCAATGCTCAGGTGGCCATAACACAGATTTCATTAAGGAATCAACGCCTATGTTTATTGTAGCGCACAAAACACTGCTTTTGGCTGAGAGAAAGGAATGGATGACTGCACATGCTTAGGTTTTATTTTTGGGAGTCCAAGGCAGTGAATGAACAAAGCTCAACCCTATTTAATGGACACATGAAATGTACTATGTGAAGTTTGTTACATTCTTCTTTAGAACTTACATGGATTTTCTACTATTGCTCGGATGAGATATAGATATGAATCAGAAAAAGGAAGAATCAAAATGAGCAAATTATGAAAGGAATTTGTGTTTTAAAAATGTTCAGGTATACAGTAGCAGTATACTCAGGACCTGTGCACTTTAGGATTTGCCCCCATTATTTATAGCGCATTTTAATTCATGATGGTCTCAAGTGAGATTGTGGACATTGTCAACAGAGTGAGGACCTAACTGGTCTGTTAAAATTAAAGATACTATTGACTGTAATTCTGCCACCTGCTCTATAGCAGGGGATTTGGTGGGAGGAATTCACATTTGTAAGATTGGTGGTGGTGCTGCTGCTGCACCTTCCAACATTTAAAGAGCCTCACTTCCTTGAGAAAGACTGTAACATTTATTTTTGTTGGCATCTCAACAGGGTAAGAAGAATCCAATGGCACACAGGCCTGTATGAACACTTCTAGTGTTTATTTAAAGGAATAGTTCAGTGTGAAAATAAAAACTAGGTAAATAGACTGTGCAAAATAAAAAATGTTTATAACATAGCTATTTAGCCAAAAATGTAATATATAAAGGCTGGAGTGAACAGATGTCTAATAAAACAGCCAGAATCCAACTTCCTGCTTTTCAGCTCTATAAGTTAGTCAGCGACTTGAAGGGGGGCCACATGGTACATTTCTGTTCAGTGAGTTTTCAATTGATCCTCAGCATTCAGCTCAGATTCAAAAGCAACAGATATGACCCGTGTGGCCCCCCCCTCAAGTCTCTGATTGTTATTGCCTGGTAACCAGGGTAACCAGTCAGTGTAAACCAAGAGAGCTGAAAAGCAGGAAGTAGTGGTCTGACTGACATGTTATACATCAAATCACTACAGCCTTTATACATTAAATTTTTGGCTAACTAACTATATGAGAAACATTTTTTATTTTGCACAGCCTATTTATTTACCCAGTTTTTATTTTTACACTGAACAATTCCTTTAAAGCAGAGTACAGTGCAATGTTTCGGGGAAAACCCCTTTGTCAAGCATCCCTGAAACTTTGCACTGCAATCCGCTTTAAATAAACACTAGAAGTGTTCATACAGACCTGTGTGCCATTGGATTCTTCTTGCACTGTATTGGGAGGTGGCCGATCCTCCACCTGTGTGCACCAGGCTTATCTACTCCATTTTACTCGTAGGGTGTGCGAGAACACACAACTACTTCTGATCTCAACAGGGTAACCACCTGGAGGGTATCCTTTTAACTCATTGCAGAAAGGTCCCAACTTCCTTGAAGTTTGTGGAAGGAGGGATTATCTTATATGGAAATTGGTGCTGCTGCTGCAACTTCTGCTTTGCTTGGCAAAGATTTGGCTGCCTCAAAAGGAGAACCACCTGTGGTGAGGTTCTCACATCTCAATTAACTGCCCACTCTGCTCTCAAACTGGAAGAATAATGACATTGATGGAGGCGTTTTGAAACTGGTAGTTCTGAATCCACAAATAGTTAAAGAGCAACAATTATTGATTGAGATTTTTACACCATCTTGGTAGATATTGGCACTCTAGAAGGAGAACAACCCGAGAAGAAGGCTCCTATAGGTGCCTAATCTAGGGAGGTGTACAAGACAGTGGTACATGAAGTGATGGGAGCAACCACTCTCTTTTGTCCTCTCAGATCTACGTTTGTGAATTTAACCCATATATACAATATGTATTAATGCTACTGGTATGTGGGCACATGACCATTCATGTGGATTGTCAATCTGTGAAATAAATGAGGTGATCGACCAAATTAAAGGATGTTTGACTGTATACTGCCACCTTAAAATATCAATTCTCCCCCCACACACTTTTAACACTCCAGCACAAACTCATTATATTTCAAAATGAGCTCCTATAATGGTATCACACTAACAAAGAGTAAAATACTTATTTCAGATGATTTCACATTAGTACTAAATACCTGGCATCTTTTGAATCATTGTCCTGCAAACCCGCGTAAGCCATACAGTTCATCTGAAATTGTCTCATCCTCAAAAACATTAACACAGTTTCTCCAGCCTTGCACAGAAACAATTCTATTAACCTATTTTTAACATGAAAGCTTTTCATTGCAAATACTTATTCTGTTGATATACAGTAATGTGCTGAAACAAGTGGGAGGAGAGAGCCAGATGTTGTACAATAGGGACATCTGCTGTTTACTCAATAGCATAAATGTCTTCCCTGATCTGGTTCAGTTAACCTTATTCCGTGGATGAAATTCATTTTGAACCCTTGGCAATGCCCTAGGAAACATTGCAGGAACTATTTAATATAAAGGATCTGGTAGTGCCTAAAAGGTTTTGACAACATATTTAAATTTTATGTAACATTTATCGTTCCTGTTTTCCCCTGCTCGATCAAACAATATGTGAACGATCATTTAAATATACAGCAAAGCAGAATGAATATACATATTTTCATTAAGGGCAATTTAAGGTCTAATTAATTGGTGTCACATGGTGCTTTAAGTAAGAGCACAGTAGGTGCCACGTATTCAGCTTCTGGAAACTGCATTTTGACATAAATTTAACTGAACCTCTGAAAAATTACAAAGCCAACGGTCAAGCTGATAGCATTATCATTTTCACACTTTCTAATATACTATGATACTTCCTGAGGTGCCCAAAGATATGGGGCTGGATGCCAAAATTAGACTAAGGCTGTGCCAACCCATCTGCACTCAGGTCTGGATATAGGGGAGGGTGGGAAGGCCTTTTGTCATGGTCTCTCAGCTAAAGAGAGACATTTTTAAGTTTTAGTTTGTTAAGCCTATAAAGTTTAAAAATTCAAGGTATTAATTTTTTTTCACAATTGTATTCAATCTAGGTTTTTACATTCAGATTTTTTCTTAAGCAAACATTTAAGTTTTTTTTTAAATTGGATTATTTGAAGTAGTAAAAAACTCTAAACCTCACAAATATGAATTTTGATAAAATCCCTGTCTCCATTGCTCCTTTGGCATCTCTCCACAGGTTCCCAAATGGTTACCCATTAAGCCATAGCTGCATTCCAAGCCCTAATGTTGTATTATAGATAAAGATGATTTAATTTAGAGCAATTTGGCTCCCTTTGTATGTTACATCTATAAATGCTCCATCTTGTGCACAGAGATGTCAGTGTCAGTGAGTCAATCTTTTTCTTTCTCTCTCTCTTTCTTTCTTTCTTTCTTTCTTTCTTTCTTTCTTTCTTTCTTTCTTTCTTTCTTTCTTTCTTTCTTTCTTTCTTTCTTTCTTTTTATTTCTTACTTTCTTTCATTCTTTCTTTCTTATATCTCTCATTTTCAAGTTCCCCTTTAAAATTTTGAGCATCCAAAAGATTGCCGAAAATGTAAATTAAATTAATTTCAGCAATCTTCGGAATTAATTTATTTCTTGCCTGCTAAGAAATTTTGTAAGCATCTAATTACATTCTTTAGGTCACAAAATCATTACTTGTAAAGTAATGGTATGCTGTTCCAATAATAGGTCACAGTCTATGAAGACCTTGGATTTCTCCAGGTTTAAATAGAAAGTAGTAATTAATTTACCCTTCATGGCTAAGGGAACCTGGTAATATGGATATGCTAAAGGCTCATTGGGTCTGAAAGAGGCAAATTGTTAATGGTCTAGACAGCTGTTATTAGATTACTGCTGATTCTGATGCATTTAAAAAGTTGCTGAGCAATACATGTTTCAAAGTACAGGTAATATAATAATTTAACAATACTGTATTCACTCTATCATGCCCCTGCTTGAAACACAGAATGCTGACATGTTTAATTCTGTGCATCAGTAAACATTATGCACATTTGTCAACAGGTTTTACTTGATAGTAATCTTGGGTATTACTATAAAGGTAGAACTACACAGGAGATCATTGATTGGATTTTGTGGGATTTTATCTGACCCACAAGATCTTGCCATGCAACAGCAAGAGATTTTGTGGGCTGCTACAAAACCCTGTCTTCAATGCGGTTATCAAAATCTGATCAGAAGAAACCAGATGGTTTCTTACTTCCATGTGTCTACATCCAACAGCCAGTGTATTTCAATGAGAAAAAATAGTCTACCAGATTAGCAGACTTTGGCAGGTCTGGATTTGTGGAAAGGCCACAAAGGCCTGGGCCTAGGGCAGCCCAGCCACACCCTCATTGGTTAGAAGCACTGGGGGTTTGCAGAAGATACAATAGTTTTAAAATTGTCTGTGCACTAATCCCCAGAATTTTGAACACAATGCTAAAAATTTGCACATGTGTACAAAGGAAGGGGAGGAGACTTGCTATGTAAATCTGCCTCTGGACTTTGGGCCAGATTCAATTCGGTGCGAAAAAAGTCACTTGAAAATAGATCAGCCACTTGAAATCTCATGGACAAGATTCAATTTGAGATGCAATTCAATAAAACGTATCACTGTTTAACACGTTAAAACTTTTTTCAATTCTATGGGGGAAAAAATGGAACTAAATTGAATTGAATGCTGTCCATGAGTTTTCACGTGATAAACCATGAGATAACTTTTCTCACTGAATTGAATCTGGCTGTTTATCTTGTGAGATGCAAACACAGCATGAGGCATTCCCTTCCAACCTCATATTAAGTAGGATGGCAGACCCTAAGGGGCATATTTATTACAGCACACATTGACGGGTTTTATTTTCCAAATGAATTGTGCCAGAAGTAATGTCAATTCTGGCGTTTGCATGGCGGAAAATTACACAGGCCTTGATAAACTCGCCATTTATTTTACACAACTTTTTACACAGTTTTTTCGTTGAATTTCGTTACAGATCATATTTCAATTTTTAGATCAGTTCCATTATCTTTAGACATGTAAAAATACATCCAACTTGTACGGTGAAATCAGTCAAGCCAGCCAAATGCAACAAAGTCTCCCATGTGGTACTGCCCAAAGTAGAGGGGCAATATAAAGAGGGAAGGAGATGGGCTGTATTTGGTTAATATGAAAGTAAACTAAAAACATCAAAATAACAGGTGAGTACAAGGGCTATATTTATAGGGAGACAACCACTCTTGAAGTTATATGGCTCTAGTGGATCTAATTCAACTCCCAAAGGGGAGTTTTGGGTGTCCTTACATAAATGATGTTCTTCCTATAGCTATTTCTCCTGGATTAATGTGTTTCCTCCCTCACTTCCATAAGCAGAAACTGAAGTTTCCAGCGGACATGTACAAAATAATTATTTTTCTACCTGTGAAATATGCTTCATAAAAACAGCTCAAAAGACAAGAAGGAAAAAAGTAATCTTCCAAATTGTAGTTTCCATGGATACAGACCACTACACACAACCCCCCCCCCCTCAAAACGTGTTAACAAATATCAAATAAGTATTGTATCTTCTACCAGTACAAGTGACAGGGGAAAATAACCCATTTTTTATTGTGAAAGCACAATCAGCATTTTGTTTAACATATGCAACAATATTTGTTTGATTCATTTGGAAATAATGTAGTGTGTGTCTGACAGAGGAACTTCTACAGAGCAGCCGAGCGCTGTATTTTACAGCAGAAATCAGGTTGACAAACACTATTGCTGGTGTGCTGCAATGCTGAACTGCTAGGACAAACAAATTATTCACTCATTTGCATAATGTCTGCTCTCAACCAAATAAATTGAACATATGCTGTGAACCCAAACCATCCCTAAAGAATTGCTAGAGTGTTTCCAGAGTATCTAATCTTAGTAACTCTAACCGGGAAAATACCGAGACGTAGAGCTGTGAAGTCTGGAAGTTACATTTGATTATAACTTACAGAGAATAAACATCTTTAATGCTATTCACAGTGCCCAGGAAGCCCTAAAGATGCTAGTGCAGGAGCTGTAAGACTGGAAGTGTAAATGACATGCACGCTGGCAAGGCAAAAATAAGTATATTTAAGAAGGATGAAATTATATGTATTAGAAATGACTGTACCAGAGCAAAGTATGGAATACAGTGTCAAATATAAGGTGACTGAGAACATAAATAGTAGGAATTAATATATTGTGTTTCAAAGTATTTATTTCTCTCAAATGTGTCCTGGCTAGAAAGTATCCCAACTCCTGTTAGACCATCATAACGGTCAGGATGAAGATTGGGAATACACAAAATTAGAGACCTAAGGCTGACCGTACTTACAGTATTTGGCAGTCCTTTATCAATGTGGCTTCCCAAGAGATTGGCAAAATTACACAAATTTTAGCATTTAGCCCCCTGTAGCAAAATTTCATTGAAGTCCTGTGAAGATCCACTGGATGAGGTGTAAAGATCCATTTCATGAGGGCCACATTTACAGTTAAAGTAATTCTTGCCTCCATTGGCTTTCCCAATCTTCCCCCTTGATATCTTTGTAAATCCCCAGATATTGATAGGAGAGGGCCCATACCTGCCACTGCACTGCAATCTTGTTTAGGAATTGCTGTGGTAGCTAGTAATGGGCAAATACATTTTCACTAAATTTGCGGTGAAAAATCCGCTGCGTTAAAAATAAAAAATAAATTGGCTTTAATGCATTTGGACAAATAGGCGTGCGTATAAAAATTGATGCTGGCGTCAAAATGCGCAAACAAAATTATTTTGATGCCCATTGACTTCGTGAATTTTTCACCATTTCGCCGGTACAAATTTGTCCATCATTAGTGGCAGTTAGAATATACCTGTATATGGTAAGGTTAAGGTTGGTAAACACTGAGTATTTTCTGGATGATGCAGACCTGGTAAAATCTTATTTGAGAGGGGCAGGCTGATAAAAAGACTTTTCAGAATTGGAAAACGGCCATACTTGGTAAGATCCACTGATTTTTCTTTGGTCATGGTGGCTTCCCAAGAGATTGGCAATATAAGGCTGATCTTATTATATAGCCCCTGTATCATCAATGACATGGAAGCCCCATGAAGATCAAATGAATGAGGGCCACAATTACAGCCCAGCTTAAGTAATCATTGCCCCCATTGGATTTCCCAATCTTCCCATCTGACATCTGAAAAAAATCCCCAGATATTAATTGGGAATGCCATTAATGTCCCATACACCTGCCACTGGACTGCAATCTTAAGAATGGCTGAGGTAGCAGTTAAAATATACCTGTGTATGGCCATCTAAAGGTCAGTCCATTTATAACGTTAATTTTGGGCACAAACAAAATTCTGGATGGTGCAGACTGGGGTGAAGATTTTTTGAGAGGGGCAGGCTATATTATAAGATTTTTCATAATTTGCAAACTTGAATATGAATGTAGTGGGCTGGGAGAATATATTCTGCAGATTTGCACACATCTAACAAGGCATGTACAAATAGAGGGTGTTGACCCTGCAACTACTGGATCCACAGAATTGGGACACTCTCTATACATCTGTTTCAGTATACCTTCCTTACATTTCTACTGGGCCCCCAAAATGAATCTCTAGCCACTAGTGATGGGCGAATTTATTTGCCAGGCGCGAATTTGCGGCGAATTTGCGTGATTCGCCGCCAGTGAATAAATTTGCGAAATGCCCGCGAAAATTCACCCGAAAAAAAAAAACAATTTTCACCGACGTAAAAAACGGCCACCGGCGTTAAAAAAACGGGCGCCGGCGTCAAAAACGGGCGCTGGCGTAAAAAACGAGACAAATTTTCCAGCGAAGCTAAACGGTGCAAATTCACCCATCACTACTAGCCACCCTACTACATCTAGCAGAAATATTTGGGAATTAGGGGTTATCAATGGCATGGTTATTTTGGTTTACATTTGCCCACATCGTGATATAAAATGTAGACAGCTTCCAAACCACAGCAAACTTTCAGAATATTCCAGTTTACTTGTCAACCCGGAGCAGCAGAAAGAAATAATGTTTTTCCATAAACACAAATCATTATTTGCAAGATCTGGGAGTCAGACAGCAAGATTTGACTTTATTGTTCATTAATTCCACTAGGTATTTCTTCTGGGGATAGTGGGCACGAAAACCTAACGTGACAAAAGCTAAAACCGTAATTCCATCAAGCATGAGCTTTATTTATTTATATATTCATTTTTTGTTTTGCCTGGCTTTAATTTAATATTCAACATATGCAAATAACATCTAACAAGGAAACCCCAAGCTGTAGCAGCTGCTGTGGAGGAAAGTAATCCTCATACTGGCAGAAGGAAAGGGCTGAGCGGTACGTTGATGGTATGTATTCCCCACAAGATAATGACCTCATGTCACTGTAAAGTGCTCGGAAATGAAGCACAACGCCCACACTGTCCTAGCTCATTGCTCTGTGTGGACCTTCAGTAATATTATTGCATAAAAAGCACTGTTTAAAGTTCAGTCTTGGCTTGCTTCCCTTGCACTTTTTTCAGCAGTATTAAGACCACAGAGTGTTTTGACACCAGGCAGAATTCCAAATTAGTGGAGAGGAATTCACCGGGGGCATGAGAGCAAGAGATGTTGATATAACTCTTGATGATCCAGGTACTTTTAAACCTTTTCTATTCACAAAACATTAGAACCTTTATTATTTTTCTTAATGGACTGAAATTGAAAGGTGATAACGATTTTAAAACAATCGTGTCAGAAACGAATACAGTAAAAGTGAATGTAAACATTCAACATTCAACAAGAAAAGTCCCTAGTATGGTAGTAGTGTCGATATTATTATTTCACTATATATGCATCCCAGTAAGCATTTGTGGGAACATAATCTTAAGTAATAGCATGCTGAGCTGTACAAATACACAACGCCACACTGCTTTGACAGCTAATAGGGGTCTGGAAAAATGCTGAGCCAACTGTATGTAGTCTGTGAAGCACTGGCACAAGCATTTGTCAAACAATGTCAAAACAAGTATTTTGGGGGCAGTTTGTTGCACTTAAGCACAATGTTTTGGGTCACTTAAAAAGGTGTCGGAAACGCCCCATCTGACATTATCTTTAGGCAGGAAGAACCAACTATTACTACTCCAAAGATTGTGAAGTTAGCACTGCTAATTGGAAGGGTGGTACATCTGTAAGCTTGCTCAGTATAGCTTACTCCTGTCCTAAAACAAATGCCCATTTCCAACCTACAATTACAAACATCTGAGGATCTGAAGATAACCGCAAAGGGTGGTTTGTGCCATGAGAAGATTAACCGGCAACAGTTAGATATTTCATCTAGACACCAGTAAACAACATGGGAGTAATTCAGTAACATGAGCAAAGTTCAACTCTTACCAGTAAACTTTGATAGATTGAATCAAAATACTATTTATGATGTCTTCTCAACAGGCAAAAGATGTATTTCTGAGCTGCATTGTATGCTATCTGTGTTAACTATAGCAAGCTCCATAAGCAAATGTACTGGAGGACTTCACACAATTCGTAAAGTGGAAACTGGTTGCCTGTCTAAAAACTGAACCCCTCTCTCTCTCTCTGCTCTTCACAAAGCTTTTACAGGGTGCCGAGTGGCCCCATAATACACACATTTTGCACCGATACCATTGTATTTCCCTGCATTGTTCTGTAAAGAAGTGGCGATTGAATACTTTCTCAAGGCACAGTTCGCTGTTGTGTGAGATTCTAGTATAATCAATTCTTGCTCTGATAGCCTGTCTGCAACAAATTTAAAATCTAGAACCAACTTGTAGCCAATCACAAGACAAAGGCTGAGCCAAATGACAAATGCACCAAAAAGAGCAGCAAAATAAATGAGTAAAGAATGCTTTCAGAAGGATAAAATCAATACAACCAACTACTGGACTCTAAAACTAAACCTCTATTTTTCATAACGTGTTGAGATATTTTTTCCCCCTGGGTAGCCACATTGTTCCATGTACAAAAATATTTTTCAAAGCCTTCCAAAACAAAACAATGTTATAAAGACTAGCGTGAACTTTTTTAAGTCTCAAAATTATTACATGTAGATCTCATGTTAATCTGTCCTTTCCCAATAACACGCGTTGTAACAGAAAGGAGAAAAATTATTTTTTATAATGATTAGAACTAAAAAAATAAGTATAAAAAAAATCTTGAACAATTCTATTACCTTTCAGCTTGTGTGACATGTGATATGTCAAACAGATACCATTTGTGGGTGAGTGAGTTGCAGGTAGCAAGAGAGAAGAATTACAAGAACTGTCAGAGGAACATTGGTAACATGTCAGGGATGAGCTGCTTAAATGTCAGAAATGTGCGAGTAGTGCTCAGTGGCACCCGAAAATACAAATAACTTGCAAGATGAATACACAACACTTGCACAACTGTACACTTGCATGCAAATCACATATTAACTAAAGAGCCAAGCAGGATTTATTTTAAAACAATGCAGATAATCAGGTAAAGAATCTTGCAGCTTTGCCCAAGTTTTATGCAATGCAGGGCAAGCAAAAGCAACAGAGATAGCATTCATAGGCCATACAGTATACAAAGGGGCTTAAAGAACAACATTCATGTATATAGGTTATTAATAATTAAAGCAAAGGGTTAAGAAAAACACTTTTTTTCTTAGTCTTGTGGCCCAGATATTTGAAAATGTCTGTAATGGGCCACACGCTGGGGGGACATGGGTATTCCCAGATGTGCCATGAGAAACGCCTTTAGACACAAGGTGCATATGGAGCCCTGCACTACAGTACAAGGCTATTGTATGTTGCACCGCACCACTTTGTATGCTGTGCCTTCTGCTAAATGCTAATCAAAACAAACAGGGGCAGGAGCAAAAGGCACAATTGCAATGCACAAGGTTTAGGCTCCATTTCTAACTGTGTGGTTGCCGAGTTAATTATAAAGAGTGCAATCCTTATCCTTAATTTAATCTATTAAAATGCCAGATGGGCCAAGTTAACTTCAGTGGCTAGAGTAAAACCATAAATACATTGATGCAAATCAACACCCACGTTAGTAAATGATCCTGTTTTACCAATTTCCTTTATTTTGATTGTTTGTAAAAACTGTTAAAATAGCAAAAAAGTGGCCATCAAATGAATGTATGTGCACAATCACAAACTCATTTCAAGATAACTTTATTTCATGCTTAACATGGATGGCAGACACTGCAATACAATGTTGTGATGAGGTACCATCAGCATGAAACCATGGTGTCATCAAAAGGCTAATAAACTAATGAGCGATCAGCAATTTAGGGAATTCTATTTCAAAGATCCTGATTTCCCAAGTCTCTAAACCTCCATACTCTCAAAATGATGAGATCCTCAACATGACAGTGCAATAAATGTTGGGAGGAGGTACCATCCGCATGATGCTATAGTATCATCAAAATGCTAGTCAGTCAATGAACCAGCAGCCATGCAGAGAATTCAACTTCAAAGATCCTGATTACCCTATGGGGCAAATTCACTAACCTGCGGAGTTGCGCTACCGCAGGCTTCGCCACACTTCGCCGCACTTCGACAGGGCGCCGCTAATTCACTAAACTAAAGTTGCGCTCAGGGAGGCGAACGGTAGCGAAGTTGCGCTAGCGTTGATTTGTCAAGGAAAGTGAAGTTACGCTAGCGATGCCTAATTTGCATACAGCGCCAAGTTAAAAAAAGGTTGAACTCGATGGACATGTGTCTTTTTTCAACCTTACTTACTATGTTACTATGTTACTATGTTACTATGTTAAAGTACAATGGACGTATGTGTAGCAGCAAATACATTACACTACACAAGCCTGGGAAAGCTTCATAAAATAAAATAGAGGTGTTATATTGGCCTACACATTTTCCCACTGTATAGTTTAGGTGCCATATGTTAGGAAATGTAGGGGGGAAGGTGGGTGCCCCCAAAAAAAATTACAATCTTTTTCAGCCTATCACCCTTAAAAAATGAAAAAACGCCAGCGTTTTTTGGGACTTAGAAAAAATTTCAACTTTTTTTGAAGCAATCCCTATCAACTCGTTTTGCACTTCGCCTGGTCTGAGGCGGTGAAGGCAAGTCTGGCGCAAGAGGTAACGTTCAGTAAAATGCGCAAGTTAGTGAATTAGCGTAGTTATGTCCCATTGCCATAGCACAACTTCGTCTAGCGTAAGGGTGCGAAGAGTAGGTCCACTTCGCTAGCAAATTTACACCAGCATCTGTTAGTAAATCGGTGAATTAACAAAATGACGTCACACTGGCGAATTTGCACTAGCGTTAGCCGCTTCGCTCTTTAGTGAATTTGCCCCCATGTCTCTTAATCTCACTGCTCTCAAAATGATACGTCACTGTGGGTAAGACAAGTAGTTTATGGGAACGTTTGCTCTTTGTTTCTCCTCAGTAACATAGAGCGTGTCAACACAGTCTACCTAGGCCAGGTTTGAAAACATTATGACCTACTCAATAAATTCATACTGTACTGTATAGGCAAACAATAGCTAACTAGGCCCAATGTGTTGGTATCTGACATTTGCTTTTGTAAATGTTGTTAAATAATTTGAGTCACCAAGTCAACAATACAACCCCTCTCACAGTACAATAAATTAATACATTTAAAGCTCAGGGTTGGCCACTAGATTAGCTTTGCAGCACATTGCAGGGGCTGCCTATCTTTGGCTTATACATTTTATAATGCAATTTATTTATATGCTTGACAGGAGGGGATAATGTTTGAAGATGGAACAAATCTGAGATCATTACAAGCTACAGGCAAATCATTCATTGACGGTTCATTGATTTGCATGGTTCAACTGCTGAGGTTCTACTGTAAACGATTGGTGCTAAGTCTTTTTTTAATGGGAGGAAAACAGTCAAAAGATTTCAGATGTAGAATTTCAATTTAGAAAGTTGATATTAACGTGCTTTAACTCCTTCTCAGCTGCCTTGTCTACCTTATGTCCCCATGCTACACAGTGTCAAGGTGGCCATAGACATTAAAATTTTTAAAAGATCTTTTTTTATTGTAAGATCAAGCTTATCCTGAAACAATCGCTTAAATGTACAATTTGTCTATCAACGAAAAAGACTATTTCAATTGATATTGTCTAGTTAAAGCCAGGAAAACTGTGGGTAGCAGCCTGCTTGGCCCAGAAAACAGTTGGACAATGGATAAATTTCACTGTGAACGATGAAAATATTCAACCTGACTGATCGATTTTCTGACCGATGACGGAAAATCATTAGATGCTCGATCCATCTGTGCCTACTAACCTTACGATAATTTGACGGATTCGTAGAGATTACACTATAAATGGTTGTTAAGGAGAGATTTAGCTGCCGATTTTGGCTACTTCGACCATCGAATGGACTACTTCGACCTTCGACTACGACTACGACTTCGAATCGAAGGATTCGAACTAAAAATCGTTCGACTATTCGACCATTTGATAGTCGAAGTACTGTCTCTTTAAAAAAAACTTCGACCCCCTAGTTCGCCATCTAAAACCTACCGAACTCAATGTTAGCCTATGGGGAAGGTCCGCATAGGCTTTCCTAAGTTTTTTTGATCGAAGGATATTCCTTCGATCATTGGATTAAAATCTTTTGAATCGAACGATTCGAAGGATTTAATCGTTCGATCGAAGGAATAATCATTCGATAGTACTATCTGCGCTAAATCCTTCGACTTCGATAATATTTGAAGTCGAAGGATTTTAATTCCCAGTCGAATATCGAGGGTTAATTAACCCTCGATATTCGACCCTTAGTGAATCGGCCCCCATATGTCTACAGCCACCATTAGCTTCTGCACTGGAGGCTTTGCATAAGGTTAAGTTGTGCCCTAAACCCCCCCTGAACAAAATTGTATTATTGGATTCACAGATTCCTGTCGGCACAAGCATCTGGCGGGCCCTGAGGGGGTGCGGGCCCTGGTGATCGCACCCCTGCACCCCCGGTAGTTCAGCTAATGTGTATCATGTGCATTAGTGATGTGCAGGCCGACCCGGGCGGGTTTGGGCCAACCCCTGGATAAAATGCGCGGGTCGCAACCTAGTACTGCCGGCTTCCGGTGCCGGAAGCCAGACTTCCGCCTGCTCCACCCCTTTTGTCTATAAATAAAGGGGGGCAGCTGGCCGGGGTCGGATGCGGGTAGGGAGCGGGCGCGTTAGGGTCCCGCACATAACTAATGTGCATATGACTGGCATAGTTCTGTTCATTATACAGTATAGATAAGAGTCATTTTCTACATTTATTCCCATTCATGTTTGATATTTGATTACCAGAAAAAGATTTATAAGAACAGCACTGTGAATATTTCACAGCAAGACAAAATTATCTACATACCCCTTAGATATTAAATCTAAATCTAATCCCCTCCAAGGTTATTCCAGCTGATGATTTAATTTGTTTTTACAAGGAAAACTGTAAATGAAAAACTATCAACCCACCGCTTTCTACAAATTATTTTGCTTTTTTAAGCACATATGGCCAGCACCTATTTAGCTTTATTCTGTAGATCTTGCTCAAAACCTGCATTTGGAGAGTCAACCAATGTGTAATCAGGCATTAAAGTGATACTGACTGACATGTTCCTGGCATTTCTGAATTTAAAATCTCCAAAAAGTTGAGAATGTGCAGCTCAAAACACATATGGAAAACTCATAACGCGCTACCTTCAACTTACCAACCTAACTATTGGGGGTAGAGCCTACCTGCTATTCTATATTTTTGAATGATCTGCTCCCCTAGCTGAGGGGCCAAGATGGTGCATTTAAGCTCCCTGTGTACAATGGGGAATTTATTTTAATTCGCAAGTTGTGATGATCAAAGTTTTTTTTGTCGATTCACAGTGAAATCCAGCATTTCACCATCTGTGCAAAACATTTTGTTGCAGCAAAGAAGTCGCCAAAACTGCATGAAAAAATGCCCATTGACTGTAATGCATTTGGAGAGAAAAAATGGATCTTTCCATAATTTGGATCTTCGTTCCTTACGTCTACTAGAAAATCATGTAAATATTAAATAAATAAACCCAATAGGCTGGTTTTGCTTCCAATAAGGATTAATTATATCTTAGTTTAAATCAAGTACAAGGAACTGCTTTATTATTACAGAGAAAAAGGAAATCATTTTAAAAAACCTTAATTACTTTATTTGATTATAATGGAGTCTATGGGAGATAGCATTTCCATAATATGGAGCTTTCTGGTTTCCGGATAACGGATCCCATACCTATACTTGATCCAAACTAAATTATAATCAATTCTTATTGGAGGCAAAACAATCCTATTGTGTTTGATTTTTGATATTTTTTTGGATATTTTGTAGACTTGAGAGATACAAATTACGGAAAGATCCCACATCTGGAAAACCCCAGGTCAGAGCATTCTGGATAATAGATCCCATATCGGTATAAATATATAAAACATATGCATATTATTGATATTCCTCATTTTCTGCAAAAAGGATCAATTGTTCTCCATTAGTAAATGTAGCCAAAGTGTAATAAGGTACAAGATATCTATGTATTAGGGCCATATAATGAAGAATTCCCATCGCAAGCAAACCACGCAACTAAACACCAGTTACCCAACATGGAGGCTGAGCGAATCACACCCATTAACCTTTACCTAATGATATATGAAAAAATACATTGACAGTCCCTGGTAATAAAAATACATGTGCCCAGAGGATTAAATAAGTGGAACATAAATCGAACATGATGAGAACTAAAAATATAATCCATCATACATACCTTCGTAAAATGCAAGTTAGACTCATTAAGGAACAAGCATTTTATCTTGTAAGATAAATTGTCCTGAAAAAGTCATCTACATTTCTGGGAGAAATATTTAAGGGCTGTTAAACGCAGCCAATCTTATTTTATTCATAAATGCAGCTTTATTCTCTTCAAACCAGCCTGATAAAGACATTCACTGGGAATGTGACAAACTGGATGAAAACCTACAACTTTTGGCTGACATATGATGCTTTTCCATCCCATGGACAACTTTGAGTGGCGATAGATAGAAAGTGACATTACACTTGACACATTGATATATGGGGCAGTCACATCTTTCAGATTGCATAAAGAGAACAGTACAATATATCAGAACAGAAATTACATGAAACCAGAAATTTTCCGCTGCGGAATTGTAGTTAAGGTGATCAAGAAAGGGATTGACAGTGGAGCAAAATCCGAGGCTCCCATTTCAGTCACCGCTGCATGAAAATGAGCTTTAAACGCAATAAATTCAGCAGAATTGATTTCTTGGAATAAAGTTGCTTCAATTTCAAATGC
The DNA here is from genome assembly GCF_017654675.1 of Xenopus laevis. Classification (NCBI taxonomy): domain Eukaryota; kingdom Metazoa; phylum Chordata; class Amphibia; order Anura; family Pipidae; genus Xenopus; species Xenopus laevis. Next base: position 88,387,193 of record NC_054384.1, on the reverse strand, counting down.
AACGAGTTGTTTTAAAGGACAAGGAAAGGCAAAAAAATAAAATCCCATTTTTTCTCTCATTAATGAAAAAGAAACCTATCTCCAATATACTTTAATTAAAAAATGTGTACTGTTTTTATAAGAAACCTGACTGTATGCAGAGAAATTCTCCCTTCATTTACTGCTGTGGATAGGAATTGTCAGATGGTCCCTAACTGCTGAGCAGTAGTGATGGGCGATTCGCCACCAGCGAATAAATTCGCAAAACGTCCACAAAAATTTGCGTAAAAAATTCGGCGGCGTCCAAAAAATTTTTCCGAAAAAACGGGTGCCGGCATCAAAAACAGGCGCCGGCGTAAAAAAAAACGGGCGCCAAAAACGAGACGCCAGCCCCGTTTCTTGCCGTTTCGCGAATTTCGCGCGAAATTGTTCTTCATAGAACAAGTTCTTCATAGCAGTAAGTTCATGTTTATGTTTAGTATACAAAATACAGCATTTCTAGCATTATTCTATTTTAGCCTTGTCCTTTAAGGCTTCTGATCATTTTTCAAATGGAATGTTTTGGCTGTGACATATTACAAAGAGGTGGGATCTTATGATTATTAAAGGGGACATTTTTTATTGATTATATTTCTTTATACTGCTTAGAGTTACTTTCACCCATGTATAAATTAACCTATATAAATATACAGATTTATTGATACATTCTGCATTCCCACTTCAATAGATAGCACATCCCATGACACTTACCAGCAAGGAAAACTGTCTGCTCCATTGTAACGGTTTTGCCAGCAGTGAACTGGGCTAGGATTTTGGCATCTTTGAAAAAGAAAACTGTAGTCTGGTGCACCAGAATAAAAACACATGTTATTATTTTCTGCCCCTTAAACTACACTTAATTCAATGAGATTGCAGCCTCCCTTAGTGATGTGCAGGATGGACAAAACCCCACAGGTCTGCAAAGCACTTCTTTAGTGGGTGGGTGGTGGAATGAACTCTGCCCAAGACCCACCCAGCCATTGATGTTTTTCTATGAAGAACAGTGGAAAGGGTAGAGCATTATAGATGCTATTGCAAACCTAAAAATGGCTTAACGGCCTTCCTATTGACTCCAATGCTTTTTGGCAAATTTTCACAAGCACCCCAAGCTTGCTCATCACTAAACTGCAGCAGCCACTGTGGGGAAGGCACATTAATTCCTCCAGATTAAACTAATTAGATCCCCATTAGTGATGAGAATTTTTTTTCACCAGGCATGAAACTGCGGCAAAAATTTGCAGTGAAAACAATTGCTGTGACAAAAAGGTGCCAAGACAAAAATGTCCCTGAGATAAAATAATCACCATTAGAAAAAAATGCCCATTGGCTTTAATGCATTTGGAGAAAAAAGTCGCCACAAGAAAAAATGCCAATTGACCTGAATGCATTTGGAGTGAGAAAAAATAAATCCATTCAGTTTATACAATTCAGCTGGGTATATGTTCTGTATAAATGGCTTTTTTATCTGTTAAGTGAAATAGGCGTTACTGTTTATTGCTGTTTCCCAGTGTTAAGATGACTGGTGTTGATCAAACGTAACTTAAGATTCCCTTAGGCGATTCTAGATGCTCAGCCATAAAAAAAAAAAGGGGGAGAAAAAGACAGTAAAGAAAAAATGTCAGTTGCGTGTGCCTTAAATTATTTGAGTTCCAGATCGATATCTAAACCCGTAGAAGGATGGTTATAAGCGAGGAATGAAAACATGATCCATTAACACTGTCTGCTTGAGATCTCTTTGCTGTTTATTGCCAATACACGAGTTGCACAAAAAAGGCCTATCTTCAACGGAAAATGTTTCATCACTCGGCTGACATAAAAAAAACAATTAAATGGCTATTATAGCTGGAAATATTGACACTTGCTTGAGTAAATTATTTCTAAAAACTGAACATGAAAACGATTTCAGGGTTTGCAGAAAACTGGAACTTTGATTGCAAGATCGTTCATGTCAGATGTTGCCAGGATATTCTACAATGCTCTGGAGAATGTAAATTAACTGCAGTCGGCAATATCGAGTGCTCCAGCTTTAAAGCTGAAGATCTAAGGATGCTGGGAGTTGTGATTCCAAAGCAGGTACCTTACCAAAGCTTAAGCATTTCTGTTAATAAGATGTTAGGACTTATTTTCTTTATGCCCTGAAGGCAAGTGCAAGAGCACTAAGGGGCACAAAATTGTAGTGCTCTGCATTTAAGTCGGGGAACATCTGCTGCATTAAAAATCTGACATCATGCACAAGTTAGGGGGGATTCTAGGGGCGGGAGAAGGGGTGACGCTGATAAACTTGTCTGTGAAGGCAGTGCCCTCCAATTTGAACTTTCAATTTGAAAAATGTGAAAAATGAAATGCCAATTTTGACTCATCTAGTGCAGAGAATGTGCAATTCTCCATGACCTTCCCCAACGCTAAAAAACAAGCGGTGGGAGGCAGCACCAACTTGCATGCCTTTGGGCAGCAAAGTGAATGGCAAAGTTCGAAAAAATATGCTGATTTTCAGCTGTGTTTTGCACTTTGCAACTTGTAAATGAGCTCTGCCAAAAGGCTACTTCATATTTATAAAAGATAAAACCCCTGCACTGCCTGTAAGGTATAGCTAAGTTTAGGGGTTTGGATTTACAAAGCAATACCATAAAATAAAAAATGTGCAATAAAATGTGCAATAAATTATAACTGAAGTTATGCATTAAGACAAAATTAGGATGAGCATTTTTTCTTACCTGTGAACTTGAGTCATGTGACGCACATTACATCAGCACAGATAACGGATGACATCACTGAGCTTCATTTATAATTTTACAGGATATACAGTATAAATATATTTGTAACCACTAATCTAATTTCCCATCCCAAAGAGGCATTCTATTGAAATAAAAGAACATTCAATCTGTGGCGCATTAACAGCATTAACATCAAGCTCCTTAATTTGAATGTATTTCTATATATTTATCTTGTTTAGTCATTAGCAGTCATTTCCCAGGCAGACAACTCCTCTGGGATAATAAGCAGCATTCAGGGAAGTCACTCGCACAGAAATGCTTACATCTGACAGCTCGGGGAACAGAAAAACCCAAAACATCTCATTTGCTCACAAACGACAAGTCATTTAAGTAACATGAAAACATTTAAAACCTTTGTTGCTTTCTAAAATCTCCCAGTAGCTTGAGCCTTTGAAAAAAAATCCCTGGCAATCACCATTGAATCCGTTTCGGAACAAAGGTGGAAACAATAAAGAAATATCATTATGTTGTTATAACTTCGGCAGGATACAGAAGAGTTCTAATTTAATAGTAAGTGCATCATTTTAGGGATCCCCTGAAGGGTGAGATTTGCTATACTAATAAAAGAAAAAAAAAGATATATTACACGTGTCCTGAAGTTTAATAAACATTACTGTTTATTACCTATTTCCCAAAAAGAAAAAGTCTGATTTAATAAGCTTTTCTATGTATTAGTCGGATCCTGAAACATCATTTCTAGTTTAATAAACATTTCTATTCATTAGCTGGCTCCTGAAAAGACAGATCCCATTTAATAACAGTTCTATTTATTAACCGTGTCCTAAACATAAACTCAAGTTTATTAAACATTTCTGTTTATCATCTGCATCCTGAAATGAAAACTCCCTGAAATGAAATCCAATTTATTAACTGTATCTTGGAAGGTAAAGGCTAGATTAACAAAATGTTCCATTTATTATGACTGTCTTTTTAAGTTGAACCTTGTACATTTGTACGAGCAATGGGCCATATTTATATATAGGCACCCGAGGGTCTGTACCTAAGGTGGCAGCTTTTGGAGGGTGGCTCTCAGGTGCCTATATAATTGAATACATTTTTTTTTTAAGAAAAGTGTGAAAAAAATTCCCCAAGTCGCCGTGGGAGACTCTGCTTAAATCCAGCAGCAGAACTGGGTGTGGGGGGTTAGGGGGAATAGGGCCCATGGCAGTGAAAACCAGAAGTGACGTTTAGTGGAAGAGACGCCACTTGCACCCATGCACATCAGATCTTTCCATACAATTAGGCACCGTTAGGTCCATTGCCTAGGCTAACACCAGACCTAAATACACCCCTGGTACAGGATAAAGTTTGGTAGTATACTTTGATTAGGCATTAACTGCAAGTAGAAGGAATAAGGCATAGCTTATTTAGACAACTAGATAAACTGTTTGCCATAAAAGATGTATTGCATATATACAGTAACCCAAGTGGTCATTTATTACCTGCAGAGAAGGCAGAAACGTACTAACAATGGGAACAATCTACCATATTTTTTCTGCTTTGTAGGTAGAAGTCTAAGGGGATTATGTAATAAAAGGCACTAAGTTTGCCCTGGTGCAGTAACCCATAGCAACCAATCAGCAGGTAGCATTTACTGGTCACCTGTTTAAAAGCAGACATCTTATTGGTGGCTATGGGTTATTGCTCCTGGGCAAACATTATGCCATTTATTATATTTGGGGGTTAGAATCTACAATTTGCCCCACAAATACAGTGCTGGCTGCATTCGGGAGCTCTGTATTCACAAGAAGGCAGAGTGCTGCCAGACCCTTGAAGCAAATGCTTTTAAAATGATTTGGTTTCCTAGGGCTTTTGCGATCATTTCTGCCCCTACAGTTTACTCCATGACTGCATTTGTATTCAAGTTTTTGGAGAATGCCTATTACATAGTTACATAGTTAAATTGAAAAAAATAAATAAAGGGAAATGACCACACTCTATTTTAATAATACATTTCAGCATTATAACATTAAAAAAATGTACACTTCAGTCCATGCCCTTAAACCTCTTAGCCATACCTATAGTAACCCCCCAATTCCCACTAACCTTTTGGTTACCCTGTATAGGACCGCCCTGCAAAACTAAGGGCAGTTTTGAGTCATGGTGAAAGATAAACTACTATATACAGAATATTGTACTAGAAAAACGAGTTGATGTTACACACGCTACACTTGTGTGTACAATCCAATCTCAATATGTTTTTGAGAGATCAAATCACAATTCCCACCCTCGTGTAGTACTCTCCTTAGATGGTGCAAACCCAGACTGGTGCCTCACAACTTTAAAGCAAATAATGACCTTTCTTGTGTTTGGCCTAGAGAGACTGATCCTGAGACGAGGGCCCATACATCATGCAACATACGTAAATGGTTCTATCAAAGGCATTATTACATGTTTTTTTTTGACAATTTTACATATACCCTCCCCTTTTTAACTGATGCCAGCAATCAATTTTCATTTGTTTAAAGCATGCCAGTTAACGGTAAGCCTTTTCCTTTAATTTTTGTCTGGTGTCCAGAAAGCTCAGCTTTCTGAACGTGAGTAGCTCCAACAGAATCTCAGAAACACATATTTATGCAGCTTAAAATGCATCTTTGTTTTTTGATCAATTGTATCCTGTTTCAACACAGAGGCCATCTACACAGAACTGATGTTATTTCTGAATTTCAGTCCTCGGTGGTTTAAGCAGCCTAAAGGGAGCACCGCACTTTCATGAATTTGAACCCTAAAGCAATGCTCATTCTGAGGGCATCTCTCAACCTTCAAGAAATAATCTCTGACTTGAATGCACATGAGAAACTTCAAATAAAACACTCCTGATATCCTGTGGTTTTCTAGTTTAATACCAGTGGGCACTGAAGAAGTAATAAATTGCGTGTCACTGTCAGAGTGTAAGCATAGGAGGAAAGAGAAGCTACCAGGCTCTCTGGGCTATTAAAAGAATAAAGAAAACTGCTTCCCCAGGTCACTTGCTTGACGTGGTCCAATCCACAAAACAATGTGAAGGATAGCAATCTGAGAGTTTGGAACTTCAACAAAAACCTTTGGAAAACAGCACACACTCAGGGGGTTATTTTTCAAAGTCCATTTTTTTATGGTTGGACTTTTAAAGGGGAAGACCACCATTTTTTCGTAGAAAAATAAATTGCCAATGAAGAACATATCTTTAACACCAAACATTCCCTCGTTAGTTTCTTCCTCAATATTAGGGCTGCAATCGTTTTTTAAAAAAGTTTAAACATGTATATTAAATCATACCCTGCTTGCAGTCAGAAAATCACTCTCAATAGGGCACAGGCATGCGCAATAGTTAGCAGCAGTGCCCTGCGCACTACAATCTTATTTGTTCCTTGTGAAGCGATGACGTTGCAGTCATGTAATGGAGCCGTACGTCATCGATGACCTCTCTCCCCCACCTCATTCATTCGAGCTCCTATCGTAATCCTGCTTCCCCGTTGCATGGATACTAATCCGAAAAAGTCACGGTATTCAGGCCTCAAATCTTGAAAAGTCGAAATATGAAAAATATGAAAGTCTCAGATTTGGATTTTTTTAAGATCTTATTAAGACTTTTCACAAGTCTTTTCACAAGTTTTTCCACAAGAATGATACATAATGATAAATAGAGGGAAAAAGTCCATGCAGACTTTTTTCGAACATTTTCCAAAAATTGTGAGATAAATTCGGATTTTGATAAAAAAGATTTTGATAAAACCCTCAGTGTCAGAGAAGATTTTTAGTGGGTGGTACAAAAACAAAGGGGTTATTTACTAAAATCCTAAAAGTTCTCATTATTTTCTGAAATTTTTTTTTCGACCAAATCCACACAGACTTTCCCCCTACCTATTTTTCAACTGTCTTTCAAATTTCTTGTACAGAGAAAAAAAAACAATAAAATCGTGAAAATATCCGAATCATACAAATGTTCTGGATTTGTCGCTCGAAACCTGTGACTTTTTTGGATATTTCAACCCCCAAACCACAAACCCAGCGCAAATCAGGATATAATCCTGCCATTGACTTCTACATTCACTTGGCAGGTCTGAGTTGAGTTGTACTTTTGAATTCAGATTTTAAAAACCATCGGGATTTAATAAATCATGAAAAATTGAAGTTTTTGTTCCATGAAAATTTTGTTTTTCCCCTTTAAAAGTCCAACCAAAAAAAAATCTAACTTTGAAATTATAACCCCCCCAAGTGTAAATAAGTTTTGCCACTAGGAATTTTCAAAGCTTCTTTTACTTCTGGCAAATCTTACTGTATAGCAGATGTGAAACGAATGTATCTATGAATGTTCTTCATGTAACTTCTTTAAGCTGTTTGTACTCTATTCATTGCATCAGTTAAATGTCCAATATCTGATGTGTTAACCAAGCAGACATGTTTATTTGAAATGTATAAGAAATAGGACATATAGGTGAACCAGTTCATGAATTCTTTTCTGATCCATATAGGATTCCCTTCAGCTGTCTTACTTAGGCATCTTATCTTTTCCAGGAGGCAACATTTAATTATGTATTCCAACTCCATAAAACTGTTTTGTCATATGCTATCTTGATTAAGATGTTATCGTACCTTGTAAGAGATATTACTCAGACAAATCAATAACTTATTTTGCCGACCTCTGTCTGAGATTTAACTCACCAGCATTGTTTTTTCATCTGCACTTACTGTACATTTGTACCTGGGTGCTTTCTATGTATGCATGCTTAGGATAGTTGAATGCTGCTTAGGATAGGAGCCCTTGCAAGAGCTCTTATAAAATCTCTCTCTCTCTCTCTCTCTCTCTCTCTCTCTCTCTCTCTCTCTCTCTCTCTCTCTCTCTCTCTCTCTCTCTCTCTATCTATCTATCTATCTATCTATCTGACACAAGACACACACAGAATGCTCCATATTTACTGCCTAATTTTCCCATAGATTGGACTTATTACGGTGTAACCAAACCTTTGCTGTAGTCCCTGTATCCGAAAGTCACTTTTTCTGGGTCTATCTAGGACATAAACTGAGCATCTCCACCAAATGTAACCCTAACTTATCTTCAGACTGATTTCTTCAAGGGGACCCTGCTATGCATTCGGGAACATCTATTCTAGAACATTTCAATGGCTACTAGTAGCATGCATGGCCTTTCTTAAGCTTATTCGTTTTTTATGTACTGCTATAATAGGTCTCATATCTTAAAGAAGAACTAAAGTTTAACTAAAGAAGTAGGGCAGAATTATGGCACATTATGTTTTAGGCTTCTGTATCAGCCTAAGGCAACCACAGTACTTAAGCAGGAAGATCTGTGTTTCCAAAGATGCCCCAGTAGCTCCCCATCTTCTTTTCTGCTGATTCACTGCACATGATCTGTGCTGCTGTCACTTACTTAGCTTAGGAACCCACTCATAATACACTGTGGGTATATATACACTAGTGTACATTATAACATCCACAATAAAAGATTGATTAGTAAATAATACAGACTATAAGTACACGTGGCAGCCATAATCAGTGATAATGGTACGTAATCAGTCTTGTAGCATCAGCTTATATGACAGGTAAACCTAACTTTTTACTTGAGACATGCAACAACCCCTAAGCTTACATTCTCAGCAGCTGCCCAAAGCACACCAAGCTTGTGTGTGTTGCAGACACTCCTAACAAAATCCAAGATGGAAACCTCCAGTGACAAATTTGAAGGCCTGGATCTGTACTACTTAAGAAATGCTGAACCTTTAGGCTGGTGCAACAACTTCAGTATATAATATATATTCACCATATGTGGCAAAAAATATAATTTTTTAGGGTTAAGTTGCTTTAAAGATTTCAGGATCATATGAGTAAAAAAGTAGCTCATCCAGAATAAAAAGACACATTTGAATTCTGTATTGAATTCTGAATGAGCGGCCCTCGGGTTTCTGCAAGCAGTTAAAGAACAAGCTCAAATAATGTACAACTGTTAGTGTTCATTACTTTGTTTTCTGTTAACTATTATCTATTTCTCTGTGCTTCAAAAGTCAAGGCCATGAACCACAAGCACATTTTAGCATTAAAATTAGGTTATTTCTGACAAAGGCCTAACTCATCTAGCAGTGCACTTCCAGATATCTGCCACCTCCATGTCTATCATATCATTCTATTTGAATTTGCCACATCATTTACAGCTTTGGAAAAGTTACAACTTACACATATATGGAGTACCTCCTTAAATACCATTTACTTCATGCATTTCCCATATTTTATTTGTAAGAATGTCTTTATATTGGTAGATGCTTGTCTCAGGAGAACTTATGAGTAAATATTAGCCTTAATGTGTAGCCATTGATTTAACCCACTGGAAGTATGAATGTAGAGAAATTCATATGAGTATAGCTATGTGTAGCTCCCTATGTGTATGAACAGTATATAAAGATACATTTACTTACATTTCACATGTTAAAGGAGAAGGAAGGCTACCGAGGCAGTTTATTGCCAATAGATTAGCCACAATAGTGCAAGCTAGAATGCTATGTTTATTCTGTAGAATGCTTTACCATACCGGAGAAAAAAGCTCTAGAAGTTCTCTCTGTTTAGGATAGCAGCTGCCATATCAGCTTGGTGTGACATCACTTCCTGCCTGAGTCAATCCCTACTCACTCATAACTCTGGGCTCAGATTACAGCAGAGAGGGGAGAGATGAGAAAACTGAGCATGCTCAAGCCGTGCCCTGGAGGTTTAAGCTGAAAGAAGGAAGTTTGATACAGAAGCCCATGTGTACACAATAGAAGGAAAGACATTTTTTTGATAGTGGAATCAGAGCAGCATTACTTTTACAGGTTTTTTTTAAGGGAGCTTTGATTCCATTTAAGTTATTTTCTTTCTGTCCAAATGTCCGTGAATAATATTCTCTTCTAGAAAACAAATATAATATATTTTTAACAAAGGAAACAAAAGGTTGAGTTGCCTTGATTTATTTATGAAGCTGCAGTTCTTGTTGCTATGGACACACTAAGGTACAATTCACTTGTTGTTGTAGTTAAAAAAAAAAACAGCATTAGTACACACAGACATATATATGTATATGTGTGTGTGTAAACTGTATACACATATATATATGAGTTGACACATGTTTATGTAGATTTAGTTCTACTTGTACCTGGTTAGACCTAATTCTGTGCTACAGAATTTTTTTTGCAAATTTATTGCGTTTCCCCCCATAATGCCTTTTTTGTTTTAGAAAAAGAATTAAATATCTGTTGCAGACCGACCCATTTTATTCCTATTTGAATATTTGTGTAATTTATACCACTTATTGTGAATGGAAAATTCTTGTTATTTCTGCTTTATCTGTTGATCCTTAACTCACTATGTTTAAAGTAAGACTAATACTGACAACTTGCCTATGAACCTGAAAAAAAAATGTTGAAATTAATGGCATGTTTTCAGGGAGAATGTTTTAAGTATATTGAAAAAATTACAAGAACATGAAACCCTGAAGCTTGTTTTTGAAGATGATGGATCGTTTCTTCTCTACAGCAAGGGTAATATATACAAATTTAAATATTTTGGTTTTAAAATTAAATTTATACTTAATTTGATAACTTAAACCCACACATTCCAAGGAACAGTAGCATAACAAAGCTGTAAATGCATTTACATAAGCAGATCATACATGTTCATTCAATCTCCCCATCAAAGGACCAATAGGTTTTCCTACCCATGCTTGACCGAACTGATCCAAAGTGCACAAATCTGAAATTAAACCTGTAGAGTCATTTTGTTTGCATAAAAATGGAAAAAGAATATAAGACATTACAGATTTTTGAAATCCTACTATGCACTGCTTATTGAATAATCATGAGTTTATTTTTTTAAACACAGCTTGAAAAGGTATTCATTCTAACAATTAGCGCAAAAAAATGATGATCCAATTGGAAGTATTGATCATTATGCTGAGAGATGTGATTGTTAAGTGAGTATGGTAAGTGTCATAGGGACTTGGCATAGGTAGGAGAAGATTTCTGTTTGTGTTTCCTGGAAGCCACATTTCAAAGAAATGAATAGGCATGCAACCCAAGACCCTTTAATTGGAACTTTTAAAGAAATAATTATCCATCTGGCTCTTAATTAGGCAACGCTATCAATAAATATCCAGCTGTCCTCATCTTGTTCACATTTTAATCCATCAAAAGATACAAGGAATATATGCTAGTGTTCTGTGGAAAGGCATATTCCAAGTTTTTTAGTTAACTACAATAAGGGTGGAAGAACACACGAGGCCTAAGAACTTATTAAACTTAGAAAAGCTCCTTTTTGCTCAGGTGACTTTAACCACAAGTTTACCCATGATATTTAATAGGAGTTGGGTAGAGTTATGGGCTTATATGATAAAAGCAGTACGATCTATGTATAATTTCTAACTTGGAGGGTAAGAGTCTAACATACACCAAAAATAACAAAGATCTGAACTCCATTTGTAATGCAAGCAAAAATAACATGTTGGAGGGTGCCAAGTAGTGGTCAGTGATATTAAAAACAGACTTTAAATATTGACATTTATAATGCCAGATTCTCTACCAAAGTATGTGAATGATTTTTCCATTGTTTTCAAAATAATGTACAGAACAGTTAACCCCAATTCTCTTGATAAGTGAATAAATTGTATTACAAATTCCATGCCCAGCTTTATCTCATTTATAATTCCTTTTCCCTGTTTATAAACAAAGTAACCTGGTTTTACCCCAGTTTTAATTATAACAGAGAATCAGCATATGTTCCTTCTATAATTTTTTGTCAACAGGCTGTTCACTTTGTGCTGTAACAAAGAGCATTCACTTTACTCAACAATAGTCTGATAGAATCATGGGTTTGAAATGAAATGGATGAATCAATGAGGAAAACAAATTGTCTTCCCACCAAATATTGCATTTCTTTCAATCTTCAATGAGCAGGGTTAAATTGTGTTTTACAGACAGCCTTCTGAGCAAAGCCACAATTCTCCTGTCACGTTTTGTTAAGGTTCCTGTCTTTCAGTACCGACTGAGTTAATGCTGTGTGTGCATGTTTTGGAGGAACAAGTGTCACTAAATACATTTTTAATGAGATTCCTTAGAGGAAAAGAACAGCAGTCTAACATCAAGAGGCAGTGAGGGTTGAATTCATTCTTTGTGCCTCAGTAGGGAACTACTGCAATTCATTACTGTTCAATGCCTCCTATCTCCACTGAGAAAGCTGGCTGTGTACAGCAGAAAGAGAGGGAATTTTCCCTTAAAGTAACAGTGATTCCTCTGTAGAATTTCAGCAATCATTTTTCCCATGACACATTGGCTATCCTATTACCAAAACATGTTAAAACCCAAAGCAGATTTGCAAGTTGCTCTTCGTACGGCTTTTATATTAAAGGACAAGTATGAAGACTACAGTCAGTATGACATGATTGCAAATTTATCTGGCTTCAGTCTGCTTTTTGATTGGCTGATTTGAAAGTCCTGTTTCCTCTAAGCAATTTTATTTTGGGAATAATCTATAAATAGCCCAGGCTCATCTGAAGTTGCCCGTATTATCTAAAGATCAAGCATCAAAGCGAATAGCTGGGGCTTATAATATTCTTTGTTTCTTTTTATCATATTTATGTATCATTGCATGCCCTTTGTTTCCATTATATACATTAGATGAGGCTTAGTTACCACTGGTTATAGAGTTTTTTAGTAGGGATACAGGGAAATGTTGAGACTATGAGGCACATTTGATAAATTGTGAATTTCCTCCTAGTTTAATTTCATCAAAGTTCACCTTAACCTGGAGAAATTTCTCTTGGTGTAAATTCATTCTTGTGCTAATAGTAAATTGGAGAATATTAACGGGAGAAATTTCACCTGGAGAACAGTTGTGAATTTATGCCAATGCAAAGAGAATTTTCACTACTGCAAAATTAATTCTCCAAAACGTGTTGTATTCTCTGTTTAGCAAATTAACAATATTGAAGGGAATCCTCATTTTTTAGTGAAATTACTGTAAGTTGTTTTCCCTTTAGTAAACCTGCCCCTAAGACAGAATGGATCCTTGGAAGCTGAAGTTAGTTTTATTGCAGCAGGTAGAGGTTAAGGCAGGTAAATAGACCGGGTATATAATGCAAACAGGGCAAAGGCAAGACTAGGCAAACTAGAGTGAAGCACACAAGAAGTTCAGAGGTTAAAGTCCAGGCAAGGATAAATGGCAAGGTATAGGGGATATTGTTGCATTTGCTCTTGGCTGGGGGAAGGGGGCACTGCAGGCCAGGGGAAGCAGGAGAGTAGACCTGTGTCTGGGCATTACAACCAGCAGGAAGTGAACCCTTCACAGAGGCCACATTTTTGTGAAGGATTTGAACTTGGGCATAAAAATATTGGCAAGATTCTGATTCCCTGCCTGGTTCCTGTCTCGTTTCTAGTTCCTTCCTAGTTCCTTTGCCCTAGTCTCTTTTCTCACCTGACTCCTGTGCATTATATGGTAATGGTCTCTGGCTTGTATACTTTACTGCCTTGTATACAATACTGGCATGTGACTTTGCCCCTGCCTGCACTGACTCCGGCCTGTTATATGATTCTGCTTGTTCTCTACCGCTCAGACTTTGACCCGCCTTTTGAACACTGTGTGTTTGCTGCCTGCCTAGACCGTAACCAGTTATGACACTAGACCTTTTTGTCTGCTGAGTCTATGACTCCAGCCTATCGCAATCCTGCCAAATGCTCCAACTATAATGTTGGTAGGTCAGGTTGCAGATGGGTTAAACTACCCATAAATTGCATGTAATAAAGGATACACGTGTCCTATACCATTTAACATTCTTTGGATATTAAAAGTGGTGTCCAGACAGCTTAGCTTCTAGCTCGCCTACCTCCTGCCCCATTGTCCAGGTAGATATACTAAAGTCCCATTATGCATCTAAAGATACCTATTTCACTCTATCCAAAGGGGAATATTAAAACAGTTAGCTGGATACTGTGTCCAACTTAAAATATAATCCTCAACTATCCAATAAACACATACATTTGGGTTGAAAAAAGACCAAAGTCCATCAAGTTCAACCCCACTAAATGAAACATAATGTACATACGTACATAATATATACTGACCTATAAAGAGGATAAGTTAAGTTTCGATCCCTTTAGTTAATGCCCTTTTTTATTCAACACAAAAAAAGTTCCTAATTCAGCCATTGCTAAGCAGCCACTGGTCTAAAAGTAGTATGTTACTTATACACTGTATTTTATCTTTTATAGATTCAGGACAACAAATTTGAATCCTATTCCTATTTTATTTCATTTTTAGTCTTCAAATTAGTTGCGTACTGTACAGGGAATTTTTCAATAAATGTAGATGAGATGCAAAAGTTACGTTAAATTTAAATCAAGCATTTCTGATGTGGTTTCCCAAAAATAAACAGCACAGAGCACAGTGGACTAAATTGAACTTATTACAGGTATGGGATCCGTTATCCGGAACCCCGTTATACAGAAAGTTCTGAATTACGGAAAGGCCATCTCCCATAGACTGCATTATAATGAAATAATCCAAATTTAAATAAAAGATGTCTATCTAGCATTAAAGGGAGGATTATCAGTGCCGGATTTCTTTGTGGGCCACCCCTAGGCTGCGCGGTCCGACCAGGCGGCCGCACGGTCCTAGCGCCCGCCTACACATCCCCTTCCCAGCGCGCCGGTGAAAAAATGCCGGCGCAGTTGGTGTAATTGAATGGGTACGCACACGTCCCCATAATGCGGCTGGGCGGCATGCCGCCCCTATTTTTTGCCGCCCTAGGCCCGGGCCTATGCAGCCTTGCTGCAAATCTGGGCCTGAGGATTATTCCCAAAATATGCCTAACTATATAATTGCTTTAAAGTGAAGGAGACTTCTTACAATAAACCATAGAGCTGATAAATGATGTTTCTTCAGTCATGGTGATTTGTAATCTGCAAAGTGGTTTTGACCCACAATTGACCATTTATAGAACCTAAGGCATAATGTATAATTAAAAATTATACAATAATCTTACCTTTTGCATAATCCACCTTGGGTGGCAAAATACCAAGAATTGTCTTGGCTTAAAGATAGAATTTGATTTTTTTTCTTTTTTTTTGACTGTTTTAGGGGCATCAGCTTTACACAGATTAGCAAAAGCAGAACAAGATATTTAAGTGACATTACATAAATATTTTACCTTAAGTAAAAATGGACTCTGGACTTTTTTATTATACGAGACCTAAAATAATATGTCCATCCACCTGGCAAAAAACAAAACAATAAAATGTTTTTTCTCTGCTCATTAAATCGTAAGCCATTGTTATGTTGAAAGCAGTTAAAATATTTAGATGTTGTAGGCATGATGCTGAGCATTACATGGCCTCCCGCCTTCATTGTGAGTTTTGAATGTAGACTGTTAGGGGCACATTTATTTAAGAGTCGAATTTCAAAGTTATAAAACTTCGAAATTCGTCCATTAAATTTGATACTTCGATAGTCGTTCGATAGATCAAAGTAAAAATCGTTTGATCGATCGATTTAATCGTTCTAATCGAGTTCTGCCCCATAGGCTAAACAGTAATTCAGCAGGTTTAAGGTGGTGAAGTGACGAAGGCGAAGTTTTTTAAAGAGACAGTACTTCGATTTTCGAAGTCAAATTATTTCAATTCGAATCGAATTTTGGCCTATTTGATGGTCGAAGTAACCAAAAATTACTTCGAAATTCGAAGTTTTTGAATTTGAAAATTCACTTAGACCCTTAGGTAAATGGGCCCCTTAGTGATGGGCGAATTTGCCCTGTTTCGCTTCGCTGAAAAATTTGCGAAATGGCGAAAAATTCACAAAACGGCACCATTGTCTCATTTTTGGATGCCAGTGTCCGTTTTTGGAAGCTGGCGCACATACGCCATTTTTTTGACGTGGTGAATTTTCGCAGCAGTTTCACGAATTTATTCGCTGGTGGCGAATCACAGGAATTCGCCACTAATTTGCGTCTGGCGAATACATTCGTCCATCACTATACATTGTTCCATTACACTTAAACCATGTTGGGATTATGATATCCAGAAACATAAATCAGTGGTCTGCATGATCTAATTATATTACCAGACATTTGCTCTTTTTTGGGAGACCCCATATATATATTATAACCTTCATTTCACTTCAGGATGAGTGAATAGAAAGGGACTCCTATTAATGGTGTGGTAGCCAAATTGCTGAGCGTATTCAAACTAGTCACAGTATCCTACATGTTTCCAATGAATTTTTCAACACCAGTATATCTCAATGATTCCTTTGAATATTACAACTCAGTTAAATATTTAAAAAAATGTTTTTTAGTAATATCAAGATTCCTTATTGTTCTAGTGAAGTGGCCTATTAAATAGGGATGAAAACATTTTTGCCAAATAGGGATGAAAACATTTTGCCACATTTTGCTGCAATAAAATGCCCATTGTGTAAAAGTTGCGTGGAAAGTGACGAACAAAAAATGTCCATTGACTTATGGCATTTGGAATTTTTTTTTGTTTTTAAGGTAATTCTCAGCTAAATCGGTCAGATACGCCCATCAATAATTGTGACATTAAGGGGGTTATTTA
Organism: Xenopus laevis; assembly: GCF_017654675.1. Lineage (NCBI taxonomy): Eukaryota > Metazoa > Chordata > Amphibia > Anura > Pipidae > Xenopus > Xenopus laevis. The sequence goes on along the minus strand of NC_054384.1, from coordinate 88,370,839 downwards.
TCAAAGTCCGAATTTATCTCAATATTTTTTTGAGATAAAAAAAATATCCACTCGGGTTTTTTACGCTGATTTAATATTACATTTTCCCAAAAATTTGCTTTGCGGTAAAAAAAACAGATTTTCACGTTTTTTCTCTGATTCTTTATCTGATTTTCACCCGAAAAACTCAGAGTTTTGCCTGAAAACTTCAGGGTATTGAACGAAACCCAGCGCACATCAAAAAAATCAGTGGGACTTCTCCTATTGACTTATATGCAACCTCGACAGGTCTGAGATGCCAGATTCGGACTTTTTCATCCTCAGGGTTTAATAAATTCCGAAAAATTTGTGATTTTTCAAAAGTCAGATTTTATTTAAAAAAATCACAAATTTTTTGTGATTTTTGCATTCAGAGTTTAGTAAATAGGCCCCTATATATCCCCATTGTCCTCCACTTATACAGATAAAAAGCAAACATGTTTCTGATTGCTATGAGTAAATTAACCTAGAAAGAATATTTTTTAATATACACATATATATATATATATATATATATATATATATATATATATATGTCACTGGCTGCAGCAAAAGTAAATAACTATTGAAAGCTACTATCAGGGAATGAGTTTAAGGAACTGGTCAGGTCATCCATGGAAACCAGGTAGACATTAAGCACTAACAAAATACAGATGGACAATATAGGTATTTTATTCCTACTAGCAGCTGCAAAATGCAGAAACTAATGATCCTCACTAAAATATACAGAAACGTGTATGTTCTTATGTGTATGTACTTTTGAGTTAACAGTACATGTATATTGTCACTAACTACAAACCTAACAAAAAGTGGCAATGGCATTTACACTGCTAATGGTCTTAAAAGCCAAGGCAAAAACAAAGTTTGTAAAAAAAAAAAAAAAAAAAAAACTGTTCACGATGCAGAAATGAATGTATGCCTTTTAAAGTAATACAATTCTATATAGAAACAAAATAAATTTGCTGTTAAGTGAAATGGAAAGAACAATGGTATTCTGGCTTTGTAGATAAAAACAGTGGCTCGCGGTGAGAAAGTGTCCTTCAACTGACATGCTGAAATATACAGTACAACAAAACTATTGAAAGATATTATGACGGTATAATATTGCAACTTCAAGCAGATAAAGAAAGCTGCAAAGATGCAATCGGGAACCATAAACCTGTGTATCGAACAAAATGGAACCGCTTGTTGCCTGCAATAGATTTACCCTTTTTTTTCAACATGTTAAAGTTTCACTTTTTTCATATATACTGTATATATGTAAGTATTGACGAACTACCTTGAACCTTTTTTTGTTTTACAATAGACCAGATAATCTACAGTGGGAACGGAGATGTACCAGCATCCCAAAACTGTAGATTTGATGCATTCAAGTTAAAGGGTTAACCTATGGGTGACCACAAGGTCCAACAGGCCTTTTGTTTAATGTAGGACAGAAAGTAAGCAACCATTTTGTAGGGTTGTGTAAGGAACATTACAGCACTCTTCTGTGTCATGCACATACAGAACATGTACTGCATGAAGCTGGATATATGTTGGGCAAAGCGCAGCAACATACAAACAGGATCAGACTGGGCTGGCAGGACACCAGGAAAAAACCCAGTGAGCCCTGGCCCTTGTGGGCCCTGCTGACCCAGACTCGATACTGCTCTCCCCCGTCAATCCTCCCTCCCCTAATCCAGAAGCCATCATGCCCTCCTCCGTTGCTACCCCTGCCTTCCCTCCTCTGATCACAGCAAAAGTGCACGTGGGTTGGAGGGGCTGGTGGTGGATGAGCCGACAGGCGGTGGTATCCCTAGAGGGGGTGTGAAAGTCCCTCATGTAGAAGCCCCAGAGGGCCTTGCATACACCAGTCCAACCCTGCATACAAATGAAACGGAAAATCCCATTGGAATTGTAAGCCCTTAATTACCAGAAACATTCCCTACTGTTTTTAGTTCTACTCTATCTGTAATTAGGTAACTAGTCATACAGATGGAAAATGAACATTTCTGGCAGACTCATAATGAACATTTCCTATAGACTCACAATGAGTAGTATCACAACTTACTTGACACTTGACATCCATCTGTTTCTTTATGAAAATCATGCTTTCCCTTGAAAGTTTCAATGAACAGTAATTTATTCATTGCTAAAATGTAAGATTAACTAAGTTCACTATACTAGAAACTATAGGGAAAATGTGTAACAAGGTTTTAATCATAAATTTAACCATAAATTTTCAAGCAGCCAATAACAGTCAGACAGCAGTCAGACAAAGCTCTACAAAAAAGTTGGCTAGCGATGCTGCACATTTTATTTCCCTAAATGTAGCTTTTCAAAGGCTGCGCTGCTCTTCTGTTGATTTCTCTGACTACTTTGCTGAGCTGTCTGACTACTGTTACCTTGTATCCACAGCCAGCTGTCCTCAGCCTGCATCCTCCAAACCCAACAATTCCCTGCACATGTGATTTCAATAATGAAATGAACATCACAGTGCAATGCATTGTGGGTTATGTAGTTCCTGCATGCTGTCTGTAAGCTGTAGAGAAGTTGTTACAATTTGTAACATCAGTGTTTAGTCTCTCCTTCACTGCCAGGATTTCAAATGATGCAGAAAGAGTAGAATTGTTAAACAGCTGGTTTTCATAGAAAATGGCATTTATTCAGACTTTTTGAAGAAACAGGTAGATGTGGTGGGTATATTAGGGGTTTCTGTGTTTTGTGGGCCTCTTTATCCAATTTTGCTTTGGAAGCCGGAGTTCCCCTTTAAGTTCAAAATAGACGCCGTGATACTATCTCAGTGCTGATAATCTCATTTACTAGCTGTCTTTCACTTTTTCCTACTTCTATTAGTGAGTTTAATGAAAATGTTTCTTAAAAAACGGACCTTGGACTTGGTTCTGAATGTTACACCTATAGATTTTTCTTATAAAAAATATAGCAAGTCATATCATATTGCTAAATAACCTGCAACATAAAGGCTTTAAATGACTGAAAAGGTCAAATATGTGTGATAATTACCAGCAAGCAGCACTTATTATTCAGGAAAAGTATTTGTTTTGACTGGCTAACACGATGCTATCCTATAGAAGTAAATGAATAGTTTGTTCTTTGCTGGTCTCATCAGAGTTGTACAGCTTGTGCGCTTTGCTAAGTGTAACTCAAACCATAACTTGTATAAGAACTAAACGGAGTGGTAGAATTCTTCTATCATAGAGAGTACATTAATAATAAATAACAAGTCCACATTGCAAGACATGTGGGTGTATACACATTGTATAACTTCTTTAGATGAACTATGGTGGCTGACGTGCGAACAGTTCTTCAATAGCTTATCCATAAATCTGTCAGAAGCATGAAAAGAGTGGAGCACTGAGGCGTGGAGCAACCCAGAATTCCTAGCAGCAGTGGAAACACACGCATAAATTACCCAGAATGCACATCATCATATAAAAAGTAGGGTTTTTATTCCCTGCAGCAAAAGGAAGCTAAGAATTCAAACCACAGACAGGCAAAAAGAAAGAGAAAGATTGCCAGTGCAAGGTTTGCCTTTAAAAATAATTATCACAAATAGTGAGGTACCACACTTTGGCCAAAATATGTATTATTTATATAAACATCTCTCGTCTGACGCATTTGGTGTTACTGGGACACTGGGGCAGATTTACATAGGGTCGAATGTAAATCCTTCGACTTCGAATATCGAAGTCGAAGGATTTACCGCAAATAGTTCGATCGAACGTTCTAACGAAAAATCGTTCGATTCTAAATATTTTAATCCATCGATCTAACGATTTTTCTTCAACCAAAAAAACATAGGAAAGCCTAAAGGGACCTTCCCCATAGGCTAACATTGCACCTCGGTAGGTTTTAGGTGGCGAAGTAGGGGGTCGAAGTTTTTTTTAAAGAGACAGTACTTCGACTATCGAATGGTCAAATAGTCGACCGATTTTTAGTTCAAATTGTTCGATTCAAAGTCGTAGTCGAAGGTCGAAGTAGCTAATTCGATGGTCGAAGTAGCCAAAAAAATCATTCGAAATTCGAAGTTTTTTTTATTCTATTCCTTCACTCGAGCTAAGTAAATGGGCCCCTTAGTCATAGTACACATCCAGTGGTGTAATTGGATATTACAGGGCCCACAGCAAATTAATTCTAGGGCCCCTATCATATCCAATTAATATCCTATACCTCCTGGGCCCCCTGCGCCCCAGGGTCTGTTTTTTCTATAGTTACGCCCCTGTACACACCTGTAAATAATTCCCTGTCTTAAAGGCTGAATACCAGCCAATCAAAAAGATGCCATTGACAAGTTTCCCTGACAGTCAAAATACAGTAGTGCTCATTTAAAAACACAAATTTGTACCGGGCAGTAACCTATAGCAATTGCTGATTGGTTGCCATGGGTAACTTAAATAATGAGCTATAATAAAGAAATAATCGATGCATAGCCAAGTAAAGAATCTCACCAGTTTACATGTGGAGTCTGGGTGCACATGCCCCAGATCTACAGCTCAAGCTGGTGGTATCAGACCACTGAAAGCAGCAGGCACCCACAGATTCCATAAATAGGTGAAGGTAAGGAACTGCAGAACTTATTTAAGCACAATTCCTCACGTGTTTTGTGCATTTGGGCACTTAATCTTAGGCTCATATTTTAATCATAATCTAGTCTGTGATTAAGTGCCCAAGTGCACAAAACACGTAAGGCTTTGTGTGCATCAGTTATTTGCCCAAATAAAGTCTGCAGTACCTTTACTTTACCTGTCCGTGGGATATGTAAGCACCTGCTGCTTTTTTCAAGTGCAAATTTGCCCAGTGTTTATAAATAACCTTCAAATGTGAAAGACTGGGACTGTTGCGGGTATTAAATTGCATTATAAAATATATAATACAAACTGGAGTTGTCTTGCTGCAAACAACAGAATCAAGCCATTAAGTAATAATGTTGTTTTTATTTTTTTATGTTTAAAGTCGTAGCTTTGATCTCATAGGTCTGCTTTTAAATACTCACTTTGGTTGATCTAGATAAGGGGTTTGTTGAGTTTATTTAGCCCTCTGCTAAATGCTAACCTATGCATCTAAAGCTACATCCTATGCAATCTGCAGCAACAGAGTAGGGTGATATCGCTTATGGATACACAAATTGCACAGATCCAGTTCGCTGGCCAATAAGCAAATGATCAGTTTTAGCGATGGGCGAATCCGATACAACGAAACTTGTGAAACGCTGAAAAATTCACGAAAGGCAACGAAGTCAATGGGCATCAAAATCATTTTGACGCGCGTCAATTTTGACACACACAATGATTATTTTTTGTGTCACTATTTGGTCCTAATGCATTAAAGTCAATGGGCGCGCGAATAATTTTGATGCACAACAATTTTTATGCACTGCAATTTTTTTTGACAGGTGGATTTTTCGCTGCCGAATAGTTGCTGCAGTTTCATGAATAAATTTGCTTGTGGCAAAATGCGAAAATTCGCCGCAAATTCGTGTCTGGCGAATTTATTCGCCCATCACTAATCAGTTTACCTTTGTACTAGTCGTGATTAGAAAACAGAAAACAAATACACACAAGCAGAGAAATCATGTTTGAAAACTATTTTACCCACTTAAAGGACAAGGAAAGTCTAAAATAGAATAAGGCTAGAAATGCTGTATTTTGTATACTAAACATAAGCATGAACTTACTGCACCACAAGCCTAATCAAACAAATGATTTATGTTTTCAAAGTTGGCCACAGGGGGCTGTCATCTTGTAACTTTGTTAAACATCTTTGCCTGACCCTGACCCTGCACATGCTCAGTGTGGTCTGGGCTGCTTAGGGATCGTCATAAACAAAGCTGTTTGAATTCTGCATGGCTGGTAAGTAAGGCGGGGGCTCCCCCTGCTGTTCATAAGTATAATTGTTTCCCTATTCAGCAGTTAGGGACCATCTGACAATTCCTATCCACAGCAGTAAATGAAGGGAGAATTTCACTGCATACAGTCAGGTTTCTTATAAAAACGGTACACATTTTTTAGTAAAAGTATATTGGAGATAGGTTTCTTTTTCATTAAAGAAAGTAAAAATGGGATTTTATTTTTTTGCCTTTCCTTGTCCTTTAAACTAAATACATCTTGCAGTCTATCTTATTTCTTGCCTGGACTTATGCGGCTTAATTAATGTTTAAGGTATTTAGACCAGCCCATTTGGACTTCTAGAGAGAAATAAAAGACAGTAAAAAAACAGAAAAATCTGTTTTCTAAAAGTGGCTAAGAATTATTGAGGGAACTCTGCTTTCACAATGGTGTCAAAATAATTTGCTTAATTAAAAAAAAAGAGAAATTGTCTTTAAATAAAATTAAATAAAAATACCTGCCAATAGCATTCTACTTGTGTTTGTACACATACTGTAAGTGAATGCAAAGAAAGATAACTATATTAATCAAGAAGGCATTTCCATCGTCCGAGTTCTGTGTTCTCTGCTATTCAAATTTCAATTACACAAGTGACCTTGAATGGGAAGTGTCCCCTGACCATTAAATAGGTAACTTACTGGAACCCTTGATCAGAGCCATTTCTGTTGACATTAATAATTATGTCAACACCTAAATTAAATTTCTAAGACGGAATAAATGTTGTTGGCTCACGTGTGTTGTAGTACACTGGTTAGAAATGTATACAACTGATCTAAGTGATACAACTGCAAAGCCCTACTATTTACTTGACATGTAATCATGACACCCACATTGTGATTTGTGTTCCAAATTCTTTCCTTTTCAAAGCTAGTAATGTTAAGTCCATAGACGAGTAGAGAACATTCCAAAACTACATATTTACATTCCATTTGTAAATGCAATGTAACTTAATTGAGCAAGGGTGGGTTATACAAGGGTCTGACAAAGTCAGTAAGCATAAATTCTTAAGAATAAAAAGAAACAGGATTACCTTGTATTCCCCAGTTATTATGAATTAATCAATCTATTTTTAAAAAGGGGGTTTTCTCAATCAATTATTAAATCAATTAATTAGCCTCAAAATCAATTAAGCATCATTACACCAATTAATTACCATTCAACACCCTTTATGGTCCTTAAAGCTTGAACCTACATAGTCCTGATGTGCCTTGTTATGTAATGATGAAGATGAAAATAAAAGTCTATTATTTCATTACAGTACATGAGTAAAGTTAACTCTTTCTAGGTCTTAGCTTGCCACGTATACTTGAGTTTTTGAGATAGTCTGTCATTTCTACTCTCAGTCCATGGAAATGATATAGGGAATAATGCACCCTCTATTTTGAAAATATAAGGATATTAGAACTCAGCGAGACGTTCCATGACCATTTAAATGCAGGGGTAGAATATCAAGTGCTTTTATAAAAGTCATGGAAGTCCTCGCTGACTTCTAAAAACCACAACAAGGGGGTAGATTGTTTTTGATAATGTACAAAGGTTCGTGAGACATGTGACACAAATGACATCACCAAACACTGTTTATAAGAATACTGTTTGCAGGCTATTATATTTGTGGCACTTGTATATTATACATAGCTTGCTTAGTGAGCAGAATACTACCGTTCATATTCAACCCTTCTTATACATTGATAATTATAAGATTATAACATACATTTTGGGACTGATTTATCAATGTTCATTCCACTGGGCTTGAGCATTCGCTTCCTAAAACCCAGAGGCTCAGTCATTTATAAATCAGATTGAAGTGTTAGGATGTATTTAGTATTCCTTCTGCAAACATCAAAAAAAAATTAAACGTGAAACTAAATGTAAAAAAACCTAAATAAATAAATAAATGTAAATGGCTTGTTCTAATTCAGTGCAATTATCCCCTCCTTTCCAGTTTTATGCTGTGAACATTTGTCCATTTCTAATATATCCCTGGCAATATCTCTCGGGAAATGGAACAGGTGTGTAGAGTTCAAGCACTTTATTTTACTTGATACAAAATGCATTATCGAATCTTCCATTGTAAATCTTTGCATCTCCACATTCTCGTGTGGCCCAAAGATTTGTGGCAACTAGTTGTATTTACTCCATTAATGGCATGAATAAATAGTAATGTTTTCCTAATGTTCTTCAAGGGAAATTATTCTGAATCTGAAGTTGACATCCCGTCTCAGGTAGATATGTCATCTTCAGATTTCCAAGTGACCTTCTTAGCTTTATTGGGTAAATCAACTTCCTGAAACTCATCAACTAATCCATTAAACTTTTGAGAGGCAGGTCAGACCTTAATGATTTAGTCAATTAATCAAGTTGCTACAGTGCCACTCAGCTTTCTGACCTTTTTACAATAGTTTTCCTGGCATTTTTTTTTGCTATGTGACAATCCCTCTGAAGCGTTTAACCTAATGAATAATTCAACATCAAGTGGTCAATTGGCTGTCACCCGAACAGAGGGAACTTACGGACATCATATTTATAATACCTGTGGGTCTCGGTGAGATTCAAGTTTTTAAATGAGCAGGGCCATGGTGGTTCTGGCTTCTTTTAACTCATTTTCTTGGTAGAAATAAAAATGTAATAGAGCAATGTGAATTTCTTCATGCGATGCACCTGGGGATTAATTTGTGTTGCATTTTGCTTCAATCTTACATCAGCCCAGATACTTTTACTTTACCTTGAAACAGCCAGCTCAGAACTGTAGATCATTATAAAACTAAGCCTCACTGCTGTGACACAGGCAGTGTGAATAAATGCGGCTGCCCAAGTGCGTGATGTACAGAATCACTATCTGTGTTATACAGAAAATGTATATATAAATATAAAAATACATACTTTAAAAATAAAAAAATCGGCATGCTTTGTATTGCATTATGATGAAACATGTTTTGTACATGTGTGTCTTTATGTATCTAGAGCCATATATTTGGGGACAAATAACCCTGCAAGATATGGATAATTCAAATTTACGATTTCTAACGAGTTAAATGAGATCTGGTAGAGATATGGAGACGAGACAGCTGTATTTGAATCTGGTACTTTACAATAGACCTTCAACGCCCCCCTTCCCTTCTTCATTGGCACATATAAAGTGCAATCAATGTATGCACCGATTATGGAAGAGAGGGGTTAGCCCTGTAGCTGGATATAGCAGCAAGTGTCTGGTGCTGCACTGGAAGAATCTTTTGAAACATTTTTATTTTAATAAAATTTATATATGGACACCCATGAACCGCTTCCTATAGGCACTGGCATAGCAACAGAGAGCCTCCAAACAATATTCGGAGGGCCCTGGTGCGCACCTACCCATCCCTTCCTCCTGCCTGCAAGTGTCCCAAATCAACATTTAGAGGGACCCAGCACACACCTATTATTACATGTACATTAGAGTGCCAACATATTGCGCTGACCTACCCGTCCCTCCGTCCATCCGCCTTCCTGCTCATGTCTCAAAACAATATTTGGAGGACACCAGCCCACACCTACCCAGCCATCCCTCCTCCCACTTGCGTCCGCACCAAACAAGCAGATCTTTGCATGTATGGCCACCTTTAAGGGGATCTTAATGAAACAAGGGTCCAAATGATGGCTGCACACTAGGGCATTTATAAAAGATGACTGAAAGCACATAACACAAAATGTGTTAGTTACTATTAATTCAGAGCTTGTAGCTGTGCACATAGTAGCACCTGCACATACTATAGGAAACCAATATTATTATGCCCAACTTCAATACGTCAAGATAAATATATGTTGCCCAATGGCAGCTGACCTGCTTTTGTAGTCCAGCACACTTTCATGAAGAGTTGACAATAAACTTTAAGGATCTGCAAATACAGTATATATCAAATTGCAATGGCTGAATGTTACAAAATATTCATTCCTTTAATAAGCTACTGTTATTTTTTTTTTACTACAGATATTCATTTCTGTATTTGGCACAATATGAAAATATCTAAAAACTACCCATGATATTCTTCAGCACAATAGGAAACCAAATCTTCCCGCAGTCTTCTGCTATCTAGGTCACTTCAAAGCAGAAGAGTTCAATGTATGCTACAATTGCACAACATACTCTAGAAGATAAAAACAAGTTTTCTTTGTAAACAAGTTTGGCACTTCTTAATAGTATACAGTAATCTGATTTTAAGAACCAATGCCAACCAATCAGATTGCTAAATCCTTACTGGTTGTTTTGGATGACTGAGTAGGAGGAAATCTGAACTGCCTGCTCTGGCCCTGTTAAAGTTTTTTATGATAGGAGATATAGATAGTCTACTGTAATTGTGGTTGAAATGCTATTTGGAGAATCATAACCAATAACATCAACACTTTTTAAGTAAGTGCATTACAAATTCTGAAGACTTGAAAGTAGCTACTTGAGCTGTGACTATACTTTATATTGGCACTCACTGTTACTTAACACCGCCAATTCACTTTGGGTGGCGAATAAAGATGGTGGGTAATTAGCTCCCATTTGTTCCCTACGTAGATAGGTAGCAGCATCACTGGGGAACATATGGAAGGGAGGGAAAAGGCGTTTCACCAGCATTAACTTTTTCAACCAGTGACTTCACTCTAAAATCTGGCTTTGATGGGCAATTTTACATCTGAGCAGCCATCAATAGCAACTAATTGCTGATTATCTTTCATGAAAAGTCTGAGGGTAAAAAGAAAATGACAAGAATACTTTGATGTGTTGCCATGGGTTACTGCCCAGGCATAAATCTGCCCAGTGTTGATAAATGAACCCTCTAACTTTCAAACAGAGCTGCTGAGCTAAAGTCATGATATCAGCCGTCTAAAGCTTAGAAACCACTAAAAATTGACTATGTTCCAATATTCTACAATGTACCTATCAGATATTCTTATCCCACATTCCCTCTTTATTTAGTGTGATCACTTAAGTTGGATTTGATGAATAATATAATAGATGGGACTAATATAAAGAGTGAGCACCTATGTGTCTCCCTCTGTCCGTCCTTCTTGGATTGAGTGGTACTGTGAGCATTCATCAAATGCACCATGCATTGTGAAAAGTGCAAGATAATGGCAGATTTTAGCCTTCTTTTGCTCTTTGCACATTGTGTAGTACATTGTAAATGACCCTTATAGATTGTTGGGTACCAACTATACAATAAATGTAGTGGAGTATAGACTTGTTTTATTTAGAATCTGCCTCATTTTCATTACAGGATGCTAAATATAGACACCTTGCTTATTGATCTTATAGCTCACCATAAGCAAACAGCTTTCATTTTATTTGTGGAGATAGCCTCAATATAAAATTGCAGTTACACAGGCAATAAAGTACTGAAAAAAATGATATTTGAAAAAAAAATCCCCCTGAACTAATATTTGCAAAGTGCACAGAATGACACAATGATCCAGACGTGCTAAATCCAATCTTGGCAATGTTAATGTACTGTAAGCTCTTTGGTAATGACTTTTAACATAATACAATTCCACTGCTAAATTAGAATGAATGGGCTCTATTATTTGTAGTTTAATCTTAGTCATGCTAATTATAGGCATGCAAGTGATCATTTCTGAAATCAGATAGACATGATTTTTATCACAAAGAACTATGCACTCAAATTCATTTATACATGAACAACCCCTTCCATCTATGTTGTTGCCAATTTAAGACTAATTTAAGGGATTTTTGTCTATTTTTTTTAACGACCGAAGATCTGCAATGATTCTACCCTCTCCTTTACTAAGAGCAGGCGTTCAACTCTTAGGGCTGCGTTTATGATTGGCAATTTCTGTGATTTCTACCGAAATATGCTCTTTTGAGAGTTTTTCTTCATACAAAAAACATGTTTGGTAAAATTGACAGAAATTTCCAAGCTTTTTTTTGGCCCAAAACCAGCTTGGATTAAAGAAACTCATGTCAAGTTTGCTTGATGGTTGCTCAAGCCGAAAAACTCCAGCAATATTAAATGGGGTCCTAAAAGTGTGATCCTGTTGTCCTTATGCCACCTCTGCAGAAGCACAACCTAATAGAAAGTTCTTACCTCCCCTAAAACAAACTCTTTTGTGTATTGGCATGTAATTTAGAGGCATTCAATGGGATGCCCAGGTGATGCCCACCTTCCATCCTCTTGTATGCAGTGCTGCAGATCACAGGGAGGGACAATGCTTTCTGCTCAATTGCAGGAGAGCAAAGAACTGTGCCTTCTTACACCCTTCAATGCATTAAATTGGCAAATCAAGAAACAGCAAGGAGCAGAATACCTGCTATTCAGTCTTTATTGTGCCTTCTTACACCCTGCCCATTTGCTAAATGATTGGATATTTATTGATCAGTTAAACCCACCACATAGGTTTTCAAACTGGTTACAAGGAATAGCAGCAATTCTACCATCAGTTACAGAAAGTTTATACCTATAATTAATTTCTTTAATAATACTTCCTTATGATGTACTGGATACACTGTAGTAGTGATGAGTTAAATAGTCCCATTTTGTGTCGCCATTTTGTCAAATACTTTGGAGTCAATGGGATTTTTTTGCTATGCTTTTTTTTCCATACCAAATGCACTAGAGTCAATTTGCCACATGCACAGGGGGTAAACATTATTTATTAAAAGTACAGGTGATAGAAAAGATCGACCCCTCTCTCTTAGACAAGAAGACCTTTTGAAAGTTTTGAGGTCTTCTGGATTTTTACGTTACAAACTAGCAGACTTAAAGGGTTAAATAAGACATGGATATGGACTGTTTATGGTGATATTAGATTTATGCAACCCATGTGATTGGTTAAAATAACATGTGATCAAAACCATTTGGTTCAATCTTGCTTTGTGTTTGAATATTAGACTATAATTAAGCACCGGAAACATGTCAGGTGGATTTTTTAGCCCTGTAATTATCGTATAATTGTATGGATTTGAAAGTGCAGCCTAATCTGTAATCAGTGAGCATTTCTTCTTACTTTTTTTCTCGTTTTTTTTTTTCCTGTGCAGAAAAACTTTTTTTCAGGCAAAATTCTAGCACAGGTTTGAAGAAATTTCTGCAATGCCCACAAAAACTCCCAAAAATGCTGATTTCACTGCAATTCTACATCATGAGAAAACATTTGTCCGACCCTACACCCTAGGTAACCCTTAATAACTTCCTTTAATATGCATATAAATGCATCAGCACCAGGCCAGACCTGCCAGTTACCCTAGGCAACCTGGCCAGCCTCAGCGCCCAATATGCAAGCACAAAAAGGATGTGCATGCAAAAGGACATACAAGCTGGCCAGAGCGGTGAGAGGGCACTGGACAAGGGTGCCCCCCCTCAGCTTTGCACCCTATTCACGTGCCTACTCTGCCTACCCCTTGTTCCGGCCCTGATCAGCATGGTACAATGTTACACCTTGCTTAACCAAAATACACCATTACAACCTACTAATAATGCAATAATGCAAACAGTGCATTTACTGTATATCACTTTAATATATCCTCCTCTTGGGCATTTTACAATAAACAGCTATTCTATGAACACTAATACCACAGGAGGGCATTTTAATAATGCACATAACACAAGAGTGGATTTTTGCGTTTTTCTATCTTCAGATTATTTGCTATGTTATTATTTTACAATTTACATAGCAGTTCTGGTGCTGGCTCAATTGTGCTTATATATTTAAACCACTAATTCCTGACCATTAATGGAATGCTTTGAGACTGAGAAACAATAAATACATATCAGGGTTTCAGTGGTATTTTCTGTTTTGTCAGCATAAAAATATAAAACAAACAAACAAAAAAAAACAAGTTAACAAATCCAATATTCTAACCAAAGAACACAGAGCAAGCATTTTCACGCCAGGAACATTTGTTGATTTTGTTTTGTAGCGCTTTCGTCTACTAATAATTAAGATATTAAAGCAAAACAAAGAAATAAATTAAATATGCAATGTACAGATATGCAAGCTTATAAAAAAAGTGTATTAATGATGAAGAAGTATAACTTCAAGAGTTAATTTACCCTGAAACTGAATGCTTTTGGCCATTGCATAGCTTGATAGAAATAAAGCTTGGACAGCCTTATTATATACAGTACTAACCCTCATTAACTTCCTTTAAAAGGAAGGTTCCTGTACCCACACAAAACCATGATGGTGGATCATTCGGTGATAAAACATAAGATATGAAGCCCTCGCCGCTAGTCAGGTGGCTAATCCTCTAGACAACTGCCTCAGTGATTGACTCAGTGCCCTTCAGTTCTGCCAGGCAGACAGCAATATTAGTCTCATAAATCAATTGTTAGATGAGCAAGGTTCATTTCTGACCTTTATAGCTGTACATCTTGTTTAGTGTACACTTAGCAAAATAAAAAGTGTCAGAGTCAGAGATCTTTCATCGAAATTTCTATTTTTGTTATAGTTGTGCTGCTTCAATTTTTGCTTTGCTGAGACATTGTGTACTTCCATTTTCGCTTTGCTTAGACATTTCTTAGGACCAAACCATTCATACTATAAGTTATCCAATCTCTTGCAGGAACCCAAGAAGCACAAGACACAGTTAAAAAAAAATACTGAGGGACAATCTGCAGATAATTTACTTTCTTTATTTCATGAAACACCTTAAACTCACTGCTAATGTGCAAAAAATTATGTTCAAATGATAAACGGCCATTACCCAAGTATTTACTGCCTAGCAGTTTTTTCACAGTACCGTAACTGAATTCATAAATATGTAGCATCTAGAATGCCATAACAGGTCTCTTGGGAGACATTTCTCTTACTATTTCCAGTAATAATTCAGATAGTATCTGTCTTATAACACTTGAGAGATGCAGAACATTGTTTTTTCAAAAACCCATTGAACGGCACTTCTTTGAAACTTATATTTCCAGTGACCAGTGTTCGGTGAATCTGTCCCATTTTGCCTTGACGAAAAAATATGCAAAAGTTCATGTAATGCATCATTAATGGAAAAAATCAATGGATGTTTTCCATGCATTTCTTAAGCACAAAATGCTTGTTTTTTTTTTTACGCAAAGTACATTGAAATCAATAGGGGGACTTCAATACAAGGAAGTCAATGGACTCTACATTATTTGGTGGCAAAAAACGTGCAGATAGTGAAATGCATCATTTTGCTGCAAATCCATGCCTGGCAAAGATTTCACTCATCATAACCAGTGACAGCCTTTCCTTTTCCAGAAAGCCATTATCCATAAAGCTCTGAATTATGGGAAGGCCATGTAGTCAATTTTCAGCAAATAATTCTAAAAAAGTATTTCCTATTCTCCTGTAATAATAAAACAGTGCAGTACATCATGAGAAAAAAAATAGCATATACAAGGCAATTTTAACCCCACTTGAATAGGTACAGTATGTAAAAATAACAAATAATTTAAGATGTAAAATATGTTTAAATTACTGTGCACCTTTTTATTCCTGTTCATCATTCCAGTGATTGTTCATGAAAGGTCTTGGATGCCATACATCTCTGTGACAAAGATATCTCATTTCTAGAATATTCTCTAATTTGTCCACTGAGAATTCCAAAACAAACTCTTTGTGTGAGTTTCAAGTCTTGTTGAGGTTGAACTGGGAGCGCTCAAAGGGAAGGCAAATACCCCGAAGAGAACATTTCTTGCAGTGTTACAGAGTAGCAGAAAATAACATTATTGTATTATCCCATGACTTCTTTTCAGAAAACTTCAGCTTACTATCAAAACAAACCTCATCTGAAATGATACACTGAGCCTCAGGGTTATTAGGTAATGAGCTAACCTGTCAGACAGTGAGAGGAAAGTAATAGGTGGGAGAAAAAGAAATAAAGATGAGAGTCTGCTGTCCACCCTTTTAAAAAGGATAAAACTAATTCACTGCACATTTTCCATGTGACAATGTTGTGCAGGAATATTTTTGTAACCCTAAAAAAAACATTTCCACCTGCTTTCAGATTTATTGTGATAATTTATATAGTGAATAAAGTACCCCCTCTTGTAAAATATAAGGATATTATAAGTTACCGAGGAGTTCCATGACCATATAAAAACACGAGGCCGAAGGCCTCGTGTTTTTATACAGGTCATGGAACTCCGAGGTAACTTCTAATATCCTCATATTTTGCAACTGGGGGTACTTTATTTATTATAATACACACGTTTCAGTGAGTCATGTGACAGAAATGACATCAGAACTCACCATTTATAACTGATGACATCAGAACTCACCGTTTATAAGGATTACATTTACAAGATATTCATGGCTTTTGTGTAGTATAGTCATATAATATATAGTATAGTTATAAAAGAAGTCCTTCAGCTTTGTCTACAGCATTCTTCTGCAGGACTTGTGTTGGCATGCTCTGGTTCAACCTTTGTGACCTCACAGAAAATCAAAGAACAGGAATGAAATGGGCAGGCTATATTTGATCCTTGCTTTTCCTTAATATAGACAACACCTAATTGATAAAGTAGATGTTATATATTGCAGCCTGTAGTATGTATTCAAAAACAAAGTGGTACTTTGTTTTAGATTTACCCCCCCCCCCAGGCTTTATACAGGTAGGTTTATTTACAGTATTAATTAGGTTGAACTCAAAAATATTTTCCCAGCTTCTTGTCTTGAATACTAAAATCTTCTGAAGTGGGACTGCTTGTATTATATCTCAGTACACAGAATATCGATGCATGTTCGGAGGCATTTATAAAGATCTAAAGAATGTCCAATAGGCATTCCATATGAAGAGTCTTACATATCTGGTTCTTTCTAAAAAATATCAGCTATAACAATTAATTTTTCTATACTCATAAACCATACTCATAAAATACATATATATATATATATATATATATATATATATATATATATATATATATATATATATATATATATATATATATATATATATATATATATATATATATATATATATATGGCTGCTGCTGCACACACTGAAAAAAAGATAATGCCCTGGTGCTAACAGTAGTATTATATAGAGTTTTGCAAAAATGCTGTTGCACTCTAGGGACTTATGCAGTAAAAATTCTAATAAAGTTTTTTACTGCATAAGTCCCTAGAGTGCAACAGCATTTTTGTAAAACTCTTTGTGACCCTGCTTGTCACAAAAAATTGCACTTTGCACCCAAGTTGTTGCAAATGGCATGCTGCCCCATTATAAGTATTGCTCTAATTCTCTCTCTCTCTCTCTCTCTCTCTCTCTCTCTATATGTCTAAAGCAACTACTGTTTTGGCAAAAACAAATATTTGGTACACCCTCTCTAAAAAGGTCCAGTGAGCCTGCTAACAATATTGCAATTTGTCACAATCATATGTATCATTATCCTGTTGTTGACATAAAGGGATAAGACAGTTAAAGGACGATAGCTATGCAATGTGTTGTGCTTTACCAGCCATTCTTAAAAACACCCAAGTGATACTTTATGATTTTGTCTACAGATGACAGGTTTAGCAATTATTTGGAATATCTGTCTACATTTAACACAACAACAGTTACAGATCTGTGGTTGTCTGTTTCTGTTTGTGTTGCACAGCCATAAACTCACACCTCGTGTATATGTTATTTTTCAGCTTCCATAAAAATCCCATGCTCTTACAAGCATGGCCCTATGACAATTTGTTGGGATTGATTACCATTTAAAACCAATGTATGGTCTCATTGTTCTGACTCGAGCTTGAGAAATGAACAATAGATGCTGTATACATTTTTTACATGTCTTACATATAGTATATTTGTGCACAGTTTATAATGTCTATGACAACCATATTTTATATATTTATAGGTACAAAAATAACAAATAGTTTACAATTCTATGAACAATTTACCCTACGTGTTATGTAAATATGTGAAAGCCTGGATAGATTTAGCTTTAGGTTCATGCTCTTCATGACTTTGTCTTATAGAAATGTACAGATTTAATTAATTGAACGTGTCCTACTAAAACACAAATGCTTAACATATTCAATCACTAGTTGTGGTAGCCATATTAATAAAACACAAAGAATACGGATAAAATAATTTCTTCCTGTCTCATTTCTAAAAGTGTTATCTATATTGTAATTAACTAGGGGCCATGCAGAAGTTTTTGATGGAATGTCTTTAGGCATCTGTTAGGTCAGGTATTTGCAAGTTAACAAGGTAGAATTAATTTGGAGCTTTAAAATGAAATGAAATATAAACAAGATACATCTCTGGGCAAATAAGGATATGTTTTTGTCTTTAGATTTAAATGTGCAGTATTTCCAGCCCTGACCTTCACTTTATTTTCATTCATCTGAGTGATACTGTTACCATTATAAAATGTGCCTGAGCAACGTTACCTAATGTATTATAGTTTATGTAAAAATACTTTGTTTTACTTTACATCTGAAAATGAAAGGTTTTGGCTGCATAAAATGATGTAATTCTCTGGGAATGGATAAAACTTTAAGCTGAAAGATGTTATTGTTTTCATTTCTAGTGATGGGCGAATTTGGGGCGTTTTGACGAAAAATTTGGAAATTTCCTGTGAAATTCGCGAAACGGTGAAAAATTTGCAAAAAAGTGATTTTGACGCGGGCGAATTTTCACACCGGTTTCGCAAATTTATTCGCCGGCGTTGAATCGCGGGAATTCGCCATGAATTCGCGCCTGCTGAATAAATTCGCCCATCACTATTCATTTCTCTATTTGCTTTGCATTATAACAATAGTCCCCAGGTATATTAGATCACGCATACAGAATAATTATAACCCAACCTATTTCATGTCCGCATTGTCGAAATACCTATTGTTTGTTTACTAAATCCTTGTTTTTGTTATATTATGCAATTCATGTGTTGTATATTAGATTTCAAAAGAACATCCATCTCAATAAACTCAGAATAAAACACAGATTGCTGCTAATCTGTTAGCTATTAATGTCAGTCACCAGAATGTTTGTCATTGTGACGGCATCCATAGGGGTGAAAGAACAAGTGTATTGATAAAGCACATAAGAAAGACAATGACCCTATGACCCATAGTGCGATGTGGGAATGGAGTCACCTTGATTATAAGGCGTAAGGTCTACCACTGCCAACAATAGTGCAACTGGTTCATCTAAAATAACAAGTGCATTGCAAATAGACTAAAGAGCTTACAATAAATAAACAGCATGTTTCTTATGTAAACAGGTGTCGGTGTTAAATCTTTTCTGATAAGGAAAGAAGTGTAAATACAAAAACAATGAGTTAAACCAAAAAGGTCACGTCTCAAAAGACTAATCGATTCCTTCAAACCCTGGAGATGTGCTAAGTTTAATATGCTGTATGACATCCCAGCTCATTTATGTTTGTTTATTCTAATGCTGCCATTCCTTTGTTCAACAATTTAATGACATATTTTTCATTGAGCTGAACTAAATCTGAATGATTATTGGTTTAAGGGATGGGGAAGGTGAATAAATGATTTTTGCAGGTTTGGAGGAATGCCATTATTGTTTATTACTCCTCCTTATCATGTTTATCTCCTTCACTTGTTTCCTGGTGTCTCATTTGCCTTTTTCCCATTCTAGTTATGTACAAGGTTACTCGTTTGCAACTTTGCAGGAATAAAATAAAAAATTTTAAGTAATACACTGGGAATTGATAATACTGAGAAGATACTTAATAGATTGTAAAGACTATGTTCTCAGATTCCCAGGACTTAAAATCATCTCACCCTTAATCAGGTAATATGGTGAGTATCTGACTTTATAGGCTAAATAACTTACTTGTGTTAACTGATCGGCCCATCTTTTGTTTCAAGGCAGTGATTGGTTGATTCTGCCAAGCCCAAACATTTGAAAGATCCACAAGGTTCCCAAAGTCCAATTACTAATGAAGAGGATTAAGACAAAACAAACCACAATCGGTTCATCCATCTATAACTTTCTTCTAAGTCTTATTTCATTGGTTTTTCATTGATATGGGATTCATTATTTCAGGTGAGAACCTTGCCTCGGGTGTTACTTTACTAGGAGTGGCAAAATCTCATTCCACCTCACCTAGTTTCATAGGACAATAGTAGTGATGGGTGAATTTCCGCCGTTCCGCTTCGTCGGAAAATTTGCGAATTTTGTGCGAAATTCGCAAAACGGCGCCGGCGTCTCCTTTTTGACTCCGGCGCCCGTTTTTGACGCCGGTGTCCGTTTTTTTCGACGCTGGCGAATTATTTCAGGCGAATTTTCGCGGGCGTTTCGCAAATTCGCCGCAAATTCACGCCTGGCGAATAAATTCGCCCATCACTAGAGAATAGCATTGGGAGTGGGTGCTTTTAGGTTTGCCAACATTCGGTGACAAAAAGTGGTGGTCCTGAGTAGTGATGGGCGTATAAATTCGCCAGGCATGGATTTGCGGCGAATTTCTGCATTTCGCCTCCAGTGAATGCTTTTGCGAAACTGCAGGCAAAAATTTGCAGATGGAAAATCTGTCACGTCAAAAACAATTTGTTGCGTGTCAAAATTGCCACGCGGTTAAAAATTTACGTATTAGTGAGTGCTGACTCTGAGGACTAACTATTCCATCAATTAAATTTTTTTTATCTTTGCAAAGTATAATATGCATTGCTTATACAAATATATAGGAAACCAAGAAGACATATTCCACAAACCATATACTTTCCCTTTTTTAGCTTCTTTATATATAGGTTTCATATAACTATCCCTTTCCTATCTGTTGTTTCTGGAGCTTTGTTGTTTCAAATCTATTTTCTCTGATTTTATTGCAATAAACTGCCTATCTATCGTTTCTTCTGAATACAAAGCCTATTGCTTAACCTTTATGCTTCTTCAAATGAATCTCCAAAATCAATAATTCTATACAAAAGGAAAATTCTACATATATTATTCAGGCTAAAATTTGGCCATATTAAGGTAATGATCCACAATGCTAGGAAAAAAATAAAGAAAATGCTTCAAAAGGCGAGAAATAATCACTTGCAATTGTCTGGTATTGATATCTATTTAGTGACCTGTCAAAGTTATAAAGGATTGATTGGGAAGACATTCAAGATACTAGGTAAAAGGTTGCATGTGGTACTGAAGCGTAAAAATTCCCTACAAAACTATCCAAGGATAAAAAGGTGATTTGCAGCATTTAGATACTGTAGCTCCAGTAGTTCTGTAAAATAATGCATCAGTCCAACTCTTTTAATCTATACATTCACATGTCCCTGTTGTATAAAAAGAGATGTGCAAATATTTCTTGATTATTAATGTACCGTGCGAATGATGCAAATAAATGTGAAATGTCCTCTCTCTGTAACTATCTGTCTCCTAGTACCTGCCTTTTACTGGAGAGCCAAGATTGCAATGATGGATGAATGGTTGGAGGACACGGCTAGCCTTTCCATGGTGCTGCTAACATTCTTTAATACACCAAAGTGTTTGATTGCTCACATAAGAATTTCAGTGAGTTGTGTAAACATTTGTCTTGAAGCACCTAAATGCAAGAGGCAGATACAGATGGACCAGACTTAAAGAACACATTACACCAATACATCATTCACTTCAAAAGAAAATAGGTGTGCTGTTCTAGAAAGAATTCATCCTACAACGGCAATGTATGTGTCTGTCCCCTCAGACACAGATTTAAGAGAATCTATATTCCTTTATATTCCACATTATATAATGAAATTCTCGAGAAAGTCATCTATGAGCCATCGTAAGAATTTAATGAAAGTCAAGGGAAAAAAATATTAACGAGAACTATTTTTTTTCTGACTTGAATTAGCATTTATTTAATGTACGTTCAGCCAGCCCACATGGTATTTGGTAGCTTGAGTCTAAAGGAAAATAAATGGATCCTTATATGTAAAAATGTAACCTTGTGAAGGACACGCATCCAGCTATTCAAGGCCACCCGCGTGAAGTCTATTACATGGTGGGTACAAGCTGAGCCAGTGTGAGGCAGGTGCAGGTATAACAGCAGCTTTGGAATTGGGCACAAATAGGACAGCGGCAGCAAGTATTATTGACGGAAAAAAGCAAGGCAAGTATTATTGCGGGGAAAAATATGTCACCTGTTTTTTACGCTTTGCAACTTGAGCCTGTTTAGTGAATAAGCTCTCACATGTATAAACGTACTTGGAAGATACAATGTACTGTATGTCCTTGGTAACTGACCTATATGTGGTATGGCATTGCCAGCATTATATTTCTAGTGTTAAAATAGCTATATTTGTTTCTGTTTAAAATCATTAATAACTGTTGGCTGGAAAATTTATTGTTGAAATTTAAAGGGATACTGTCATGGGAAAAAACTTTTTTTTTTAAAATGAATCAGTTAATAGTGCTGCTCCAGCAGAATTCTGCACGGAAATCCATTTCTCAAAAGAGCAAACAGATTTTTTTATATTCAATTTTGAAATCTGACATGGGGCTAGACATTTTGTCAGTTTCCCAGCTGCCCCTGGTCATGTGACTTGTGCTCTGATAAACTAAAATGGATTTCAGTGCAGAATTCTGCCGGAGTAGCACTATTAACTGATGCATTTTGAAAAAAACATATTTTCCGATGACAGGATCCCTTTAACTATTAGAAGCATACTTTCTTTATTGCTGCTTTGAAATAAGGATGCCGTTATCATTACAACACCAAGCAGTCTTAAAGAGAAGGATCTGTTATAGTCTGTTGTCTATCAAGGCCACCGTAGAGGAAGCAGAAGAAGGGGCAAAAAGTGGCTAAAGATCGGATTTCTATTTTTTCCACAATTGATATTTTTTCTCTAAAAATTCATGGGTTCTCTTATTTCTCCAAAACTCAAAAAAATTGAGATTTATAAATTGTAAAAACCGGAGAAAAATTGAATGCAAAACTTCTGAAAGTCAATGTAGTTGAGGTCCTTATAGAAGTCAAATGGAGTTTCTCTGATTCTATTGGACCTTTTTTTTTTTTAACCATTAAGACTTTTAAAGGTTTTTAGATTTTTTTTGCTAGTAATTGTCAAAAAAAATAGAATTTGTATAGGTTCAGCATTTTCTTATTGATAATTCTATGCGAATTAGATAATTGCCATGGCTTGGTAACATTATTGGTGTTAGTGTGTGATTCACTAGGTTAAGTCAGTTGAGTGGGTAGAGCCAACACACATAAGGAATCCCTGGATGTATTACCTCGTCAATGTAGTTGTTAATTTCAAAACACCCCTGCCTTCATGCACCTGATAATTTGCACTTGAAAACAATTCATTATAGCAGCTGAACCAGCTTAATGGCATTACTCGCCATAGTTGTAAGGATGTGTGAATGCCTATGTGAATGCCATTCGTTTTAGATCTTGCCTTTTCCATTTATAAATTAACCTTTTTGAATTATTTCCAGTGTCTCCTTTCATAGTCAAATATAATAAATTAAAATAAAATAAGTTCAGCTTTTAGGCAGAATAAGCTGGAAAAATAAGATAAATGAATATTCCTTTACTTCTTTTCTTATAATCGCATACCTTTGTAGTCAGTTCTATTTCCAGTGTCAGACTGGCCCCCCGGGATACCAGGAAAACTCCCGGTGGGCCCAGGTGTCAGTGGCCCTCATGCTGCTAAACAATTAGCCTATTTCAGGGTCATTCCCTATTTCTTTATAGGGAGAAATGCGTAGTAATGGAAGAATTTCGTAAAAAGATATAAAAGACTAGAGAATAAGGTGAGGAGAGGAGGAATACTAATTTGGAAAGTGGGCCCTCAGTCTAAGGTTTTCTGGTGGGCCCCTGGCATCCCTGTCCGACACTGTCCATTTCTTTATGGAACTGGCAGCTTCCCTCATTCATCTCATTCATTCATAACAGAACCTTTTTCATTGGGCACTGGCTCGTAACATCATGCTGACTACGTAATGTTAATAGTATATTGCAAATATGATAATATATTGAACTGTACATATGTTACTACATGAACTGTTTTATTGTTCTATTACATTCAGGGATAGTTTTACGCCTATTGGGCATTTCTCCTGTGTTGTATAGCAGAGTTGAAATTGCAAAACAAACAGAATTTGCAAGATTAAAGGGAAAGAAGACCCTCAGAATTTTCTCACAGTTCCTCCACTGGATCACAAAATCAAGATGAAATTATGGATCAGTGCCACAGGCTATGGGAAAAAACAAAAAACAGAACCTATCGCAATATTTTTAATATTCAGAGCAGTCACCAGTGTGTTACAGCACAAACCTGTGTGTGTCTTGAACCATAGAAAGTCTATGCACAGATTTTTCTGGTGTGTACTAAAAAGCTATGGGTATCTCCAGAATTAAAGCATGGTGCAATGGTATTTTCTTCAAACAATAAAACACACTGGTGACTGCGCTAAATATTAACAATAGGGATGGGCAAATTTTTTCGCATTGATAGCTGCGGAATTGACGCCCATAGACTTGTATGGCATCATGAGACAAAAAAAAAAAAAGACTTGCGTCAAAAAAAAATTGGCGTGCAACAAAAATTTTTTAGCCTATAGACTTTAATGGCCGTCACAGACATTTTGCCGGCAGCAAATTTTTGTCGAAACAAAACGGGTCAAAATCACCCATCCCCAATTAACAATATTGAGCTGGGTTCTGTTTTTTGGTTTTCTCTATAGCCTGTGGCACCTGATTTATAATTATATCTTTTCCCCACTTGGAGGGGTAGAAAAGGCTGTAGTTAGTGCTGGGAGTTGTAGTTTAACAACAGCTGGAGGGGCTTTACGTGCCACTTATCTGATTTATAAAATTTGAACCACCTATCAGCCTCTACAGCTACCCCCTGTTTTCTAAATTTTGCATTTTAATTAATTCCTTAATAAAATAAATTCCTGGTGCTCTTTCATCAATATAAAGCTGAACATTGAAATGTCTACCTGTTATATTTGCATATAATTGCAAATCCACAGCAAGAGATTTTTAGAGTAAATATAATTGCGCTGATTTCATCCTAGAGGATGAGCACATGAGCATATTTCTCTTTTTTCCTTCATCATATTGTCAATTGTAGTTAAACAACAATGGAATGAGAATAATAACGTGTGTCCTTGTTTAATACTCCTCTCATATTTTCTCACTGTGGGAAGCTAACATTGTCTCTTGCAGGGAATTGAACAATGTTCCTATTGGCTCCATGCTGGGAAAGATGCAACTGGATCATTAATCAGCATCATCCTTTCTGTATTTTGATGCCTGCATTTTCTACTGTGTGCTGAGAAAATGTGCCAAGATCTCTTTATAGGGCCAGCATCATCAAGGTGAGCATGGGAAAGTGAATTTAGCACAGCCTAAAGTGTTACGTTTTCCTTAGATCACCTCACAATAGTTACAATGACAATCAGCATCACACATTCATGAAAATATTGAAATGCAGAAGGCATTTAACCAAATTTCTACCATAATCAAAATATGTTTTTTTTTTTTAGTTGATTAATGAGTTGTGTTGGACAGTATTTGATTAACTTGAATTTTGGAAAAGTTTCTACTTTCAAATAGTCCATTACATGTGGACCTATCTATTGTTTTGTTGATCTGATTTCCCTTTCGCCTTGCAAAACAGTAAATTAATAATGTCATTACAAAAGTATACACAAAGGATACAAGAAAATAAAAAAAAAACATGATTATAGGATCCCATACCTTTCCCTATTTCTTTAAAATAATACAGACCACTTAGTACTATTCCTGGAAAGAAGTTGAATGTATTATACTGGATGTTCTTATAAAACTAAACATTTACATTATTTTAAATATTTTTTCTACATTTAGGGGGTTATTTATTAAGCACTGAGTAAATATTATTTATTTAAGTCTGTTGAAAAAAACCTCCGGCAGCGAACATATAAAAGTCAATGGCAGATTTCCCATTAACAATTGGAGGAGTTGCGATGGGCTTCCAAAAAAATCATAGCTTTTGGGCGATTTTACGGAAAAATTGTAGATTCAAGACCAAAATCCGAAAAAAAAAAAAATGTAGGATTCGGATTTTTTTTGACAATTTTATTGTGACTTTGTCTGCACAAAATTTGTAAAAATGTATTGATAAAGAGGGGGGAACAGTCTGTGCGGATTTGGTCGGAGTAGTTTTCGGAAAAATAGTTAGAACTTTTCGGATTTTGATAAATAACCCCCTTAAAGGGATACTATCATGGGAAAAAAAATTCAAAATGAATCAGTTATCAGCAGAATTCTGCACTGAAATCCATTTCTCAAAATAGCAAACAGATTTTTTTATATTCAGTTTTCAAATCTGACATGGGGCTAGACATATTGTCAATTTCCCAGCTGCAACAAGTCATGTGACTTGTGCTCTGATAAACTTCAATCACTCTTTACTGCTGTACTGCTGGAGTGATAACACCCCCTCCCTCCGCCCCCCAAGCAGCCAAACAAAAGAACAATGGGAAGGTAACCAGATAACAGCTCCCTAACACAAGATAACAGCTACCTGGTAGATCTAAGAACAACACTCAATAGTAAAAACCCATGTCCCACTGAGACACATTCAGTTACATTGAGAAGGAAAAACAGTAGCCTGCCAGAAAGCATTTCTCTCCTAAAGTGCAGGCACAATTCACATGACCAGGGGCAGCTGGGAAACTGACAATATATCTAGCCCCATGTCAGATTTCAAAATTGAATATAAAAAAAATCTGTTTGCTCTTTTGAGAAATGGATTTCAGTGCAGAATTCTGCTGGAGTAGCACTATTAACTGATGCGTTTTGAAAAAAAACATGTTTTCCGATGACAGGATCCCTTTAATGTAATTGACCAAATAATACATTTTGTTTTCAAGTGTAAAGAAAATCTCTCTTCCCCCAAAATGTGACCACATCAAAAAAATCCCAAAACATTATATATGAAATCACGATTTGTTGTGCCCTGCTGCTAAGAAAATAAAATATCCCCTATGGTGGTTTATGCCTGTGTTTGAATATATATTCAAAATGAATATTTCAATGTACGGGAGAATAAAATTACATTTTGTTGAAATCAGAAATATCAGAAATACGACGTAGAACCCAAACACAACACTCCCAGTTCTTTTAGAGGATCTAAATCCTTAAAACAAATAAATGTAAAGTTATTACCCAGGGGGCTCTTGCAGTTTGGTGCCCGACCAGCTAAAAATTAAGTTATTGAAGAGAGAGAGTGTTCTGACATTTCTCTGATCAGAAAATAAAGTCATTTGACTTTTGCCTGCTTAGTGCTCTGTTTCATGGCATATGCAGAGCTTTTACACGGATTTATCAAGAGCTTCCCCCTACAGCTATCAGAACTTCACTGTAGACAAGTCAATTTTTTATGAACTCATTGTCACAGTCGTCACCCTAAATCCAGAATCAATGCTAAGCACCCTGTTCACGACTCTTTCTTCTGCCTTTAACAGCCGCCTTTCACCTCGGGAGGAGCCCTCGGCTAATCGGATGCTGCCAGGTCTTAATAAGAGAGGTGCCAAGCTAAGGGTTCTGGACTAGCAAAGGGGCACAACGGTAAAGCAAAGTCTTTTGGGCAGAAGGTCTCAGTGCAAGGAATAAACATAAGACGTAGTCAAATCAGGCTGGGTCGGGGCAGGCAGAGTACAAGCGGAGTCAGACAGGCAAGGGTCAAACCAGGAGATCAATCAAAAGAGAATGCAGATATAGAAGAGTCAGTTACCAGGCAGGGTCAGGATTGCAGAAGTAAGGATCGTCAAAACAGGCAGGGCTCACAACAGGTATCAGATTATCAGATAACAGACAGAATACAGGCTCAGACGCACCAGGAAATAACTAAAAACTATCCTATAACAGGCAATGAGAAATTGTACAAGGTCCCTTTAAATAGGTTTGAATCTCAACTCAAGAAGAGATGATGCGCGCCGTGCGCGCCCTAGGAAGCCGGCATTTTAGTAGAGGATCGGCAATGTGGCGAGCGTCCCTGATGAGGGGGCGGCAGGCGTCCCCATCGACCACCTCGAACCACTAGACCATCAGGGAGGTGAGTTGTTACACTCATCAAGTTTGGTACCAAATAAATGGTGGGTAATGGATGTGTTTTCATTATTGAAAAGGAATCAAGATCAAAACTGGCAATTTATCGACCAGTTGGTCTGACATTTGCAGCTGAGAAGCCTTTGAATGCATATGAAGAGCTTGCGAATGGAATATATTATCTCAAATGAAGTATGGTCAAGCATGGTTTCATGAAACAAAGGTTACTTCAAACTAATTGAATACATTTCTGTGGGAAATATAATAAACTCTGTACTTCGACTTTTCTAAGACATTTCATAATGTTACCCTAAAGAAAGGGTAACCTTGTGTTGAAGGAGAAGAAAATGGAACATACCAAAACTGTGAAGAAGGAAGTACAAAATGAAGGAAGGAATGTGCAAAATGTGCAAAATGTTGCAATGTGCAAAATGC
Source organism: Xenopus laevis (assembly GCF_017654675.1). NCBI lineage: Eukaryota > Metazoa > Chordata > Amphibia > Anura > Pipidae > Xenopus > Xenopus laevis. The sequence continues at coordinate 88,342,557 of NC_054384.1, read as the reverse complement.
TGATGATCACCATGAGTCAGTTTCAATTAATACTGGAAAGTTACAAATAGTTCTTGACCAGCCACTTTTACTTGAAAGTGCTCTGGCAGCTTGCACTGACCCAGATGTGGGGTGAAAACCAGGAGTTTTCCTGGTGCTTAAATGATCACTTATTGGTAAGTGTGTCCTCCTGAGAACTTTAGGCTAATGTTCATCAGATGTGTTAGAGTGTTTTGTGAACTCCCTCCTGGCGAAAATTCGGCGGCGTCAAAAAAAATTGTCAACAGCGTCGAAAAAAAGGACGCTGTCGTCAAAAATGGACACCAGCATCAAAAACGAGACGCTGGTGCCGTTTCGAGAATTTTTATCCGTTTCGCGAATTTCGCTGGAAATTCGCTAATTTTTCTGCGAAGCAAAACGGAGCAAATTCGCCCATCACTAATTGTTAGTAAAGGGGCCCCTTAGAGATTCAGGAGCTTCTGGTATTACTGGAGAGCTAAACTATGAACAGGTAGTTGTTGGGGAGATATTGGGCACTGTAGTTCTCCAATGGCTGGAAAACACCATTTGGTTATGGACTAAATTATCCTAAAAACATTGTGTACCCATTGCAGTTTATCAAACATTTTCTTCCAAGGTACCCCTGCAATGCTGAGGTTCCAGCTAAATGCCCTCTATACCCTGTGAGCAAAAATGGTAAGATGCATCACCTAGTAGTTTACAAAAGACAGTAAACATAAACTGTTTACATAATGTGTGCTCACTGTAAGTAGCAGGATATGCAGTGCTCAGAGCCTGCGGTTTAGATACTATATGGAGCATGGAGCGATCAGTTAAATGCTCTCTGGGGAATAATTATCAAAGTGTGACCTATCTAACTTTTGGGAAATACACTTACTGTAAATATATGGATTGCTGAGCTGCTCCTATTTATTTAGCAGGGAGTGTGCTCATAAGCTCCTGTTTCTTCCCTGTGAAAAAAGTCAATTCTTTCTTTATAAAAGATGCAATGAATAATAATTCATATTTGTATATATGTCACTGAGCTGAGAGTGGAATTCTGAAAGTTGCCGTTTAGGTGGTGTCTATCAATGCTCTCCACTCCTGCCCTTATGTAATACTGGTAAGGAAAAATAGAAGATCCCTCTCTTGGTGCTCTCTGTTTGATTTCCAAGTTATATAGTCTTTGTTACTTGCTTAAGGAAACTTTGACTTTTTTATGTCACGTCTGATCAAAAAACACCAGTCTTGTCATGCTTCACACTGTAACCTTTCTTATAAACCCACATTTTTGAGGCTTAAAGTGACTATATCCACAAGAGAAAGAAAATGAATGTTGTATAAGAATGAATCTTTTGTATATATGTGTGTGCGTATGAGAACAGTCCTTATATTTTTTAAAAAAATATTTTAAATATTGAATATTACTGAATGACTTTTGCAGGCCTGGGATTTACTTCACAGAATGATTGGCCCCTGGGTTTTATGGATAAAGGTTTGTTCTGTAGCTTTTCTGTAGCACGGCACACCAACTATGTTGTAGTAAGCAAAAGAGAAAACATTAATGAACATAATCTTGTCTATACTTCTACCCTCTTAGACTGTAAGCTCCAATTTAGACTGTAAGCTCCTCAGGGCAGGGACCTCCTTCATACTGTTTCTCTTTCCACATGGCACTTTAGCTCTGTGTACTTTGTGTATGTTTATTGCATTAATTATGTTACTTGTCCTCCCTGTGTGTACTTTTATATATTGTAAGTCTGTACAGCTCTGGATCTCCTTACAGTGATTAATAAAAAAAGTTATACATACATACAGAACTGTAATATTGAAGGAGGAGATTGCAGACTGAAGGGTAATTTATTGTAAGAGAATACAATCCAGCATTGATAAAATCCCACTGCTTCCATTATAGAAATAAGATGACACCCAATTTGTCTTTGCATCTTAATGGTTATTCAGATTGTATACAATCAGATTGTTTTTCAACTAATGATTTATTTATCCTATAAATCAAAATTTTCATATTTCACAGGCTTTGACATGATAAAGTATGGTTTAATATTATCAATAACGAAACAGGAAATTATGAGAAACTATAACTCTTTGGGGTTTGTTCTAGGCTTTTGGGTTCATTTAAAAAAAAATAGTTGCCAAAAAGGTGCAAAGTCAAGTTTTTGTCCTAATTACATTCCCTAGATGGCAAGAGGCCCCCATACACATGCTGATTAAAGCTGCCGACAGTATCAGATGAATTATGATCAGCCTGATATCGCCCACTTCAATGTGGTCATATCAGGGAGAGATCCACTCATTTGATGACATTGCCAAACGAAGTGGATCTCTACATCTATGGTGACCTTAAAGGGATCCTGTCATTGGAAAACATGTTTTTTTCAAAACGCATCAGTTAATAGTGCTGCTCCAGCAGAATTCTGCACTGAAATTCATTTCTCAAAAGAGCAAACAGATTTTTTAATATTCAAGTTTGAAATCTGACATGGGGCTAGAGATTTTGTCAATTTCCCAGCTACCCCTGGTCATGTGACTTGTGCCTGCACTTTAGGAGAGAAATGCTTTCTGGCAGGCTGCTGTTTTTCCTTCTCAATGTAACTGAATGTGTCTCAGTGAGACATGGGTTTTTACTATTGAGTGTGTTCTTAGATCTACCAGGCAGCTGTTATCTTGTGTTAGGGAGCTGTTATCTGGTTACCTTCCCATTGCTCTTTTGTTTGGCTGCTGGGGGGGAAAAGGGAAAACTTGCAGTACAGCAGTAAAGAGTGATTGAAGTTTATCAGAGCACAAGTCACATGACTTGGGGCAGCTGGGAAATTGACAAAATGTCTAGCCCCATGTCAGATTTCAAAATTGAATATAAAAAAATCTGTTTGCTCTTTTGAGAAATGGATTTCAGTGCAGAATTCTGCTGGAGCAGCACTATTAACTGATTCATTTTGAAAAAAATGTTTTTTCCCATGACAGTATCCCTTTAATATATAAACCTTCTATCTGCATACAAAAAAGGTGGCACAGGAGTATTCCATGGAATGTCCCAAGCTTACATATCAGAATGGTCAAGCTGGGATACATCAGAGGACAGATGGTGTTGAGGTGACCCTCTACACTTTAATATAGCACAAAATGAAAAGCACAGCTTTCACTTGACAATGCTACAGGTGCAAATAGACCGGTACAAGCCCTAAGGGTTTCTTTTACACTTGTAGCATTGGTAATAAGCCTTTAGTATGTATTCTCCAAAGTCTGATGTCATGTTCAATAGCTTTCCAACCAACAAGAAGACATTGAATAAAGTCTCACAAACTATGTCCAATTAACGCGTACAAAGAATAGACATCTCACTTATCACCTCCTTTCTTCAACTTGAAAACCGGGAAGAGGGGTGGATGGTGATGTCGGAAGGTGTGACAGTGAGAGCCCAATGGTGAGCAAACACCATCATGGAGGCAGGCTATGACAGGGCTATGGTGATTGGCCAATCACTGCATCAATCCAGAGTCATGCCTCATTGTTCTAATTTGGAAAACTGGCCAGGCAGTTTTGACCTGGACAGCCCTTCTGAAATCTAAGCAGTCTGGGTCAAAACCAGACATGTGGCAGCCCAAACCAAAGATGAGCTTATCTCTGCAACAAAATAATGGGTTGCTGATGACCAACAGTTAGATCATTGACCAGTCTTTCAACACACATTGGTAGCCAAATTTGTCAGCAGGGGTAAAAAAATATTTTTAACTCCATACAGACAACATTTCAACCTTACAAGACTTTTAAAAGGGTTCAGTGTGGCCCAAAATGGTGTCTGTATGTTTTGGGGCTAAGTATATTTTTAAAAATGTTTTCAAAACTGAAAGTGTGCCACCGGATTCTTGTTTGTAAACTTCAGCTGACCAGTGACCATAAAATCCAATGTAGGCTCAGTTGAACTGTGTTGCCTTAAAGCCACATCAATAAACAGTAAATTCCTCACTAGAATTTAATATTTTTGTACTTATAAACTATTCTTACTATCTACTGTATATTTATAAATCTGAAAATATACTTCTGTGTTTAATGTACTATATAAGCAAAAAATAGCCTGGAAGGATAGCATTCTAAAATGCTAAAAATGTAAAAACAAATGCAAAATATTCTGAAATGGTTAAGTCAGCTCTGTGTCTTGGCACGATATGTCTAATCTTTATGTTACAAAAATCTATCTACTTAGGAGGTTTTCACTTAAAATTTGGGGAAAATTAAGCTAGCATTAAATTATACTGTGTAATGATAGCTGAGCCATAAAATGAATTAAATACGCCCACTACACCAAATTCATAAGCCGTCAGATATTTGTAGTAAATCAAGCTTTGCAGTGTCAATGTGCCAACATATGTTCATGTATACACGTTCAGTGGGATTTTAATTTTATTTAAGTGCCAGATAATAATTAAGTCTCATAAATCTTTTTCCCCTTTTCTTTTTCTTTGTATTAACCTTTTAAATGCCACAGATCGTAGAATCTACGTTCTGTGGCAAAGGTACTTGAAATGCCACAGAACGTAGATTCTACGTTCTGCAGCATTTCCTGTTTCAGGAGCGGAGGAGCGGCTGTTAGAGCCGCTCGCTCCGTTCCTGCTCGATCCCCTGCCCCTAGGCAACGAGCAGAGCAGGGGATCGAGTGGCCCCTGGGGCGCGATCGCCCAGGGGCCCAAAAACAGCAGCAGGCACGTGTTACTTACGTGTCCTGCTGCTGCAGCCTGCACCGGATCGTCGATCTCCGCCCCCACAGCACACAGACAGGAACCACGAGGCAGATGTCTTCCAGGGGCTCTTCCTGATCGCCTGCAACAGTCTCCAGCGATTTTTTCAGGTTAGTGCAACAATTACACACACAAACACACCAACACACACTTATTACAGTAATACACACTTAGATTCACACTTACACACACTTACACATACATTTTTGGGGATTGGGGGGGTCACTTACACTCACTGCACTTACACACATGTGCACACGCACACACGCGCACATAACATGTAATTTACCATTTGTACACACGCACACGCACATACATGGCATTGTGGCCTTTTTTTTTTTTTTCTTATCGCATCGTTTCTTTTTTTGGCTGAAAAAAATGTTTTATTGCCATTACGCATAGCGTATTCGCTAACCGTACTGTGCAATACCTTTTGTATGTTATTTCGGTGATTATATTGCAATTTTGGGTATTTTGGTGCATTTTTAGCCATTTTATTGAATTTTTAGCCATTTTATTGCATTTTCAGCTCTGCATATATTGTGTTCACTTTTTTCTAGCCGTATAACCTGTTTGGCCCATCTAAAATATTCAAACTGTGATTCTGACAGCTGATAACACTAGTCTGGAAAAAAAACATTGATTTTTGTGGTTTTATTGGATTTTTTTGCATTTCACCCTTTACTGCCTTATTTTGTTTTGCCTTGTAAATTTTATCTACTATATATCCATTTGGGGGTCTCTGTGCGCCACATAGTTTGGTATATCTATGCATTTTGGGCATCAAAGTGTTCAGTAGACCTCTGGCGTTCATATTTAGGATGTTTTATGCTGATACGTTACAAAATGTGGGGCATATAATGGGGTAAAATTCAAGCTTTCTGACAATTTTCAGAAATTTGATAAAAACCGTTATGTTCAGCATTGCTTTGCAGTTTGGCAGTTTGCAGTAGAAACACTTATTTACCCATATTGGATTCGTCAGAATGTGTACTTTCTGAAAATATATGGTTTTCTGGGGTCTTTGTACTGTTAGGGGGGTCTAATGTCGCATATTACACACACCAGGTGCTCATATTGCAGCAGCCAGCGCGCGTCAGCCGTGAAAATGTATATACACTATTGTCATTTGGTGGTCTCTGTGCGCCACATAGTTTGGTATATCTATGCATATTGGGCATCAAAGTGTTTAGTAGACCCCTGGCGTTCATATTTAGGATGTTTTATGCTGATAAGTTACGAAATGTGGGGCATATAATGGGGTAAAATTCAAGCTTTGTGACGATTTTCAGAAATTTGATAAAAACCGTTATGTTCAGCATTGCTTTTCAGTTTGGCAGTTTGCAGTAGAAACACTTATTTACCCATATTAGATTCGTCAGAATCTGTACTTTCTGAAAATATATGGTTTTCTGGGGTCTCTGTACTGTTAGGTGGTCTAATGTCGCATAATACACACACCGAGTGGTTATATTGCAGCAGCCAGCGCGTCAGCCGTGAAAATTTCTATACATATTGTCATTTGGGGGTCTCTGTGCGCCACATAGTTTGGTATATCTATGCATATTGGGCATCAAACTGTTTAGTAGACCCCTATGTTTATATTTAGGATGCTTTATGCTGGTAATGATACATGGACAATACGATGCTGGAAAGTTGAAGCTTTGAGGCAATTTCCAGATATTTCACCAAAACCGCCAAATTTGGCAAAGCCTTGCGACTCAGTAGTTTGGAGCAGAAAGGCATGGGTACCCATTTTAGATTCCGTAGAATGTGTACTTTCCAAAAATATATGGGTTTGGGGGGTAAACATATATTTCTGTGTTTTTACCCCGCAAAAATGCAGTCAATGTGTTGATTTTTCATTAGCTGAAGTTACCCACGGGACTGTTTGTATGCGCTAACTTCATTTTGGGGCCTCTAAATGCCAGATACTTTGGTAAACTTATGAACAATGGCCACCAAAATGTTCAGAGGAACCCTGGCAATCATATTTAGGGTGCTTTTTCTTAGTACGTAATGACACATGGGTGATATGGTGCTGGGAAGTTGAAGCTTTGAGGCAATTTTCAGATATTTCACCAAAACCGGCAACTTTGGGAAAGCCTTGCGACTCGGTAGTTTGGAGCAATAAGGCATGGGTACCCATTTTAGATTCTGTAGAATGTGTACTTTCCAAAAATGTATGGGTTTGGGGGGTAAACATATATTTCTGTGTTTTTACCCCACAAAAATGCAGTCAATGTGTTGATCTTTCATTAGCTGAAGTTACCCACAGGACTATTTGTATGCGCTAACTTCATTTTGGGGCCTCTAAATGCCAGATACTTTGGTAAACCTATGAACAATGGCCACCAAACTGTTCGGAGGAACCCTGGCAATCATATTTAGGGTGCTTTTTCTTGGTGCATAACGATACATGGGTGATATGGTGCTGGGAAGTTGAAGCTTTGAGGCAATTTTCATATATTTCACCAAAACCGACAAATGTGGGAAAGCCTTGCGACTCAGTAGTTTGGAGCAGAAAGGCATGGGTACCCATTTTAGATTCTGTAGAATGTGTACTTTCCAAAAATGTATGGGTTTGGGGGGTAAACATATATTTCTGTGTTTTTACCCCACAAAAATGCAGTCAATGTGTTGATTTTTCATTAGCTGAAGTTACCCACGGGACTGTTTGTATGCGCTAACTTCATTTTGGGGCCTCTAAATGCCAGATACTTTGGTAAACTTATGAACAATGGCCACCAAAATGTTCAGAGGAACCCTGGCAATCATATTTAGGGTGCTTTTTCTTAGTACGTAATGACACATGGGTGATATGGTGCTGGGAAGTTGAAGCTTTGAGGCAATTTTCAGATATTTCACCAAAACCGACAACTTTGGGAAAGCCTTGCGACTCAGTAGTTTGGAGCAGAAAGGCATGGGTACCCATTTTAGATTCAGTAGAATGTGTACTTTCCAAAAATATATGGGTTTGGGGGGTAAACATATATTTCTGTGTTTTTACCCCACAAAAATGCAGTCAATGTGTTGATTTTTCATTAGATGAAGTTACCCACGGGACTGTTTGTATGCGCTAACTTCATTTTGGGGCCTCTAAATGCCAGATACTTTGGTAAACTTATGAACAATGGCCATCAAAATGTTCAGAGGAACCCTGGCAATCATATTTAGGGTGCTTTTTCTTAGTACGTAATGACACATGGGTGATATGGTGCTGGGAAGTTGAAGCTTTGAGGCAATTTTCAGATATTTCACCAAAACCGACAACTTTGGGAAAGCCTTGCGACTCAGTAGTTTGGAGCAGAAAGGCATGGGTACCCATTTTAGATTCAGTAGAATGTGTACTTTCCAAAAATATATGGGTTTGGGGGGTAAACATATATTTCTGTGTTTTTACCCCACAAAAATGCAGTCAATGTGTTGATTTTTCATTAGATGAAGTTACCCACAGGACTATTTGTATACGCTAACTTCATTTTGAGGCCTCTAAATGCCAGATACTTTGGTAAACCTATGAACAATGGCCACCAAATTGTTTGGAGGAACCCTGGCAATCATATTTAGGGTGCTTTTTCTTGGTGCGTAACGATACATGGGTGATATGGTGCTGGGAAGTTGAAGCTTTGAGGCAATTTTCAGATATTTCACCAAAACCGACAATTTTGGGAAAGCCTTGCGACTCAGTAGTTTGGAGCAGAAAGGCATGGGTACCCATTTTAGATTCGGTAGAATGTGTACTTTCCAAAAATATATGGGTTTTGGGGGGTAAACATATATTTCTGTGTTTTTACCCCACAAAAATGCAGTCAATGTGTTGATCTTTCATTAGCTGAAGTTACCCACGGGACTGTTTGTATGCGCTAACTTCATTTTGGGGCCTCTAAATGCCAGATACTTTGGTAAACTTATGAACAATGACCACCAAAATGTTCAGAGGAACCCTGGCAATCATATTTAGGGTGCTTTTTCTTAGTACGTAATGATACATGGGCGATATGGTGCTGGGAAGTTGAAGGTTTGAGGCAATTTTCAGATATTTCACCAAAACCGACAATTTTGGGAAAGCCTTGCGACTCAGTAGTTTGGAGCAGAAAGGCATGGGTACCCATTTTAGATTCAGTAGAATGTGTACTTTCCAAAAATATATGGGTTTGGGGGGTAAACATATATTTCTGTGTTTTTACCCCACAAAAAATGCAGTCAATGTGTTGATTTCTCAGTAGCTGAAGTAAAGTCCTGATCAATTTGGATGTGCTAACTTCATATTGGTGTCTCTAAATGCCAGATACTTTGGTAAACCTATGCATAATGGGTATCAAACTGTTCAGTGGACCCCTGGCAATCATATTTCAGGTGCTTTTTCTTGGTACCTAATATAGTTTGGGATATGCGGAGCAGCAAAATAAAACCTTTGAAATGATTTTTCAGAATTTTGAATTTTTTTTTGAAAAACCGCTATTTTCAGACAAGCTTTTATGTTTGGTAGTTGGGAGTAGAGAGACATAGTTACCCATTTTGTAATCGGCAGAATGTGTACTTTTCAAAAATGTATGGTTTTCTGGGGTAAACCTACGGTTTCAGGATTTTTTGCCTTGGAATCTAAAGCATGCCGTTTTCTGCCTTAGTGCTTTCAAAATTCGGTAATATACTGCCGGGAGTTTTTGCTGTACAGAAATCCTAAATCTCCCTAAAACTATACATATCTGGTATTGGCACGTTCGAGAGACATAAGGCTTTCCAAATCAGTTGGATTATCATCCCTAAAATGAAATATTTTTCTGGTATAAATTGATATACGATGAAAAATGGTAATTTTTCATTTTTTTTTGGTATTTAGCACTATAAATTTTTTTGCACAGGTGGAAATACATGAAAACTCCGGCAGATTTAGAAAGCTCAGTTTCTACCGAAAAAAACAATGTATAGTTTTCCTAGGTAAACTATAGGTTTCCCCTCAGAAAATGCCCCTAAAGTGAGAGAGCACAAAATGTTTCAAAAACGGCTGGCATTTCGCGTAACCAAAATGTGAAATTCTGCTGGCACTTAAAGGGTTAATAGAATAAAAACCGAAACCAAAGCATTGTGTATAATATCCAAATATATGTTACAACCTAGCTGAAAAATTGGCTTCTATTATTACAAGTGGAACGAACTGTGAAAAAACAAATCATGGAAGTAAATTGAAATCATATTGTGAAATTGACTAAGGCCATGCAGATGGCATTAATATTCATAATGCATATAGTCACTATGATAAAGTTTTCCTTGGGTAGTTTTATATTAAACATTGTTGTACAGAGCAAGTAAATAGGGTTCTTAGGCTAGAAGATTAAAGAAACGTACAGTACGATTACTACGTTAATGGAATCTTAATAAACAGCTCTTAATTTACATTATAGGAAATAACACACGCAAGCCTCTGTTTTCCAGAGAGGGAAAATATGAAACTATTTATGTACAAATTGGTTGTGAATTCATTTGGAAAACTACAGCCAAACGCTTTAAATGAAGCAGATATGTGACTCCGCATAACATTCACATATTTTAAAATATCTTACTGGGGAATACCCAGCTGAACAATATTTACAAAACTTAGTGTCGGAAACATTCACACATTTAGTAAAATTGAAAAGAGTTTGTTAGAATGTGTTTGACTGGTTTGAGCAGCCATTCTGATCTATTGGGTGGTAGTGCTAAGTAGCAGCCTTGAGCACCGTCATCCATCTGAGTACTTGCTCACTGATGCATATCGCATGTGGTTGCAATATACACCCATACTAATGAGGAAAATTAGTGCCTGGGTGCTAAGAACAAAAAGGCAATCCAACCAGAAATCAACATGAGATCTCAGAAAGCCAAATAAATAATTGTAAAGTCATACAGCAAGGGTCGGGCCAGTGCTGCACCATACACAGCCAGGTAAGGCAATGAGACACTCACAAGCTCGCTCCCTCACAGGCTCAGCCCACTCCACACGCGAGTGGAGGGATAAACCTGCCTCTGTGTTGGAGCATCTGGATCTCCAGAAGCCTGCCCCCTATCCCTGGCCCAGAACACCAGCCTGCGCACTTACTTGGCCACAGCCCGCCTCTAGCGCTAGTCTCCGCAGGCACCACAGGACTGCAGAGGTGGGGAGGCTGCAGTAGGAGGAACTACGCCCGTTGCCATGCTGCCTCTGATGATGTCACGTGATAAAGGCACTGTGAGCGAACGGGAGGTGCCGGGGAGATGCGGGCCGGGTAGGAAGTGAATGGTGTGTGGCAGCCTGCGCGCTGGGGAGACAAAACGAGTGCGGCGTTTTTTTTTAAAGTGCGGCCATTCGCACAGCCAACCGCGTCATTGACTCGAGTATAAGCCAAGGTAGTCTTTTTCAGCACATTTTGGGTGCTAAAAAACTCGGCTTATACTCGAGTATATACAGTAATGTTTTATTATTATAGAGAAAAGGGAAATCATTTTTAAAAACTTGGATTATTTGGATAAAATGAGTCTATGGGAGAAGGGCATTCCGTAATTCGGAGCTTGCTAGATAACAGAAACCTTTTTGCTTATAGATATTACACATACTTTTTCTGGTATTTTATATAGCACTAACACATTTCTGCAGTGCTGTACTGAGATTACATATCAGTCTCTTCCCCTGTGGAGCTTACAGTCTAAGGTCCCTATGACATACACATACATATTATGGTCAAATTTATCTTCTATATCTTCTATATTCTATGTATATAAATATTAACTTTGTGTGTTAAAATGTATGTTAAAACTTAGATGTATTAATCCACAATGCTATTAGCATTGGGAATTAATGAACTGGAGTTTTAAAGCTGAGCTACTTTATAACATATATTAGACTATTACTATATTATATTATTACACATCTATTGAAAAGGATGCAGTCAAACACCTTCAGACTTTCAATTGTAAACTGTGTGTGACTGTTACCTGTCCAAGCAGAGTAATTATATAGCCAAGTTTCTTGTTAGCACCTCAACCGAGGGTGCTGTAATATTATCCCAGGGAGTTGTAGTTAAACAAGAACAGGCGAAACTGCAGCTTAACTGCTCAAACTTCTGTGTTAAAATACAGAAGTTTGAGCAGTTAAACTGCAGTTTTGCCTGTTCTTGTTCAACAACCTTCCGACTTTCCTTCATCTTACTGGTGATCCCTCAGGATTGCCCAGTTGAATTTATCATGATAAATCTGCTCAAAAATATTATCTTGGATGCTGAAAAAAAGGAAAAAATGAATTTTTACTAATATTTGTTCATTATTCATTAACCTTGCCCATAATACATCTCAGGTTGCTAAGTAGCAGTCATTTTCAGGCTGAGGAGACAAGAAAAGGTGGACATAAAGTCACACAGACCAATGACAAAGTTTCCAAAATGTTTCTGCTCCATGTGACTCAAAAGCTCAGAACTGAAAAAAACCCCATCAAATTGTAAAACATACAAAATCATTTCACTCGGTTACCAAACACTTTAGATGTCATAATATATCCTTTCTCCCAGCTAATGATATAATGGGATTTGTTCTTTTCATGCCTCATCTATCAGTTTTCACACTTGATGTAGACAAATGGATTATAATTGTAATGTTTTGCGTGTTATTATTTCACATTAAAAGGTTATGCTAATAGTAGATGAGCTACCTACCATTCCACACTAATACCATAGATCCACCACTTATTTCTGCTACATTTCATACTTGAAAAATCATAAACCTATTTAAAAAGGCATTGCATGTAATAACATTTCTAATGGAAGAATTACTTTCAATGTATCCTGCCCAGCAGGAACAGTGTTCTGGGAGATTTTGGCAGTAATCTTTTTAAAAATTAATCTTAAATTCATCTATCTTTTAATAATTTATTATTTGGGTGCCTAACACTTATGATTACATTGGTAAATAAAAAGGTTTCCATAAATTCAATGTTTTACTCTTTTCAAAGGTAAGTGGTAGATACATAAGTTGGCATGGAAGATAAATTCCTTGGTCTGGGGTCCTTCCATATTCTAAAAGACATAGAGATTTGTTTATATTCAATTTTGAAATCTGACATGGGGCTAGCTATATTGTCAATTTCCCAACTGCCCCAGTCATGTGACTTGTGCTCTGATAAACTTTAGTTACTCTTTACTGCTGTACTGCAAGTTGGAGTGGTATCACCCCCTTCCCCCCCCAGCAGCCTAACAACAGAACAATAGGAAGGTAACCGGACAGCAGCTCTGGAACCCAAGATAACAGCTGCCTGGTAGACTAAGAACAGCACTCAATAGTAAAATCCAAGTCCCACTGAGACTGATTTAGTTACATTATAGGAGAATTCAACCTCTCGTTACTTACTACTCCTTCTAGGTCCTCTCCAGCGGAGTTCATGGCAGCTATCTTCTCCAGAGTGCTCTTCTTTCTGTATTCAGCTGCGTTTGGTGGCGCATGCGTAGAAGGTGGCATTTACCGGTAAGGATCTACTGTGCATGTGCCAAAGTCACAAAGTTTCCGGCGCATGTGCAGTAGATCCTTACTGGTAAATGCCTCCTACTGTGCATGCGCCACCAAACGCCGATGAATTCTGCCAAGTACAAGAAATAACAGCCTGCCAGAAAGTAGTTCCATCCTAAAGTGCAGGCACATGACTGGGGCAGCTGGGAAACTGACAATATGTCTAGCCCATATCAGATTTCAAAATTGAATATGAAAAAATCTGTTTGCTCTTTTGAGAATTGGATTTCAGTGCAGAAGTCTGATGGAGCAGCACAATTAACTGATGCGTTTTAAAAAAACATGTTTTCCCATGACAGTATCCCTTTAAGGTTCCCTGGACAAGTGTTTTTAAAAGAATTTGTAAGTATTTGTACCAACATTTAACATAAAGATTTTCATACAACTTGTAGGGGCATATTTATCAAGGATCTAATTTTAAAGTAAAAAAACTTCGAAATTCGACCATCGAATTTGAGTACTCCGATAATCGAAGTATTTTTTCCAGCGAAAATGGCACTATTCGATCGAAGTAAAATCGTACGATCGAATGATTTAACCCTTTTCAAAAAAAACTTTGACTTCTCAAAACTTGCCCAAAAGACTCAGAAGTTCCCCATAGGCTAAACAGCAATTCGGCAGGTTTAAGGTGGCGAAGTGTCAATGTCGAAGTTTTTTAAAGAGACAGTACTTCAATTTTTGAGTGATCGAATTTTCGAAGGTTTTTCAATTCAAATTGGTCGAAATCGAATTTGGCCTATTCGATGGTCGAAGTACCCAAAAATTACTTTGAAATTTGAAGTTTTTTAATTTGAAAATTCACTTCAACCTTTGATAAATCTGCCCCTTATTTCCCCGCAGTATGCAAATTGTCCTAAGTGCAAGATCACTAGCGTATTTTCGCTAGGCACAAATGAACGCTAGCGCGGGTTCACTATGAGATGCTAGCAAAAGGTCGCCAGCGTTCGGTGCCCAGGATGAAACCCCCCTACCATGTATAATAAAGATGTAAACTGTAAGATTATTAAGGGCTACAATTAGCATCAAATTTCCTGTATTCAAGCCTTGCAGGAACAGCCTGCATTGAGTCAGCTCCATTAGGTATTGTCTAGAGTCAGATCCCTCATTTATTTGCATCAATAATACATTTGAAGAATTTATCTAGCTTTCAAATGTGAATTCATTTATTGGTCCAATAAGCAAGAAAGAACTGTGACCAAGTAAAACTTTCATTTTACAGGTTGACTGGTGGGGACAGCTTCTTGCAATCTGCACAGACTTCATCAAAAATATTTACATAAGTGCAATAGGTCTGCTTTCCATGAAATGAGTCTGTAATTGTACAAGCTATACAAATGCATAGTTTCTATTAAATATTGAGTATTGGGGGTTAAAACCTCGCTCTCTCTGGTTTCCATTCCCTAATGCATAAATATCAGGAAGAAGTCTGGTTCAGCAAGGCTAAGTTTGCAGGCAGCAGAATTTTTCAGATAGTAAAATTGTATAATTATATATTTTAATATCAACATAATATACAGACAGGAGAGCACCTCATATTTATTTGGTGGGGTGTGACATGAGAGCACCTTAAGCTTTAGCTTAAAGCTAATATGAGAATATAGCAAAATAATGCAGGTCCAATTAAGAAGGGAATAAAATGCTGCAATATTTTCAATTATTCGCATTATTAAATGCTATGCTTGAGATCATCTCTCTTTCTTTCTATATGACTATCAGGCCCGGATTTGTGGAAAGGCCACCTAGGCCCGGGCCTAGGGCGGCAGAATTTTAGGGGGGCGGCATGCTGTCCAACCACACCCACATTTGTTCAAAAACACTAGGGATGCGCTGGAGATACAATCATTTTTTAAATTTCCTGTGCGCCAATCCCCATTGCTCCTGTCCCCCTGGAGGGTACAGGGGTGATGAACGGTAGTGGGCCTAGGGGCGGCCACTATGTAAATCTGGCCCTGATGACTATATATAAATAGAGTCAGTATATATATAGATACAGAAAGAAGGGGATTTTACACTTTTTCTTACAAGCAATGGACATCAGCTTACAAAATAGAGACAAGCACCTGTGCTTAATATTAGAGAAACTGCAAGCTCAACAGGCAGCCTTGGAGGATTCCTTTGAACATTCAGACATGAAAGCTGACTGTAAAACTGCAATTAGCTTGCATCAACTTTGTACAGGTCGTTTTGTAGGAGGGTGTGTACCTTATAGAATCATTTGTACAGTTGAAAGAAGAAAAATGATCTCCTATTATTTCTCCTTAATTCTGTCTTTCGCTTTCTAAGAATGCTTCTAATCATTGTGTTATTTTTTGCTCTCTGAAACGTATGCTCTTTTCAGCATTTGCCTCATTTTGTGTGAAAATCTTTGCCTTAGTAATAAAGTTCTGTGGATATTATTAGCCAAAGCCCCTCACTACTTGACCACACTACACAGATTCTTGTTATACTATGTGAGCAATATAATAGTAATAAAAAGCTAGTATTTAGTGCTCAAGTTCAGGGTTATGCATAACTTTACAAATGTGAATGAACCATCGCATAAGAACATACAGATGCATTTTTTAATGCTCAATCCTGCTTCTATATGATGCTACAGTGCAATGGCCTTAGTCCATCAGAAGCAATGTAATAAAGAAATTACACTCTACCACCATCTATAGCAGTGATTCCCAACAAGTTGCTCGCAAGCAACATGTTGCTCACCAACCCCTTGGATGTTGTTCTCAATGGTCTCAAAGCAGTTGCTTATTTTTGAACTCTAGGCTTCGAGTCAATTTTCAGTTGCATACAAACCAAATGTACTGCCAAATAGATCCTCCTGTAGGCTGCCAATCCACATCAGAAGTACCAAATAGCCAATCCCAGGCCATATAGTATTTGGCAACCCCAGGGACTCTTTTAATGCTTGTGTTGCTCATGAACTCAGGGGACCACTGATCTAGAGGCAGGACTGGACACAATGTGACTAAGGGGCCGATTCACTAACTTCGAGTGAATGATTAGAAGTAAAAAAACTTTGAATTTCTATGTGTTTTTTGGGCTACTTCGACCATCGAATGGGCTACTACGACCTTCGACTACGACTACGACTTTGAATCGAACTATTCGAACTAAAAATCGTTCTACCATTTGACCATTCGATAGTCGAAGTACTGTCTCTTTAAGAAAAAACTTCGACCCCCTAGTTCGCCATCTAAAAGCTACTGAACTCAATGTTAGCCTAAGGGGAAGGTCCCCATAGGCTTGGCTAACTTTTTTTGATCGAAGGATATTCCTTCGATCATTGGACTAAAATCCTTCTAATCGTTCGATTCGAAGGATTTTATCGTTCGATCGAAGGAATAATCCTTCGATCGTTCAATCGCACTATTTGCGCTAAAATCCTTCGACTTCGATATTCGAAGTCGAAGGATTTTAATTCCCAGTCTAATATCGAGGGTTAATTAACCCTCGATATTCGACCCTTTGTGAATCGCCCCCTAAATGTGAAATCCTGATGGCATACTTCTTCTTTGTACTAGTATGAGTACTAGCATTAAACATTCTATTTCCCTGCTATTCTCCTTCAGCTGTAAAATCAGTAAGACTGTAAAAAATTAAACCAATATCATTAACCTGAGTTTTTATCATAGCGACCAAAAATAAACTGCAATTCCAAGTATAGCATGGGGGAGACTGAGACTCCAAATTGTTTTAAAATCCCTCGGCTGAACAGGCAGTCAAATATCAATACAGTTCATGAAGGAACATCTATGATTAAAAGGACCTATTGGGAGATGAATATCACACTTTATTTGCAAAGCATCTTTCCTTTATATCTTCTTGAAGCACTTGGAATGAACATTATTTTCTCATTTTGCTACAAGTTATTGCAAAAAAAACCCCCAACAAAATGCATGAAATTACACTGAGAAACAACAAACTGCTTTTGTTAACTTGCAATCTCCATACAAATTATCTAGTTTTCGAGCAGTTGCTTTGTGCTGTGCAGGAAACCCCTTTAGGGAAAGCACAACATTAATATGACTTTTTCAAGGGCAGCACTTAGTTATCACTATACATTCATGATAAAGGTCATAAATATGACTTCAGGCAACAATGAAAAAAACACAGTGTTGCCACCATACAAAAATGGTAACATTCAATACACTTGTAAAAAAACAATTAACATGTATCTTGCCTTTGCGCCAATGTAAAATGCAAAATTAATTGTAACCAAAAGCAATTGACCTCAGTAACATATATTTGTACACTGCTGTTTAGCAGCAAAGCAAAACAGTCAACATCCCTGAGACAATAGGATGTTTGTGTAATCCTCTGCTGCTTGGGCCTTACCTTTGGCCCATTAACTCCTTGTTGATATGAATTCAAATTGGAGAGAGTTAGTGTGGTTTAAGGAAGGCTTAAAACTGGTTGGACAAGCTTCCATTTAGCACCACATATTTTCATAGCAAATTCAGAAATGTCTTACAAAAACAAAGAAGCTATGGGTAAGGTTTAATGTGGAAAGATTGTAGGATTTATTTAGCCCATTCTACCTCCTGAACTGGTATGGCAAAACTACAGTAGCCTGTTCAACTCTAGAGCCTATACCCCTACACTTCCCTTGACCCAAGCATTAGAGGGGTATGTGCTGGACTCTGGGTTGCATGTGGTGTTACTCTTGACTGCTCCAGAGCTTCATTTACCTCTCTGGATGGCATCAAAATTGTATTAGAATCTGTTCCTCGATCATCAAGTATAGTCAATGACTATACATGGTCAATTACATGGTCAAGCATAATCCAAGGCTATTGTGATACTAAAATCTTTAGTTAGTGAATGAGTATATGTAGTTTATGTGAGTATGGAGACGTCAGTGTCTGTGTGTATGGATGCTGGGTTTCATTTGGAGGGGTTGAACTTGATGGACTTTGGTCTTTTTCAATCCAATCTAACTATGTAACTATGGAATGAGTTGGATAGCCCAGCTCCGAAGGGTTATCAAGAGAGTCTTTCATGTACTATTCACAACAATTAAATAGGGTGTTCTCCCCAAATAGATGTTATAATAAGATTAACAGGTGCTTGTAGAATGTTCAAACATTAGGATTCACTCAAGAGGTCTGGACTTGGTCTTCCATCACATCTATAATTATTATATACTCCAACTAAAGGGAGACTGATTAGCATATACAGTATATTATACTTGCTAGGCAGCTATCGTAAACTTTCTCAGTCTATTCAACCTCAACTCCACCACATATCACTACAGACAATGGGGCTGATTTATCAAAGGTCGAATGTTAGAGTATTTTTAACCTCAAATGAACTCTACGGACCTCAAATTCGAATAGTATCTTATTTAAGAATAAACTCGAATATCTAAAACTTGAACGAATATTACCAATCCGAAAACTCAAATCTAATTTGATTAAACTTGAATGAAATTTTTTTCTCTGAATAAAACTCTTCAAATGGGTCACTGGACCTCTGCCATTGACTTATACATATAGGTGGCGAATAGTCGAATTTTAGTTGTTTCCAGAGTCCAGTTATGATAAATTTGTGAGTTTTGACCAAAAATACAACTCAAAAATCTGAATTTGAATTAACCTTAATAAATCTGCCCCAATATGTCATCTTTTGTTTTTTTCTGTCTTAATGAGAATGTTTACATGGAGTGAATATTGCTGTACCAGCTATACTCAAGGATATGATCATTTAAACTCAGTGTAATGTAAATCACTATTGTTTATTTGCAAAAGTTTTCATACAATCTAACATCAGTTTGCTATATGGAATAATCTCAGCAGATGCTGTCTAGAATTACAGTATTTACTGACTTTCCCAGCTCCACTGGAACACCATCTGGACAACTTTTATTCATGGCTTTGCCTTAGCAGCTCTCCATCTATACTATTTTACTTTCCAATGCAGCAACAGCATTGAGTACAATTTCTATTATATTAATTATTACATAAGACAAAGTTTTTAGGTGCCAGCGTATGATTTCCAGATGCTTACAGCGGCAAAATTCCTGGAGTTTGTGTCACACTCCCAAGGCAATCAGGGTAAGAGATGGGTGGAATAAACAGCTTCAGAGGCAGTAATTTAAACTGCATGTGCTTTCTTTATTTAGCAGTGCAAACACTACGTGGGACATTCACTAAGATTCGTAGTTGCGACAGGCGTAACTTCGCCGCACTTCGCCAGGCGTAGTTTCGCCAGCGCTTCGCAAATTCACTAAAATCCGAAGTTGCACTCAGGGGTAGCGTAAGGTTGCGAAGTTGTGCTAGCGTTGTTTCGCTAAGCAAAGCGAAGTTACGCTAGCGATGGTTAATTTGCATACGGCAAATTTCAATGGAGGAATATGTAGCAGCACTACAAATGCCTGGGAAACCTTCAAAACATCAAATAAAATTTTTATTTTGCCCTACACATGTGCCCACTGTATAGTAAAGTTGCCATTAGCTAGGAAATGTAGGGGGGAAGGAGGGGAACCCCAAAACATTTTTCGATCTTTTTCAGCCTATCACCCATAATATAGAAACGGCAGCATTTTTTGGGACTTGGAAAAATTTTTAACTTTTTTTGAAGCAATCCCTATCTACTCTATTGCGCTTCGCCTGGTCTGAGGTGGCGAAGGAAGTCTAGCGTAAAAGGTAGCATTCAGAACAATGCGTGCGTTAGTGAATAGTTAAGTCCGTTGTGCAAATTCGCCAGGCGTAAGGGTGCGAAGTTACACTAACGAAGTTACGCCAGCGTCCGTTAGTGAATTTGCGAAGTAACGAAAATGGCCAACGCTAGCGAATTGACGCTAGCGTTAAACGCTTCGGCACATAGTGAATTGGCCCCTACATGTTTTGGGTCAGAGCCCTTTCTCAAGTGTGTGTATATTAATTATTACATAACCACTGCATAAGGTTAATTTACTCTACAAGACTGAAACCAGTTACTAAATTTGAGAATGGATTGAAGCTATTAGCTTTAAAAAATGTGATTCCCTAAACAGATAAAAAGATTAATGTGAAACCATATGTCAACACGGAGATATGATGTAGATCATATTATTTTGGAAGAGAACACAAAATGACAGGAAAACAAGGTAAATTTTCATTGCTCTGTATCCTGTTGAAGAAATGATTCAGCTGAAATAGTGGGCCAGGTGAGTGCAATTTTGTTCTTTTTTCTTTTCAACAGAAATAATAAAACAATCCAAATAAGATACAGGGCAACTCCGTAATGACAAACCAAAACAGCAGAAGGTAAGAATGTTCCATATTATGGTTTTTGTGATTTTATTTTTTGAGAAACTCAGTTGAAGACCCCACCTGATGTTGGTTGCAATTCATGGAAACACAGTATATTAATGGAACTTGTATGTGACTTTGGGCACAATCAGAAGAGGGTTGTAAGTGGTGCTGCTGGCCTGTTATTACTCTTGAATGCTATCCTGACCTGACCTTGGACTTTGTACTTGTTAATGGACTTACCTGCTTTGCTTATCAGCCTGTATCCTGACGATACCTTGCCTACATTGTCTTTCCTGCAAGTGACTTAATAAAAGACTAATCTATTTTGCTAATGCCTGTCTTGCCAGACCAACTGGCACCATTTCAATGAACCCTAAAATTTTTGCGAAAAGGAACTAAATTATGAAGGACAATGGGCGATGGGTGATTTTTTGTTTGGGGAAACTAATTGAAGACATATTCCTTCATTCTATCCCAAGGCCAATTACACTTATAATGCCCCAAAATTTCATATAGACTACCCCAGAACACATGATAATATAAATACTGTGCCAGTTAATATATATATATATATATATATATATATATATATATATATATATATATATATATATATATATATATATATATATATATATATATATATATATATATATATATATATATATATATATATATATATATATATATATATATAGGTATGGATCTTCATTTGGATCTTCATACCTAAAGTCTACTAGAAAATCATGCAAGCGTTAAATAAACCCAATAGGCTGGTGTTGCTTCCAATAAGGTTTAATTATATTTTAGATCAAGTACAATTGTTGTATCATTACAGAGAAAAAGGAAATCACATTTACAAATTTGGAATATTTGATTATAACGGAGTCTTTGGGAGATGGTCTTTCAGTAATTTGGAACTTTCTGGATAATACGTTTCCGAATAACAGATCTCATACCTGTACTGTATAGTGATGAACAAAAATTTTTGCCAGGTTTCGGCATGAAAAAGACACCGATAGACTCCAATAGGTGAAAAAAATTGTAGTGCAACAAAATAAAATTGTCACATTTTGACTTGCATTGACTCGCAGTTGGTGAATTTTTCACTGTTTTGTGAATTACTAATCACTAATGTAGATATAATGCTCCCAGAACACAAGGTAGTACAAATACAGCATCAGTTTCACGTATAATAACCCAAGAATGTGTGATAACAAGCTGTTGTAGATGCTGGTTTGTTAATAGACTTCCCAAGGTCTCATTATAATCTACCCATGTGATGGACCCTATTTTTTATTAACGGATGTATGTCGGTTTTCTACATTCATAACTACTGAATGAATTTATTATTTACAATTTTAAAAAATTAAAAAAGTATTGAGCCTTTAAACTAAGATGGATAGATAGATGATAGATAGATAGATAGATAGATAGATAGATGAAAGGGTGCCCCATCAGGTAAGATTAACACATTAAAATTTGTACAAAAATAAATAAAAAAAGTTTTTAATGAAATTGTGATAAAGAAGGTCATCACACCAGCTTTTATCTAGCTTCCTACTTGGAATTCTAAAAGCCATACCTTTTGTGATTCTCGAACTACAAATTAAAAAGAAAACCAAAATGATATGCTGCCTAAACAGTAAGTTATGCATAAGAACAATAGCTATGCTGTATACACAAGAACTAAATGTATTTTCCTGCTGATTGATGACTGCCCTGCAACTAATCATTGATTTAAACTTAAGTTAACACTATTTGTGTGAGTGCTTCTCAACAGGCTAAACACATGATGAATAGTAAACAAACAGTGTGGATTAGGCTATACAGGACAACAACACACACAAGGACAACATTTAGCACCGGTCACTTTTGCACATTTATGATTTGCAAGCAATGTTATATATCATTCCATTATAAGATTAATCACAAAGGAACTGGATTATTTTTTGAGTTTTTTTTGTTTTTTTGCTTTTAGAAACTGCTAAGGGAAAAAAACTGATACTGCTTTGACATTTTGCTTTTATTTGAGCCTTATATATTTAGGGGGTATTTATCTCAATATCGGCTGCTACAAACTCCGATCTAAGCCGCTCAAGTTTTTAACGCTTATTTATTATTACATTTTCACGAAAATTACCTTTGTGGGAAAAGCTCAGATTTTCAAGAATTTTTTGTGAATTTCCCCAGAAATCTCAGAATTTTTCGGAGTGTCCACTCGAAAGCTCCGAAAACATTGGGAAATCGCCCGAAACCCTCGACACAACAAGAAATCAATGGGACTGTTCCCATTGACTTTTATGCAACTTCGACAGGTTTGAGATGCCATGTTGTTATATTTGGGCTTTTTAGCCCTCAGGGTTTATTAAATTCCAAAAAATTTGTGATTTTTTTAAAAGCCTATCATAACACAAAAAATCACGAATATTCGGAGCTTAGTAAATGACCCCCTTAGTTTTTCACTTTTCATCTACTTTTGAATGCAGTGTCTCCTGCTTAAAAGACATACGGAGCAGCTGGCTAGTTAGTTTAAAGTGTATGTTATTTCCTGTTAATGGTCCAAAATAGGTCCTATACAAAGATGTGGGTTTATTTCCAATCACAATCAATGATGATCTTGGATCTCTAGATGAAGTATCAGTTATACCTACAATCGGGTAATGTACAACAGGAATGCATGTTTGTTCTGGTCCAGTATCCTACAGCAACCAAAAACTAGAGCTTGCCAGGTATATTGTTGCCATCTTCTTGGCTCACCATGCTTTATCTGCATTAACTGTAATATCTGCACAATGTTACTTACTTTTATACTGTGTGGTTACCTAGTTTCTTACATACTAGATATGCTGAAATATGACTAATATCATACTCCCTTTAACCCCACTGCACAAACACCTACTATCACATGGACACATTCCTCCAGAATCCTCCAGTTCCTGGATAACTTTGCATCTTAACTCCCCTACTCTCTATCCTCAGATCTTCCTTCTGTTATTTTCAGAGACTTTTACATATTCCTATTGATAATCGCAACAGTTCAGGAAAATGTCATCAGTTCTTTATTGACTCTTTGGGTTATATCTATGGGATCCATCTATGGACCTGGTTTTACTCATTACTGTATTATTTTTACTTTCTCAAACTCTCCCTTTCCTCTTTCTGATCACCATATCTTGTCTTTTAACGCACTGTTTTTCTCCAACAGTAACTGTAAAACATTTCAATAATCATAATCTAAGGGATCCATCTAGTTCATCACTGTGTGAAATTTCCTCCTATTCCTGCTTAAATATAGCAGTTAAACAAAATAACACTATGGGGTTGATTTACTAAAATTCAGATTTTTATTTTTTTGAGAAATCATATTATTTTCTCGAAACATTAATGTTGCTCTTAAACTCAATAAATTTGAGATTTATGAAGTGTAAAAAACATGAAAAACTCTAATAAAAAAAAGTCTCCAGTTAAAAGTAGTGGAGGTCCTATAGAAGTCAATGGGAGCTGCGCTGATCCTATTGGACTTTTTTCTCAACCATTCAGATTTTATGGTTAATGGATGTTTAAGGTTTATGTATTTTTTTTTCACTAGTAATTGTCTGAAAACTCAAATTTTTAGAGGTTTAAGAGCTAATGGTATTTTTTGTTTGTTTGTACTTTTTAGATTGATATCTTTTATTAACTTTCATGGCTGTAGTGGTTTAGATGTTAATCGTGGTTTCAAAAACATCTATAAACCACTTGGCCTATAATATAAAGGCTTCCATGAAATAGCACAAGTTTCTGTTTTATTATAACAGAGGAAAAGGAAATATTTATAAAACAAAATAAAAGTGTGCATTGCCACACTGAGATTAGATGACAAATGGTAACTTTAATATAAATAATGGCATAATCATTTTGCATTCGAATTTTGCAAATTAATATATAAGGGGAACTAGAACTTACAAGCATTAGTATACCATTACATAAATGCCTTTCCCTTTAAAAGACCAAGGTGTTATTTAGTTATCAAGGAATATTTTCATTTCATACTCATGAGCACAGTCTGGAGTTGTGCGGCCTCTGAGACCAATGTTTTATCGTTTCTAGGCAACCTGATCTCCATTTTTACAAGGTGATAACTATAAAAACATCATTTAAATCCAGATATAAAAACACACTTTGTCCAAACATAACCTTACAATTGAAAGGAAAATGTATTTACAATCAGTGGGCCATGCCATGGCTTTTTTTACTGCACATACAGATTAAAGAACTGTTTATGTTACAGATTGCAAATATTTTCCTCTGGAATAACCATAACGGAAACAGTTTTGTAATATGTTGAATGTAATTTCAATATGTCTACTTTCAGCCTAAATAGCTACAATCAGGGCCGCCATCAAGGGGACACAGGTGGTAGAGCCATACCGGGCCCGGGGCTAAAGGGGGGCAAAGTTCCTACAAATACCCCTCCAAATACCCAAAACCACGCCGAAGACACAAAGCCACTCCGAAAAGACCCAAAGCCTCGTCGGAAAATTCCAAAGTCACGAAGTTGAAATCCTGAAGCTGCGAAAAGACCCGAAGCTATGAAAGGAGCCTAAGAAGCTAAAGAAGAACCTAAAGTAAGTTCCACTGAACACCAATGTTTTTTTTTATTGACCCCCTGGCCACCAATGATTTTTTAAAGTATTCTATGGGGCCCTTGACCACCAATGTTTTTGAAAACTTTTATGGAGAGCCTTGGCACAATTTTTTTTCTATTTATAGGGGGGGCCCTGGCCACAAATGTTTTTTTTTAACTTGTAAAGGCTCCTGACACCAATGTTTTTGTAAAAACTTTTATGGGGGGGCCCTAGCACAATTCTTTATTTTTATTTATTGGGGGGCCCTGACTACCAATGATTTTTTTTAACTTGTAGGGGGGGCCCTGACCACCAATGATTTTTTTTAAAAAAAAAACTTTTATGGGGACCTTGGAGCCAATATTTTTTTTTTAACTTATAGGGAGGGCCCTGACAACCAATTCTTTTTTTTAACTTGTAGGGGGGCCCTGACCACCAATGTTTATTTTTGAAACTTTTATGGGGGCTCTGGCACCAATAGTTTTTTTTAACTTATAGGGAGGGCCCTGACCACTAATTTTTTTTTTAACTTGTAGGGGGGCCCTGACCACAATAATATTTTTTAAAAAACTTTTATGTGGGACCCTGGCTGCCATTTTTGTTTTTAATTATAATGGGGCAATGGAGTATTTGGTCAACACTCACCCAAACCAAAATTTTATCGAAATGGTGCACGTGCAGGGTTGTCCACTCCAACCGGATAAACAATACGTAAATAGAATCACAGCACCATCCAAAGCGTATTTTTTCTTAAAAAGCCTTTATTGCATTCTCTGGCTTGGATCTCGAATGAACAACGTTTCAGGCCTATGTGGCCCTTTGTCAAGTTAACAAATTACTGCTGATTGCACAGTTTTATACTCACATATTAGATCGCCCTCTAGGTGCCAACAATCAAAATTGATTGATACAAAAAAGAGGGACATAAAGGCAACATTGTCAGATACATTATAGTATATGGAAAAGTGTCCACTTATTTCCTGTAGATTCTATTCTTCCTGTAAAGGATTTAATTCTCATAGTATGGTATCTGCAAGACAATAAAAATGACCAATGTTTGTGGACAAAATGATTTAATACTAATATTAAAATTAAAAACAATCAAACACAGAAGAAAAAAAGAGAGGCCGATCGGGAACCTACCGCAGGCGGAGATAGTGGTAAATATATCTAGCATTTCACTCATGCCAGACCAGCAACAAGTTCTAGCTAAGGGGCTATCCTATGCCCTAGTGACTGGCCCAGATTTCTTTCAGCTAGATCTAGAACTGTATCGCTTTTTCAGAGACATCAAATTAAAAACACAATTTGCAAAAAATACAAGCGATTGGGCTAACCCTTGTATTAACACCTTTATGGGACATTCTTTGGGATTGAAGACCCCTAGCACTTATAGACCCGATGAGGGTAATGTTTTTGTTGATGCATTTGTAACTCAAGTTAAACGTGAAATGGTGAATTTGGAGGCTAAATATAGAAATGGGGAGCTACATAAAATACCTTATAATATTTCCGCTAGTGAATATAATGCATTGTCAGCAATCAAACAGAATGATACGTTAATAGTTAAACCGGCTGATAAGGGCGGAGCCATAGTGATTATGGATAAGACTATGTACATTAGCGAAATAAAGCGACAATTACAAGACACTGATACTTATGACTGCGTTAAGGTTAACCCTTTATTTGCCATACAGAAAAAGGTAGAGCACCTTATCATGGATGCTCTACAGCTGAAAGTAATTGATCCTACATTAGCACAATTTCTCCAACAAACCGCCCCAGTTACCCCCATTTTCTATATATTGCCAAAAATTCACAAACGGCTAGACAATCCACCTGGCCGCCCAATTGTTTCTTGCATAAATTATGTCTTGTCTCCGCTCTCTATTTTTGTTGACAAAATGATCAATGGTTATGTCTTGAAACATAGATCTTATTTGAAGGACACAAATGATTTTTTGCTGAAACTGGAAAAATTTAAACATGTTCCATCGCATGCGATCCTGGTCACGTTTGATGTGGAGAGTCTCTACACCTCCATCCCACATGATGGGGGTTTGGAGGCTGTCCGCATCGAACTGACTGAGGATCCAACCATGGATGGATCACAAAAAAAGTTCATAATGCAATGTCTCGAGTTAGTCCTATACAATAATTATTTTATGTTTCAAGACAGTTTCTTTACACAGAAAAGGGGTACGGCCATGGGTTCGAACGTGGCCCCGTCATATGCGAACATTTTCATGAATGAATTTGAACTAAAATTTATCTATCCAAATATATTATTTAAGCAACATTGCGTTGCGTGGTTTCGTTTTATCGATGACGTGTTCGCTATATGGACGGGGCCACCGTGTACCCTCAACTTATTCCACCAAGAGATCAACACTGCCTTACCCTTTATAAAATTTACCTTGAATTCTAACAGTGAACAGATTGCATTTTTGGACACCTCTATTATAAGGAAGGGGGATACTCTGACTACGGATTTGTTTCGCAAGTCCTCAGACAGAAATACTCTACTTCATTATAATTCATTTCACCCTATTCAAACTAAGAAATCGCTACCGAAATCACAATTTGTTCGCGTAAAGCGAATAGTGACAGAGAGTAGTTTGCAACAGGAGAGGTTAGATGAAATGGAAACAAATTTTCTCCAGAGAGGTTATCCCCCAGGGCTCCTCAAAAAACAACGTGAGGGAATCGAAGCCTCACATGCAAGTCTCCAATGTGAGAACAAGGGGGAACTCAAGCGCATCCCCTTTGTTTCGAAATTTAATACAGTGAGCCAAGAGGTAGCTAAAATCATACGAAAACATTGGGGCATATTGAGGGATGGGGTCCCTGAGGTAGAATTTTTCCAAAACATGCCACTTATGTCATATAAAAAGAACAATACCATAGGATCTACACTAGTAAAATCAGATTTGGGAGGATGTTCAAGGGAAGAACGGGTTTTGCTCCCTAGAAATATGGGCACCTTCCCTTGCCTGTCGTGTAACTGTTGCTCGAATGTCCTTAAAAGCGATGTTGTACATCATCCCCGAAAAGGCACCCCGATAAAGATCCATGGTTTTTATACATGCAATACCACATTTGCAATTTATGCAATTAAGTGCCCATGTGGTCGACTTTATGTAGGGCAGACAACTCGTGCCGTAAAAGACAGAATACGGGAACACAAATCGGCAGTGAAACTAAAAAAACTAGATCAAGCGGTTTCTAGTCATTTCGCTGAGAAGGGTCATGGGGTCCAGCAATTAAAGTTTCAGGTAATTGACAATATTCCAAAACCTCGGCGCGGCGGTGACCGCGTTAAAATGTTGCTAAAAAAGGAAGCACAATGGATACGTCGCCTAGAAACACTGGAACCCCATGGCCTTAATCGCGAATATGACTTACATCCCATATACCGATAGTATTTTAATGATTGTTTTTAATTTTAATATTAGTATTAAATCATTTTGTCCACAAACATTGGTCATTTTTATTGTCTTGCAGATACCATACTATGAGAATTAAATCCTTTACAGGAAGAATAGAATCTACAGGAAATAAGTGGACACTTTTCCATATACTATAATGTATCTGACAATGTTGCCTTTATGTCCCTCTTTTTTGTATCAATCAATTTTGTAAGGTACTATATATCAATCAAAAGAACTCAGTCATCAACTTCCACGTAGAAATGGGCTTAAATCGTGACCTATTTGCTGCACTGGAACAAGATGGATGAAGGTGATTGTGTCACTAGTGGTTTGCTATTTTTATATAGATCCAGCAATGCTATAGATGTGTTTGTTCTGTTTATCTTTCATTAAGAGTCATTTTTATCCAGTCTATGTTATCTCTTAGATGTAACCCACTGCCATTTTCTGTTAAATATATATATATATATATATATATATATATATATATATATATATATATATATATATATATATATATATATATATATATATATATATATATATATATATATATATATATATATATATATATATATATATTGTATGTACAGGTATGGAATCTGTTATCCAGAAAAATGTTATCCAGAAAGCTCCTAATTACGTAAAGGCCCTCTCCCATAGACTTCATTTTATCCAAATAATTCAAATTTTAAGACGGATTTCCTTTTTCTCTGTAATAATAAAACATTAGCTTGTACTTGATCCAAAACAAGACATAATTAATAAACCAGGTTTATTTAATGTTTACATGATTTTGTAGGAGACTTAAGGTATTAAGATCCAAATTATGGAAATATCCCTTATCTGGAAAACCCCAGGTCCCGAGCATTCTGGATGTGTGTGTATATATATATATATATATATATATATATATATATATATATATATATATATATATATATATATATATATATATATATATATATATATATATACTGTATACACAATAGAAAAAGGAAAAATAGCAGCATTCACGCACTCACTTACTTGAGAAAAAGCCTGGGTGCACACTGCAGAGATAAAGTGTACTGTATTTGTTATTCCAATGTTTCATTCTTCCTTGAACAACCGAGTGAAAAAAACTTTTAAAAATATTATATTCCTTCCGTTGAAAATGCCACCAAAAATGTGTGTAATTAGTTACTAAAACACCATGTGTGGATCAGTGATCAGTTTACTAGTGTTCACATAGCTAAACTCTGTAGACATGGTATTGTAAAAACAGTGATATTTGTTATAAAATAATGTAACTTAAAGTGTGATAGTCACAAATTAAGAACAAAACACATATCAAAAAGCCATAACCAATTAAATATACTGGCAGAGATACTGGCAGAGATAGGACAGATTGTAAAGAATAAACCTCAAAGGAAAGTTAAGAGTGAAGACTTGTGTCTATTAAAATCAGGAAAGATATTGTTGTAACTGAACTGGTTGTAGTAAGGTACCTGAAGTTTGCAGTAAATACATGCATGGGCTTGTTTTTCAATTTGTAACAGAGGATTATATTACACATCATCACTACTTAATTGCTGATCGTTAGGTGTGGGGGGAAGGACTCAAAATCCCATCATCCTAGTTTAGCCAAATCACCAAAGTACAAAAAAAGTGTAAAAATTACATTAATTTTAATTACATTTAAATTTGGATTAGCAGATATAATTTCTGTCCCCAAGTTTACAAAGAGTGTTATAAGGTCATACTAATTCTACCAGACCAAATATGTGCCAATTCCACTGAGCTGCTGGATCATAAAACAATGGTGGTACATCCTGCAGAGGTGTACGGGCCGCATTAAGGTGAGAACACCTACGGCAATGCACTCACGGTGCTTTGATTTTCGAAGTTGTCCGAAGTTTTCTCGTGAGGCAACTTCAGCCGACTTCGGAAAACGAAGCACATTATTTTATAACACAGAGTTTAGCTATGTGAACACTAGTGAAAGGATACCTGATCCATACATGGTGTCTTAGCAACTAATTACACACATTTTGGTGCCATTTTGAAGGGGAGGGGTAAAAGGTTTGATTTTTTCACTTTGTTGTTACCTTTACAAGAAAGACCAAATGCTGGAAATACAAATAAACTTTATCTCTTTTTCACCATATTTTAAGACCTGTGAGTGCCTTGCTTTACATGATATTATATAATCTATATGTGTATATATACAGTGTATATATATATATATATATATATATATATATATATATATATATACAGTGTATATATATATATATATATATATATATATATATATATAAATATATATTGGGATCCTTTATCCAGGAAGCTCCAAATTACAGGAAGGCTGTCTCCCATAGACTCCATTTTATCCAAATAATCTCGCCGAACCGCCTTCCCCCTGCCCTCCGAAGACACGAGGAAACTTTGGGCGACTTCGGAAAATGAAGTGTTGCATGTGCCTTCCCCCAGGTGAATTTCATTTTATCCGGTGGAGGGCAGGGGGAAGGTAGTTCGGGGAGATGGTCGCCCCGAAGAAGAGGAGATTTGTCGCTGGGGCGACCAATCTCCCTGAATCTGCTCATGTGGCCAGACCCTAAGGGTGCATGGTTTGTAGATGGCTGGCAAAACACATCTTGACAAATGGCTTTCACTGATGGGCTGATATTGACCAGTCATTGTCAAACATTTTCAATTATAGTCCCACTTGGGGGGGGATCTAAATTGTGTCTGGGGTTCCTTAAAGGCCCAAGATTTGCTCATCTCAAGTGCATCTGTGAGAGCAAATGGCCATTCTAACCAATTCTCCCCCTAACTGTAAGTTTGCCAGACACTTCAGGAGAAAATCATAGCAATAGGTGTAGTAAGATTGGAGCACTGTGCAAGACTCCTAGGTCATAGTACTGTAGTCTCTCAACCTGACACCATGCTTCCCAACATTTTGGAAATAGAAAGAGGGGCAAAAATGATTCGTTGTGCGGAGTGCACAGCGACATTTTTGTGTCTACACCCCCAAATTGGCAGGTTATGAAAGTTTTTTTGGATTTTATGTGTATTTTATGTATTACAGTTGCCGTTAAGTTGCAAATCAGTTTCCCCAAGAGACCTGTTTATCTTAAATAGTTTTTTTTTCTTATTTTAAATTGCTACAATTATCTAAGTGCACCTGCCACATATTCTGGGCTCTCTGCCAAACGCCAGTTAAGTTTTAGAAACTTTGTATCTTTTTCTGGTTGTTCAGTGCAGGAGATCAAAGAGAAAGTCGAGACACTTCAGTAACAATCCGGAAACGCGGATTGAGCTGTCAAAATCGGGACTGTCCCGAAAAATTACAGGATAGTTGGGAGTTAAGTAACACTTGTTCAGGATGCACTGCACCTTTAGAATGAAAGGGTTTGTTTACCTTTAAATTAACTTGTAGGCATTGGTATTCTGAGACAGTTTGCAACTGTCTTCATTTTATATTTGTTTTTACTTTTAATAACTTCATTTTTTTAATAGCGCTCCAGTTTGGAATTTAACATCTATCTGGTTAAAGGTTCTAGTTTACCCTAGCAACCCGGCAGTTGTTTGAACAAGAGTCTGAAAGATGAATAGGAGAGGGCCTGAATAGAAAGATAACTAATATAAACAAATGTAGCCTCACAGGACAATAGTTTTTTTTTTTTAAAGTCAGTGCCCCCGTCAGAACGCTGGAAAGAGGCAAAAAAGAAATGCAAAAAATTAAAAAGCTATACATAGAAAAAACGGAGACCAACTTGAATGGTGCTAAGAATAGGACCTTCTATGACATACTAATGGGGGAATATAATATGTTTCATTAGTGCAAAAAAAGTTCGCTGATATGATTTTCATTGATTGCATCCTTTATGACCATCTCCATGACTTCCTCGCAAACTTTGCCTACAAATGACTTTTGCAAACATGTGCAGTGTACTGTATGTAATAACGTTTCACAATCACAAATGTTTTTTTTGCTACAAAATATTTAACGGAACTCCCATCGACGCCTATATGTCTAAATTGATTTAATTGACAGATGTAACTATTCAACTCCTGTAGTCATTTTAGGAAACATGAGTGCAGACTGTAGCCTTTACGCAGCATTCATTGGATTTATTCCAGCACAGAGCAGTATGTTTACCCTTCAGAGGAAACCTACAATTTAGATTATTTGAACATCGCTATGGAAACAGAACAACATGTTTAAAAGCTAATAATTTGATTTTGCTTATCACTCTGTTGCACATGCCCTACCCACACATTCCAGCAAATGTTTTAATTTTCTATTCTGACACATTAGTACTCAATGTACTTACTGTAAATGCGTATATGCTAATACAGGGCATATAGACATCACTGGCTAACCAAGCATATTGTTGACTTTCGTAATTTTCCTAATACAGTTAAATCTATGTGGTGTTTTTAGAATAAAGTCAAAAACAAAAAATTTGGATAGCACATGCAGTTTCCATCAGGGGCACAAAGCAAAAAATAAAACAAAAAGGCAGCCTGCCTTTTTATCTTTTATTTATTTATTTTTTGCTTTGTGCCCCTGACGAAGAACATTACTCGATCGAAACGCAATGGACAAATACTTTTGTTTATGTGACTTTCTGACAAATAAAAATCATTTTTGACTATATATAAAATGGGGACTTAATTGGCAGCCTCCTATTGGATTAGCACCTCACAGTTAAGTAGAGCATGTACCTTCTATCCCCTTTTTTCAGAAAAAAGGGCGACCACAAAACTTCTCCATAAAATGCGAAAATTTTTACATTTTTGTCATTGAGCTTATAAATTAAAATTGCAAATGTTTTTTTACAAAAACCCAGAAGAAAAGAAACCAGAATCAGAAATCAACGATTTTGCCAATCTACTGCAGTTAGAATAATGAAATTACTCAAGCAACAATAATTAGGATTATATAGGCGAAATGTCGCTGACTCCCATTAAAATCTATGGGCGTCCGAAATTTTTTTGTCACGCTGCAAATTTTTTTGCCGCGTGTCTTTTTCTTTTTTTGACGCACAACGCCATACAAGTCTATGGGCGTCATTTCCGCGACGAAACAAGGCGAAAAAATTCACCCATCCCTATTAATGGGCAATGTGTTCCCGTATCTCTAAACCCCAATTTTTCTGAAAGGATTATTTCTGTTCTTTTTAGTTTTATGTTTTAATTGGCATTCCTTTAGGAATTTGTTTTTGTTTATTTATTATTGAGAGTAACATTTCAACATTATCTGACATCTTTATACATTGTAAGATGTCGTTTGACCGAACACAAACAGTAATGATAAGCAGAACAGTTTGCTTGGTTCTAATATTAAGCCATGGAGGACAATTTCATATATTTTCCAATTGTTTAGTGGAAGTGGAACCAAATGGGGGTTGCAGTGAATCACTTGTTGTTTTGGTTCAACAATTCTAAAAGTCCACAAACCAGGGAAAAAACAACTTATTTTTAAGTAAAAAAAGAATCGATGAAACCAGTGTAGTGTAGAAGAGTTATTTACAACAGACTGCTAAAATAAAAAAATCACATTCCTCTCCTACTATTTGTGCAAATATCTGATCAGGGATAAACAACCTTTTAGCAAAACATCAATTACCATTCCCAACATCTTCTCTCCATGCGAACAGCAAGGAAGATATAGGGAGTGATCATTTGGCAGCAACTGAAGCACCGAATGTAACCTCTCTCTGTTCTAGAGCTTTAGCATCTTTGACCCTTTCTAAGGAGAAATGCTAGAAGCTAAAACTACATCATGGGGAAATAAATAGACAACAGACTTTACTAACAAGCTCTATAATGTTATAAGAGAATGGAATCATGATCTCTGGAAAGCTTTACCGTGTCATACACAGTAAATATACTGCATCCTATTGTGCAATATTTTATGGCAATACAGGTATGGGACGTGTTATCCAGAATGCTCAGGATTTCTGGATAACATATATTTCTGTAATTTAGACCTTAAAGGTGGCCATACACGGAGAGATCCGCTCGTATGGCGATGTCACCAAGCAAGCAGATCTCTCCCTGATATGCCCTACCTTGAGGTGGGCAATATCGGGCTGATCCGATCGTGGGCCCTAGGGCCCAACGATCAGATCCTAATGAATAGTAATGGGCGGTCGGTTCAATGAATAGATGCGGCCGCGATCCGATGGGATTTTTCTTCCCAACCGATGGAGATCTGGCTGACTTTCGGCCAGATCTCGATCGGGGAAGCCGTCGGGGGGCCCCATACATGGGCCAATAAGCTGCCCACACGGTCTGTCGGCAGCTTTTATCAGCCCATGTATGGCCACCTTAAGTCTACTGGAAATGCATTTAAACATTACATATACTCATGAAGCTGGTTTTGATTCCAATAAGGATTAATCAAATCTTAGTTTAGATCAAGTACAAGCTACTGTTTTATCATTACAGAGAAAAAGGAAATCATTTAAAAAAATTTGGAAACAATTGAGTCTATGGGAGAAGGCCTTTCCGTAATTTGGAGCTTTCTATATAACAAGTTTCTGGATAACGGATCCCCTACCTTTACTTTTAAGGATTTTTCCCCATTTCTAATCCTTTGTTTTTTTTAAGCCTAAATCCTTTTGTAAAGTATTAAAGTAAGACTGCTACAATTTGGTGTTTATAATGTCTATGGAAAAGCTCCTTTGAGCAGATTACCTTCTTCTGACCTTGCCATCCCTGTCACTTCTGTCAGGGTTCTTTTACGATAAAATGAAATTTTCATTGTAAAACATTTGAACTTAGGTCTGCAGTTACATTGAATTAAGCTTCCTCTAATCACCATGGGATCTATAGTGGAAGGGGAGAGAGAGATAATTTGAGGTACAGGAATAGGACCTGTTATATAAAAAAACTTAGGACCTGGATTTTAGGGCATAAGGAGTCATTTAGTAAGCTGGAACACCATGCCTTATCACTAGTTCTCAGTACAGTCAGCAAGAAAGAATGCCCTCCGAGGTAAATGGAGCAAACACACATGCAAAATATGCAAGCCAGTTGCATATCAAGAAATTGGCAGTTACAAAAAAAAAGACCACAATGGTTTCCCTTTCAAACAAATTTCAAATTCAAGCAAGTCAATAACTTGTGATATACAAGAAGGGCGGCTCTGCAATACTTACCTAGACCCTGTTACTTCGTAACCAGATCCCGGTGAAACACATTTTGTAACCTTTTATTGGACACGTCTCCAGGCCTGTGAGTTTTATCATTACTTACTTGCAGAGTCAGACCTTCCACTATCTTTCATTTTGCAGGCTCTCTAATGTGTACCTTAGGACAAAGACAACTTCTGACATTTAAATTAATGCCTGCTTGCCTCTTGCTGCCTGAAGCTATAGATATAAATTAATTTCTGATTACTCTCCTCTGATTTTCCTAGCATCCTGTTCCCATTATAAAGTGCATTTCCATAACCCATTTCACTCTTTCAGATAGAAAGAATATGAAGGAGGAATCAAATGGAAAATTCTCCCGGTTCCAAAAGGAAAACAGTTGTTGTAATGATACAATGTCCAGTCAGACTTATTCCCTTTCAGTCACTGAGATTACTGCATAATATTTGTGGTCTATTAAAAAAGAATTTTGTGGATGGAGTTTTTAAAAAAAATATTATAGTTGCATTAGCACAGAGAAAGGTCTTATATGAAGGACTGCACCTATTTAGAAAAACTCTAATTTCAATTGTCAGATATACCATATAAATGTCTGCTAAGAAATACCATGTGCTTCACCAATTGCTTGGAAAAAACACATGCAACATTGTGAATCTATTCTGTGGAAAATAATCTTATTTTCTTACTGTTACTTATTTTTTACCTTGTCTTCAACACCCATCTATTGGGGAAAGTGGCTTTCCCCATAACTCCTCTTGAACTTGGACCCAGCTCTTATCCTGCTTGACCCATCCCTTCTTTCTTCATTTTAAAACCTTTGCAACCAAATGCAGAGAATAATAACCACAATCCATAATGTCTCAATTATTTTGGTATGTTAAAGACACATTTAATGAGATTTCTTACGATTTTTTTTGCTAAATTACATGATACAAAATACATGTATAGTACATTAAAATGATACATTTTAAAGAGTATACAGCCATTGCCACTCCTCTCATCATTTCATCCTTTTCCCAACTGCAAGTCTCCTCTTAAGATTCTGGAACTCGTTAATTATTTTCCCATTACTGAAATGTCTGCGTTTGACAAGAGAGATTGTAAAATTGGAGTGGATATCATTAGCTTGCATTAATCCAAAAAAATTGGAAGTCGATCAACCTGCCCTTCTTCTTAGATTGGGTACACTTTTTTGAAGAAACCAAGAAACTAAAATAAAATCATACTGCTAATCCACAACAAAATTTCACAATACTAGTTTGTATGGAAACCATGGTTAGAAATGTTAAAGATAAACACTTGAAGTGACTAAGATCATGCAGAGATACATATTTTTTTATACTATTCTTATTGTAGAAATGACCCACTGTAAACCTTGCAAATATATGTTGTGGTTTATATTGTGATGTTCTTTACAAGTCCTCTTCCCTCCCCTTCTTCCATTCTGTATCCGATCCCAGTTAATTTGAAAACCAATAAAAGAGAAAGATTTTGGGGGAAAAAACCTCCTTGCCATGACCTATTTGATTGTTCTCCTCCCTATAAACCGTCAAATTCTCCTTAAAGTCCCTCCTGTATCTTTAATACACCCTGATTGATCAGACGACAGCTGAAAGAATCCCCAATTGTTTACAGCATCCTTATGTTTCCACTGTTCTCTGACCCTCCAAAATGTAAGCTCTTATGGGCATGGCCTTCTTATGCCATTTTTATTCTGTGACATTTGTTAAATTATTGTAGACCCCTGTTTGTTATTGTTAATGATATACCCCTATGTACTATATAAATAAATGATGATGATAAATGAAAGTGTTTTGCTTGTTTAATTATTTATTTTGTGCTCAGGCAGAGCGGTAATGATTGGTATAAATAAACAAGGGTTAAAATGCCATGAATTGCCTTGAATGAAAGAAGTGATAGAAATGATGTCTTCTGCATAACTTTTAAAAACACAGTATATTACATATTGTTTGGAATGTTTATGAAGCCCTTTGATTTCTTGTTGTTAATAGTCATCACAAATAAAAAATGTAAATAGCATGTTTTTTCCCTTAAGCGTTGTTCTTTCCTCAAATCTCTAGTGCTGAATTTCAATAAGTTCATTAAATGGTATACACCTGGGGTAGAAGCTCATAGTTTGTATGAACATCCTGGGCAATTCTAGTTCTACCAATCGGTCGGTGGCATTTTTAATATATATATTGAAAATAAACTTTGATCATTTCAGTAAGTCTGTGGAGAGCTTGTACTTCAAAGAGTAACAGCAGCGTGCATTGACCATTTTGTCTCAGTTGGATACCTGCTTCCTAATAGAGCTGCTCCCGTTGCTTGAGCAGCATCGCTACCAGTAAAATGATTCCAACCTTTCTTGTTGAATTGTAACTTTTATAAAAGAACAAATGTTCTTTACTTGGGCCAGCAACAGTGTATCACAAGATAGATCCTCTTTTTAGAAAGTGTAGATCCGCTACTACTGGTATTGTTCTGTTTTTAAATGTTGCTATTTTAATTAGTTTTACTAATTTTTGGTAGGGGGGTTTTGTTTTCCTTAAAGGGGTGATTTATCAATGTTCAAATTTGAATTTTTGCCATGATTCAAATTTTTTCAAAAACTCACAAATTTGAATTTCAAAAACTTGAATGTTTGGTATTTATTGAGAACAAAAAAACCTTGAAAAACTAGAATGCCAAATTTCTGATCTGATTTCTAACAAATACACAATTTTTTTTTCAATTGTTAGTTTATTGAAAGAAGAAAACAACCTCTAAAATATCATTTGAAAAACTAGAATGTAAAACATTGGCATCTAAAAGCTTGCAAGTTCATGTAGAAGTCATTGGGAGTTGTCCTTGGCAGAATTCAAGCAATTTTTTTAATTCAAGATTTTTGAGTTTTTTGAGGTTATAAAGTCACAAAATTTTACTTTTTCAAGTTTTTTTTGAGCTTGTAAACTCACAAATTAGATTTATTTCACAATTGTATTCAGTCAAGGTTTTTATAGTCTGATTTTCTAATAAATACACAAATTAATTTTTTTTCAATTGTTAGTTTATTCAAAGAAGAAAACAACCACTAAAATATCACAAATTCGATTTTTGATAAATAAGCCCATGATTAACTAAAATAATAATACATGCAATCCACATTGCTATTCTAGTACCATATTTTGATGTCTTGGTTTCTGGATCTCCTCTTGAGACACATACTCAACAATGCACTCATGAGATGGAAACTCGATTTCAAAAAGATTCATGTTGACTTTTTTTTTTAACTTTCCCTAGATGGACTTTGTTATTTTCTCATTTCATTTACAAGCAGGCTGTCTATATATTCGATAATTATATTGGGAAAATAAGAAGGGAAATATTGTATTCTATGGTGTGTGGGAAATACATTCAAATGAACTATCCTTTTGTATTGGTGTGGATCATCCTTTTATAGTTATGAACATTGACAGTTCAAAGGAGAATTCTCTCAACAGCAATGTAGTGCTATACTTGAATTAAATGCAAATGCATGTTAGACATAAATGAGAAAGTGTAGGAATAGTCGGATCCCAGATACCCCTTTCAGCAAGAAACATCTTTGATACTATTAGAAGTTGGAGCTTCACACAAGTGATGTCTCTACAGCAGAATGAAGTTCCAGTTTTCTCCTGAGTGAAGCAACCTATAAAGTTAGAGAGGGGAGCAGCCTATAGAGAGCCTATATATATATATTTCTTCATTTGTGGAGAAAACATTTTGAGTATGTGCTGTAACAGAAAAAAAACTGAATGTTTTGAAAACAATTATGGATAAAGAGTTTTACAAAATTACAATGGGCATGTCTATCACTCTGTACAGTGAAGTTAATGGACAATACTGTTTGGGCAAAGTAATATTTGAAATACAGGGATGAAGTAAACACAAAGGGGAGTATGTGGATAGGTTTATTTCACTTGCAGAAGTAGTGATTGGTGGAAACAGATACTGTAGTAAAATATGTGAAGGCCCCTTCTAATTATTGGAATATGTTATTTATTTATTATCACAACATATACAATACAATAGTTGACACCGTTGAGTTTTTAACTTTGTATCTACATTTTGTTGGAGGACCTTTCCTATTTCAGCTCAACCAGGTCCATAGACAATGGGTTTACAAAGATGGGAGTGGAAAAGATCAAGTGGGCCAGACAGAGTCCTGATCTCAGCCTAAATAAACAACTTTGAGTAGGAACAATTGCTGTGAACCTGGCCATATTCTCTTCTGAATGTCATTACTAGGTGCATAGGATAGAACATATTATCTATTTACAATCTGAATCTAGAAAGAAATATCTCACGTGAACAGCTAATTATATTTCAGTAGCTCACAAGACACAGCTGACATGCTGTACAACAAATATTTAAGTGTTTGATTTTGAGATGGTTATAAAAACCATTTGCTTTAAAAAAAACAAAGGTTATTGGTGCAATTTTGGCAACCTTCTTACATTAATTAACAGATGTTTGCCTTGTTAGTATTTCACTGTGTAATTATAGGAAGTAAATGCTCTTTAGAAGGACAACAATACTGGAACAGCATGTTTTATAGTCCCAGGAAAGTTCACTTTGATAAGATAGCTAAAAACACTCTAGAGATATATTAAGAATATGTTTAAAGCAGTGACCTAAAGGGGCAAATGTCAGACAGCAAGAGAGCTGACTACAATGAAAACTACAAATACATGAGAACACTGTATTGGAATTGCTAAGCCAACTGCTAATTTGAGAAGTTCACAAATCCAGAGAAGATGCCTGTAGAGAAAATAATTCCATCTAAACACCAG
Source organism: Xenopus laevis (assembly GCF_017654675.1). Lineage (NCBI taxonomy): Eukaryota > Metazoa > Chordata > Amphibia > Anura > Pipidae > Xenopus > Xenopus laevis. Next base: position 88,302,072 of record NC_054384.1, on the reverse strand, counting down.
GCTTGTCATGGAGTACAGTGAGGACTGATAGGTCATTCCCAAAGAAATTAATGTTATTACAAAATATTTATTAAGCATATGTTTAAAGGAGAAGGAAAGCTGCCAAGGCAATTTATTGCCAGTAGGTGAGCCACAATAGTAAAAGCTAGAATGTTATGTTTATTCAGTAGAATACTTTACCATACCTGAGTAAACAACTTTAGAAGCACTCTCTGTTTGTTAAGGATAGCAGCCTGGTGTGACATCACTTCCTGTCTCCCTGCTCCCTCATAGCTCTGGGCTCAGATTACAACAGGAAGGCAGGGGAGAGGGAGAAAGGAACAAACTGAGCATGTTCAAGCCCAAGTCCTGAAAGGTTTAAGCTCAAAACAGGAAGTCTGATTCAGAAGCCCATGTGTACACAATAGAAGGAAAGAAATGTGGTGTTTCTTTTGACAGAGGACTCAGAGCAGTATTACTTTGAGGGTTTACTGGTATATTTATATAGACATAAAGCTTACTTAATTTTAACCTTTCCTTCTCCTTTAATCTTTTTTGTTTTGAAATGTTTTTAAGTTGGTGGCACTGGACAGTAACAAGTCCAGTCAACACCTATCCGGAGCATAATAGCCAGCATATATGAGATATATATGAGATGAGTTACAATAATGTGTAAGGAGACTGTTTGTTACCCCATAGATAAGCAATATATCATAATCCCTTTGTAACTATCAAGCTTTTAAAATTACATTTATATTGTTCTTTATCCTAAAGATGAACATTTTTGGCTATGGGTATTTTTCTGTAATTACAGTATGCGATTATAACATGAAGCTTTACTCCAATAAGGAAAAAAAAAGTTTAGTTTTGGAAGAAAATAAAGAAACATTTTAAAGACTCCTTCTAGGCCTTTTTTAATGCATAGACTGATGTTCCCAGAAGAATGCAAAGAACTTGTCTTTCTGCCAAAATAGAGCCTTTTATTGCTTGACGCTAAGCCATTTTATTACTAATGTTTGTCACAGACCATATTTGCAGGAATAAATCAGTCTGAAGGGATCACACTTTTAGTGCTTCAAGCCATTGACAGAAAGAGAAAGAAAAGGTTTGCAGAAAAGGGAGTCTGAAGTGTATCCGAGTATGAATGTAAAGGATCAGGATGATTTGGCACAATGAAATGTGGCTAGTTGTGTTTTATTTCTAGAAACTCCCATAGAGGGTAACAGATATGGTACAGAAAAGCTTTTTAATGCTGCTGAAAAAAACAAACTGCTACTTACTGCAGAAATGGATTCATATGCAGACTGATTCTGGCACTTAGGCTGGAGCTAGACATGAGAATTTCTGACCAGGCCCCCTATAAATGCAGCTACATCAGTGAATGCTGAGATACATGAACATTACAGTTTACAATTTTGATCTGACAAAGGGAAAGATGAGCTTCATCTTGATAAACTAATTATCTCCACTCAGACTCCCTACAGTTACTATGCTATAACCCACTTCACCATGTTTCACAGGCAGTTTCACCCTACCCACAGCAAATGTACCTCCAGCACCATTATTTCAGCAATTTGGCACCCCTATTCATCAGAGTGTGTTTTATGTGCCTACCACCCAGCTAGCAAACCTCAGTTCATCCTCCCATTATTGTAAGGGATTTGTTGTAGGAAATAATACATACAGGGACGGTAGGTAAGGGACAGTTGTAGCTGAAGAGGGGTAGTAGGTAATAGTTAGTGGAGTGGGTAAAGATCAGGATGGAGTAAGCATAGAACAGGACATGATGGAGCTGGCATAGAACAGGACATGAATGAGCGGACATAGAACAATGAAAACAATGGAATGAAAATTACAAACATTTTAAACAAGGCGTGCCTCTCAAGCAAGACAAGGCTAGAATTGACAAGAATGGAATGAAAGGTAAATACCAGCAACAGCTAGGGGCAGGCCTTGGTGCTCAGGCTACAATGTTTAGGCCTGAGTCATTAAGGAGAAGGGTTTGAACAAGGAGGATACAGTTTTGTTTGACTGGCAGTAGTGATGGGAGAATCGGTGAAAAAATTTACAAAATGGCGAAAATTTGTGAAACACATTAAAGTCAATGGGCGTCATAATAATTTTGATGTGCAACAATTTTTTACTATTTTGTCCAAATGTATTAAGGTCAAAGGGCGTCCAAACAATTTTGATGCACGCGCCAATTTTTCGTCTGTGAAATTTCAACGCAGTCGCTGCAAATCGATGCCTGCCGAATTTATTCGCCCATCACTAGCTGACAGTAAAGCTGCTGGGATTTTAAACCCACATTAGGGAAGAAAGGAAGCCTTTCCTGCCTTCCTAGCCCAGAACCCTTGCCTGCCTTCCACATAGCCCAAATTTGGTTCAAATCCCACCACAGCCTGACAATACCCAAATAATGTGCCAGTCAACTCATTACACATTTAATGACCCAGGACTCTTCACCTTAATGTCAATTTAATTAAAAATAACTTATTAATATGCCATATTCCTACCCAGTCCTTGTTTAATGTTCAGCCAATATGGCCACATGGCATCACCCAGCCCTCACCAGTACCCAGTTAATGTTCCATTCCATTTATCTCCACCAGTCCCCTGAAAATATATAAGATATTTCAACAAGGCAAAACAGCACAACACAGTGCAATCCATTACTTTTTTCAATGTTTAAGTGTTCTGGGGTAGGCACCCTTTATTTTCTTTTCACACAGTATAGTCTCATACATAAACAAACAACAGCAAATAAGGTCTGGAGACATGACAATATTATTATTGGAAAGTGAAAGTTTTTCTCTTATGGTGAACCTGTTAATATTATGCTCATTTCCCTTTATAATTTGTCTTGCATTGGGTTTTGTAGAAATAGATAATCAAATACATTTATTTTTTAGGAGTTGTCAGTCCCTGTTACTAATGCCCATCTTTTGAGCTGAAATGTTCATAAGCATGCACGTAAAATCAAGTCACAGGGACTGTCTGTACTGAATGGATTGCTCTTGTAAAGGAAATTACATCCTATTTGATTTTATTTAATTTAACCACAGTTTACAATTGTATAGTCTATGAGACCAATTTAGCAATGTAATTAAGACCTAAATTCTTGCAATTCTTTTAATAGTGAAATTGCTCCCCTCCTGCAAGGTTGGAAATCAAAGCTGAGAACCGGATCATTATTATACAGACCTGAAGCTAGTTGGCAGGTATAGATGTTTCACTGGTTTAAAGGGCAGATTTATCAACTCAAATGTCTATGAATTTTTAATGTTTTAAGTTTCAGGAGCTCACAAAAGCTCAACGTAATGATTTTTGTATTTTTTATTTCATTATGACAATACACCGATTGAGCTGTACTTCAAAAAGAAAATGTATTCCTGAAGTGCTCTTTGACAGCATGGCATATGGTTTTTATTAATCATCTGTAATCTACTAATTCTTCTTATCAAAGTACAATAATCAAATTGATCACAGGAAGGCGAGTGAACATCATAACATGCTCACATCAACACTGGTTCCCTAGTACTGCACCAGCACACAACATGAAAGAAATGCTTTGCTGCTGATAAATGCAGACAGACTGGTATTAGGAACAATAGAGATTTTTGTCAGCAAGAAACCATCAGGGTATCATGCAATATTAAACAGCAGAGAACACCTGGAGCTCTCCCGAGTCTATTTTAACATAGTCCTTGTAAAGAAAAAACCCTTCTGTCAATAAAATGCATATGAGGAATGCATATTTATCATGTCTCATGGTGAGAAAGTCTTCAAAGTTCTATGAACACAATTTCATTCCTTTACCAAGCAACTGTAAATCAAAGCAGTCAAAATATGGTAACAAAGCAGTCGGGAAGCATTAAATTGGTTATACATGATTTAACATAATAGAAGTTTTAGGGATTTGATTAGGATGGCACGTTATAAAATTATATCTTGATGTTTAGCACTAGATATATAATTCTTACTACAGTGATATTCATCAGTAGGTCATCGTGGTGTATCAGTAACAGAGTGAAAAAGTAAGCTAAGTTGCAGCTAGAGATAAGTGAAAATATTGGACACATTAAGAAAGTTTCGGTTTCTCACTTTTCAAATATACGCTTGATATGTTTTGCTGGCGGTAATATGTCCGAAAAGGTGTCAAAGCACAGCCAGAATAGGACACAAAAAAAAGTAGACAAGCTTACTTTCACTCTTTTTCTTGAGTTTCACCTATAGAAATAGTAGCACTAGATCTTTCATCCTCTCTGCTAGGAGAATTATTGATTGTCATTTTAATTCAAACAACAATCGCAAAACAGGTCTTTGAAAAAGTTTTCTTAGAACTGAATATTTCATGGAAACAAATCCCAGTCCATTAGATCTTCACTTCTCTAGCTGTGGGCGGAATAACAAAAATCACACATAGACCATTGGGATAAGGAAATAACCAGATTGGAATATGGCTTTCTAAATGGTATAAATTTTAAGTTTTTACATTTTAGGGGCAGATTTATCATGGGTCTTATGGGAGTTTTTAGAAACTCCCATAAACTCGAAATTTGACCCTTGATAAATCTGCCCCTTAATGTCATCAGCACAAACAGAAGTTTCTGTAGTCATGATTGGATAGTGTAATAGCCCTCTTCCAGCTTTATTATAGAAATATAAATATGTATATAAATATGGTTAGTATTAAGCTCAGTATCCTACTACTACCTACAATTAAATAATAAATTATTGTCGGCTTATGGCACATCAGTCAGTGTTAAGGGCAAGATTGAGCAACATTCCCTGCATTGATCCACTTCCCATTCATACTCATATGTCAATTCTGTATAGGGGAGTTGCTTAAACTGTTGGGGCTATCTGTTGGGTTAGCACACTTCTGCGTTCCTCAGCTCTCTCCATCTCAGGAGACCAAATTATTTAAAAAGACAGTGTTCCATAGGCCTAAAGGCTAACTGCTGTTCAAAGATGATGAGATTCTTACAAATGGTAGCAGTGTTGAGTTCAAATCGAAACCTAACATTTTTAGTCTACCCACCTTCCCTGTGGCATAGAAATGTAAGATTTCAGATCTTATAGTAACAATTTCCTAAGTCATTGTTATTTTTTGTCTGTGTTTGTTAATATTTTATAATAGGCACATTTCTGATTTTAAATTTAAACAACATAAATGTTTAAGAAGAAATATATGGTCATTGTATAAATTTTCTGGTGAATGTCTGAATACACACATGAATATGCTCTTTACTTCTTCATTTGTGTTAAGGCTGATTCTCTTGGGGCACTTTCTGCTTATCACAGCTAAGTTAAAACTACCCAAGCAGAATTCCATATGTAGAAGGCCCATTCCTATTGGTTTGACGTAATTACTAAAGCAATACAAGGAGGAAACTGAATTGCTCAGGAGTGGAATTAGGAACCAAAATCAGTTTAATTGTGGGCTATATCATGCAGGAGCAGCATCAATAACAGTGCTTTAAAGGCTCTCAGAGAAATACTTCTATGATTCTCCAATGAACCAGGGTAAAATATTGTATTTAATTGGTTTCTTGGCTATCTCTATGCTCATACTTTTACTTGAATTGTTGTTATTTAATAAATAAATGGCTGATGTAAAAGTATTTATTTGTTAGTGGAGTATCTTAGGTGTCTCTCCACTGTCCTTGGATTTGAGTTTATAAGTTCTGTCTCTGTTTTTGATTATTTTACTAAATTGTACAATTTCCATGCAGGATGTTGCTGCTTTGCAGAGAAATTTAACTGGCAAATAAGGGTTAACATTGATAACTGCAAGGTTATGCATGCTATTTATGAATTAATACTATTTATATACTACTAGGAGTATGTTTGTGTCTTCTTAAATGAAAAGGATTAAGCTGTTTGTGGATACTAATCTTTGCAATCCTTGTGCGGTGTTAGTGAGTGGCTACTAAAGCTAATAAGTATTCTCAGCATTGACTCAAGGGATGAAAACATAATTGTATCTCTTTATAGGTTCCTGTCAAGACCTCACCTTGAGTATGCAGTGCACGTTTGGGCTCCAGTTCTTATATTAACAAGCTGGAAAGAGTACAGAGGTGCTCAAATGGTAAAAGGAAGGGGACAATTGAACTATTAGACTATGACAGTTGATGTCTGGAGAAGAGGCACTTGCAAAGGAACAATATTACTCCTTTTTACAAACATTAGAGGACACAAAGGCACATTTGTAGACATATAGAGGCTGATCTTTCTTCAGAATTTTCACCTAAGGTAACACCAATGTTTCTTCACCGTGAGAGTGGTGAGGCTGTGGAATGCCCTACCTGGTGAAGTTTCAATAGCAGATTCTATGAATGCTTTTAAGAGATACTCAAATGGCTTCTTGGGTCATCTGTTAATCTTGAGAATTATAGTTAGTTCTGAATACCATATGTATATGTATATACTGTATGCGTATTTGTTTGTGCGCATGGTATTTTTAGGGTTAGATGCATTTTTTTTTAAACCAAATTCGCTACGTAACTATATAATATTTCAGTGCCATTTTCTTCTTTGCCTCATGTTTCATTTTCCTTTGCGAGTCTGAATAATCCACATTATATTCATTACGATGACTTCTCCAACTTGTCCCATTTGTATTGCATCACTGGGTTCCTTTCTATTGCAGGAACAGGGAGTGAGGATTCTTACTGCTGTTATTGATTTGAAGAAATGTTTTGTTTTATTTGGAACTACAAATTGTGAATTCTAATTGTATCTGTATTGTATTGGTTGATGTTGCTGTTTTTTAAAAATGTGTCTGGTGTTTACCCATCTACATACAGTACCATGGTAAGAATATAGTATTACCACAAATGTATACCACAAGTATATAAAGTTTATGAAGGCTGGTGAGACTTTATTAGAAGAAGGTTACTCTGCTAGAGAAGAAGACTGGATTCAGGAAAAAACTCAAATGCAAGGGTCATTGCCTAAATAGTTATGTTACATAGTTTGATAACTATTTAATTTAAAGGGATACTGTCATGGGAAAAAATTTTTTTTTCAAAATGAATCAGTTAAAAGTGCTGCTCTAGCAGAATTCTGCATTGAAATCCATTTCTCAAAAGAGCAAACAGATTTTTTTATATTCAATTTTGAAATCTGACATGGGGCTAGACATTTTGTCAATTTCCCAGCTGCCCCAAGTCATGTGACTTGTGCTCTGATAAACTTCAATCACTCTTTACTGCTGTACTGCAATTTGGAGTGATATCACCCCTCCCCTTTTCCCCCCAGCAGCCAAACAAAAGAACAATGGGAAGGTAACCAGATAACAGCTCCCTAACACAAGATAACAGCTGCCTGGTAGATCTAAGAACATCACTCAATAGTAAAAACCCATGTCCCACTGAGACACATTCAGTTACATTGAGAAGGAAAAACAGCAGCCTGCCAAAAAGCATTTCTCTCCTAAAGTGCAGGCACAAGTCACATGACCAGGGGCAGCTGGGAAATTGACAAAATGTCTAGCCCCATGTCAGATTTCAAAATTGAATAAAAAAAAATCTGTTTGTTCTTTTGAGAAATGGATTTCAGTGCAGAATTCTGCTGGAGTAGCACTATTAACTGATGCATTTTGAAAAAAAACATGTTTTCCGATGACAGGATCCCTTTAAGAAAAGGCTAAAAGAACCTTCTTCATTCTCTCTTTGCCTGCAGTAATACAATTTTCCAGACAGCATGCATGTTCTGTGAGGAATGGGGGTTAGGAAGTACATTTGCATTAATGAGTTAGGGCTCCCATGTGCTGTTCTTACTGAGGTTTTTGTCATAGTCATCAATAAGCCATCATATTTTATACTTGACCACTAGATAGTGCTGGTTATTTGGGAGATACATGGATAACTTTGCTGAAGATAAAATATGTGCGATTCTACCCCTCTGTATATTGAATAAGGAATCACTTAAAGCATCCTAAAGTATTTTCAGAACCTAATACTTAAGTCTGCAAGACCTTATAACACCAGGGTTTATAGCGCATGTATTGCGCTTCCACACAACCAGTGTTGTAATTTATTTCATGGCTAGATGTCTGTCTATTGTGAATCCAGTACAACTACTTGAACCTTGCAGGACTACATCTCTATCTGTTTCACATTTTGTTATGAAATAATGAATATATATATATATATATATATATATATATATATATATGTGTATCCACTCTCCAAAGAATCAGCACTCACGATTAGAGTTTTTTTTCGGGCCTGCGTGCACACCACCATCCGGAATCAATACACCTGCTTGAAGAAGCCGCACTCACAGGACTTATGGGTCAATGAAAAATGTATTCAGAATCCATCACTAACGTTTCGGCTGCCGCACCAGCCTTTCTTAAAGACTTAGAGAAAGGCTGGTGCGACAGCCGAAAAGTTAGTTGGCTTCTTCAAGCATTTGTGTGTGTGTATATATATATACCAACACATATGTGTGTGTGTGTGGCATGAGTATTTCTTGTGTACATATTTATGATTAATTTACTGCTAAAAACTACAAATCACTTCACAGAATTTCCAAAGGCTCTATTCACTGTTGTAGTTTCATTTCCAGTATACCTGGCATTACACGGAATTGTACCTCTTTCTGAATTGTCAATAAAGTGTGGATGAACTATAAATTTGTTTCACTGTAAATGCCTAAAAGTTTGAATATGTCTGTTAGATTCTGCTACACCAGGAACACCATGCCTTGTAAAGCTATGGGGTGTGTTTTCCAGAATACTCAGGACTTGGGCAGGGATAGGCGAATTTGACCCGTTTCGTTTGGCCAAAAATTCGCCGCCGGCGAAATGTCGCTGACGCCCATTAAAGTCTATGGGCGTCAAAAAACATTTGTCGCGCGGCGAAATTATTTTGACGCGCGTCTTTTTTTTTGACGCACGTCTCCATACAAGTCTATGGGCGTCATTTTTTCAGCGAAACGAGGCGAAAAAATTCGCCCATCCCTAGACTTGGGGTATTTCTGTTATTTGAATCTCCATACTTTAACTCCTCTAAAAAATAATTTAAATTAACGAAACCCATTAGGACTGTTTGCCTCCAAATTATCTTAATTGGGATCAATTGCAAGTTACAGTTTTATTATTACAGAGAAAAAGGAAACAATTTAATTTTCTTTTAAATTATTTGGTTAAAATTTACTCTATAAAAGACGACCTTCTTGTAACTTGGAGCTTTCTGGATAACAGGTTTCCAGTTAATGGATCCAATACCAGTACAGTTATAGGATCCGTTATCCGGAAACCCTTTATCCAGAAAGCACCAAATTATGGGATGACCATCTCCCATAGACTCCATTATAATTATAAAAATTTCCTTTATATCTGTAATAATAAAACAGTACCTTGTATTTAATTCAAACTAAGATATAATTAATTAAAAAGTAGAGCCAGCCTAATGGATTTAGTTAATGTTTTAATGATTTTCTAGAAGGCTTAAGGAATAAAGATCCAAATTATGGAAAGATCCGTTATCCGGAAACCCCCAGGTCCCGAGCATTCTGGATAACAGGTCCCATACCTGTACCTAAAATAAAGAGTAAGGAATTAATAGCGAGTTGAGTTTCTTTTCAATAAGGCATACACTGTGTTAATGGAATGATAATCTGCATTTCAGATGAAGAAAAACCAGATTCAGTTTTATTTGCCACAAAGGAAAATCGTTATTATTTTACTGTCCTTGTTTCCATTCCCGTGCAACCGAAATAATCCTCAGGCCCCAGTGAGAACTCAATGTGATTTAAAGGCAGTGGAACAACAAATGGCATTTTAATGGACAAGTAATGGCTTCAATTAGTGGGGACTGCTGATGGGAATCAGTGAAAGTTAACAGTGAACCATAGCTGTGTCTTGTTTCATTGACTTGAGATTAAATTGTGTTTCTTTACATTTTTTTTAATATTTATCCAGGAATTATGCTTTCAAATTCTGCTTCAAGAACTTTCATAATGTGTCATACCTAATGTAATTAATAATAAAGATGCATTGCCTCATTCAACCTGGCTTGCCACAAGCCATAAATAGTAATATAAATATATGCAGAGAATAATATTAGACCGTAATATTTTTTTTAGAAGTGGCAGTTTTGGCAGGTCATACTCATGGCCCTGCCAAATATTGGGCACTAAAAAAACTACAACACTGCAATAATATCAGAACTTAGGAGCTATGATATGAATGAGTATGTGTTCAGATATTGGATCCCACAAACTATTCCAATAGGTTTAAATGGGGGCGACAATATGTGATGAGCAATTTTTCCCATGATGCATATTTGTGATAAAATTAGGTTTTTTTTTTCTAATGCCAAAAATATTTGAGTCTCTCTCATGTGTTTTGTTTTGCTGGAAAAAAATGATTTATCACAGAAAAAAATTGAAAAAATAAAGGCCATTGCTTTCAATACATTTGGCCTGAGAAAAAATGCACATTAACTAAAATGCAAGAAAAAAAAAACCTTGACTTCAATGCATTTGTCACAAGAAAAATTCAAGAAAAAAATGGCAATTGACTCCAATGCAAAGAAAACCTGCCTGTTGACTCTAATGCATTTGACAAAATTTGGGTTAAGCTATGCTATTTTGTGAATTTTTCTGTGGTTTGTGATTTTTTTTTTTTTGGCAAGCAAAATTGGGCTGTTGCGCTAGAGACAATTCAGTAAATAGAAAAAGCCTAACTCCAGTGGTCCTAGTAGAGGGATCAGTCATTTTAGATCAGCTGAGATTCAGCAAAATGATTCATATAAATTGAACTATATAAGTTGTTGAAAATTTCTGTTCAGTGTCACAAATTTAAATTTTTTTTTATGATTTGCCATATGTTGTCAAAAATAAAAAAAATATCAAAAATACTTCTATGGAATGATGCAAGTGATTAGAAATGTTTTTTTTATTCCATAGTGAAATACTTTGGTGCCGATTTACTAACATGCCATAGATGGTAAATGGTAAAAAACAAGATCAGATCTTCAGTTTCTAATTTGTATTAATCCGGTCAAAAATTGCTGATTATAGTGCAATTGCACAATTTATGTTAATAAATCAGACCATGTTTATTCAGTTTTTTTTTTAATGCCTATTGACCATATATGTATATATGTCTGGTTTCCATCTCAGATGAGCATGATCACAAGTGAATATTCTCTGTTTCTGTAATACTAGTCATGTTTCATTACAAGATGTCTCACACCACTAGTCAACATGGATTAAGGAGACCTCTATCTTCTAGTATCACTGATAATCTGAACTGACAGTACGTGATCTAAATTATTTTGGCAAATTGAAGTAAAGAGAAGAGCTACACAAATGGCAAGCATTTTCATCTGTTTCCCAAGACAAATGTTCACAGGTACAGTAGTAATTTGGCACATCCTTAATTCAGAATGATGTTTTCTGGGCACTTTAGTGGGTGCATTCTCAGAAAGTGCATTAACATTTAGAGTTCAGAAGTTAAAAGTATGCTGGAATCTCTTGTGGCATGTTCCTCGGAACAGTTGTATAACAAAAGCATGAAAAGGGAGTTTTGAAGTGTCTAAAAAAAGCAGTTTTGTAATAGAAAGGGAAAAAAAGTATATTGTTCATTTAGAATAGAAATGTACATGTTGTTAGTGAATATGTGTTTGAAAATATTTCTATATTGTTTTTCGAAATGTTGACAAAAAAGAACCAAGGTTCCGGTCTTGGCTCAGGCTTCAGCCTATAACTGTGACCATTTACTTAGGGAGGAGCCCTCCGCTATGCGGATGCTGTCAGGACTTATAGGGAGAGAACCAAGGCTCAATTTCTGGGCAGGCAAGGGAATCAGAGCGTAAAATCAGATTGACGGGAATCAAGCAGTACGTAGTCAAGGGACATGCAGGGTCAAACCGAGGGAGCAATGCAGTACAAAATCAGGATCCGAAAAAGTAGTCAAAAACAGGCAAGAGGGTTAGGAGAGTAAGAACAGGCAGAAGGTCACACACAGATATCAAACAGATATCAAAATATAAATCACACCCATTATCTACTAAACAGAATCTACGTTAGCACCTGGGCCTTTAAATATTTGAATTTTCACACAACACGTGATGACATCACGATGTAGTGATGTCATCGCGCACGTGCATCTGATAATTCTGAGAATTGGCCGTGCACCCCTGAGATTGCTTGATTGGAGTGGGGATACTGTATATTATATATATATATATATATATATATATATATATATATATAAAAATCACCCTGCCATATTGGTCAAGGTATCCCATTTATTTTTGGGTCCTAAATTCCCTACTAAAAGATAGAAAGATCATTTTATCAGGCAAGTGCCTCCACAAAGAAGACTCCAGTGTGAGCAAAAATACAGTTTTAAGTAACTTTGTAAACAGACAGCCAAGCAAGTGCTAAATTATGTATGAACATTGTAGGGAGGGTAGGGTCCTTTTCTTTGCAGTCCTGGTGGGCCCCAATGCACCAGTCCGACCCTGAATAAGAGTATGAGTCAATGAAAGCTATATAGCCCTTAAGAGTGGCCTGTGTCCTAAGCCGAATTCTATTGTAACATTTCATGAGAGTGACATGTTCCTTTCCCATTGCTTTAGAATGAATTAGAAGATTAATGAGATTTTGGAGATTTAAATTGTGTAGTTATTTATACCACTCAAAATTAAACTTCAAGCTAGACAGTGGGTCCCAGCCAATTCCTTACAAAACATTGCCAGTATCATCTGAAAACAAGTGAGCAAGTTCTAAAGTTTATGAAAGACCTTCAATATATACATATGTCTAAGCTATTTTTCTATGCTGATTAAAATGCGTGTTATTTTTCAATTTATTTTTAGGTTGTCTTATATGTCTTAGGTGTTAACACTGATTGATCAGACACAATTGCTTTGTAATTCTGAAACAGGGCTTTAACTAAAGCTTGAACAGTGTCTATTGTTGAGTGCGGTCTTGCATGAAATACATCACACTGATTCATCTACTTGTGCTACCTTGCTTTTAATAGGATTGAATAAAATGTAACTATTCTGTACAGAAAACCTTCCTGCTCCTCAATCACAATGCAGCTCGTCCTCTTTTTCTATTTGAAGGCAAAATGAAAATGTAATAACAACCATTTTTTAAAATTTGTTTATGGATTTAATGAACTGTAGAGAGCATAGCAGCATCTTCATATTTAAAGAGAACCAAGTCCAAGATTTATTTTTTAAATGGTCTGGAAATTATATTAAATAGTATTTTGGCATGTATTTTTCATGTAATGTATATGATATATTGCAAAAGCCAAGCCATTCTCCCTGTTCCCTGTAACCACAGCTTTGAGTCAGTAGAGGCAATTTATAAACACACCCACAATTGCATGTGCTCTATAATGGACACAATGGAGAGTGCGTATTGATGTAATTCACTAGGTTCATGTTTCTGCCCTTATACATGTTTGCCAATACAGCTATCCTTCCTATTTTGAAGTATAGCTCAACAGTAGTGATGGGCGAATTCCCACGATTCGCTGCCGGCGAAAAAATTTGCGAAACTGCCACTAAAATTCACTGGCTTTGGAAAAAAATGGATGCCGGCGTCCACTTTTTTGGAAACCGCCGCAATTTAGACATGCCAGCGTCCAAAAATACTGGACCTACCACCACCCAGGACCTGGTGGTAGCTCCAGGGACTCCAAAGCAGATTGCATCATTAGATGCAGCAGATTTCTGGCCAGTGAACCTTTTGTCTTTTGGGAATTACACACCCTTCACTCTAAAAATGCTAAACGTAACTTGCACCTCAATGTGAAATCAGTTCCATCTGTTTCAATGCATTGGGCAAAATTGTGAGACACTGGAATTATGAGTAAAGTGCTACATCATGTGTAAAACATGGTCATTTGCATCCAAAATTGCACTTTGTTTGGGTTTGCAAAATAATTGCTACTGTAAAGCTTTCCCCAACTTTTCTCAAGATAATATAGCGGCTGCTTAGAATGAGCAGGCACAAATGCAGTTTGATAAACAGTCCTTTAAGAGTTCAGTTTTACAGTGTGTTTACTTATGTATAGCTTTGTTTTAACTAGCTTCTGTCAAGGTGTCATGGGTGCAAGTTACAGTCTCCATTTTTCTTAGTCTGGTTGGTCATCTTTATTATTATCTCTAATAGCCTTTTTAGCCAAATAATGACTAGATGGATTGGCCTAGTGAAAAATATTTATCTAATACTCTCTATTTAATGAAAAATGGTAGGCAAAACATTCCTACAAACCCAAAATATAGTTACCATATAGAAAAGGTATGCTTCAAGAACAAACTATTGAATTATTTTTAAAACTGTAACTGTAGATTGTTAGCTTTGCAGACCAGGCAGAGATTGGTTACTGTTCTTGTGTATGTTTACCTTGCTATTACAATATTTTATAATCTCCTATTCCATTGCACTGTTCTGTAGCATACACTGGAGTTTTATAAATAAATCATTATAATAATAGTGTATTCGGCACAGAGGCAATTTGAGACACAGCACAAAGTAATAAATAATACATATTCAGTATATAAAATACTAAAAACGGAAGGCAGGAAAACATGATCATTACAAACGGGGCAAGAAAATATTCAGATAAATTATATGACCAGAAGACAGATGATATTTTGCCTTTTTCGACAAACAAATGCTCCCTTCTGAACATTATTCTTCTAGATCTGAGTGAAGACGTGCATTTTAGGAGCAGAAAAGTGTTAGAAAGTGTTTGCAAAGGGAAGTTAAGGGGGGAAAAAAGATTGATTTGTCCCATCCCTTAAAGATGCACAGAAAGCAAGACCAGATTAAATTTTGCAGTTTCAAATCTAATTAGGCAAAATAGGCAAATGATAAATTGGGAATGGTAAATAAATTACAGAGGACATGTTCATAAAACTATAAACTCTGGTAATCATATTTTTGTGATAGATTCTCAGAAAGTTGGACACAGTACATTTGTTAGTGATTTCAGTTTTCATATTACAAGATTATTTGCAATTGTAATGGATGAAAAAATTTACTTCAGCAGTTGTTAGGAAAGTGCTCTGTCGGCAAGAAAAAAAGCATCCCCTTTTCCAATAAAATTCAACAGCGTTCACACTTTTGATTACTTTGGTTTGCTAGATCTCTTCTTGGTCACCAGCGAAATGAAAAAAGTTTTATCCATGAAGCACATGTATTAAATTGAAAGTGTTGCAATTTTAATTGTTATTTTTAATTACCATATTTGCCATTATTAATTTATCTCTGTAGAATGGCTCCCTTCTTCTTTTATGTCAATACAGAGTCTAAAAATAGTTTTTCCCATAATCCATAAACCATGTGCTTTTTAAATGCAGACTCTTACATTATTTGTGAATGAAACCATGGATGTTCACTTCCAATGCCCTAAAGGCACATATATTCATGAATGTTATTTGCATGTATCCTTTAATCTCCTCCTAGTAAATTATGAATGATCCGTGTACTGAACTGGATGAAATGGTTTATTGCTGTGGGAAGTGAACATGTAGAATTTTCTAAAGAAAATTAGATGTTTCGTGAATTTTTGGCGAAGCGAAATGGGTCATATTATAATAAAATAACTAGTAAATAAATCCAGTAACAAAACATACCAGGTGTAAATAATGTCATGTTCATGGAGGGTTATTGAACTTGACACTTCCTTCTAGAAATCTAATAGATCATTGACTTACATTTTCAATGCACAATTTAATGTAAAGTGACCTAGTACCTATAAAGTAGAAAATTAGCCCTGTAGTATACTGACAGTAACTGGATGAGAAATTGCTCTGTTGAAATTCAAAGAGTACAGGAAAAAACTTTTCATATTAAACATTAAAAAAACTGACATAACTGGATGAGAAGAGGGAGAAACAACATAATAACGGCCATTTATCCCATTATTACATTTTGGAAATGTAGCTTTAGTCAGAGATATTAATAAATAATAGGCTTTAAAAATAAGGTAAAAATCATTATTTTTCTGTTTGGTGCTTATCTGACAGATTTGGTAATGTGAATTCATGTTTTCCTTTTCACAGCAATCAAAGAGACTTTTTAATCTAATCCTGATAGAGACCTAGTAGGTGGCCTCCTAATTGAGAAATAAGTGAGCAGATTCCTTAGCTACTTGGTGGTGCTTTATATTAATTTGTTCTGAAAATCGTCTCTAACTCTGCTAAATAAATGAGAACTTCAGTAATAGCTTCATTACTAGAGGTAAGAACCTAGAAATGTGGCATCATACTGTAGAATATTGCGGTCCCCCAGACTTAAAGAGGTTTATGAAATTTATATATAGATATATATATATATATATATATATATATATATATATATATATATATATATATATATATATATATATATATCATAGGTAGATCACAGCTCTTTGAATAACCTTCCACTAATTAATGAAGAACAAGTCAAGGCAAACTACATAATCTTGCTTCCAATACTTTTTTCTTATTCGTGTAACAAATTGTATGCATTATAGAAAAAGTGGTAATGCCAAAAATATTTTACAACCTAATTTTTACTATTTTTATCGTACTATTATTTCAAGGAGAGCAAAGGTTAATTATTCGCTCAGATTTAGGTCCTATTTATCAAGATGTAGATAAAAAGATGTTTAGTAAGAAAAAGTTAGTTACATTTATTAAGATTACTCTTTGTTCTATGCAAAAACTATATGCACCCACTTATGTATAAAAAGAATATGCCAAATACTGAACCCAAACTTTAAAGTTGCATATTATATAAGTTTAATTTAGTTATGATGTATAAAGGTCATATCTAAAGTTTTTTTTGGACTAGATGCCCAAAAACTAAATCTTCATAGTATTGAAAAAAATCCAGTGCAGATCAGGATATCAACGGGACATCTGCTATTGATTTTTACATGAACTTGGCAGGTCTGAGTTGGAGCACTTTATTATTCAGACTTTTAACATCATCAGGGTTTGATAAATCATGAACAATTCTAGGTTTTTTTTCTATGAAAAAATTGTGGTTTACCTCTTTAAAAGTCTGACCAGAAAAAATCTGACTTTGATAAATAACCCCCTCAATGTTCCCGGAATTTATGGGTTAATCATGATCACAGGAAAATCTTTGGGAAATGTCAGAAATCCATATCCATACATTTTTAAGACAACTGAAAAATCCAGACAAAAAACACAGAAACAAAAATGTAGAGAACATTTAAATAGACTTCTTGCTTTAATGCTGAACACATTCTATTGACTTCTTTGGCACCTAGAAAGGTTTTGGGGTCCTTATTTTCCATTTCTTACTTTAAGCTGTTTTTTGTGATTTTGGATAAGTGTGTATCTGCTTAAGATGATGACACTGAGGAAAATTGCATCTCTCTTCAGTCCTCAATTGTAGATATACTAAGACAGTTCCTGTGTTCTCTTTATCCTGCATCTATCTTATGGTTTACTGCCTTTTGGCCTGCTTTTTAACTCTTGATTGCTGCCTGTCTCGACTCCTTCCTGATAAACTATAAACAGGCCCGGATTTGTGGCGAGGCCACAATGGCCCGGGCCTAGGCCGGCAAGTTGGTAGGGGCGGCATGCTTGCTGAGGAGCACTGGGGATGCACAGTACTGTGGTGCACCTGCTTTAGCTAGAGTTGTGCCATTGGTGGGTTAGGACCGCACGACCCAGCGCTAGGACTGGGCTGCCTAGGGGCACCCGCCCTGACTCTACAGACCTTTCCTGACCCCTCCCCCCTCTGGGGGTCTGACTTGGACTTTAACTGTTCTACTGTTTCTCCCATACCAGCTTCTTCCAAACTGCCTGGTCCTGACAACCATTGGTTCTGACAAAGTATCATAATTTACAGGGCTTCTTTTGGGTTTTTGCACTTTCATAGCTCCTCTAATATTACATTACATTAAGGATCATGTAAGAATAAGATGGATACCTTCCCAAGGGGAGCTTAGAAGGTCATGCTTACCTTAACACTTTTTGTTCATTAAAACATTAAAAAATATGATTAGGCCTTAGAGTAACTGACAATCATATAATATACCAAAAAAACCTTATACAAATCAAACTTTATGCAAAAAAAATGTAACGAGATTAATTTACTGTTAATGTATGCTCCAGTAGCTGAGTCTTGTAAATGCAGTAAAATTAAATGACATCTGTAAAGATGTATTGAATGTTTGCACAATGAATTAATATTATGAGCCTCAGTGCATTTCTTTGAATTGGTTTCTAATAAACTTTTACCTCTTCTAAACAAAATAAAGAAGTACTGTATTTAATATGATTTATGTTTTATTCTTTCTGTAAAAGCTTATTGAAAAGAAAGTTACGAAAAGTATTTGGATTTTTATAGAAACAAATCATTCTTTGCCACACAGTCTTGTAGAGCAATATATTTTAAAGAAGTATAGAATACAAATTTCAGTTACGTTAAAGATCTACGCATATTCCTATAAATGGCCTTCTCAACAAAATAAAATGCCATACCGTGAATTCAAGAAGGATTTAATAAGTCAAAAGCACAGACGTTATTTGTTTTATGCATAATTACAGTATCTCTTAGAGGGAGATTAGTAGCTGTTACTTGTAGCTGGTTTGAATTTGATATGCTAGCTGCAGCCACAGGAGAACTCTACAGGGCACTTTAAGACACTTATGGGAAACGTAACAAATTTTGTAAACAGGACAAAAAAATGTATGCTTAAAACATCTGATTTCACAGAAAGCAATCAACATCTAGGGTTTTTAATTTGGTTCAAACTTATCATTCAACATTTTATTTGGTTCAACATTACTCCCCTTAAGTGTCTAAGCACCTGCCTAAGAACAAGCAGGTTTAGGTGACTCAGTTGGCCAGTGACTCTATCTGATGTCTATCACAAAGTATACAACTCAGGAAACCACTGAGCGGCTATCTGCAACTAACTGCTGACTAGAAGGGATGTCTTGAGATGTAATTTGCTTATAGTTTGTCTTATCTGTATTCTTTTTGAAAATAATTGAATAAGTTTTAAAAAAGAGTCCAGGCCTATGTGACCACTTGCTTATGCTTCACTAGCTAGTGCCCCTGTTCTCCTAATGACTTGTTAAAACATCTTCAAGGAGCCCAAGGAGAGCGATACCAAGATCTGTCCATTTCATAATGAAATTTAAGCTCTGTAAATGATTCAAGACGTAAAGGATTTTCCCTAAAGTATAATTTTGCTGCTCCTTGCTTTCCCCAGTTGGTCCTTGCTTTTCCCCTAGCTCTTGATGCTCTGACTTTTCACTAATGATGTAAACTAGTTGACAATAGTAGCCTATTTCATAACACTAGCCATAGTATCCTCATCAGTAAGCATTTGTGACTTTCCAGTTAGCTAGTTCAATTTAAGGACAAGGGCATCTAATGTCCAGAAACAGAAAAAGGCTACTGATTGCATAGCACTGAGCTAACAACAACAACAAAAAAATCGTATTCATTCAATTTGGCTAGAAATAAGATTTCAGCTGGATATTTGCAGTTGTTTTTTTTTTTTAAACAGACTTTATAAAACACAATCCCTCGGCTAATGTCTCTTGTCAACCTGCATCTGTTCAAGGAGTACTGAAAGACAACAAAGTCAAAAGCACACCTGTCTCTTGCTGTACACAATACAATATATTTGCTTTGCTCTTTCTGCATTCCTGCATGTATTAATGGAAATGACTCTGCATAGTAATCGTGTCTGCTTGCTTCTGTTACGCTGCTTGTACTTTAAGGACAGCCGTAATGAGCAGCTAGAGGCTGATCTTAATGATCTGGTTTCTGGGCTCACATTCCAAGAACATGTTTCACGGAAACAAATATTTATGGAAATAATTAGACCGTTCAAGATCCAAACACTATTAATATGAATTTCTAACTGCTCAGATCTTGCTAAATGGCATTACACCTTCAACAGCAAACATTGCATTTACAATTATTATGCAAAAAAAAGCCCAGCACCCTACCTGTGTACATCAAAGTAAAATGCGTTACTGTTCTGCTTGTCCTTATTCTATAATGCTGTTACCAACAAAGGCCTCACACAGACATGATCATGTATATATTTCTGAATCTAAATATTTAGACCACACCTTCAGAGACTATAAGGACTGAATTGTGGACCAGTTTATTACTGCCCAAATCCCACCTTCCTGTTTTCAAGTTGTTTGCGATAGATAGAGAGGTGCAACTCTATTTGCTCTAGTCTAGGAGTGCAAAGAGTTGTGCCTCAGGCGGGAGTATGTAAACTGTAGTGGGGAAATGTGCAAAGAGCAAAAAATAGGGTGCTTTGATCTTATATTTTGCATTTTGTATCTTTTCCCATATTGTGATTTAAGCTGGTAAATACGGAAAAACTGTTGTTCCCTCTGTATGGACAAATCTATTCATGCATAGCCAACTTTAATCAATAGGAGGGGGTAGTCTTGCTACCAGCAGAGCATTTCTCTCCAGTCAATAAACCTTTAATTTCTGATGACCTAAAACAATATAAATGCCTAATTAGAGGAGCAAAAAGTAATTTAAACAAGGAAGACATTGCTCCTTCTATTTCACCACACCACTTTGAAATTCAGAGGTCTCTCACAGTCAGATTTTTCATTTATCTACTTTATATACCATAATCTCAGATGTCCACTAACAAAATTTAATGGGGTGACCAAGGCCATTTTAATAAATGGACCAAAGGGGAATATCTCTAGGGCCCATCAAGACAGATCTGCTTTTGAGTAAAGCATGTTCCAAAAATGGAAGACTCCTTATTGTAAAACACTGGAAGAACAAATAATAGCAATTCTTCATAAAAGACTGGAGTTTTCAATTTTTGTTTTTGCTTTCCCATTTTGTAGATATGGTTTATTGGCCCCCGAAGCTGTTCATCCATAATAGTACACCTATACCCAACTTCTACTTGGGAAAACATAGAATATTTTTTGTATTTTAGTTAACTTGCTTTAGGGTAGTACTATGACAAATGTATTGCGGTGGTTGCATGGGACCCATAATAGATCTTTGCCTTGGGCTCATTGGGCGTTAAGCAGCCCTGAGAAGATCTGAGAACCTATGGTTTTCTATGATAAAAAAAATGATGCAAAATCAAATAAGTAACCTACCAATTGTTTCCCAGTCTGTGTCTTGAGTGAGTACAGAATTTGGGGGGTTGACTGCAGGTGAGGGTTATGAGGTATGGAACCTGTTATCCAGAATGCTCGGGACCTGGGGTTGTCCGGATAATGGATCTTTCCTTAATTTGGATCTTCATACCTTAAGTCTCATAGAAAATCATGTAAGCATTAAATAAACCCAATAGGCTGGTTTTGCTTCCAATAGGGATACATTATATCTTAGTTTGGGTCAAGTACAAGCTGCTGTTTTATTAGTACAGAGAAAATTTGATTACAATAAACAAAAGCCATGAATATCCTGTAAATTATATCCTTATAAACGGTGAGTTCTGATGTCGTTAGTTAGAAAAGGTGAGTTCTGATGTAATTTCTGTCACATGACTCACTGAAACTTGTGTATTATATTAAATAAAGTACCCCCAGTTGCAAAATATGAGGATATTAGAAGTTACCTCGGAGTTCCATGACCTGTATAAAAACACTCGGCCTTCGGCCTCGAGTTTTTAAATGGTCATGAAACTCCTCGGTAACTTATACTATCCTTATATTTTACAAGAGGGAGGACTTTATTCACTATATAATGGAGTCTATGGGAGACAGTCTTTCCGTAATTCATAGCTTTCTGGATAATGATTTTCCGGATAATAGATCCCATTCCTGTATTGGTAGTTAAGCCAATCTGTACTAAATATATAATTCCCCCTTTTTCATATAGTGCCTGTCAGTGGCCTGCAGCCAGCAGCTAATAATCTACATTTTAGCATTTAATCATCTGTGGATTTGGCACTTATGTGATAAAACTTATGAGACTTTGTAAATACATTTTAGCTTTTAAGTAAAATATCAGCATGCATCCCATGTGAGAGCTCTTTTCAGTTCAGAGTTCCTTAATATTTTATATAGGAACAGAATGTCCATGGAAACAAGTGTGTGCCAAAAAAGGTTTTCTCTTTTCTCCTTTTTCTATTTATTTCCCATTGCATGGTGTATTAAAAAAACAGACCAAAGAAGGAACTCATTTTTTTTTCCAGAAAAGAGAGAGCTGAGTGAATAGAATTGTTCTTATCTGGAATAAAGATACCATCATGATCTTCAACTGCGAATTATAATGAAATTGAGTGAGGTCCCTGCAATGGAGTCTTTTATTATGGATATGGCAGAACTGCCAAAGCAGCAGTTCCCTTTTTAATTTAAACTCTATAGAAAGGGACACTGTCACTACACAATTTTCCATTCTTTAATATTATTTTTTACACTGGATTTTGACTACCGTTGAATCATTTTCTGCTAGTTTTAGAAAATTCACTTCATACAGTTATATATACACTATTTTTATTACCATGGATTTGTTCGTTAAGCTCAACTAAAATTTCTCACCTGCATGTCCACTATATTTTACATTATTAATAGCTATCAATTTTTCCAAAGCCTGATAGTCTTTAAAGACTTATATGAATTTCAATGATCTGCCTTCTAATATCTTCAAGGTTTATTGTTCACAATTTACGTCACTGCCATTTAGAAAGATTTAAATGGATTATAATGGCAGTGGGCACATGTATATCCGGTTAACGGACAGGTTTCATAAAAGAATCACTGAACTGCACCCAAGCTTATAGAAAACAGGATCTTTCAAATGAAAGATTAATAATGAAAAAATGACTTGAGAATAAACCATAACATGGAATTATTTCAGAAATATGATGACAATGCAGCGAAAATCAGCAAAATTCTGCTCTGTTCATCATTACAAAAGCAGTATGCGTATAACTTATATAATGAATAGGTACATATAAACAGATCGTTATATCAAGTACAAGGTGTTGTATTAGTAAGTGTTTGCTTCAAAATGACTGGGATGGCCTTCCTATGATTCTGGAGCTTTCTAGATATCAGTTTTCTGGATAAGGGATCCCATAATATACTGTACTATGGGGCTGATTTACTAAAGGGCAAAGTGGCAAATTCGCCAGAAATCTCATCCGCAGGGGCATCGCCAATTTACTAACAATCGTAGATGACAATTCACTAGCGAAAGAGACCGTCATTAGCGCAATTTCGAATAGTATCGGCAGGCATATTTTTGCTCAGGCGAAGGGTCAGTACTCTGCAAATTCACTAAAGTGTGATTTTACAGGACTTTACCTCTTTCGCCAGTTTCTTTTGTCACCTTAGACCTGGCGAACTGATAAGATGAAGCTACAGTACATCCTCCTCAATCTTATGTCAGTGACATCATATCCTGTATGCCGGAAACTCATAAAGATTGTAAAAAATGCTGGCGTTTTTTTCACTTTTTAAAGTGACTTTGTAAGTCCTAACTATAAAAGTTTTTTGTGTTAATAATTTTTTGTAAACAATTTGAGGGGCATGCCACATTTATTTTAGGGTGGGCTCATGTCTAGGGCATTAGGAGGTCTCTTTATTCTTTATTGTGTTTCCTTGGACATGTGTTATAATAAGTAACCACTTCAAGCATTTTAACCTACATCTCTAATAAAGAGGTCTAAACGACCTATATGTACACGCCCTATTCAAATTGACCTAAGCGTAAGAGTACTAACGAATAGTGATGGGCGAATTTGTCCCGTTATGCTGCGCCACTAATTTCCTGCGAAATTCGCGTAACTGACGAAAAATGTGCAAAATGGCGATTTTGATGCCTGTGAAAATTCGCCAGCAGCAAAATGGGCAACAGCGTCAAAGTTGGCACCAGCGCCGGAACGGTGGCCGGCATCGAAATCAACGCCAGCAAATTTTTGCACACCTATGACTAAGCGCCGGAGGGTGTGAAACGCGTAAGGTGGGATATGTGGGGTGGTATGTACTGAATACTTTTTAAATGTGAATATCAATTAACTACAGTATTCTTGTTTTTACTCTAAGAGGCCTTGGGACATATATCTTTTTTGATATAAACTTTTTGGACTTTGACTGCCTTTGGAACTGGGGCTGGTCCCTTCGGCCGTGCTGAATAGTTATATGGACTCCAGATCTTTCAATAGACATAAAGAAATTCTACCTGCTGATTCTTGTTTGCAAACTAAGCAACAACATGACTATTTGCTAAATATACACTGGGCTCTGCACCAACTCA
Source organism: Xenopus laevis (assembly GCF_017654675.1). Lineage (NCBI taxonomy): Eukaryota > Metazoa > Chordata > Amphibia > Anura > Pipidae > Xenopus > Xenopus laevis. Next base: position 88,277,856 of record NC_054384.1, on the reverse strand, counting down.
TTTCATGATGCAAGTGAAAACTGTGCATCATATGAAATAATGCATCTGACATTCAATTTTGGCTGTCTCTCAAATGACAATGTGAGTGATAAACTATGTGTGATTGTAGGCACCCACAATCAAAATTAGGAGCAGTAAACACATCTAATAATCCTGCTTTCAGCAATACACGTTGAACAAGATTTCTTAGAAGCCTAACTCCAGCCCATCTGCTAGGATGGCATTGTGCCTGCTAACACATTTATCTATTTAACCAAGCTATAGGTGCCAACTGCCAACAAACCAAATGCAAGAGGTGCAAGATTTAAATTAAAAAATCAATTTCCTGGAAAAAATGTAAATTACCCAGCGCTCAACCAGTACGCTACAAAATTCAGCGTTATTTAAAGCATCCCACTTGTTGACCAGTCCCTTAAAAAGAGAAAGTGATTCATATTATGCATTCAACAACAGAAAGGTACCATAAAAATTGATGACTGTGGTATTAGATGCCAAAAGATTTTCTCTTCCCTTCTTGAAAAGGTGCCAGGGACTGTAAATGCCATGAAAAGAACAAATACAGCCATTAAATATTGTAGTAAAGCAGGATCATTCCAAGGGCTAATGGATCAGATTTATCATGTGCTACAGCCAAATGGACACCATATTATGTTCATATTTTTGTACAGACATTAGTACAACTAACCAGGGACATGGTAGTGCAGGATAATGCAATATTGGGTAATATCCTCCGGCCCTGTGTGCTGCCCCTCTATAAAATAAGCAACTGCACATTTGTTAAATAACCTTTTGTAAAAAGCAGACCAATACATCATATATAAGCCAGCATCATACCCCTGTATATGATTTCTCCGGGGGGGGGGGGCTATTTAAAGAAGAACTAAACTAAAAATGAATATGGCTATATATTTCATTTACCAAGCTTTTTGCACCAGCCTAAAGGTTCTCAATTTATTAAATAGTAATTACCCAAGCCTTCAAAATTGTTACAGGAGTTATTTTGGATTTTGTTGTTGTCAGTGACACTCACATGCTCAGCATGCATTGAACAACTGTTGAGAAGCTAAGCTTAGGGGTTGTTGCAAATCATCAAGCAGAAAAAAAGGTTTGCCTGTCATTTAAGCTGGTGCTACAGGGCTTATTATTAAATTCTGATGCTTTGTGTAGGTTCTTGAGCTGCCATTTACCAATTTTTTACTAATCAACTAGGGATGCACTGAATCCACTATTTTGGAATCGGACGAACCCCCGAATCCTTTGCAAAAGATTCACCCGAATACCGAACCAAATCCTACTTTGCATATGCATGGGAAGGGGATAAAATTTTTTTACTTTGTTGTTTTGTGACAAAAAGTTACATGATTTTCCTCCCCACCCCTAATTTGCATATGCAAATTAGGTTGGTGATTTGGTTCGTGGGGCAGAAGGATTCAGCTGAATCCGAATCCTGCTGGATAAGGCTAAATCCTGAACCGAATCCTAGATTTGGTGTATCCCTATAATCAACCTCATATTATCACATCTATATAAGGTAATATAAAAAAGGCTTTAGAAAAAAGGCTTTAGAAAGCTATATTTTTGTTCATTTAGGACAGGGGTGCCCAAAAGGTAGATCGGGATCTACCAGTAGACTTAGCTGGTGATCAGTAGATTTCAAGATACTGTCAACAAACAGCTTATATCACCTTCTTGTTTCATGCTTTTGATTCAGATCTTTTTTTGCTGTTACATAAGAAATAGTTGTTTGTTAAACATAGAAATATAAATTCTTTCATAAATTACTATAATATTTAAGTAATATTTTCCATGGAACAGTATACTAACAATGCTTTTATGGATGTAGATCTTAATGGGACAACATCACTAAAAGCAGACCTCACATTAGTAAAGTATGGACACTCCTGATTTAGGATGATTTAGGATGATGCATAAGTGTAATTTTTAGGGTGCTCAATTTTGGCACACAAAGCACTTTAATCACAAGGAACTGACATGTTCTGATAGCTTGCTGTGGTTAAACACACATTGAGGTGCATCATGGCAATAATCAAGCCTATGCAGGGGTGATTATAACTTTAAAGCACACCAGTATGTTAAAAGCAACAGCATCATGTGCCAGAAAGTTGATGCAATATTAAGTTTGTCAAGCAATCCATATGCGTTAATCCATAATGTTACCTTTAGTTCTGCAAAATTAACTTGAAAATACTCATTCCTGTGTGCAGAAAGACAACTTCATATTGTCCAAACCCGGTCTCTGAAGTTCTATTAAAGCAGGAGACCTGGTTCACGAGTTCCAAAATTCAAGATCCTGTACAAATGTCATCCTGTATTTTAAGTAAATATGGTATGTAAATGTGTTTGCATGCTGGCATTAATGTAGACATGATTTCACACATATAGAGGATCACTGTCAGACAGGGAAAACACAATGACTAATGAATAGATAATTAATAAAAGATAGAGGCAATTTTGCTTTTGAATATTTTACCATGTATTTGCTTATTTATGACTTAGATTAACATGTGTTAAGATATTTGTTGGCATGCTATAGATATTAGTAGTGATGGGGCGAATTTCTCTTTGCAGGAAAAAAAATTTTGAAATTCTAAAGTTTTTACAAAAAATCGTGACATTTGGCCGTTTTCTCAAAAATCGTGAAAATCAAAAGTTTTCACAAAAAAAATTGTGAAATTCGAACGATTTCACAAAAAAATTGTGAAATTCTAACGATTTCTCAAAAAAATCGTGAAATTCTAACGATTTCACAAAAAAAATTGAAATTCGAATGATTTCACAAAAAAATCGTGAAATTCTAACGTTTTCCCTAAAATATCGTGACATTCTCATTTTCACTTAAAAAACGGAAATTGGCACCGGAAACGTGGAAATTTGCCGTGAATTCGTGCCAGGTGAATTTATTTGCCCATCACTAGATATTTGGTAATATTAAGCATAACCTATGCCAACATGCCCTAATGTAGCAAGCCAAGGATCATAATTATGTTTATCAACTATTCTCGAGTTCTGTCATTATTACCTTAGCACAAGAACCTTATCCTGAGGAATACTGTCTAACCAAACCCTGTAGAGGTAATTTTCCAATGCAGCCACGCTAAAAAGAACACCAATGTTGAGCTTATTGGTGCTGTTAATTAAAGAGGGAAATGTTAAATCCCTGGGAGGTGCCAAACTGATAGGCACCCCCTTCAACGAGGCACCCCCTTCAGTGATTAAAGCTGATAACCTGTTCCTACTTACTCCCCTTCTTTAAAAAATGCACCAGCCCATGGTACTTATTATGGTATGCTGCCATATACTTTTATTCTCTTTGGCAAATAAGCACTATAGAAACCCTTGTACAGAAATTCTGCCCTAACTAAGAGAAGAATAGGAAGAACATTTTGGCGTGAGGCATGGATCAGAACCTTGGGCCTTTTTTGAAAAACAGAAGCACCATCTAGGCTAAAAGGTAAGCAATTGGAATCACTTTGATGCCTAACAAATGTAAACCCCTCTGTCAGCAATTTACCTTTTCTTGTCCTTTAAGGACACTTGTATCCAATAATTGCACCAATCAACATTTCCCTCTTCTACTTAATTGCACACAAATGCACTTATTGATGCAAGGGAACCTAGTAGCTACTGTCCTCCTGAACATGCCTGTAATACCAAGCAAATTGCATCAGCACAGCAATCGTGCACCAAAACAATCACATGTAATGCTCATTTTAACACGAATGCCAGAAGTGATAGCTTCACTTACGCACAACTGTAATAGATAAGCTCTTATTTGGACAATCAGGCATTTCTTTGCCAAGTTCTTAAAGAAGAGAACTTGTTCTTGCATGGTGGCAAGGCCTGAATGTCACTGTTAAGTTTCTAAAACATCAGCTTAGGGCTGCAAAATGAGATGGAGCCTTGTGAGTAAAAATATTATTAATAAAGCTTTACAGACATACAGTATAGTAATATACTATAGTGGAACCTATAGTGGAAAATATCAAATTTTGGTAAACATTTGTCAAAAACCTTTGGATTTGATATTGCACAGTAAGCAAGATGCCATTGCACTGAGTTCCTGCTATAAAATTCCCGAATCTGATTTGTATTTGAACAGTGTAAGGTACATGCACACATCTGTTCCCATTAGTTCCTAAAATATTAAAGCAAACTGACTTGCAGAAAACTAAATGGCACTATTTAGAAAACTGTAGTTGGAAAAGACATCTGGCAAGTGCAGTCAAAGTTTTTAGCGATTTATCTTTAGTAGAGGTACTCAGAAAATCACATTTTTGTTTCTTGGAAAACAGGCATCAAATGTTTCCTTAAAGCAAAGGAGACATTAGAACTTAACGGCTCAGTTATATATATATGATACTGTATGTGATTCAGACTCTACTACTCTACGCTACGTGAAACTTCTTTGCGATAAAAATCCCAGGCAAACTGGAGCAGATGTATTAGTGGAAATAGGTAGTTTGGTTTTTCAAGATCTCAAGATTTCTGCCTGCTCTAAAATAAACAAAAACTTTTTTGTGTGAAGTCATCCAGAGGTAATTTTCGTTAGGCAGAAAGTCTCCTCAAATTGAATGAGGATGCAGTTGGAAGAAAACAGGGAGAATACTGTATATATAGTGGTGTTTAGAAAGGCTTCGCTATGCTCAGCGAGAGATAGGGACTAGCTGTACTCAATATTAAACAATTGCTGCATAGCTTGTATATTTGCCTCTGTCTGTGCTTGGCAATTGAATTGAGGTGGATCCTAATTGAGTACCCACAGATTAGACTTTTTAGGACACCCTAGACAGACAGCTAAATAATTCATTCATGGCTACAACTTGGAAGTTCAGATACATGAAAGTGCTACTACACCCTTCCATTCCTTGCAAAATAGGAGATTAGCTATAGAGATATAGATTTAGTATAGATTTATAGTACAACCCTGACCTAGTAAATTGTCCCAAGTTTCCATTTGAAGTTCCCATTTGAAAGCCATAGTTTTTCTAGACTTTTTTTGGACAAACATTATAAAACAGAAAGTAAGCAGCAGGTAACCCATACAAAAAATCAGTAGGCAAAATACGAGTTGAGTGGTTGCTATAGATTACTTTATCTGCTGCAAGCTTTTATTATCTTCTTTTTGAATTGATCCTGACTTGTTTTGTGTGCCTACATCTGATATCTAGATAAGACTACCATACCTGATCTTGGATCAGCCCAGTTGAATCTTTATCACAGTGTAACTATACAGTTCCTGACCAGTAATTCACATCATCACTTAAGTATTAGAGGACTCATCTTGAAGTCAAGGGTGGTCACTAGTGATGGGAGAATAAATTCGCCTGGCGCAAATTTGCGGTGAATGTCCACGTTTTGCCGCCAGCGAATAGATTTGCAAAACTCCTGTGAAAATTTGGTAGGTTGAAAAATTTTTGGATATGCGACCGATAAGTCAAAATCGCCACGCATCAACACTATTCGGACGCCCATTGACTTTAACCATGGGGTCAAAATTGCGCGACCGACTTTTTTGGACGTGCATCCAAAATTGACGTGGGCGTTAATTTTCACCCATCACTAGTGGACACTAGTTGCAGAATAGAACAGATGTTATTCATATTCAATGGGGAAAAAATCTACTCTCTGACTTTTTTTTTATTTTATCATCAGCATTTTTTTCTTGCGTTGCTTTCCTCTTGATGTCTAGTCTAACCCTAAACCCTGTGTAATGTGAGAAACAGATGTTGGTGCTTTCAAGTTGGAGAGTTGGAGGAGATTCAACCAACAACCGATAAATATCTGAGGAAAAATATATGAGAAATGACCTGTAACATTTCTCATGTGCGAAATATGGTGAGAAAAATCAGGAAAAACATTTAGAATTTTGATAGTGTTTGAACTTTCTGTACAGTACAATAGCATGCTCATTATCATACTAAAGCTAAGTTGCACCCTTCTTACATAATCAAATATCAATTTCACTGAAACAAAGCTCAGATTTTAGGCAATTAAATCACTAATTATTTTAGTCCCCATAATAACAGAAATATAAGCCCTGTTTCCCAGTCGCACGATATTATTAAGGAATCCAATTACAGTAAAAAAAAAAAAAGTCTTGAAATGTCACCATCAGCATATATTAATTGTGCATCTAAAGAATAATTAGCCATAGACACATCTGACATTTTTGTCATTAATCTGAGCAAGCATTTTAATCTTTAAACAAAAGTCCTATGTGGCCAAGATTGCAACTAACTGTTAAATAGCTTACATTTATAAAACCAACAGTTTCCATTAGGCATGTCATGGAAGTTGGCGTTGACTGTGCATAAGACAGATTCTTTGCTAACACGATTGACGGCACTAGAAAATGTTGCTTTCTGTTCGCAATGTTTTGCAAAATTTCCCTTCACTTTAAGCTAAAATAGTTACACATGTCTTGTATTGAAAACTCTCCAGTGTAACTGTTTAGAACTTGCTTTCATTTAACAGATTAAAGACAATGGGGATTGTTTATCGAAATCCGAAAATTTCTGATAGTTTTCGGTAAAATGGTCCGACCAAATCTGCACAGACTTTTTCCCTTAATTTATCAATCCTTTTGTCTGATAGGCAGATAGGCAGGTTAAAAAAAGTAACAAGGTTGAACTTGATGGACGTGTGTCTTTTTTCAACCTAACTTACTATGTTACTATGTTACTATGTAAAATTTCCTTTGTGGGAAAAAACTTGATCGTAAAAAAAAATTGAATTGTACGAATTCTTCAGATTCTTTCAGCTTTTTGCACGGAAACCACTAAATCTTCAGATAATTGAACAAAACCCAACGCAGATCAGGATATCCTTGGGACTTCTCCCGTTGATTTCTACATGAACTCAGCAGGCCTGAGTTGGAGTATTGTACTTTTTAATTCGGACTTTTAACACCCTCGGGGTTTAATAAATTCCGAAAAACTTGAGGTTTGTTTTCACTGAAATTCAGATTTTATAGCACAAACTTGAAGTTTTCAAGTTTTTGGCATTCTGACTTTGATAAATATCCCTGATGTGTTGGATATTCTGAATCAACTCCATATTTCACATTGATTTAATACATTTTTATTTCTTTCAAAAAGGAACTGACGATTTTTTACAAACAAATCACTTCTTAATAGATGGTGTTTTTGAGTTTATGGGGAGTCAACTGGCTCAAGCTTTACAATTAAACATGTGTAAGGATTTTCAGAAGACAAGCGATGAACAAAACCAAGCTATTTGGCTTCACTGAAAAATTTGGAAAGCCCCAGAAAAAAACTCACAAGACCACTGGAAAATATGCAAAATTGTAAACTTTTACTAAAATTTGGCTACATACATTAAAGTCGATGGCCTTTTTTTTTTTTGCATTTTTTCCAGCCCCCCCCCACGTTTCCATCAAAATGCATCGAGAAATTCTAATATTTACACAGGGATTTTTTGTCTCTGCTTTTGCTCTTGGGAAATTATAATAATGCCATTGAGGGGGTTTTCAGGGAAAAAAACACATTTTGTTTCCAGCAAAACACATGAAGAAATGCAAAGTGTTTTTTTTTTCTGGTGAAACAAAGTGCTTGCTGAAACTCTAGCATGTATTCGATGCTGGTAAAAACATAATAAATACTGCAAAACTGTACCAGGTGAAAAAGTTTGCTCATCCCTACAGTATTTATCATGACCAACGCAGTGTACTGTTTGTATTATAGTCAGACACTCCTGCTGAAATATCTGCTTGATCAAAATTGAAGACTTATTCTAACTAACTCACATGTCTTGCTTGGGAAATACCAATTAATCACTAATAAAATGCACAGTTTGCCCAATGCTGTGTGCAGTGTTGGCTAAAAGTAAAGCCATTTTAATATACTGCGAAAAAATGTGAGGAAAAAATATATTACCCCTTTGTGTTTGCATGAGGGTGTTTGCTGAATTTCTAGACATTTTTGTGGCTGTGGCCATCTCTTTGCTATCAAAAACAGCAGTATGGCCATCTTTCCCACCAGGAACCCCTAGGGTTGAATTCTTAAATAGTGATGGGCGAATTTGCGCCGTTTCGCTTCGCCGAAAAATTCGCGAATTTCGCGCGAAATTCGCGAAACGGCGAAAAATTCGCGAAACGGTGCCGGCGTCTCGTTTTTGACGCCGGCGCCCGTTTTTGACGCCGGCGCCCGTTTTTCCGACGCCGGCGCCCGTTTTTTGCGCCGGCGTCCGTTTTTCGAAAAAAAATTTTGACGCCGGCGAATTTTTTGACGCGAATTTTCGCGGGCGATTCGCCAATTTATTCGCTGGCGGCGAAACGCGCAAATTCGCCGCGAATTCGCGCCTGGCGAATAAATTCGCCCATCACTATTCTTAAAGAAATAATAAATTAATAATAAAGAAATTAATAATGAAAACAAAAGTATTACAGCTCTCTTCATATCGAGCAAACTGTTGAAAATATTGTAGGGACCCATAAGTTTTGTGTGTCCCTACAATAAATCTGGAATATGGACTATATTATTGTTGATACAACTACTGTGCTATACAAGAAGAGTTTTGTACATCATTATAATGTGGGTTTGATAATGAAATTCTGCACAGGATTGATCAGCTGTCCAATGACCCCTACAGTAGGGATCATATTCTGAGAGTCATACTTGATAGAATGTAATTTCATTTTAAAATACATTGCAGTCTGATATGAATTTATTGTATGTATTTTCTGCCTGGGAGAAGGAAAAGTCTACATGAATAAACTAGTAAATCCTCAAAGTAGTGCTGTTAGAGTCCTCTCTCAAAAGTAACACGCGTTTCTGTCCTTCTATTGTGAACACATGGGCTTCTGTTTCAGACTTCCTTCTTTCCTCTTAAACCTCCAGGGCAGGGTGTGAGCATGCTCAGTTTGCTCCTCTCCTCCTCCCTCCTCCCCTCCCTGCTGTAATCTGAGCCCAGAGCTATGATTGAGCAGGGAGAGACTCAGGCAGGAAGTGATGTTGCACCAAGCTAATATGGCAGCTGCTATCCTAAACAAACACAGACAGTGTCTAGAACTGTTTACTCTGGAATGGTAAAACATTCTACAGAATAAATACAGTGTTATAGCTTGCACTATTGTGGCTAATCTATTGGCATTAAACTGTCTCTGTAGCTTTCCTTCATCTTTAAAAAGTTACAGAAAATTCATGAATATCTTTCTCATTTACTCTGAGCATGAATGAACAAACACTAAAGAACAGCCAATTAGCTAAATTAATTTTCATAGCTGGGTGGAAAGGAATTAAATTGGTTTGTCTCAGTTTGAAAGTATTTCACAGTGCTGTTATAGAACAGTGATATCCAATTTGTGGCTCTGCAGCTGTTGCTGAAGTACATATCCCAGCATCCTCTGACAGCCAAATTATATTAATGTTATAACCCTAGAAATGCAAATATGAAGTGATATGCTAATATCCCTAACTTGTTGAAATTATGACACAATTAATTGTACAGGCATAGGATCTATTATCCGGACTGCTTGGAACCTGGGGTTTTCTGAATAAGAGATCTTTCAGTAATATAGTTTCCATGCCTTTAAAGTAGAACTAAACCCTAAAAATTAATATGGCTCGAAATATTGTGAGTTGGTCCCTCAGATCATGAAGTGACAGCAGCACAGAGCATGTGCATTGAATCAGCAGAAAAAAGATAAGGAGCTACTGGGGCAATTTTGTAGACACAGATTTCTACTATTAAAGGGCTGTGTTTGACTTAAGCTGGTACATAATGTACAACATGTCTGCCCTAATTCTTTAGTTAAGCTTTAGTTCCCTATACGTTTGCTACAAATAATTTAAGCATTAATTAAATCCAACAGGATTATTTTATTACTATAGAGGAAAAAAAATGTTTTTACAAAATTAAAATTATTTGCTTAAAATGGACTCTGCGGGAGATGGCCTTCCTGTAATTCAGAGCTTTCTGGATAATGGGTTTCTGGATAAGGGATTCCACATCTGTTTAATATTTTATGTTTTATGTATGTTAGCCCTCCTCCTCGATATGTAAAAACAGACATTTTCAAGCCTAAGATCTAAGGTTTTTGAATTGCATCTTTCAACATTCTATATGGAAGGATATAACATTTAATACACTTTAGTGTTTTTACCCCCCTTTTAGTCACCTGGATTGCTCCCAATCTTAATTTATTCTTACCGTAGGACATTTTTATTAACTCACAATTGATTTTTTTATAGAACTATCCTTTTTTTAGACTCATGGTGCAGCCATTGGCAGCTGACAAATCTCTCCATTTTTTGTAGATAGAAATCAATTTCATGACATTTTTATGCAATGTTATATGACCTTTTATTAGGTAAAAATTCCTCCATTTAGAAACCATGTCAATGCAAAATGTAAATTAAAATTTAGCCAGTGACCATAGCTTACATTTTTAATGCTGTGGATGAATATTTAAAGTATTTAGGGGCAGATTTATCAAGGGTCAAGTTCGAAGTAGAAAAAGCTTAGAAATTCGACCATCGAATTGGAATACTTCGACTTCGAATATCGAAGTCGAAGTTTTTTTTGCATCGAATTTGGCCATTTGCGGTCGAAGTAAAATCGTTAGATTTCATCCATCGATCTAACGATTTTTCTTCAATTTCAAAAAACTTAGAAAAATGCTCTAGAAGGTCTAGGCTAACATAGCACTTCGGCATGTTTAATTTGGCAAAGTATTGAAGTCGAAGTTTTTTAAAGAGACAGTACTTCGATTATCGAATGGTCGAATAGTCAAAGTATTTCTACTTCGAATTCGAAGTCATAGTCATAAATTACTTTTTTTACTTCGAAAATTCCCTTGAATTCACTTCGACCCTTGATAAATCTTCCCCTACATGTTATAGACTGACATGCTGATGGACCTTAGGAAATTAATTAATTAATCAAAATTAAATGAGCATTATCACCATGTTTTTACCCACAATGCAACCGTCCTTTCCTGAATTTTAGCAAAGCTTCAGCCACTGCAATCACCCATTGTGACATAATAAATACAGTCTGAAATGTACAGAATTTGTTGTTTAAGTTATTAAAAGATCCAATGAGTGATCAGGAAAAAATCCAAAAATCTAAATTTTCATGTACATATGAAAACTAGTGTTCAGATCTCCAAATACCTCTAAAAATATCAACAAAATACAGCTGTTTGCTTCCATTGATTTTTACATGACCTCAACAGCTTTTACTTGGCATACTTGAGTAATCATGGATTTTATGGATATTATGAAAAAATCGTGAATTAAAGAACTGTAAAAAAAAATGCGCTAAAAAGAAAGGAATCAGAGAAACAAACTTTTCTAGAACGTTCCTAAATCGACTACTAAATGTATAAATAATGCTGTAAATATTACAGGAATGGAGAACTGTTTCAACATTATATAGGCAGTGGTGATGGAATCTGGGGTAGTTTATAGAGAGAATATTAAGGAGAGACAGGTGCATAGTCATAAATATTATATATACATTCCCTGGGCAAAGCTGGGCAAGTTTTGTCAGTGTGTATATAAATTAAAGAGCTTACAAATCTTTCTTAATAATGAACATGAACACTACTGATGCTAGGGAGAAGCCTCTGCGGTTCAACATATCAATGTTTAATGAGTTAAAGATTGTGTATTGTGAACAAGTAAAAACACATAAATCTTAAGGCCACAAAAGGGCAAAATTAGCACCAGATTGAACACTAAAACACAGACAGGGCTCAACAGATGTTTCTCGATTAATTTACTTTAGCAGGATCCCATCCAGACAGGACTCCAGTGCAGTATGATAATGAGACATTTACATTCTTTAGCTTTCTGAGTTTGGAAAAGATCATCTAGTAGCCGGGGCATGGAAAAGCAATGGACAGAAGCCTTCCTGAGCCATATACAGTAGCAGCAATTCTATCTGTCGGAAAAAAATGATATTCCATGTAGCACTGAGTAAGGAGAATCCCTGAAAATATCACAGTTAACTCAGTAAATCAACTTGTTACCAACTCTAAAATCAGCATAAGGATTATGCAATTCAGAGTTTTTAAAAAGGTCTCAGATGGTATGCATGAAAACCAATGAATCATAATAAAGCAATGTAAAAACAGAATTAAATTGCTGTTATAATGAGTATAGAGGAATAAGATCAGTGGCGGAACTACCGGGGGAGCAGGGGGTGCAATTGGGCCAGGGTCCGCATCCCCTCAGGGCCCCCCGGCAGCTCGCGCAATGCCGATTTCCGGCCGCATCGGCCGATTTCGGGTCAAATACTGAATAAGATTCCTTATCTAGAAACCGATTATCCAGAAAGCTCAAATTATGGAAAGGCCATTCCCCATAGAGTCAGTTTTAAATAAATAATCCAAATATTTTAGTATGATTTCCTTTTTCATAGTAATATTAAAACAGTAGCTTGTACTTGATCCCAAACAAGATTTAATGAATCCTTATTGGAGGCAAAACTATCCTATTGGATTTATTTAAATTTTTAAAAAACCCTTTATATGAAAACAACCCCAGGTCTTAAGTATTCCAAACAATAGGGCCCATACATCTACCATATAATAAATATAAATACTGATAATGTTTAAAGGGGACCCGTCACCCCAAGAAATTATTCAAAATCCTATTTTATCACATTAGTCAAACAAAATGAACTTTAATTACACTGTATAAATTATTTGAATTTTGTTTCCTTCAGTCTGGGAATTCATAATTATAACAAGCAGGCAGCAGCCATTTTGTGGACACTGTTATAAAGGCAAGCCTTGTATCATCTCAGAATCTTGTTTGTGCACCTAAATGGGGGACCTGATGTGCATTCCCATGTACTGACTACACAATTAAATGGTGAAGAGAATGAGGGACTGTGGGGAGAGCAGTAACATCTAGGTGAATGGAAAGTGAAAGTAATTGTCTGCCTTGCCTCTATAGCCATGGCATAGAGGAGTGACAGACAATACTTGAATTTTTTAAATGAGCTTACAACAGCTATGAATACTTTAATAAAAAAATTAAATTGAATTTCATGTTTGATTTGAAAAGGACTTTTATTATACAGATTTTTGTGGTTGGGTGACAGGTCCACTGGGTCATTTGGGTGACAGGTCCACTTTAAAAGGCCTTTTATGCGAGGTTTTATCAAATTTGAGTTGCTGCTTCAATGGACCATTGCTAGTTAGGGAGAATTTATATATAGGTACCTGAAGGCAGCAGATTTTTTTCTTTCTAAGAAAAATAATAAATCTCCCCAGTTGCTGGAGATTTAGGGGATTATTTATTACAGTACTATTTTTTCTTGTCAAAAAAAACACAGTTTTTTGTAGAAAGAAAGAAAACTTATTTTTTTCGAGATTTATTAAACCCCCCCCGATGGTGTTAAAAGTTCAAATTCAAAACTGGAGAGTTGCTGAACAAAAAGTAAAATAATGAAAATAAAACAGCAGAAAATAAAATGTGACAAATTGATTCAAAATGCCAATCTCTACATCATACTAAAAGTTAATTTTAAGGTGAACTAGTCCATTTATATATGAAGGTTTATTTTGATTTTGTACAGCCTTGTTTATCACCTATGAGTTTGATGTAAATGCACTCAAATGATTTGCCCTCTTATGACCAGGTTGCACTGTGTCACATTAATATGCTATACAGGTCCTGGGATTGCCACCCCGTGGGTATTAGCCGATTATGCTCCACAAGCTATGGGCAGCTAAAAATGGGCTATTAAGAGTCAGCAGCAGCTGTGTAATTTAAAGCTGCAATTTTGCACTCCAGATTGATCATACTGCATATTGAAGCAACAGTTCCCCTTTAAATAAAGTGAAAGCAAGTGCAGGCCTTAATGACAGTTGTGCAGCCCGAATTGGCTGCATATAGTCATAAATTTCTGACAGCCGACAACATATCATTAACGGCACAACATGGAAACAGCTGCTAAGAAAGGAAAACATAATACTGCTTTTGTTTATTCATAACTGCCTTTTAAATTGGCACTTTAAACAAAGATGTCATAATAAAAAAATAGATTAATTAGGATAGACTGTTTAAACACACTCTGGGTGCTAATCATGTGTACCAAAGTTACTAAAAGTTCTATGTGCCATGCATTCTGATGGATCTTTGCATTGTTCATTAAGAATGGGGAAGCTGAGTGTCTGTGTCTACAAATATATCAAGATTAAAGGAGAAACAGTGCTGTAACAGTGCGTGACGCCCCCCTCCATACACGGCGGATTCCAGTGGCGAGTGGACTGCCGGGGGGCCCTGAGGGGGTGCGGGCCCTGGTCCGCTCTCACCCCCTGCTCCCCCGGTAGTTCCGCCACTGCAGTTGGCAACCCTAGTGAGGAGTTAGTGTGTATATACTGCAGCTAATAACATTATATTACAGAGAGAGCTCTGCTTCATGTTTCTACCTGCTCAGAAGATAAAAAGTGAACTGCTTCTTCCCCTGACATCACATCCCTCTCTTTTACTGCCCCCAGCCTAAATTTCCCCTGCCTTAAGGGCTCTTACACATGGGCATTTGTTTGTGCGATCCCCTGCGTTGTGCTTGTTTCTGTTCAGCCGCAGGGGGGTGCAGGAGTAGATGCATTTAACTATTCTCAATGGGGCTGTACTCACAGAGACGCATGTAAGCGTCAAACGCAGGTTGGGACGCAACATGTTGCATTTTATCTGCGTCTGTGTGAGTACAGCCCCATTGAGAATAATTCAGTGCGTCTACTCCTGCGCTCCCCTGCAGCTGAACGCAAAAAAGCACAAGGCAGGGGAGCGCACAAACAAACACCCCTGTGTAAGAGCCCTAACTCATTCCTCACCCAATCACAGCTGCATCTGATTCTGCCAATCTCTAAACATAAACCGGATCCTATGTCTTGCAGCCACTCTGCTTATGGCTCCAGTGCTTTCCTTTATCATTTTTCCTTTGCTCTTCAATGGACTGGAATCCCTAATCTCGCATTGTGGTTTTATTACCTGATGCAAAGTGTATAATTAATGGATGCTAATATTACTGACTTACTGCTGTGGCACATTTTTAATAATGTATACTTTTATAAACTGCCAAACTGTCCTTGGAGCAATGCTTGAAAGGGGGAAGATCATGCAGGGATTCCCCTGCTCTTCCATTTGTTAGCTGAGATATGAGAGAGCATGTTATTAATGTACAATCAAAACAAATTACTTTTTAAATGCACTGATTTACAACACAAATCAGTCTGTGAGTCATACAGTTAATGCGGTACAATTCATTGCAGTGGATTAAAGGGATACCGTCATGGGAAAACATGTTTTTTTCCCAAAATGCATCAGTTAATAGTGCTGCTCCAGCAGAATTCTGAACTGAAATCCATTTTTCAAAAGAGCAAACAGATTTTTTTATATTCGATTTTGAAATCTAACATGGGGCTAGACATGTTTTCAGTTTCCCAGCTGCCCCAGTCATGTGACTTGTGCTCTGATAAACTTCAGTCACTCTTTACTGCTGTACTGCAAGTTGGAGTGATAAAACCACCTCCCAACAGCAGCCTAACAAAAGAACAATGGGAAGGTAATAAGATAACAGCTCCCTGGTAGATCTAAGAACAACACTCAATAGTAAAAGACAAGTCCCACTGAGACTCCTTTCAGTTACATTAAGTAGGAGAGATAACAGCCTGCCAGAAAATAGTTCCATCCTAAAGTGCAGGCACAAGTCACATGACTGGGGGCAGCTGGGAAACAAAACTGACAATATGTCTAGCCCCATGTCAGGTTTCAAAATTGAATTTAGAAAAGTCTGTTTGCTCTTTTGAGAATTGGATTTCAGTGCAGAAGTCTGCTGGAGTAGTACTATTAACTGATGCGTTTTGAAAAAAGCATGTTTTCCCATAACAGTATGCCTTTAAGAACTGATTCTGAATTTGTAGCAGATGATTATTTTATAAAAAATTATATCATGCCTTTTGGTAATTAAGATGGTGACTCACAGTCCCCATTAAATGACATCCTACCTAAGAAATTGAAGGATAGTCAGCTGCATTTTATTGCAAGTTGGTCATGGAAGTTCTAATACAGTAGGTTGGCCATTAGCTTATATTGAACGTACATTTTTCCAACTTTGCCCCCCCCCCAAATTGATTTAAATGGGTTGATTTTTCAGTATCTTGAATTACAGAACTGAAAGCTTTGATGGGGTGTCTACATTTTGGGCCCCTATATGCCACATGCTTTAGTAAACCTATACATATTGGGTATCAAACTGTTCAGTGGACTCCTGGTATTCATATTTAGGGTGTTTTACATTGGTACCTAATGATGTGTGGGAGATTTGGTGCTGTAGATTGTTAGCTTTGAGGTTATTTTTCCAAAAATTCACAAATTTCTATAAAAAAAAAAAACCTATACCCATTTTTGATTTGCCAGAATCTGCTCTTTCTAATAATATATAGTTTTCTTGGGTAAGCCTACTGTTAGTGGAATATTTGGCCTTGAAATCAGAATTATGCAGTTTTGTGGAGCGGTGCTTTGGAAATTTGGCAGTGTACTGCATAGAGTTTTTGCTCTATGTAAGTGAGAAATCTTCATAAAACTGTATATATTTGGTATTGGTGAGTTCAGGAGACATAGACCTTTCTAAATTTGCTGTGTTCTCATACATAAAATAAATTATGTTTCTGATATATGTGATATGTGATTGTACTATGTGAAACATGATGTTTTTCATTTTATTTGACACTTAGAAGGCTAACCGGGGAATGTAATTAAAGTCGCAAAGATCAAAACAGTTCTCAGCAATAAGACTTAAAATCCACGCAATTTTCGCAATGCAATATTGTTCCTTAAACTGTTATTACATTGGGAATTTTAATTGCGCACTCTTAAGAAGTGCTTGGAGGTGTCAAAAACTTTTGGAGCAAACATAACGACTTTTTCAGTAAGAAGTTTTATTACATTGACTGCGCATTGGCGCAAACTATAAAATTCGCAAACAGTCTTCCACTGACGGAAGTGGTCCCTAAACAGTTTCTGGGTTCGCAAAAGCTATATTAAAGTCACGCAAAGCAAAATTTGTTTGCACAAAAGGCATAACTTTTCGCATTGCAAATATTTTTTTCGTTAGCGACTTTTATTAAATTCCCAAGTATATCTTTTTACAGAAGTGGATTGAAGTGAATTTACACCAGAATTCTAGCATATTTTGAAAGCTCGAGTTATCCTGAAAAAAACAATATATGTTTTCCTGGGTAAACTAAAAAACCCTCCAGGAAAAGCCCTTACAGCCACATTGGCTGGCAGCGAAAGGGTTAAACCAAACAGGCTGGTTTTGCCTCAAAAGGATTAATTATATCTTAGTTGTGACCAAGTACAGGTATAGGATCCCTTATCCGGAAACCTGATATCCAGAAAGCTCAGAATTACGGAATGGCTGTCTCCCATAGACTCCATTTTATCCAAATAATCCAAATTTTTAAAAATGATTTCCTTTTTCTCTGTAATAATAAAACAGTAGCTTGTACTTGATCCCAACTAAGATATAATTAATCCTTATTGGAAGCAAAACCAGCCTATTGGGTTTATTTAATGTTTAAATTAATTTCTAATAGGCTTAAGGGAAAGAAGACTCAAATTACGTAAAGATATGTTATCCGGAAAACCCCAGGTCCGAGAATTCTGGATAACAGGTTCCATACATGTTCTAGGTACCGTTTTGTTATTATCAAAAAAAAAAAAGGAAAAGATTTTTAACAATTTGAATAATTTAATTCAAATCAAGTCTATGGCAGATGAACTTCTGTAATTTGGAGCTTTGTGGATAATGGGTTTCCAGATAACAAATCCCATAACTGTATTTAATTGCTGATTGGTTGTTGTGGGCAACATTACTATTTATCTCCAATGTTAGTAAACACGCCTCATAATGTCTTTTATTACACAACCCCAATTGTGTCTTATAAATTCTTTCTCCAGCAATGTACAAAATCAGTATGTTCATTCGATATGGTTCTGACTCAAGCAGAAAACTAAAGTAGGCCAACATTTTGGTGTCATATACAAACATACATTAGGAGCAGGACTTTTTAACATATTAATACCGTGTAAATAGGTTCTAATTTTCTTCTAAAACATACGTAGAACTATATCCTGCCTAAAACATATGAAAACTTATGAAAACTAAAGCTAATAGAAAAGTAAATAAAACCCTTCCATTTCAATGCTAATTTGCTCTTATACTTCATATTTTCCCAATTTTCCATAACCAGAGTATTTTACTTCCATTATCATTTCCCTTAGGAGCAGCCCCCAAAATTATACTTTAATATTATTACAAGTGATGGGCGAATTTATTCGCCAGGCCCGAATTCCCGCAATTCGCCGCCAGCGAATAAATCCGTTTGTTTTTTACGCGAATTTCAGCCCAAATTCGTCCATCACTAATAATTACCCTTTTCCCCTATCAGCATATAACATTTGCATTGAATGCTTTAACTGAATGTAACAAAATGTATCCATAAAGCATTTATAGCCATTCAGTTCATTATAGCTGGAAATGAACTTAAGAGATTGTCACTTGGCTAAAGTCCACGCGGTGACAGGATAGTAAAGAAAATTAGAAAACCACTTTGGTAATTCAATTGCAGGGCTGATTGAATTGGATGGTGCCCCACACAGCTA
This sequence comes from Xenopus laevis, assembly GCF_017654675.1. Taxonomy (NCBI): domain Eukaryota; kingdom Metazoa; phylum Chordata; class Amphibia; order Anura; family Pipidae; genus Xenopus; species Xenopus laevis. Next base: position 88,259,188 of record NC_054384.1, on the reverse strand, counting down.
GCCAGAAGTGTATTTATCTGATTGCCAATCAGAAACTTAAGGGCAATTGGGTATTTTTATAATTAGGGATTTGCTGGCTGAACACTTATTTTCAAATGTAAATGGTCCCTGCTGTCCTAATTTTGTTTATTCACAATCGTTTGATTAAACTTGAGTCACAAAAACCGCATTACAACGACAGGTTAAATTGCATTTAACCTCTTGGTTGCCTGCAGTGAATCCTGTAAATTCGATGGGGAGAACAAGCTAAGATTACTGTAATAAGAACAATTATGGGACCCGTTATCCAGAGAGATCTGAATTACGGGAAGGCCATCTCCCATAGACTGCATTTTAATCAAATAATCAAAATGTTTAAAAATGATTTTATTTTTCTCTATAATAATAAAACAGTACCTTGTATGTGATCCAAACTAAGATATATTTGAAGCAAAACCAGTCTACTGGACTTATTTAATATTTACAGGAATTTCTAGTAGACTAAAGGTACGAAGATCCAAATTACGGAAAGATCTGTTATCTGGAAAACCCCAGGTCCCAAGGATCTGGATAACAGGTCCCATACCTGTAGTAGGCTCCTACTACTGTGTTGGAGCCACAACCAAATGAGTTGCTCCAAGTCTGTGCAAATCATAAAACTCACTGCCATAAGGTCTCTGGTACAGGACACATTTTCTTTAGGGTCAGAATTGCTGAAACCCTCCTTTAGTTTTTCACAATTCGATTGAACAAGAAAGTCACTTCAGCTGCTAGCTGGTCATAGCTCAGGAAGAGTCTATATTTTTGCACACTAGATATTTACTATTTTAAGATGGTTGTAATTGTAACTTAGTACACAATATAAGTTAAGAAGTTCTTGTGTTACTGATCTCAGACTGTAGTTGCTGTATTCAGTATCTATTTCTATTATGATTGTCTTAAATATATTTTTCCTTTCTCTGTGTACAGGTATGGAACTTGTTACCCAGAATGCTCAGGACCTGGGGTTTTTAGGATGATTTTTTCCATACTTTGGAACACTAGACCTTAAGTCTGCTTAAAATCATTTAGGGGCAGATTTATCAAGGGTCGAATTTCGAAGTAAAAAATACTTCAAAATTCGACCATCGAATTGAAATATTTTGAATTCAAACTTTTTTCATCGAATTTGGGTATTCTGCGGTCAAAGTAAAATCGTTCGATCGAACGATTAAATCCTTCAAATTGAACGATTCAAGCGGTTTTAGGATTCGAACGATTTTATGATACGTACGATCGATGCTGTAGAATGTCCCCATAGGCTAACATAACACTTTGGCAGGTTTAATTTGACGAAGTATTGAAGTCAAATTTTTTTTTAAAGAGACAGTACTTCGATTATCCAATGGTTGAATATTCAAACTATTTTACTTCGAATCGAATTCGAAGTAAATTTAAAGTCGTATTATCCCATTCGATGGTCGAAGAATCCAAAAAATTACTTTGAATTTCGAATTATTTTACTTCGAAAATTCCCTCGAATTCACTTCGACCCTTGATAAATCTGCCCCTTAAACATTATTAAACCCAATAGGATTGTTATCCCCCCAGTAAGGATTAATTATATCTTAGTTGGGATCAAGTTCAAAAAACTGTTTCATTATTACACAGAAAATGGCAATCATTTTTTAAAATGTGAATTATTTGATTAAAATTGAGTCTATGGGGCAAATTCACTTAACCTGCGGAACGTTCGCCTGGCGTTAGAGTGCAAGTAGCACTAGAGTCTATCTCCCTCACTAGTGAAGAATTTCTGCCAGCGTTAGTCAATTCGCCCTTTAGTAAATTTGCCCCTATGGTAGATGGCATTCCTGTAATTCAGAGCTTTCTGGATAACAAGTTTCCATATAACGGATCCCATACCTGTACCAGCACTTCTCACCATGCATCTATGCCATTCACTCACTTATTCACTGATAACATGTAACCAATCAGCAGTCAGAATTTTCTGGTCACCTGTGTAAATGCAAACATGGTATTGGTTGCTATCCGTTACTGCAAAATGGGCCTTTTATTACTATTGGGCGTTATTAGGCAGCACATTAGATCTATCATCATTCCCATAATACATGTTCAACTATCAACAATATTTTTGCTGCCGCTCCTTATCAGAGAACAATTGGCTTTTGAGAGTCAATCTATTGGACTTCTGACTTATATTTTGTGCCAGCTTACCCCCTCTTAACAGTTTGCAAGACATTATGGGAGCAATTGAGTCAACAGAGGCACTATATTGAATTTTAGATGACATCTGCTACCTCTTAATGAACCTCCGTTTAAGGAATTAAACACATGGAACCCCTAGTGGACCTTTGCATGGATATCTTCTGCAACACCATCACAGTAGCATACTAATTCATACAATGCAAAATATTATTTTAAATGGTGGGCCTTGCCCCTATGGGGTGTAAATAGCTGCATAACCACAATTGTTAAATCATGGACTGTAAATGTAATCATAGAGAAAACAATTGGCTGTCATCTTGTACTATACATAGCCATGTTTTCCTTCTTTAAGTTAGCATGAGATAAAAAAAAAACACTATGGGTGGTTAAAAAGGAAAACAGAGATTGTAATTTTCTTCCTGCAGATTTTAATTCAGAAGGTCTTATCAAACACAACACATTTCAGTACATACTAGACTGCAACGTGACATCTGAAATGCCTTAAATGGCGAGTTTACACACTGAAGAGGAAAAATGAAAGAAATGTAAAAGAGTGTCTATAAAGATTGTACAAAACATAATTCTCATGCTTCACTGGTAAAATAGGCAATAAAGTGATAGGAGACCTCACACCTATATGATCTGACCATGCAATGTTCCCAATATATCTGTAAATGTAAATTGCCATTTTTTTATTCATGTGGTACAAATCTGCATATGTGTAGAGAGCTCCCCCCCTTCCCAGCTATAGTCAGGTGATCCCACTGGTGTCTAATAAAAGGGCAGCCAAGTTTGGGAGTTTTACTTTGAAAGCAGCTAGTAAGTTGCAGGTAAAACTTAGTCCCTTTGTAAAATGTATAATGAAGCAATAGAATTCTTAATGAATCAGATGAAAATTGAGCGTAGGACTGGCCAGATATGGGATGACTTTGACGTAGTTGGCCAGCTTAATATATTGCAATATATGGACAAACAATACCTATTTTGCTTAAAGGGTAAGGCATTTTTCAGTAGCAGTATGCACAAAATGTCTATGTCTTAAATATATTGATAATGGGTTGAGTGCAGAGGACTCTTGTATTTGTCTATATGTATTTTGTGGTCACACCCTCATTGCACCCCCGCCTAATGATTTTAAAAATTAGTGGTGAGCACAGCTTTCCCTTGTTTGTGAGAGCTAAGTAATAGGCAACATCCTGGCAAACTAGGAAAACAGAAATTAAGGGTTAAAATAATAAAAAAAAACGCATCTATAACTGGGCATACATTGGCAGATAAGTAAATCTTGTCCAACCAAGTGGTGGCATAAATTCAGCCGATCCAATCGGTAGCAACTGCCAGAAGTCTTAGAGACTTGTACAAGTTATTTGCCTGGTGTCCCCTACCTTCTTGTATGTACTAGCAGGTAGGTTTTGCTGGACAAAAATATAACTTGCTTTTCATGTAACTGAAAACCAGGGTGGGAATTATTGAGGACATCTTGTTCACAAGGGCCCAATGATCTTGATATGGGGCCCAATAACAAGTCTTTTCACAGTTGCAAAGTTCATGTAGGTGCTACTTCATATACAGTAATCCAGTAGAGCACAATATAAGCAGTGATCAGGAAGGAGTGCCAGGGATGCAAAGTGCTCAGGAGTCCCCTACTTAACATCTGCAGGTGTTAAATACAGCGAGTGAGTGTAGATTTACTAAAGGGCGAAGTGGCTAACAGCAGCAACATCTCGCCAGAAATCCCATCCACAGGGACATCGCCAATTTACTAACAGGTGTAGATGACAATTCACTAGCGGACGGGATCGTTGCTAGCGTTCATTCGCATTCTATCGGCAGAGGACTTTTCGCTCTTGTGAACGGCCGTTAGTCCGCAAATTGTGAATTTTATTGAACTTTACCTCTTTCACCAGAGTTGACATTGCCACCTCAGACCAGGCAAACTGCTAAAATGAAGCTAGATCTTCCTCAATCTCACTTACATCATATCCTGTCTGCCGAAAATGCATTAAAGTTGTAAAACTATGGCGACATTTCCTTTTTTTAAGCGGGATTGCCTGCAAAAGTCCTAACTATTGAACTTTTTTGGTTTAACATTTTTCCCCCAGACATTTGAGGGGCATGGAACATTTGTTTTAGTGTAGGGCATTATAGGCGTTTGTGTAGGGCATTATAGGCGTTTGTGTAGGGCATTATAGGATCTCTTTTGTCTTTATTCAGGTTCCTTGGACATTTTAAGAAAAAGTGGCCACTTCAAGCATTTGCACCAACATCTCTAATAAATCTCCATACAGCTTTTTTGTACCCACCCTATTCAAATTGACCTAAGAGTAAGATCACAAGCAACTTTTTGCTAGGCATAAACGAACGCTAGCGAATCTTCGCTATGTAATTCTTGCACTGAAGAAGTATCGCTAGGCAGCGTTCAGCGCCCAGGACACGACTTTGCATTTTAGTGAATTAGCATAGTGGTAAAGAATTTGCACCTGGCAAAGTGGTGAGAAGTGTGCAAATCTGCTCCCATGTCCTTTATGGGATAAACAATTCGAGGTGTTGCTCTGCACCAACATCAAGTTCAAAGTTTACAAGCAATTTTTTACCAATGCAAATGTGTAAATAAGAATTTTGGGGCCTAGGAGGCTCATTATTAGAGAGTAACAGTGCAGTTGGTGTACTCTTAACTTAACTTGATAAATATAATTTTTTTATAGGTAGGGATCTCTCTCTTTGTGATCTGCTATGGGTCACCTATTATCTACTGCCATTCTTGATTATCATCATTAACTGCTAAAAATACTGCCAGTAAACAGAACTATGTTCAGACATTTTCTATGACACCAAATTGCAAGGTTCTCTCTATATCTGTTCGAACGATGACTGAAAAATCTGATTGCCTTCTCAATGGAGGGGGAAAAAACCTATAAATTCTTTATAAATGTAGAGACCCTGAGATTTGGGTGTAACTCAGGCATTCCTCTTTAGTATTTGGACACCTAAGGGCCCTTTAGTTAACTCAGGCAGCTATGTCCCTAGCTGGGTCCACACTAGTACCTGGGGATTGTCCACTAGATGGCACTGTGTGATAATATAAAAGGGTTTAGCACCATGAGGTCTGGGTCTGTCCTGGGACTTTGCCTCAGTGTGAGGTACTACAGGTCCAGGTCTGCCGGAAAAGTTAGTGAAGCGTGAGATAGGGATAGTACTACAGTAATAGTCGCTCTAGGAGTGAAAGTTAGCCCAGGGTAGCTAGAGAGCAGACGTGGCTCCAACAAGGAGAAATAGTGGGGTTAGGACCCCGTGGTATTTGAACCACTAGTGCAGGGACTACAGTGGGTGAGTTGAGGACCAGATAGGATACCAAGACCCAAGATCCCAGGCTGAATACAGTGGGTGAGGTGAGGATCAAGTCCGGTGCCAAGATACAAGACCCCAGGCTGAGAAACCCATGCCTTAGTGCTTCACCAGAGGGATAGTGCCAGTGAGAGTGGTAACTATTTCCCAAGTCTATTGTTACTGATCCATATTGATTTCTACTCCGTCTGTTGCATCTTCTAACCCCCTGGAGGGAATATTGTTGTTGGAGGCTACTCTATAACTGCCAGTGAACATCAAAGTACTGTAACCTATGATCTTGCCGGTGCTCTGTTAATAAACCAGTTATAATTTACTGCAAAGGACTTGTCTGGCTGAATCTACTGCTGCATTTATCCACACCAGGTACCGGGAGTTGCAGGGAGTTGCCCGGGTACACTGGGGGGTCGGGGGCACACTAATAGCAGTGTTAGCCTGGTCACATACAGCCTCAATACACAGCAAAAGTACACTCACGGGTGTGCTACATAAAGTAGTGGTATGTTATTTTACTCTAAAAAAACAAAAGAAAACAAATGTACACATTTGCAGTCATTTTTGTCTTATTCATTATAAACAATGCTTTCATAGAAAAAGTAGTAGCAAGAATAATGCGATACAGAATTTTACCCCTATAGCTAGGCATTGCATGTATATCTGTACTTCTGGCAGATGTTCCTCTAACCCTGCTGCTAATAAATAAAAGCCTTATAAATAAAAAAGCCTTATTTTTGGAATATTACAATCTTAATACATTATGTAAAAATCCCCAGAAATGAAAATCTAACTTGCACTTTCTAAACATGACTAAAAATAAATGTGGCAGCTAGTTGTCCATTTCCTCTCAGTAGCAAATAGTGTCCTGCAAGTACTTAGGCAGATACGGTACGTTCTGTTTCCCAAAGTTGAAAAATATGACTGTTTTACGACCTTGCATTCTCAGAGGAAACCTTTCATTTTTATTTTGAATTACCCCTGTGCTGCTCTGCTTTGCATGCTGTGCAAGTCTCAGAATCAAAGGATAATAAATCACAATTTATTACAGTTTCCCTACTAAAATGTAGTAAATTTATTTCTATTTCTCCACAGACTTCATAACTTTATATAAATCAACAGCACCATCATCTTGTCATCTGTAGCATCTTCCAACATCTAAAAAGAGCTTGCATCAAGCTGCTTATCCAACATCTTTCCCACATTAGTTTTTTTCATGGACCATTGACCAGAGCTAGTGATGTCCTTGGGAATGTTAAGGTCCCCATAGACGCAAAGATTTTTCTTTGGTGAACGGACGATTTTAGCAAAATCCGACCAATCCGTCAAATTATCGTTAAGTTAGGGGGAATCGAACGATCGGATATCTTGCTATTTTTCGTCCAACAGGTTAATAAAAATTTTATCGGCCCCAGTGCAATTTATCTATGTTTGCAGGGCCAAGCAGACGGCTACCCTCAGTTTTCCTGGCAATATCACTTGAAATGGTCTTTTTAGTTGATGGACAAATCGTACATTTAAACAATCGTTTCGAGATAATCGTGCTCTCACAATAACAAAAAGATCTTTGAAAAATCTTTACATCTATGGCCATCTTTAGGTGGAAGTTGGTCCTAGAATTGTCCTTGTTCCAAGATAATAAATTCATTGGGGCAAATTCAGTAAAGGAAGAACTTTCACCTGCGTAGGGTTTGCCACACTTCGCACTACCACTATGCAAATTCACTAAAATGCAAAGTTGCGTGTCGGCAGTCGAACGCTGGCGAAGTTACACCAGCGTAAATTTGTCTGTGCGAGCATTTCATAGCGAGTTTTCTCAAACATTCATTTCTGCCTAGCAAAACTTCGTTAGTACACTTATGCTTAGATCAATTTGAATAGGGTGGGTACATATAGGTCTTATATACGGAAGTAAAATAAAGACAAAAGAGATCCTCTATTGTCCTAGACATGAACCCACCCTAAAACAAATGTGGCATGCCCCTCAAATGGGTGAAAAAAAATATTATAACAAACATTTTAACCTTCAAATACAATCCCACTTTAAAATATTAAAAAATGCCAGTGTTTTTTATAATTGTTATAACTTTCCAGCATGAAAAGGTAATGATGTCACTGACATAAAATTGAGGAGGATGTAGCTTTATCTTATCAGTTCGCCGGGTCTAAGCCGGCAAAAGAAACTCTAGCAAAAGATGTAACGTTATAGAAAATTTGCACCTTAGTAAATTTGCGGAATAACTATCGCTCACCGAAGCGAAGATTCCCCTGGCATAAGGGCACGAAAGAGTACATCACTACTGAATTGTTCTCTACGCCTGATAGTAATTTGCTGATCTCCCTGCACATTGGATGGCCACTTCACCCTTTAGTAAATCTGCCTCATAGTCTCACAAGTCTACATATAGACTTTTTTTGCTTGGCCTGATCTTCATCTCCTTCTACAAGGTTGGGACTGTACTCAAGGCAATAGCACACATTGAGCTTTCTGGAAGTTAGGATGTTTGGCTCGGTGATCTGACCAACATATAGATACAGAAAAAAAGTATTGACAGGACACCTTGGCCCATCATGTCATATAATTAATTTTAATGGAAAATGGTGTAATACTAGTCTATTTAAGGGGCAGATTTATCAAACGTTGAGGTGAATTTTCGAATGAAAAAAAAATTTGAATTTCAAACTATTTTTTGTGTACTTTGACTAGGGAATAGTCCAAATTTAGAAAATTAGAATATTGAAATTTATCATGTACTGTCTCTTTAAAAATTTGACTTTGACCATTTGACATCTAAAATCTGTCTTCTAGAACCTATTTGGAGTCAATTGGTGGACTTTGAAAAATCAAAGGTTTTTTTGGGAAAAACTTTGAATCGAATTTGATCGAATGCGATATTCCTTCGAATTCGTTCAAATACAGATCTATTCGAAAACGGACCTATTCGACCAAAAAAAACTTCCACTTTATTTCAGGTGGTCTTTTTGAATTTGAATTTCGAAGTTTTTTCAATTCGAAATTTAACCCTTGATAAATATGCCCCTAGGTATAGTGCCACAATGGGACATGTTGAGTCTTAAGCATCAAATATTTAAATCAGTTTTTACTGTAAATTGAATAAGATAGTCTAGCTATTTTAAAGAAGTATTCCAAACCTGAAGAAATTAGAACTTGCAGTCTGCATCTGAAAGTTAAACCATTTCATTGATCAAGTCCTTTGGCATATGTAATCAATCAAAAGATTTATCAATTTAAATTTGTCCAAAATATTGGCACTGGAATAAGAAATCAAAGTAAAGTAAAACTGGGTAAATCATACAACAGAATAAGCAAAGTTAGATTTCCTGTATTTTCGCCCAGGTTCTCAGGTCCAGACAACACACAGTAGTAGATATGTAAGCAAAAAAATGGCACTCTAGAGCAAGCAATAAACAACTACTATATGAAATCTCAGCCAGTGCTAGAAGGGACCATCTATGTCAGTTTCTATATAAATCATATATGTGCTGACATTTGTTTGACATGATTCATGCAAGTTAGACACATGGGGAATATAATAAAGTTTGCACATGTTCTATTATCTCATAACAAACCAATAATCACATAGCATGTAATAGTATCCTGGTTCTTATGGATAACTTAACCTGGTGAAACCTTTTCACATTACTTATATTACCCAATTAGTGGGTAAAAATAAAATAAAATAAAAATGTGACCAAAAAATGCAGAAAAGTTAGAGTTATATAGACTGTGGGGGTCATTTATAAACTTCGCGCAGGGCAGATTTGTTCGCAAACTGAATATATTTGCCCTGCGCATGGTTATATTTAGAAAGCTGAATAAGAGGGAGCTAACAGAATTGCGAATTTATTTTCACAATGCGAATGTCTATAGGAGCTTTTTAAATATGTCACAATTCACAAATTGCGAATATTTATGCGCACACTCTGCGACTCAATTACGCCACAACTTTGGTGGCGGATAAAATATTCGCAAAACAGTTTTGCAAACTGCGAATTTTAGTTACTGTCAACGCTATTTTTGTGCACAACAACCTCGCACATTGGGTTCACTCCTGTCTCATGTGCGCGCCATTTGCGAAAATTTATTCACAATGCGAATTCGCAAAAACCAGAAAGATGGGCAGAGCCGTGCCGTGCGTTCAGGAAAAAACATGCGCAATACAACCATTTGCGAAAAAAATGCGCTGCACTACCTTATAAATGACCCTCTGTGTCTTTATAATGTATCAGGTTAATCAGAAGCACACAAAATAGCTATAAATATATTTATACAAAACTCCATCTCGACAAACTCTCGTTCTTCCATTAATATCATTTGTGGGTGCCAAAACAGCATGGCCCTTTTGCCATTTTTTAAAGCACTTTGGACTGGCAAAATCCATCCAAATCAATAGAAAGAATGGTAAAATCGTAATTTAAAAAAAAGTAGTCATAATGTCACAGATTTCATATGTGTTTTGCAACAACACTCGTTTGGGGTCTAAATTGGTATAAATATGCAATTTTTGTTCAACAGTCATGTGGCATTGCATTTTACCACTAGTCGTTTACACCTCTTTATAAAATGGCTTCTTTGTCATATGCTCAAATTATTTCTATAGTTAATAGTTATACGTTTTGTACCAAAATCCAAGTAACACCCCTTGTTCCTTGTCAGAACCTGAGAGTAGGGACCAAGGAGCAAGTTGGTCAAGGTATGTGGTCTGTTATCCAGGGGATCTTTAGAACACCATACCTTAAGTCCACTAAATATGAATACATTTTCAATGAACGCAACCGAATTGTTTTACCACTAATATGAATTCATTAAGTACAAGGTGAGATCTGTCAAATTCTTATCAGTATGTTTCAGAGTCTCTGCACTGCGCACCAAAAATTTCGCAGCCTCAGAAGCGAAGCAAGCAGAAGTGATTTTTGCTGCAAATCATCAGAAATCGTGTAAAAATTGTCAGAATTTGGGGGAAATTCTTAAGAGTGACCAGTGTACAAAGCCTAAAATCTGGTAACTCCCAAAAACATAGGGGGGCATTTGACAGCTATGCAAGTTACTATTTTATTATTACAGAGAAAAAGGAAACAATTTAAAAAAAAGTAATTAATTTTAAAAAACATTATTTGCTTACAATGGACTTTTTAAGAAATGGCCTTCCTGTTAATTGGCGCTTTCAGGATATTGGCTTCCATAAGAGATCCCATTCCTGCACTGGGAATAAACTAAACAGGCATAGTGTGATGGTACAGCATGCTACGGGGCCAATTAGAACTGCCTGTTTGCAGCCAGTCAAAAGAAGCATTGGAAATACGTATTGTGGGCAGATTGTGGGTGTGTTTGTGTATAATTGGGAACATTTGTATCATGGATTAGATTATGTTGAAATGTAATAATGGTATGATAATATAATTTATACATAGTAGGAGCTGCCATTTTGCATTCTTCCCTTGATGCAAAGCTATAATTTCTCCTTTGACAGCCGTTGCATGAATATTTCTTTATGAGCTCAATGCCTGCTGCTGTTGTTGCTTATTTAGAAATGTCATGCTTATCTTTGCAATAAGACAGCTGCCAATTGTACACAAAGATGGAGTGTTCACACAACAAGCTATGTTGTCTTTTTAAAGGCAATGCAGGCTATAAACTTGAGCCTAGATATATCTTTGTAATTGTACCTGCTAACATCATGCGTTATCTCTGTAAATAAACCAGAAAATGCATTACCTGTATTCATTCCATTCTGTCTGGCCCAATAAAACCTTCTATAAAATGTATTTTCAAATAATCTCCAAGCCGTTTTAGTTATGGTATAGCATTTTCTGCTAGTTAAAATTCTATCTAAGTATAAAGCGGCAGTCACTTACTAAGCTGGGAAGACGCAGTCCAATAAAGTGATTGAGTCACATCTCAGAATGATTTAAAAGTCATCACACAGTTGTTAAAGCATACAAAGACTTTATGGGATTGAACTGTTGTACTTTTGTTCAATAACAATGTTACTAATGTGACTATGTGGTTATAAACACTGCATTCTGAGCAACCAACATATCTTCCATGAAATCCAGAAAGAAGAGCTATAATGTGGGCTAAACACCTAAAAGATTGCTATAGAATTTTATAAGGAGTTAATTCAGCTTTGCCCTGTGTATTAGTCATACAGTAAAATAATAATGTCTTATAATGAACAGGGGAAGCTGAGCTAATCTGCCTTAAATGCAAATATAGAAAATATATCCATATCACAAATATTAGTTTCTGCATTTGAGTAATATTCTTATTTTGCCAAGGCAAAGGTTAATTTAACTTGCATTGTAGCACTGGAGGGGCGGTCAGCATACTGTAGAAATTCCAGTACTAAATAATCTCAAAAGATGACATGCTTATTAAGGAATTTCCTTAGATGTAATTTGCTTGGATTACTATATCCAACTTTAGCCGGTAATCTAGTGTTGTAATTCTCAGCCTTACATTGAGATGAACAAGTTTAAAGTTTGATTTTGATACTGCAGGTATAGGATCCGTATATCCAGAAACCTGTTATCCAGAAAGCTCAGAATTACAGAAAGGATGTCTTCCATAGACTCCATTTTATTTAACTAATTCAAGTTTTTTTAAAAATGATTTCCTTTTTCTCTGTAATAATAAAACAGTAACTTGTACTTGATCCAAACTAAGATATAATTAATCGTTATTGGAAGCAAAGCCAGACTACTGGGGTTACTTAATGCTGAATTTATTTTCTAGTAGATTTAAGGTATGAAGATCCAAATTACAGAAAGATGTGTAATTCGGAAACCCCAGGTCCCGAGCATTCTAGATATTTGGTCCCATACCTGTAAAACGTCACAGTTTTAAGTCACATAAAGATCTTAGCACCTGCAGGGGTTGACTTGAATAGCAAAAAAGAATCCTTTTTCAAAGGTGATGACAGCAACACCAAATGCATGTTGTAGTTTTCATGCAGGTATGGATCTGTATTTTATTCACAGCAGGGTTTTTACATGTAGGGACTATGAGATTTGGGTGTATTTTACTCAGGCACTCCCCTCTTAGTATTTGGACACCTAGGTGATCCTTTAGGATACCCAGGCAGCTATGTTTCTCTTTCTGTGTCCACTGGGATTAAACTAGGCAGGGTTTGCCCACTAGGTGGCATTGCTTAAAGGGGTTAAGCCCCATGCGTTTAGGTCTTTCCTGGGACCTTACCTCACTGTGAGGTGTATTTTCCCAGATAGACAGCACCACACATCCAGCAAATTTTTTTAAAAAGCCTTTATTGGCAAAAGGGCTTTAGTAGGACAGAAATACAGCGACGTTTCAGGTTGACAACAGCCTTTCCTCAAGCTACATACACAACATTGGACAATTTTCAATTCACATAATATAAGCAAATAAACATTAACATTCTTTCTTTTGAAACCAGAACAGACTGGTCTATCGCTAGACTGTATAACTCTGCCTGAGCTACTATTAATGCAACATAAAGGGGAACTTTGGCTTCCAAACCAAAATTTGATAAAGAGGCTCACATAACACAGAAGTCCCTAATATACCCATTACAGTTACCTGTTTCTTCAAAAAGTATGTATAATTGCCATTTTCTATGCTAAAATCCAGTTGTTTAACGGTTCTTCTCTGTATCGTTTGAAATCCTGGCAGGGAAGGAGAGACTAAAACACTGATGTTACAAATTGTAACAACTTCTCCACAGCTTACAGACAACATGCAGGAACTACATAGCCCACGATGCATTGCACTGTGATGTTTTGTTCCTTATTGAAATCACATGTACAGGGAATTGTGGGGTTTGTAGGATGCAGGCTGAGGACAGATGGCTGCTGATACAAAGTAACAGTAGTCAGTCAGCTCAGCAAAGTAGTCAGACAGATCAGCAGAAGAGCAGGGGGCTAGGCTTAGGGAACTGTTCCAAACCATTAAAAATCATGAAAAGTCTGAGTATTTTTTAATTTATGTATATTGCAAAGTTGCTTGAAATTATGTTTACTTTTCAAAAAGCTTAAGTTATGTTTGTGTGGAGTTTCCCTTTAATATAATTCAATATAAAAATTACCTCACAAGCTTTTCCTCTTAGCTGCTCCCATAGACTTCCCCACTTCCTGTTTCCTATTTCCTTGCCACAGAGCTCAAGCTAAATTTTTCAACAAAAGCGGAGGCTTATTTATTAAAGGTCAGTTTTTAGGGGTTTAAGTGGTTCTTGAAACCACGACAAAACTCAGGAACTCTTAAACCACGATTGTCATTGAATTTATTAAAAGATCCAAATATAAAAAGCACGAACCAAAAAAAGAGCTGAACAATGCACTAAAAAATAGGAACACCTCTAAAAACAATTCAAACAATTCCTAAAAATCTGAAAACCTCTCAAAGTCCGAATTTATTTAAAGTGGTCCAATAAGATTAGTGCAGCTCCCATTGACTTCTATAGCAAAGTTTTGCCTTAGAAGTTTTCATGGTTTTTACACTTAATAAAGCTCAAATATTAAGAGCTTTTGAGAAACATAGGAAAACCTCAAATTTTTGGACATTTGTGGAAATATATGAAATTAGTAAATGGGCCCCATACAGTCAAGGTGAAACTCTGCATTTCACCATCAGCAAATATTTTTGTAGAACCTTTACAAAATTGTCCCATGAAAAAATGTGGTGACAAAATGCTCAAAGATCCCAATGTATCTTGCACACAAAAAAAAAATTTGTTTCTGTGGAAAATGCCCCATCGATTTCAATTTGTTTCACAAATTTTCCTGTTGTTAGCCAAAGTTTTCAGCAAGGCGAAACAGGACAGATTCGATCATCACTACACAACACAGCCATTTATACAAATGATGACTCCGAGTCCAGAACCTGCTTTTTCAGCCCAATTAAACACAGACCTTGTTTTTATCCTCATTTTACTGTCTCAAAAGAGCATTCTGGGAGAAATATACCATCCATCTAGGGGTTTTCCTCTCATTGTACCCCACACCTTATTGCCCACTTGTTTTAAACACAAGTGTCTCACAAACTATAGCTTTTGGTGCTGCTCAAACACATGGTTTAGCATTTGTGGCAGCAAAATGTCTTTGAGATATATCAAAACTATAATAAAAGTATATAAATTAAATTATATAAATCAAATTATGTACAATTATATAAAGCAATAAAGCAATTTAAACTCCTTAAATCTATGTAATTAAATAATTGCATGTAATTTTCATATTAGCAAATATCAGAGCACAGTTTATGTATAAGGAACATAGTTTCTAGTACAGTACACTAATTAAGCATTTAGTACATTGTTTTGCACATATACTTTTGCTATTCAAATATCTTGTTATAATTACTTGGTTCTCTATCGTAATTAGATTACATTATATATTTACAGTATATCTAGCAGTGAAGACAAATTTCTGCTGTCAGCTCCAATTCTTATAGACATGTGGGCATATTTCTCACAGGGTAAACATCCATTTTGATTAAAAATCTTAAAACATCTTGAATATGAGCTTATTTATTAAAAAAACGTATGTAATCTAAAACCGTATGAAAAATGTGAAAACAGTAAAATAATACAGTGAAATAACTGTATACACTTCATCTTCACGCACTTCCATCTTTACTCTGCGCATTGACGCTGACGTAATACGACAGCGCGCAATGGCGCAAAATTTTAATCGTATTAAAAGGGACTTTGGCACTGTGATGATTGTCCGTTATTGGTTCATCCTAGTGAGTTCCTCGGTGCTATTCTTGTATTTCCTAATATCTGATTCATGTTTTTGACCCCTGCCTGATTGACTATTCTGACTTCTGCGATCCTGACCCCTGCCTGGTAATCCAACTATTCTACTCTCTGTAACTTGACCTGTGCCTGTTTGGACAACTCTTGATTGATCTCCCGGCTTTGACCCATGCTTGCCTGACTCTGCTAGAATTCTGCCCGCACCGACCCGGCCTGTCTGACTATGATTTTTTCTAATCCTTGAACTGTGACCTTCTGCCCAAAGACTTTGTTTAACGATAATGCCCCTCTGCTCGTCCAGAACCCTCGCTTGGCTCCTCTCTTAATAAGACCTGGCGGCATCCAATTAGCCGAGGGCTCCTCCCGAGGTGAAAGGCGGCTGTTAAAGGCGGAAGCAAGAGCCGAGATCAGGGAGCTTAGCATTGGTTCTGGATTCAGGGTGCCGATTAGTGACAGTCTGCCATATTTCAAATAAATGTCAAAAACCTCAATGCAAAATAACCAGTTTTAGAATGAAATTTTGAAAATCCCATTGCCTACTACATGACCACTCCAGCTTTTAGATGCTGGATTTTGTTTTCTAATTTGAGTTTTCTATTTTTTTTTTTTTGGCTTAATAAATCTCATTAAGTTCAAATGGGGGAAAGTTATATGTTTCATTAGCTGATTCCCAAACACCTTTGCGAATGTTTGCAGACCATGACTACAGACCTCAACCACTTCCTTGCACTGTTTGTGAACAAATGGCTTTTGCAAACATTCGCAAACCATTTTTTGCAACAAGATATTTAACTAAACTCCAGAGCAGGTGTTAACCAAACATTTGGTTTGATCTATATGATATTTGCCAGTGAATGATTTTACATTGCGACCAGCGCTAAACATTCGCAAAAACTAAATTTTTAAATGACACTTGAGATTTTTAATAACATTACCCCCAAAGTGCATTAAAAAATCGAATTCAAATGTTGATAAATCTTCACCATAGTGTTCTACTAATGATAATTCAATATGCCGCAATAAAATGGACTGTACAGATTATATTTATGCAATTGTATTGTTGTGCAGGCTAATTTATTAAAAGTCAGATTTTAGTGGTTTTGGAGGTTTTTGAAACCACAACTAAGCTCACAAACTCTAAAACCATGACGGTCATTGAATTTAATACAAAATCCGAATATAAAAAGTGTGCATGAAAAAAAGCCCTCAACTTCGAAAATGTAATAAATCTTAAAGGGATTCTGTCATGGGAAAAAATATTTTTTTCAAAACGCATCAGTTAATAGTGCTGCTGTAGCAGAATTCTGCACTGAAATCCATTTCTCAAAAGAGCAAACAGATTTTTTTATATTCAATTTTGAAATCTGACATGGGGCTAGACATTTTGTCAATTTCCCAGCTGCCCCTGGTCATGTGACTTGTGCCTGCACTTTAGGAGAGAAATGCTTTCTGGCAGGCTGCTGTTTTTCCTTCTCAATGTAACTGAATGTGTCTCAGTGAGACATGGGTTTTTACTATTGAGTGTTATTCTTAGATCTACCAGGCAGCTGTTATCTTGTGTTAGGGAGCTGCTATCTGGTTACCTTCCCATTGTTCTTTTGTTTGGCTGCTGGGGGGGAAAAGGGAGGGGGGGTGATATCACTCCAACTTGCAGTACAGCAGTAAAGAGTGATTGAAGTTTATCAGAGCACACGTCACATGACTTGGGGCAGCTGGGAAATTGACAATATGTCTATTTTATGCTATTCTGAAATATGTAGGGTCAAAGTCACTTCTCTTCAGCACACCTTAAAAAACCCATGCCACTTGGTTTTAGGCCAAAGGCCAAGGGACATTGTGCATCAAGTGCATTGAAATTTCCTCACTGAGTTGCTTCTACTGTACCAGAAATTAGCCAATACATTTCTAATGAGTGCATAAAATATTAGAGTAAACAAAAACAAATTGATGATGTTTGGAGCCAGGAATGGCGGTACCTTTATTATGAATAACTCTCACTGGAGCAGCTAATTTCTTCTGTACTCAACGCTGACAAGTGGACATAGTCGGGAAAAAAAAAATCTAATCTTAAAGGCGAAAAATTGTATTTGGAAAATCCAAAGATACATTTTTCATACAATTAGTCTTGAAAGCGAATGTTATGCTTTTATGATCTTCACAATATTTTGATGGGATTACATTTCAACTAAGACAAAGAAAAATTGCTACTTAGAAATTATTTCACAAGAGATATAGCAAATCAAACAGCGCTGGCAAATGAGATATCCACAAGCATCTGGTCTTGCACAGGCGTACAGGTCTAAAGTTTGACCAATAAAATGATATACGTTTATGATATTTGTATATGGTGTAAGGGTCATTTGTAACTGGGGTGCTGATTGCAAATAATACTGTACTTACAGTATGCACAGACAGATCATGCACAAATGATCTTGCAATCCAAGCTTTACCCTCATGGTACATGTTCACTCATTATCAAAGATTACCCATTTGCCCTGATTTATGTGTATTTATGCTTGTGCAACCTTGGAACTAGTGATGGGTGAATTTGGAGCATTTCGCTTCAGTAAAAAATTTGCAAATTTCCCGTGAAATTAGCGAAATGGCGAAAAATTCATAAAACAGCGCCAGCATCTCGTTTTTGCTGCCGGTGCCCATTTTTGATGCCGGCGTCCATTTTTTTTTACGCCGGCGAATCGTGGCAATTTGTTGCGAATTTGTTGCGAATTCGTACCTGCCGAATAAATTCACCCATCACTACTTGGAACATGTACTACCTACTACTGAATGTATTTCTGCCTCATCATCTGCCCTCCCTATTAGTGATGGGCGAATATATTCGCCAGACGCAAATTCGCTGCAAATTTGCACGATTCGCCGCAGGCGAATAAATTCGCGATACGGCCGCGAAAATTCACTGACGAAATTAGCCGGCGTCAAAACAAAAATTGTCGCCGGCATCAAAAAAATTTACGCAAATTTTTCACCGTTTTGCGCATTTCACTGGAATTTTTCGGCGAAGCGAAACAGCGCAAATTCGCCCATTACTATTCCCTATGTCATGCCATGTCCCATCATGATATGTAGAGTATATACAGTATAGCCCATTGTCAAACGTTTTGTCTATTAAAATGAAAGCTATGAAATATCTCTAGATGATTATGTCACTTATATATTGGATTCATTGCTTTGGATGTTGCTCTGCTCAGAAAACATGATTCTTTTTGGGAATATTGACAATGCTGGGTTACAGAGGCAGAGTTTAACTAATAAAGCTATGTGCACTATTGCAGCAATTTTATTCTTTCCTACGCACACTGCCAAGCCAGAGTTTATCGTGGTTAATTGATTCAATATCTGTTCTGGTGAGCAGTTAAGTTTACTGTGCCCAAAGTGATGAATTTTAGGCAAGTTGTCTCCACGCAGAGGGGTCTATTTACTTAATAATATAAAAAACATGCAATTTGCTTGCACTTATACACATGGGTGTTGTGTAGTGGTGGGTGAATTTTCAGTGAATTTCCATGTTTCGCTAACAACTAAATTTGCGAAACTGCAATGAAAATTTGCCAGCTTCAAAAAATTTGGTCGCACGTTGGAAAAGTCACAAAGCAAAATGGCACAAATTCACCCATCACTGGTGTTGTGTTCACGATATACTGCACCCTACACACATTTTTGAGCACCCTTATAGAAGATGGATTGTTCTTTATGTTGATGGGAGCTGTAAAAAATATATTTTGTTGTTTTTGCCTGGCCCAAACCCTTATTCTTCATGCAATTAAGATTGTAAACATGCATGTAACAGATGAAAATAACTAGGAGTGGTAAAGAAACACATTATAAACTTACTGTCTTCAAGGTGTCCTGTGGTTAATTGCCTTAAGCTTAGCGTGTGATGAAGGCTCTAGATTAGCTGTGATTTAATCACAGAAGATATTATTTGTACTGACTCAACTACTCTGGCTGTGACATTTCAGGATTTCTACCACTGAGAATAAAAATCAACCTATTTCAGGATTAAACCATATATGAACTGGGCTTTTTTTTGTTAACTTTTAATCTCTAAGAAGCTTGTGTTTGAAGGTTATTTGGTCAAATTTATATCAAAATGTATCCTTTATGACTTGAGCATGAAGAACATATGTACAGACTGACTTTAATTTGGGTCTGTTAAAATATATTAGTGTGCATGCCGTTCAATCTAGCAAAATTGAAACTACAAGCTGTTGATAACTGTGCAAATATTTATAGAATAGAAAGCTTCCTCTGATGAAAAAAGAAAATCTGTCAAAATAATTAGGGGCTGGAGATAAATGTAGAGCATAAATCTTGGACACAAAAAATATTACTGTTAAGTATGTTTGATGTTAACATTAGGGATGCACCGAATCTACTAATTTGGATTCAGCCGAACCCCCGAATCCTTTGTGAAAGATTCGGCTGATTACCGAACCGAATCCGAAACCTAATTTGCATATGCAGATTAGGGATGGGAAGGGGAAAACATTTTTTACTTCCTTGTTTTCTGACAAATAGTCATGCAATTTCCCTCCCCGCCCCTAATTTGCACATGCAAATTAGGATTCAGATTCGGTTCGGCTGGGCAGAAGGATTCGGCTGAATCCGAATCCTACTGAAAACGGCCGAATCCCGAACCAAATCCTGGATTCGGTGCATCCCTAGTTTACATATATTTGTGGATGATACATTTAGATTTATTGATTCATGAGACTCAATATAATGCTTTGAAGGTTATTTAGTAATAGAAATTGCCCTGGTACAGTGAAAGAAAAGGAGATTATTTGCACTTTCTCAAATAAATATATTAAGACATTTTGTGCAAAAAGTTACTAAAACGTGCTCCCCTTGCAAATTGGGCATTGTTTGTACATATATTGCAATATATTCGTTTTGACTAACCTACCTGTTATAGTGGCCCACAGCAACTTAGTTAGCTTTTATTTGCTTAGAACAGTTGAAATTATGAAAGCACACATTTGATTAATAGCTGTAGGTTACTGAATCAGGGCAAAAGTTTCAAGGTCTTTCAAACAAATGCCACCAATCCAATCCTACTATTTCTAATCAAAGCAGTGAGGATGTAATTCCTCGACCCTGGAATTCATCACAAACCTCTAATATAGAGAATGGTTTTTGAGATGTACAGTACAGATAATTTTAAGAATGGAGGTACTCACAATCACAGCAATAGCACAACAACCCAAGCTAAATTGGTGATATACTTAGAATTTTAATACTATAAAACAAACTAGGCTGGACTTAATCAGATTGTTCATCCCAAAGGAACTATGGAAGTTGGACTAAAGTTTTATTATGGTTAAGCTCTATTTTGAGCAAACACATTACCATAACTATGTTGGTGTGATTGCTGCCCTGTGCTCTTATCCTGAACTCTTTCCTGACTTAACCCACACCCCTCTTCAGCTGTTTGCTATGTATAAAAAGTTTTTTAAAAAGAAATATACAATTACAGACATTTAAAGGGAAGTCTTAAAAGTTTAAATTGTTTTGCTTTAGTAATTTGGCTCCTTTCTCTTTCTTCAGAACCTGTCATCCTCTTTAAAATCCCCATTAAAACCAAGAGCATAAGAATAGATTGTTGTGTTTTTATGGCCTGAACAGTAAATAGAAACTGTAGAGAAGCTATCATATCTGCATCACAAAATGATCATTAGCTTTTCAGGACTGAGAGTCGTGCCTAGTTTGC